>NC_089837.1:390459280-391659280 GCF_035609145.1 Eleutherodactylus coqui
GGGAGCCAATGGTAGCTTCCGGAGAAGGGAGATGGGAAGGAGTATAGCAGCATGTCTACTAAACGCCCACCCCTTTCCCTCCTTCTCTCCGTCCCTTGCTGGCTGTTTGCAATGGGAGGGGGCAGGACAGGTAGGGAGCTAGTTGCTAAGCTCCTGCCCCCTCCCATTGCTAGCAGCCAACAAGGGGCGGAGAGGGGCCGGGAGCTTAGCACACTAGCTCCCACCCCGCCCCCTTCCCTTGCCGATAGCCGGCGAGGGGGCGGAAAGCGGGAAAGCAGTTTAGCAGAGCTATCTATCTATCTCTCATGATACAAATTATCATTATTCTACTGTAATAAAAATAGTTCTGTGAAAAAAAGGATGCCCGATGTACAGTTTTTCTTCTATTTTTAACAATTTTATTATATGAAATTAGAAAAAGGTGCACCAAATAAGGCCATGAGGTTAATTCACATATTATGATTAAATTGTGTCTCTTGCTGCAATTTTTGAAAATTCACTGCAAAATTACAGTTTTCCCACCATTTTGCACAAAGAAGATAGCCCTTAGGGTTCTTTCACACACACATAAATACGCAGCATAATACGCAGTGAATGGAGCTTTTTGATTTAATGGGTACATTCACAGCTGCAAATTTTTCCTCCAATTTTCAGTTGTGTGAAAAAAAACGCAGCACGTCCCATCTTAGTGCGTATTACGCACCGAAACTGTCCATTGAAATCAATGGGAATGTATAAATTCCCAGGAAACCTGCATATTCACTGTATACTTACACACAAAATCAATGAGATCGTGTATGTTTCTTTTATGCAGGTAAATTTGCACTCATTCAAAAATGTCAATAGGATGAAACACACAGGGAATCAGCGCATTTCGGTATGTGCATACACTGTATATTCACGGTCTGAAATACGCAATACAGCCATATGAAAGAGCCCTTATGGCATGTTAATTAAACATGTATAAATTTGTGATTGGAAGATGATGAGAAAGACAGTACCCTTGTTCCCTGTTGTTGGTGTAGAGCTGGATATGTGCGTTTGTATTTGTGGACTTGCTTATTTACTCCATGGGGTCAATGCTGTCTCCTGGAACTGTTTATTCTTTATAGAATGGCATTGGAGGCCCTTTAATGTTAATTATTAAATCCTTATACACCCACCCGCTAGTGTCAGTTCACGTTCGTGGCTTCAAATCTGACCCAATTTGTATTGAAAGGGGCATGAGGCAGAGTTGCCCTCTCTCACCTCTTTTATTTGTGCTTGCTATTGAACCTCTTGCGTCCCGTATTTGGGCAGATCCTATCGTAAAGGGGATTCATATTGGAGGCTGGGAACACAAATGTACTTTATTCATGGATTATGCATTACTTTTTGTTTCTTCCTTTCTCACATCACTCCCCAATATTTACAATAATTTGGATAAATAGCTCTAAATCCATAGCACTTAATTTGAACCTCCCGGATTGGTTGGTTAAGCTCTTAAAGCTTAAAGGGGTTCTGACATGAAAATAAAAAAATTGTACTCACCTTGCCTGGCCTGGCCCGATCGCCAGGCATGTCCCCTCCAGCCGGCATCTTCTTCTGTGCCTTTAAAGCAGAGTAGGAGCGGTCAAAAAGACCGCTTCCTGCTCTGGTCCGTCCGTCAGGCACTTCCGAGGTCAACGGACGGACCGCCACAGCAAGCACGCCACAAGCAGTGCTTGCTGTGGGCGGCCCGTCCGTCCTGGCTGAACTCCGGAGTGCTGAGCATGCGCAGTGGAGACGCGTCCCGTCCTGACTCCTGTCAGAGGGCACCTCTCCACTGCGCATGCGCGCGATCCCGGAGCGGCGCGGCTGCTGGAGGAAGAAGACTGCCTGCCGGGAGGCATACTAGCACTTTCTGCTTAGGTTAAGCAGCGCTGCTGATTAGAGCCACCTGATTGGCTCTTCGGCACCACGTGACTACACAGCGTGCACCAATCAGGTGGCTCTAGTCAGGCTGCTTAACCTAAGCAGAAAGTGCTAATATGCTGCCGGGAGATGACCCCCCGATGTCAACAACAACAGGAGAACAGGTAAGTATAAGATTTTTATGCTTTAGCAGCCATTAACCCATGGGTTCCCTGGGTCCATTAGGCAGACCAGGGAACAATGGCTGCTAAAGCATAAAAACATTATTCATGTCAGAACCCCTTTAACTTTGACTTTCAGTGGGCAACTGAAAGTTCACCATATCTAGGTATTCACTTAACTGATTCCTTTGAGTCTTCATTTTGAGTCATCAATCCCTTAGTCATCAAACACTTGGAGCATGATCTAAGAACCTAGCCCTCTAATAATTTGCTTTAGTTGGGCAGAGTCCACTTGGTCAGAATGATGTGGCTCTCAAAATCCTTTATTCATTTTGAGTGCTCCCCATCCCAATACCCTCTGTAGTCTTAAAATCCTTTCAATGTAAACTTTTGTCTTTTATATGGTCCAAAAAGCTTTGGCAAATCCCACAACATACTTTTTTTGTGCTCCATGGGGAGGGAAGCTTGGGAGTCCCTAGTTTATTAAAGCATTATCACGCTTGACTACTATTTCTTCGCCCTAAACCAGCATAGGTGGAAATTGAATCACTCGCTCTGAACCCCCATTCCACTGATCACATGTTTTACTATGGAACCCGTTATAGACCCCCAATGCTATCCCCAGTCTTTTCTACCTCTCTAGAATTGTGGGATAAATTGACACAAATCTGTGCCTTAAGGCCTTAGTCACACGGGCGTTTTATCGCGCGATTTGCGCATCGCATGACGGATGCGCATGCGCAAATCGCGTGACCGGTGCCGAAAAAACGCCCGAAAATCTGCTCCTAGCCGCGTTTCATTAGAAACGGGCCGGAGCTGTCCAGCGCATTGCATTCAATGGAGCCGGCAATACAGCCGTTTCCATTGAAAGCAATGGGCTGCCGGCGAGCCGGGGATGAATTGTCGGGAAGGGCTTAAATATATAAGCCCTTCCCTGCAATTCATCCTAAAATGTGTTAAAATAAAAAAAAATTGTATACTCACCTTTCCGCTGCAGCCGGAGTTCTGCAGCGGCCGCTGTCAGTTCTCCTGAACTGCTTCTCAGCACTATTCAGCCGGCAGGGCTTTAAAATCCCCACCTGCTGAATGAGTTGCCTCTGATTGGTCACAGCCTGACCAATCAGAGGCAGGTTTCACTCACACAACCATTCATGAATTCATGAATGGGTGAGTGACTGCTGCCTCTCATTGGCTCAGCGGGACCAATCAGGGGCAGCTCCCGCTGAGCCAATGAGAGGCAGCAGTCACTCACCCATTCATGAATTCATGAATGGGTGTGTGAGTGAAACCTGCCTCTGATTGGTCAGGCTGTGACCAATCAGAGGCAACTCATTCAGCAGGCGGGGATTTTAAAGCCCCGCCGGCTGAATAGTGCCGAGAAGCAGTTCATTGGAACCATTTAGGAGACGTACAAATGTAACATTACTTTTCAGCATTTTGAGGAACACTTTGTTTTCCTACACCAATCCAAGATTGGAAAGGCTCATAGGAGTCAAAATGATAGATACCCCCACAAGTGACCCCATTTTAAAAACTACACCCTTTAACGTATTCACTGAGGGGTGTCATGAGTATTTTAACCCCACAGTTTTTTTTCAGGGGTCAATGCAATTTAGAAGAGAAAAACAAAAATTTCATATTTTTGCAAATATGTCATTTTAAAGACAGGACTTTTTTCTATAGTACACATGAAAATTAGGATTTGCACCCCAGAATGGATACCCCTGTTTGTCCCGTGCTCAGAAACATACCCATTGTGGCCCTAATCTTACGTTTGGATGCACAATGGGGCCCAAAATGAAAGGAGCAACCGGTGGCTTTCGGAACAGAAATTTTGCTTGAAGGAGATTTAGGCCCCATTGCCCACTTGTAGAGCCCTTGAGTGACCAAAACGATGGAGAACGCCCACAAGTTACCCCATTTTGAAAAGTAGACCCCTTAACGAATTTATCTAGGGGTACGATGACTTTTTTGACTTCACAGTTTTTGAATGAATCTAAGCCAAGCCGAAGGAAAAAAAATACGATTTTCATTTTTTTGGTAATTCTGTCATTTTAAAAGCAGTTTTTTTGTACAGCACATAGATGAATGAAGACTTGCACCCCAAAATGGATACCCCTGTTTCTCCCGTGCTCAGAAACATACCCATTGTGGCCCTAATCATATGTCTGGATGCACAATGGGGCCCAAAATGAAAGGAGCAACCGGTGGCTTTCGGAACAGAAATTTTGCTTGAAGGAGATTTAGTCCCCATTGCCCACTTGTAGAGCCCTTGAGTGACCAAAACGATGGAGAACGCCCACAAGTTACCCCATTTTGAAAAGTAGACCCCTTAACGAATTTATCTAGGGGTACGATGACTTTTTTGACTTCACAGTTTTTGAATGAATCTAAGCCAGGCCGAAGGAAAAAAAATACGATTTTCATTTTTTTGGTAATTCTGTCATTTCAATAGCAGTTTTTTTTGTACCGCACATATATGAATGAAGACTTGCACCCCAAAATGGATACCCCTGTTTGTCCTGTGCTCAGAAACATACCCATTGTGGCCCTAGTATTACATTTATATGCACAATGGGGCCCAAAATGAAAGGATCAACCGGTGGCTTTCGGAACAGAAATTTTGCTTGGAGATTTAGTCCCCATTGCCCAGTTGTAGAGCCATTGAGTGACCAAAACGATGGAGAACCCCCCACAAGTGACCCTATTTTGAAAAGTAGACCCCCTAACGAATTTATCTAGGGGTATGATGACTTTTTTGACTTCACAGTTTTTGAATGAATCTAAGCCAAGCAGAAGGAAAAAAATATGATTTTCATTATTTTGGCAATTGTGTCAATTTAAAAACTGTTTTTTTTTGGAAAGTGTACATAGGAATGAAGACGGTCACCCCAAAATGGATACCCCTGTTTGTCCCGTGTTCAGAAACATACCCATTGTGGCCCTAATCTACTTAAAGGAAACATAGCTAGGCCTATAATGGAAGGAGCACCCGTTGGATTTCAGGGTACAACTGAATAAATTCCAGTCCCCATTGCCCACTTGTAGAGCCATTGAGCGTCCAAAACGATAGAGAACCCCCACAAATGACCCCATTTTAAAAACTAGACCCCTTAACAAATCCATCTAGGGGTGTACTGCATATTTTGACCCCAAAGTATTTGAATGAATCTAAGCAAAGCAAAAGGAAAAAATTACGATTTTCATTTGTTTGGCAATTTTGTCAATTTAAAAACTGTTTTTTTGTACAGTGTACATAGGAATGAAGACTTTCACCCCAAAATGGATACCCCTGTTTGTCCTGTGTTCAGAAACATACCCATTGTGGCCCTAATCTACTTACAGGACACATGGCTAGGCCCATAATGGAGGGAATGCCCGCTGGATTTCAGGGCAGAACTGAATAAATTCCAGGCTCTATTGCCCACTTATACGGAAAAAAATTTGACTTCCTAAAAATAATCCCCCCCCGCCATCCCCATTTTTTGGCATTCCCTAAATATTAGATAAAGGTAATAATATAAACTGCGTTTTATGTCCGAAGACAGGGGTAATTACGGAGGCTGGTTGGGTTGGGCACATGGGGCAAGAAAACCGGGTATCCCCCCCCCTCCTCTCATGTATTTTGGGGGGTATTTCGTAACCTCAGCGGCGGGGATGGGGTGTAGAAAGTGGCACTGTGAGGCTTTGTAATCTTGCTGCGGTGCAGCGGTCTCACAGAGAAGGCGCTCAACAAGCTGCTCCTGGAACTGCAGGAAGACGAACGTTCCCTTCTTGTAAATTACAGATTACAGGTAGCGGTCTGAATAAGGCGGTGCTCACGTAGCCGTAGGCGGAATCCGCTTGCGGAGGCCTGCAGCGGATTCCAGCTGTGAGCCCGGCTGTGACCCTGCGTACGGTTGCTTAATGTTCTGCGCATAACTGCCTACTCACACAGGCGGTTTTTTGTTTGCATTTCCCGCGCCGTCGCTTAGAGATGACCCGGGTACCCGCAGCCCGTACACAATGTGTTTGCATATGGGGTGCGAGTATATCCGCGGTCATAGAGCACAAAGGGCTCTAGGTCGCGGATATCCGCGGTAAAATATAGCATGCCGTGTTCTGTTTCTGCGAGTGGATTACGTAATTCCGACCCGCTAATTGGGGGGAATTGTGTAATCCAATGCATGCGATTGATCCGTGGATTACCGCTGATCAAGCGCATGCAGAACCTGTAATTCCTCTCCGGTCACGTGTGACCGGCCTAATGTTAGATCGCTACTTTATCACGTTACCTGGGACCGCTCAGCGAGGTCTCCGGTCACTGCTCCAAGCACTCAGCGACCGTTGGTCGCTGGGAGCAAGGAGATTTAACATTTCCTGGGCTTCCCGGCTCCTGCGAATGTGTCCGGCATTTTGCCGGTGGTCGCATGCGCAGCAGCCGGAAGGGTCCATGGAGGATAATCGCATCTGGATTCAAATGCGGAAGCCTCCGAGAAGATGTTTCATCTCCCCCCACCGATCGCATCGGTGAGGGGAAATGAAACTGACACTTTTTAAAGACCTTTAACGTGATCGCCATTATGCATTGGATAACGGCGATCACGTGACCAGTAACCGCGGCTCCCCGTGACATCTCCAGGCTCTTGGCTACCTTTGGTAGCCAGCAGCAGGGAGATTTTATATTTCTTGGGCAATATTTCACTTTTGCGCATGCGTCCGCCATCATGCTGACGGGCGCATGCGCCGAAGCTGGGGTAAGATCCGCGGATCAACATCCCACCAGGGAACAAATCCGGGACCTTGGGTACGTAATTTCATCCCCCCTTACGGATACGATCCATAAGGGGAGATGAAACTAACTTTTTAAACTTTTTTTTACTTTTAACTTTTTTTTTTTTTTTTACTTTTTAACTTTATATGATCACCGTTATCCCATGCATAACGGTGATCATATGACTGGAAACCACATACAGCAGTCCCCCGTCATATCTCCCTGCACTCGGCTATCTGTGACAGCCGGGTGCAGGGAGATTTTGAATTTGCCGGGCTCGCCGGCTTCTGCGCATGCGCGCCGCATCAGCACGTCGCAGAAGCCAGCGGGGGGTCCCGACACCGGCCGGAGGACATCGGCGGACCTGAGGTGAGTATTTTCACCTCCCCTCATGGATCCGATCCATGAGGGGAGTTGAAACTTTTCTTTTTTTACACTTTTTTTCACTTTTCCGCGATCGTCGTTATCCATTGTATAACGGCGATCGCGGGTACCGGGGACCGCTCACCGCAGTCCCCGCTGACATCTCCTGCCTCCTGGCTACCTACAGGAGCCGGGAGCCAGGAGATTTTAAGTCTCCCGCGCCGCCGAGCCTTCTTTGCATGCGGCTGACGTAATGCCGCCTGGCGCGCATGCGCAGAAGGACGGCTACGGCGCCCAGAGCATCGGGACAGCGGGGAGTCGTGCGGCGGACCTCGGTGAGTAATTTCAGCTGCTCCGATGGATCCGATCCATCGGAGCAGCTGAATCTTTAACTTTTATTGCACTTTTATTTACTTTTTTGCGATCGGCGCTATCCATTGCATAGCGCCGATCGCAATGCCGAGGGAGGGGGGGGTTCCGAACAGCCCGGGATGACAGCTCCATGCTGTCAGCTACCTGCGGACAGCGACAGCATGGAGCTGTCACGTCCACAGACCGAGGGGCATTATTCTCTGCAGGACACATGTTTTTACGTCCTCAGAGAATAAAGCCCACTTCGGGAGGACGTAAAAAGGCTATGGGCTGGTCGTTAAGGGGTTAATAGCTGCCTACAAATATCTGAAGGGCTGTCACAGTGCAGAGGGATCAGCCCTATTCTCATTTGCACAAGGAAAGACTAGAAGCAAAGGGATTAAACTGAAAGAGAGGAGACACAAATTAGATATTAGAAAAAACTTTCTGACAGTGAGGGTGATCAATAAATGGAACAGGTTACCACGGGAGGTGGTGAGTTCTCCTTCAATGGAAGTGTTCAAACAAAGGCTGGACAAATATCTGTCTGGGATGATTTAGTGAATCCTGCACTGAGCAGGAGGTTGGACCCGATGACCCTGGAGGTCCCTTCCAACTCTACCATTCTAGGATTCTGTGATGCTACAAACATATTTATGTTATGGATTTCCAGGGATCTCATGAAAGTCATAGATATGATTAAAAGGCTGGGTTATAGGCAGTTTTAATGTTTGCTCTGTCCACTGTATTCCTCCTTCTAACTACATTGTAAGTTATCTT
Source organism: Eleutherodactylus coqui (assembly GCF_035609145.1). Classification (NCBI taxonomy): domain Eukaryota; kingdom Metazoa; phylum Chordata; class Amphibia; order Anura; family Eleutherodactylidae; genus Eleutherodactylus; species Eleutherodactylus coqui. The sequence goes on from NC_089837.1 coordinate 390,467,582, forward strand.
ACTTTATTATCTGGGATATTGGACACTGTCTATTATTTTTTAGCTCAGGATATTTCAATAAACTTCTTTTTCCTCCTTATTGCTGCTGTATTTCTACTTACGCATTAAAGTAAACTTTAGTTAAAGGGGTTGTCCCGCGCCGAAACGTTTTTTTTTTTTTTTCAATAGCCCCCCCGTTCGGCGCGAGACAAACCCGATGCAGGGGTTAAAAAAGAAAACCGGATAGTGCTTACCTGAATCCCCGCGCTCCGGTGACTTCTTACTTACCTGGTGAAGATGGCCGCCGGGATCTTCACCCTCGGTGGACCGCAGGTCTTCTGTGACGGGGCGTAGCTACGAGGAGCCGTTTTCCGGCACGAGCGGCCCCATTCAGAAAAGAAGAAGACCGGACTGCACAAGCGCGTCTAATCCGGCGATTAGACGCTGAAAATTAGACGGCACCATGGAGACGAGGACGCTAGCAACGGAACAGGTAAGTGAATAACTTCTGTATGGCTCATAATTAATGCACAATGTACATTACAAAGTGCATTAATATGGCCATACAGAAGTGTATACCCCCACTTGCTTTCGCGGGACAACCCCTTTAAGCCAACAATGGTCCTCTGCTGTTCAAGATCTTGTACATTTCATGTCTTTGAACATTTTGGTCAGATTTGAATTGTTTTGTTATATTGAAAATGCAATAAACAATTTGTAAAAGAAAAAGGTCATAGCATCCCTAAATAATACTAAAGTGGAATGGTTCACTGGGGATCAAGAGAAGAAACAATTACCAAATGGGTTCTTTAACCTTGTATGGAAAAGAAGAAAAGAGAATAGCTGATTTAGGCCATGCCAGTGTTGACAATATTATACATCAATAAGTAGAAGAGTCAGTTTTTGGTGTGGCTCTTCACCCTACTTTCAGGAATCCTCTCAAGGATTGTGCAGTAACTGAGGTAGACACTAGAGATGAGCGAACACCAAAATGTTCAGGTGTTCGTTATTCGGAACGAACTTCCCGTGATGCTCGAGGGTTCGTTTCGAACAACGAACCCCATTGAAGTCAATGGGCGACCAGAACATTTTTGTATTTCGCCGATGCTCGCTAAGGTTTTCATGTGTGAAAATCTGGGCAATTCAGGAAAGTGATGGGAATGACACAGTGACGGATAGGGCAGGCGAGGGGCTACATGTTGGGCTGCATCTCAAGTTCACAGGTCCCACTATTAAGCCACAATAGCGGCAAGAGTGGGCCCCCCCCCCCCCCAACAACTTTTACTTCTGAAAAGCCCTCATTAGCATGGCATACCTTTGCTAAGCACCACACTACCTCCAACAAAGCACAATCACCGCCTGCATGACACTCCACTGCCACTTCTCCTGAGTTACATGCTGCCCAACCGCACCCCCTCCCCCCCACAGCGCACACCAAACTGTCCCTGCGCAGCCTTCAGCTGCCCTCATGCCACACCACCCTCATGTCTATTTAGAAGTGCGTCTGCCACGACGAGGGACCGCAGGCACACACTGCACAGGGTTGGCACGGCTAGGTAGCGACCCTCTTTAATAGGGGCGGGGCGATAGCCCACAATGCTGTACAGAAGCAATGAGAAATACAATCCTGTGCCACCGCCATCAGGAGCTGCACACGTGGGCATAGCAATGGGGAACCTATGTGCCACACACTATTCATTCTGTCAAGGTGTCTGCATGCCCCAGTCAGACTGGTTATATGCACCTTAACAGTAACCGCGTTGGTGGTAATGTGGTGGTGACTGCGGACCTAGTACCACGGTTGTATTTTGTTGGTTTTCGGAATGTGGCCAGGATTAAGTGGGCCGTGGCGGGGGGATGGTGGGGGGGCTCTCTTGTAGTGTCGGTAAAGGTGAAATTCTTGGACTGCCACCAGACGAACCAATGCAAAGGCATTTGCCAACAATGTTTTCCCTGTTGGAGGAGGAGGGGGATGTTTTTGAGGCACTACGTGTCCTCTCCACGTGTCCGTGGTTATATGCACCTTAACAGTAACCGCGTTGGTGGTAATGTGGTGGTGACTGCGGACCTAGTACCACGGTTGTATTTTGTTGGTTTTCGGAATGTGGCCAGGATTAAGTGGGCCGTGGCGGGGGGATGGTGGGGGGGCTCTCTTGTAGTGTCGGTAAAGGTGAAATTCTTGGACTGCCACCAGACGAACCAATGCAAAGGCATTTGCCAACAATGTTTTCCCTGTTGGAGGAGGAGGGGGATGTTTTTGAGGCACTACGTGTCCTCTCCACGTGTCCGTGGTTATATGCACCTTAACAGTAACCGCGTTGGTGGTAATGTGGTGGTGACTGCGGACCTAGTACCACGGTTGTATTTTGTTGGTTTTCGGAATGTGGCCAGGATTAAGTGGGCCGTGGCGGGGGGATGGTGGGGGGGCTCTCTTGTAGTGTCGGTAAAGGTGAAATTCTTGGACTGCCACCAGACGAACCAATGCAAAGGCATTTGCCAACAATGTTTTCCCTGTTGGAGGAGGAGGGGGATGTTTTTGAGGCACTACGTGTCCTCTCCACGTGTCCGTTCCATGTAAGCAATAGTAGCACTCAAGACAGGCCCCAGTAACAATTCTGAAGCAGCAGTATAGCGGGAGCGCAGTCTTCGTTCCATGTAAGCAATAGTAGCACTCAAGACAGGCCCCAGTAACAATTCTGAAGCAGCAGTATAGCGGGAGCGCAGTCTTCGTTCCATGTAAGCAATAGTAGCACTCAAGACAGGCCCCAGTAACAATTCTGAAGCAGCAGTATAGCGGGAGCGCAGTCTTCGTTCCATGTAAGCAATAGTAGCACTCAAGACAGGGCCCAGTAACAATTCTGAAGCAGCAGTATAGCGGGAGCGCAGTCTTCGTTCCATGTAAGCAATAGTAGCACTCAAGACAGGCCCCAGTAACAATTCTGAAGCAGCAGTATAGCGGGAGCGCAGTCTTCGTTCCATGTAAGCAATAGTAGCACTCAAGACAGGCCCCAGTAACAATTCTGAAGCAGCAGTATAGCGGGAGCGCAGTCTTAGTTCCATTTCAGTAGCCTTAGTATAGCCAAGGCACAAGTGACATTTATGTAGCTAAAGTGTAGGCCAACCCCACACACCTTTCTGTACCATGAGTGCAGGCGAAGAACATAGAAATGACTATGATTACACTGTAGGTGAGGGCCCCAAAAAATTGGTGTACCAACAGTACTAATGTACCTCAGTAAAAATTGGCCATGCCCAACCAAGATGGCAGGTGAATCGCTTTGGTTAATGTGGCTTAAGTGGTAACTAGGCCTGGAGGCAGCCCAGTGTAACGAAAAATTGGTTCAAGTTAAAGTTCCAACGCTTTTAAGCTAATTGAAACTTATAAAAATTGTTCTGAAAAATTATTTGAGTGAGCCTTGTGGCCCTAAGAAAAATTGCCCGTTCAGCGTGATTACGTGAGGTTTCAGGAGGAGGAGCAGGAGGAGGAGGAGGAGGAATATTAGACACAGATTGATGAAGCAGAAATGTCCCCGTTTTGGATGGTGAGAGAGAACGTAGCTTCCATCCGCGGGTGCAGCCTACGTATTGCTTAGGTATCGCTGCTGTCCGCTGGTGGAGAACAGAAGTCTGGGGAAATCCAGCCTTTGTTCATCTTGATGAGTGTTAGCCTGTCGGCACTGTCGGTTGACAAGCGGCTACGCTTATCTGTGATGATTCCCCCAGCCGCACTAAACACCCTTTCCGACAAGACGCTAGCCGCAGGACAAGCAAGCACCTCAAGGGCATACAGGGCTAGTTCAGGCCACGTGTCCAGCTTCGACACCCAGTAGTTGTAGGGGGCAGAGGCGTCACCAAGGATGGTCGTGCGATCCGCTACGTACTCCCTCACCATCCTTTTGCAGTGCTCCCGCCGACTCAGCCGTGACTGGGGAGCGGTGACACAGTCTTGGTGGGGAGCCATAAAGCTGGCCAGGCCCTTAAAGACTGTTGCACTGCCTGGGATGTACATGCTGCTCGATCTACGCACATCCCCCGCAACATGGCCCTCGGAACTGCGCCTTCTGCCACTAGCGCTGTCGGCTGGGAATTTTACCATCAGCTTGTCCGCAAGGGTCCTGTGGTATAGCAACACTCTCGAACCCCTTTCCTCTTCGGGAATCAGAGTGGGCAGGTTCTCCTTATACCGTGGATCGAGCAGTGTGTACACCCAGTAATCCGTCGTGGCCAGAATGCGTGCAACGCGAGGGTCACGAGAAAGGCATCCTAACATGAAGTCAGCCATGTGTGCCAGGGTACCAGTACGCAACACATGGCTGTCCTCACTAGGAAGATCACTTTCAGGATCCTCCTCCTCCTCCTCCTCCTCCTCCTCAGGCCATACACGCTGAAAGGATGACAGGCAATCAGCCGGTGTACCGTCAGCAGCGGGCCAAGCTGTCTCTTCCCCCTCCTCCTCATCCTCCTCATGCTCCTCCTCCTCCTCCTGTACGCGCTGAGAAATAGACAGGAGGGTGCCCTGACTATCCAGCGGCATACTGTCTTCCCCCGCCCCCGTTTCCGAGCGCAAAGCAGCTGCCTTTATGGTTTGCAGGGAATGTCTCAAGATGCATAGCAGAGGAATGGTGACGCTAATGATTGTAGCATCGCCGCTCACCACCTGGGTAGACTCCTCAAAATTACCAAGGACATGGCAGATGTCTGCCAACCAGGCCCACTCTTCTGAAAGGAATTGAGGAGGCTGACTCCCACTGCGCCGCCCATGTTGGAGTTGGTATTCGACTATAGCTCTACGTTGTTCATAGAGCCTGGCCAACATGTGGAGCGTAGAGTTCCACCGTGTGGGCACGTCGCACAGCAGTCGGTGCACTGGCAGCTTAAAGTGATGTTGCAGGGTGCGCAGGGTGGCAGCGTCCGTGTGGGACTTGCGGAAATGTGCGCAGAGCCGGCGCGCCTTTACGAGCAGGTCTGACAAGCGTGGGTAGCTTTTCAGAAACCGCTGAACCACCAAATTAAAGACGTGGGCCAGGCATGGCACGTGCGTGAGGCTGCCGAGCTGCAGAGCCGCCACCAGGTTACGGCCGTTGTCACACACGACCATGCCCGGTTGGAGGCTCAGCGGCGCAAGCCAGCGGTCGGTCTGCTGTGTCAGACCCTGCAGCAGTTCGTGGGCCGTGTGCCTCTTATCGCCTAAGCTGAGTAGTTTCAGCACGGCCTGCTGACGCTTGCCCACCGCTGTGCTGCCACACCGCGCGACACCGACTGCTGGCGACATGCTGCTGCTAACACATCTTGATTGCGAGACAGAGGAGGAGGAGGAGGAGGAGGGTGCTTTAGTGGAGGAAGCATACACCTCCGCAGATACCACCACCGAGCTGGGGCCCGCAATTCTGGGGGTGGGTAGGACGTGAGCGGTCCCAGGCTCTGACTCTGTCCCAGCCTCCACTAAATTCACCCAATGTGCCGTCAGGGAGATGTAGTGGCCCTGCCCGCCTGTGCTTGTCCACGTGTCCGTAGTTAAGTGGACCGTGGCAGTAACCGCGTTGGTGAGGGCGCGTACAATGTTGCGGGAGACGTGGTCGTGCAGGGCTGGGACGGCACATCGGGAAAAGTAGTGGCGACTGGGAACTGAGTAGCGCGGGGCCGCCGCCTCCATGATACTTTTGAAGGACTCCGTTTCCACAACCCTATACGGCAGCATCTCAAGGCTGATGAATTTTGCGATGCGGACGGTTAACGTTTGAGCGTGCGGGTGCGTGGCGGCATACTTGCGCTTGCGCTCCAACAGTTGCGCTAGCGACGGCTGGACTGTGCGGTGCGAGACATTGGTGGATGGGGCCGAGGACAGCGGAGGTGAGGGTGTGGGTGCAGGCCAGGAGACGGTCGTGCCTGTGTCCTGAGAGGGGGGTTGCATCTCAGTGGCAGGTTGGGGCACAGGGGGAGAGGCAGGGGTGCAAACCGGAGGCGGTGAACGGCCTTCGTCCCACCTTGTGGGGTGCTTGGCCATCATATGCCTGCGCATGGTGGTGGTGGTGAGGCTGTTGGTGTTGGCTCCCCGGCTGAGCTTTGCGCAACAAAGGTTGCACACCACTGTTCGTCGGTCGTCAGGCGTCTCTGTGAAAAACTGCCAGACCTTAGAGCACCTCGGCCTCTGCAGGGTGGCATGGCGCGAGGGGGCGCTTTGGGAAACACTTGGTGGATTATTCGGTCTGGCCCTGCCTCTACCCCTGGCCCTGGCCACCGCACTGCCTCTTGCAACCTGCCCTGCTGATGCCCTTGACTCCCCCTCTGAAGACCTGTCCTCCTGAGTAAGCGTTGCACACCAGGTGGGGTCAGTCACCTCATCGTCCTGCTGCTCTTCCTCCGAATCCTCTGTGCGCTGCTCCCTCGGACTTACTGCCCTTACTACTACCTCACTGCAAGACAACTGTGTATGATCGTCATCGTCCTCCTCACCCACAGAAAGTTGTTGAGACAGTTGGCGGAAGTCCCCAGCCTCATCCCCCGGACCCCGGGAACTTTCGAATGGTTGGGCATCAGTGACTATAAACTCCTCTGGTGGGAGAGGAACCGCTGCTGCCCAATCTGAGCAGGGGCCCGAGAACAGTTCCTGGGAGTGTTCCCGCTCCTGAGCAGGTGTCATTGTAGTGGAGTGAGGAGGCTGGGAGGAAGGAGGAGCAGCAGACAGAGGATTCGGATTTGCAGCAGTGGACGGCGCAGAACTGCGTGTTGACGATAGGTTGCTCGAAGCACTTTCTGCCATCCAGGACAGGACCTGCTCACACTGCTCATTTTCTAATAACCGTCTCCCGCGTGGACCCATTAATTGGGCGATGAATGTGGGGACGCCAGAAACGTGCCTCTCTCCTAATCGCGCAGCAGTCGGCTGCGACACACCGGGATCAGGAGCTCGGGCTGTGCCCACACCCTGACTTGGCCCTCCGCGTCCTCGGCCGCGTCCACGTCCTCTAGGCCTACCCCTACCCCTCAGCATGCTGTATTACCAGTGATTTGATTTAACAGGCAGGAAATAAATTGGCGCAAGACTGCAGGCCAAATATAATTTTTGCCCTTTTGGGAAAACGAAAGGCCCCACTGCCTCTAGTGAATGAATAATCTAAGTTTAATAACTGTGCTGTGTCCCTGCTTATGTGTCACAGAACGTGAGGGTAGCAGAGTTATTATAACTCTGGCAGAGCAGGTATTTTTTTTCCCAATTAAGGAAAGCAAATGGCGAAGCCAGCAGTAAAGCGTAGCTGGGTGCGTATGATTTAGCAATGTTTTTCACGCAGCTCACACGTGTCCACAGGCGTAAGGACGGACAGAGGCTGGACAAATAGATTTGTTTTCAGTTTTTTCCCACCAAAAGGCAGCACTGCGTATATTCAATGAACATGAGAAGTTTAATAACTGTGCTGTGTCCCTGCTTATGTGTCACAGAACGTGAGGGTAGCAGAGTTACCGTATATACCGGCGTATAAGGCGACGGGGCGTATAAGACGACCCCCCAACTGTCACCTTATTCAGTGGAGAAAAAAAAAAAAATTTTATTACTCACCTCCCACGGCGTTCTGTCGCGCTCCGGCAGGATGTCGCTCGCTCCGGCAGGCTGTCGCTCGCTCCTCGTCCCCGCCGCAGCATAGCTTTCTGAATGTGGGGCTTGAAATCCCCGCTTCCAGAAAGCTAATACACACGCCGGCAGCCATGACATCATTGAATGGCTGTGATTGGCTAAAGCACACGTGGCTTCAGCCAATCACACTATTCAATGACATCATTGAATGGGTGTGATTGCTAACACGTGCGCCTTCAGCCAATCACAGCCATTCAATGATGTCATTGAATAGTGTGATTGGCTGAAGCCACGTGTGCTTTAGCCAATCACAGCCATTCAATGCTGTCATGGCTGCCGGCGTGTGTATTAGCTTTCTGGAAGCGGGGATTTCAAGCCCCGCATTCAGAAAGCTATGCTGCGGCGGGGACGAGGAGCGAGCGACAGCCTGCCGGAGCGAGCGACATCCTGCCGGAGCGCGACAGAACGCCGTGGGAGGTGAGTAATAAAATTTTTTTTTTTTACACTTTTTTTTTTTTTGTATTACCGGCGCATAAGACGACCCCCGACTGCAGAGCAGATTTTTCGGGGTTCAAAAGTCGTCTTATACGCCGGTATATACGGTATTATAACTCTGGCAGAGCAGGTATTTTTTTTCCCAATTAAGGAAAGCAAATGGCGAAGCCAGCAGTAAAGCGTAGCTGGGTGCGTATGATTTAGCAATGTTTTTCACGCAGCTCACACGTGTCCACAGGCGTAAGGACGGACAGAGGCTGGACAAATAGATTTGTTTTCAGTTTTTTCCCACCAAAAGGCAGCACTGCGTATATTCAATGAACATGAGAAGTTTAATAACTGTGCTGTGTCCCTGCTTATGTGTCACAGAACGTGAGGGTAGCAGAGTTATTATAACTCTGGCAGAGCAGGTATTTTTTTTCCCAATTAAGGAAAGCAAATGGCGAAGCCAGCAGTAAAGCGTAGCTGGGTGCGTATGATTTAGCAATGTTTTTCACGCAGCTCACACGTGTCCACAGGCGTAAGGACGGACAGAGGCTGGACAAATAGATTTGTTTTCAGTTTTTTCCCACCAAAAGGCAGCACTGCGTATATTCAATGAACATGAGAAGTTTAATAACTGTGCTGTGTCCCTGCTTATGTGTCACAGAACGTGAGGGTAGCAGAGTTATTATAACTCTGGCAGAGCAGGTATTTTTTTTCCCAATTAAGGAAAGCAAATGGCGAAGCCAGCAGTAAAGCGTAGCTGGGTGCGTATGATTTAGCAATGTTTTTCACGCAGCTCACACGTGTCCACAGGCGTTAGGACGGACACAGGCTGGACAAATAGATTTGTTTTCAGTTTTTTTCCACCAACAGGCAGCACTGCGTATATTCTATGAATAATAACTGTGTTGTGGCCCTGCCTATACAATTCTTTCCCTGCAGTATCAATGGAGGGTGGAATGCTCTGCAGAGGCGATTTTGAGAAGCCCAAAAAAAATGCAGCACAGCTAACAGCAGCCTGGACAGTACTGCACACGGATAAATATGGCCCTAGAAAGGACCGTTGAGGTTCTTGAAGGCTACACTCACTCCTAACACTCTCCCTGCCTATGCAGCACTTCTGTCCCTAATGCCAGGTGCAACGGTCTGCAGAGGCGATTTTGAGAAGAAAAAAAAATGCCACTGCTAACAGCAGCCAACACACAGCTATCAGTGGCCCTAATAAGGACCTTTGGGGGGTCTTGAAGCCTACACTAACTACCAATTCTTTCCCTACAGCAGCTCCGGTATAAACAGCACTGTCCCTCATCTAACTCACACCGCATCTGAGGCGAGCCGCGGGAGGGGCCGACTTTTATATTAGGCGAACACCTGATCTCGCCAGCCACTCACAGCAGGGGGGTGGTATAGGGCTTAAACGTTGCAGGGGGAAGTTGTAATGCCTTCCCTGTCTTTCAATTGGCCAGAAAAGCGCGCTAACGTCTCAGGGAAGGAAGTGAAAGTAACCAGAACACCGCATGGTGTTCGTTACGAATAACGAACATCCCGAACACCCTAATATTCGCACGAATATCAAGCTCGGACGAACGCGTTCGCTCATCTCTAGTAGACACCAACAGTTAACTCAAGAATACTTTACTAAATAGGATGTAAAAAGCATAGTGGTTATCCCGAGGATAGACCATAAATAGTTCAGTCCTAAAAAATCCATTTAACCCCTTGAGTGGCACGCCCGGAAAATTTCCAGGGACGAGCTCCACTGCTCATAGCAACATAGCCCGGAAGATTTCCGGGCTATGTATCACTATGGGAGCTGCAGAGCACAATGCCACAAGCTGTGAAAGTGTGCTCTGCCTGCACAGACCCACAGAGAACAAAGCAAGGGCTTTGAAAAACCAGCAGAAGATATTGCCGACATGTCGGCAACCTCCTGCTTTGTTTACAGGTTGCCATAGAGACCATCGGCTTGTCAGAAGCAAGCCGATGGTCTCTGTGGCAGGGAGAGCTGGTTGTTAGCTGTCAGAGGACAGCTAGGTACCAGCTCTTACAGCAGAGATCAGAGAAAACCTCCGATCTCTGCTGTGTTAACCCTTTACATGCTGCAGTCTATGTGACTGCAGCATGTAAAGGGTTGTCACTGCAGCATGCAAAGGGCTGTCACCATCGGACCCCCGGAATGTGATCAGGGGTCCTGATGGGTCCCTGTGGAAGTCCCCTAAAGGGACAAAAAAATAAATAAATAAATAAAAAAAATTTTAAAAAAAGTAAAAAAAGTATTAAAAAAATAAAAAAAACACTTGTCTCCCTTTACTTTGTAAAAAAATCAAAAATACAATCACACATGTGGTATCCGTGTGCGTCGTAATGACCCAGAGAAGGAAGTTAATACATTATTTAACCCCTTAATGACATGGCCCCTTTTTTTCTTTTTTCCCCATTTCTTTTTTTCCTCGCCCCTGTTTAAAAAAATCACAACTTGTCCCGCAAAAAACAAGCCCTCATATGGCCATGTCAATGGAAAAATGAAAAAGTTATGGCTCTTGAGACGCAACTGCAAAACTAGTTGAAATTCAATGATTAGACCATTTTAAAAAACCTACCCTGGTGGGCACGACAGGGTGGTAGGAAACCCGCCACTCAAGGGGTTAAAAGGGTTGGCTGTTGGGAAATTTAGAAGAAAAAGCAGTGACTGATTAGAAATTAATAAAGCAAGAATGGACACCGTCGGGACTGTCGGGAGTGGAGGGGTCATGCAACAGTACCAAAGCTGCCACTGTGTTTCTTTTTCCAAATTCAACACAAAATACCACTTTTAATGACTACTGCAGTCTCAGAATTATTCAACCCCTTCATGATAAGTGTCATTAGTACTTAGTAGAGCACCCTTTTGCTGTTATGACCTGCTATAAACATGACACACAGCCAGACACCAGTTTCAGGCAACATTCCTGAGGAATCTTTGCCCATTCCTCATGGGCAATGGCTTCCAGTTCACTAAGATTCTTAGATTCGCATGCTGCAACCACCTTCTTCAAATCTTCCAGAAAAGATTTTTTATGAGGTTCAATTCAGGCAACTTCCAGGACTTTTTCTGAAACCAAGCCTTGGTAGACTTTGTAGTACACTTGGGATACTGTTTGAAGATCCAATGACTCCCAAGCAGCAGCTTCCTCACAGAAAGCATGACATTTTTTCCTAGGATTTCCTGATACTTGATTAAATACATCTTGCTCTGTACAAATCTCAGGATTAGAGTGCCAGAGGAAGAAAAACTGCCCAAAAGCATCATCGAGCCAACTCCATGCTTCACTGTAGGTAGGGTGTTCTTTTCAGTTTATGCTACATTTTTTCTCTTCCAAACATACCATGATCGATAGGCCCAAAAAGTTCCAGTTTTGCTTAATCGCCCCACAGAACAGAATTTCAAAACTCCTATGGCTTATCTAAGCCGCTTTCACATAGCCAAGAAAATTGTATGGGATTTGTGCATTGTGAGACACACAAATCTCACAGCTTGGGCTGTCTCCAGCTTGGATGTAAGATGTGATTCAGACAGACAGAGAGACATACAGATCCATTTGTTGCAATAGATCATGCAAACTCGTAGGCTGTCGAAGCTAGCCTACAAGATGATCCCATATATGTTCTATTGGCAATAAATCTGGTGACAGGCCACGGAGGTATGCCAATGTTGTCAGGGCATTCAGTGCCTTTGCTAACATTTTGTATCCTATTCCTTGTTTGTGCAAAGCAATGATCTCTTAACTTTTTGGATCACAATCTTGACTAAAGGCCCATTTATATGGGACAATTATCATTCAGAGTTGTTCAAATTGCTGTGCTCCCGCTAGAGTTTGAACGATAGTCGTCCGATGTAAATGCATGCAGAAACCTGAACAACTAGCCGTTCAATGTAAACAGTAGTCGTTCAGTTCTGAACAACTGCCTGCTTACAGTGAATGGAGGTAGGCGGGGGGGGGGAGATCGCTCCATGGTGGCAGTGCTTTCAGCGATACCAGCGATACTCGCTCCTGCGTAATAGCACAGGATCAAGCTTCAATAGGATGCGCTCTCAGGCATCATGTAAATGGGGCTTTAGCCATATTTTTAACATGTAATCAAATGTTACAGTCAACAAAGCCCTGGCCAGTTCAGGTGTTTTAATGTGTTTTATCTAAAACACACCTGATGAAACTTATGAAGCCCTATATTAATTGCATCAAGTGTGCTTACAACAACTGAATTGCAAATCTATGCTTTTATGAGAGATTCTATTCAGGGGGTTGAATAATTTTGATACTGAAGTAGTCATTAAAAGAAGCAATTTGTGTTGAATTTGGAGAAATGACTTGTTATATTAATTGTATTCAGCTTTTTAAATTGTTTTTGTTTGATTGTTCTTTTTTTGCAAACAGTAGAAAGTTTGTAAACTTGGTAAATAAACCTAATTTGCAATGGTAAAAAAAATCACTGAGAAGATCCCTAATAAAATATAACCTTTATTAGAGAATATTTAAAAAGTTGGGCAACTGTGAAGTGACAGTCATACATCATAAAGACATGTTTAACATGTCTTGTTAGTAAGTGTGATTAGAAACCAAAACTGTAGTCTTTTGGGGGTTTTGCATTTTATAAAGGAGTTTTACACTGTCCCTCAGATGCCTAGGGGGTAAAATAAGGTCTATAGATCTAAATATTGCACTTGGAATTAATATTGACTCAAGGACAGATATGGCTCATGGGTCCTAATGAAAAAGTCCAACTTGGAGTTCTCAACCTTTCTTTAGCCCACAGGCCTGACTCATCGACGACTTTCAGCTTCAATTATGGTGACTCTTCAATGACTAAGCACACTAAACAACACGTTTCCTACTCCCCCCCAAAAAATATTTATACCTCATATTTATCCGAGACAGCTTCTGACACCTTTTAAAAAGTGATAGCTGAGCTCTAGTATAACTCTAAATAATGCAGTTACCATATAATGGTCAGATATCAGTTCTACACAGTGAGCGTGATTACATTGCAGTTACCTCCAGTGATTTCAGGAGACGTCATCTCTAATTGGTGACATCTGTTTTGCTTTTTTTCTCCATCTGGGCCCCATACACTAATAATTTCCCCATTGTGCTCACCACAAAATAATAACGCCCCCTTAATGTCAACAGTTATAGGGTCGTTCATAGTGCCTTTGCGCAGTAATCACCTTCTATTTCTGCCCTTTAAGTAATAGTACCCTTTGCAGTCCCTCAAAGTAATAATTCCCCTTAACCTTACACGATAATAGTGCTTTCTTTGTGCTTTCAATAAAGTAATAGTGTCTCAGTTGTGCCCCAAGTGTCTTATGTGTCCCCCCCCACAAGGTGTCTCTGTTGTGCCCCTCACAAAGTAATAATACCCCCACAAAGTAATTGTGTCCCCTGATTTGCCCCCACAAGGCAAAAGTGTTTCTTTTGTGTCATCCACAAAGTAATAATCTCCTTTTTGTACCCCTCACAAGATTATAGTGCCCCCTACAGAGTAATAATGCCTCCATAGTGTCCCATGTGTTATTTCTGCCTTTTTAATGCTCCTTTTGTGTCCCCATTAGGTAATAGTGTCCCCCACAAATAAATAATGTATTTTTAGAGTCCAAATTTCACTATTTTCTCTCTGCATTTACCTGCATGCACTAATGATCATGTAACACTCTAAGGGTTCCTAGTAGAGTTGAGCGAACATACTCTGTCGAGCTTGATGCTCATTCGAGTATTAGCGTACTCAATGGTGCTCATTACTCGAACAAGCATCAAGCCGTGTTCGACCCCGCCCCAGTTTTTGGCTCCTCCCCACTGTGATGTGCCTGTTTTGGCCCCTCCCCACCACGACGCAGTGCGCGTCATTGGCAAATTTTTGGTCTGGCAGGGGGAGAGAGAGAGACACAGAGAGAGAGAGAGAGAGAGAGAAATGAACTTAGGAAAAAAAAAAACGCTCGGCACCCGGCGTCCCGCATACAAAAATGCTTGAATCTCGCATTGTAGTCAATGGGATTCGGTACTCGAGTAGAGCTCTTGAATTTTACGAAAAGCTCGACTCAAATAACGCGGACTCGAGCATTTGGGTGCTCGCTCATCTCTAGTTCCTACTATGATCTGTGCATCTAGCACTGTGTAAATCATCAATCATTCTGCTTTGTCTGGACTCTGCTTAATTCTGACAAGCAGAGCAAACAAGATAAAAATATACATGGTTCACATACTGCTGGCCCTAGGAACCACTCAGTGTTACCCGATTAGCAGTGCATGCAGGAAGAGTCAGCGTAGATAGGGGCCTGGGGGCTTGGCTTAGAAACCCTGTTACAAGCACATCCACTGTGATCCCTATAGCAATGCAACTGCTCAAGAACTGTATTCAGTGAGGGGTGATAAATAATTCCAACCTTAATTGTTCCACCTGTAATAAGTGGTGTACCCCCAGGTTCTGGTCAGATCTAGTCCTGTTTTATTCAACTTCTTTATTAAAGGGGTTGTCTCGCAGAAAACATCAAAATTTTACATTACCCCATTCCCCCTGTCACCCCCCCTGGCATAAAATAGCAATTTAAAGCGGTTTTTAAACCGCTGGCTACTCACCGATCCGACGAAATGTGGAGTTATAAAAATCTTCTCCCTAAGATGGCCGCTGGTCCTTTCCCAGGGATGCACTGCGGTTTTCTCCCATAGTGCACCGCGGGTCTTCTCCCATGGTGCACCATGGGCTCTGTGCGTTCCATTGCTGATTCCAGCCTCCTGATTGGCTGGAATCGGCACACGTGACGGGGCGGAGCTACGATGACGACGCGGTGACCAGCTCTCCGGTACGAGCGGCCCCATTCACCAGCCAGAAGCACGGACTGCGCAAGCGCGTCTAAAAACGCCAGAAGACATCAGAATTAGACGGATCCATGGTGACGGGGACGCTAGCAACGGAGCAGGTAAGTGAATAACTTCTGTATGGCTCATATTTAATGCACGATGTACATTACAAAGTGCATTAATATGGCCATACAGAAGTGTATAACCCCACTTGCTGCCGCGAGACAACCCCTTTAATGATATAGAAGATGGAATTAATAGCACAGCTTTATTTTTGCACACATTACATGAAACTATCTTTTGTAGTACAGTGCAATCCGTGGAATATGTTCATAAATTACAAGCCGACTTTTGAATATACTGAGAGTTTGGACATCCACTTGAAAAATGAGGCTTAATGTTAGTGAAGGTGAAGTTATGTATCTGGATAATAATAACCTGTCTACACACTATATTCTAGGAAAAGTCAAACAGGGAGAGTCACTTCTAGAGAAGGATCTGTGTTTACTTGTAGATCATAGAAAAACAGCCTGCAATGTCAATCAGCTGCTTCTAAGGTCAGCAGGACCCTCTATAAGGAGGCATGGGAATTCATGGGCTTATGGGACAGAGACATAATATTACGATTCTGTAAAGCATCAGTGCAACCTCTTTTAGAATATGCAGTTCAGTTCGGAGCACCAATTCATAGAAACGAAACCCTGGAGATAGGCAAAAATATGAAGAGCAACTAAACCATTATAATGAGGTGAACTTATTTATGATGAAAGATTAAAAGAATTAGTTTTGTTTAGTCTTGAGAAGAGATGTAATTAACCTGTAGAGCTTCTCCATGTAAAATCCGCTCAAGGTCAAGGGGACACGGCTTCTGTCTGAAGAAATGAAGTTTCAATGTCTAGAAGTAACAACTGGGGCTGGTTGTCAAATTTTAGCTTGAAGGGTAAGCACACAGCACTGGTCCAAAGGTAGCAGCCCACCCTAAAGGCCTATTCAAATGGGCGTATGCAAGTTGCGCCCGAGATTCTTGGGTGCAATTCGCATCAGACAGCACACATCCATGTGCTGCCCGATATCGCTAGGCAGTGGACATTGCAAGTGATACAAATCAGAATAGGACCTGCTGTAACTTTTTTCATATGGATCAACGGTTCGTGTGAATAGCCTAATTGGCTATAATGGGTCCATGTGCTGTCTGTGAAATACTCCCATGTGGATCATCCCTAAGAGTGCAAACGCACAGCGCATCTGAACATACCATGGCCACACTAAGTGTTGGCAACATTTTGTGGCCATTGACCGCCGCAGTTGGGCATGGTTTTGGATGTCTGTGGCCAACCACACTGTATCCTTCCATCCTTAACTATTTAACATGAGTATAGCAGCAAAATAAAGCTCATAACATGAATACAGCACCAGACCCGAACTCAGTACATAAATACAGCACAAGAACTTACCTAAGTACATCAATATGGTGCAAGAACCTAGCTCATAAAGTATATACAGTACCAGAATCAAGCTCATAACATTAACATAGCCCCTGAACAAAGCTCTTACCGTAAATACAGTTCCAAAACTAAACTCATACATAAGTACAGTACTAGAACCAAGAACAATATGTCTTCTCTATATGGCCAGATTCCGACTAGAGATGAGCGAACGTGTTCGCCCGAACTTGATATCCGTGCGGATATTAGGGTGTCCGGGATGTTCGTTA
This sequence comes from Eleutherodactylus coqui, assembly GCF_035609145.1. Taxonomy (NCBI): domain Eukaryota; kingdom Metazoa; phylum Chordata; class Amphibia; order Anura; family Eleutherodactylidae; genus Eleutherodactylus; species Eleutherodactylus coqui. Next base: position 390,484,158 of record NC_089837.1, read on the forward strand.
TTCGTAAGGAACACCATGCAGTGTTCGGGTTACTTTCACTTCCTTCCCTGAGACGTTAGCGCGCTTTTCTGGCCAATTGAAAGACAGGGAAGGCATTACAACTTCCCCCTGCGTCGTTCAAGCCCTATACCCCCCCCTGCAGTGAGTGGCTGGGAAGATCAGGTGTCCGCCTAATATAAAAGTCGGCCCCTCCCGCGGCTCGCCTCAGATGCCTTGTGAGTTAGATGAGGGACAGTGCTGTTTGTACCGGAGCTGCTGTAGGGAAAGAATTGGTAGTTAGTGTAGGCTTCAAGACCCCCAAAGGTCCTTATTAGGGCCACTGATAGCTGTGTGTTGGCTGCTGTTAGCAGTGGCAATTTTTTTTTTTCTCAAAATCGGCTCTGCAGAGCGTTGCACCCGGCATTAGGGACAGAAGTGTTGCATAGGCAGGGAGAGTGTTAGGAGTGAGTGTAGCCTTCAAGAACCTCAACGGTCCTTTCTAGGGCCATATTTAACCGTGTGCAGTACTGTGCTGGCTGCTGTTAGCTGTGCTGCATATTTTTTTTCTTCTCAAAATCGCCTCTGCAGAGCATTGCACCCTCCATTGATACTGCAGGGAAAGAATTGTGTAGGCAGGGCCACAACACAGTTATTATTCATTGAATATACGCAGTGCGGCCTTTTGCTTGTAAAACAAGTGAAAAAATTCTATTTGACCTGCCTCTGTCCGTCCTAAGGGCGGTGGACACGTGTCGGCTGCGTGTGCAACGTTTAAAAATCAGACGCACCCAGCTACGTTTTACTGCTGGCTTCGCCATTTGCTTTCCTTAATTGGGAAAAAAAATACCTGCTCTGCCAGAGTTAATAACTCTGCTACCCTCAAGTTCTGTGCCACATTAGCAGGGCCACAGCACAGTTATTAAACTTCTCATGTTCATTGAATATACGCAGTGCTGCCTTTTGGTGGAAAAAAACTGAAAATAATTCTATTTGTCCTGCCTCTGTCCGTCCTAAGGGCGGTGGACACGTGTCGGCTGCGTGTGCAACGTTTAAATATCAGACGCACCCAGCTACGGTTTACTGCTCGCTTTGCCATTTGCTTTCCTTAATTGGGAAAAAAAATACCTGCTCTGCCAGAGTTAATAACTCTGCTACCCTCAAGTTCTGTGCCACATTAGCAGGGCCACAGCACAGTTATTAAACTTCTCATGTTCATTGAATATACGCAGTGCTGCCTTTTGGTGGAAAAAAACTGAAAATAATTCTATTTGTCCTGCCTCTATCCGTCCTAAGGGCGGTGGACACGTGTCGGCTGCGTGTGCAACGTTTAAAAATCAGACGCACCCAGCTACGGTTTACTGCTGGCTTCGCCATTTGCTTTCCTTAATTGGGAAAAAAAATACCTGCTCTGCCAGAGTTAATAACTCTGCTACCCTCAAGTTCTGTGCCACATTAGCAGGGCCACAGCACAGTTATTAAACTTCTCATGTTCATTGAATATACGCAGTGCTGCCTTTTGGTGGAAAAAAACTGAAAATAATTCTATTTGTCCTGCCTCTGTCCGTCCTAAGGGCGGTGGACACGTGTCGGCTGCGTGTGCAACGTTTAAAAATCAGACGCACCCAGCTACGGTTTACTGCTGGCTTCGCCATTTGCTTTCCTTAATTGGGAAAAAAAATACCTGCTCTGCCAGAGTTAATAACTCTGCTACCCTCACGTTCTGTGCCACATTAGCAGGGCCACAGCGCAGTTATTAAACTTCTCATGTTCATTGAATATACGCAGTGCTGCCTTTTGGTGGAAAAAAACAGAAAATAATTCTATTTGTCCTGCCTCTGTCCGTCCTAAGGGCGGTGGACACGTGTCAGCTGCGTGTGCAACGTTTAAATATCAGACGCACCCAGCTACGGTTTACTGCTGGCTTCGCCATTTGCTTTCCTTAATTGGGAAAAAAAATACCTGCTCTGCCAGAGTTAATAACTCTGCTACCCTCAAGTTCTGTGCCACATTAGCAGGGCCACAGCACAGTTATTAAACTTCTCATGTTCATTGAATATACGCAGTGCTGCCTTTTGGTGGAAAAAAACTGAAAATAATTCTATTTGTCCTGCCTCTGTCCGTCCTAAGGGCGGTGGACACGTGTCGGCTGCGTGTGCAACGTTTAAAAATCAGACGCACCCAGCTACGGTTTACTGCTGGCTTCGCCATTTGCTTTCCTTAATTGGGAAAAAAAATACCTGCTCTGCCAGAGTTATAATAACTCTGCTACCCTCACGTTCTGTGACACATTAGCAGGGCCACAGCACAGTTATTAAACTTAGATTATTCATTCACTAGAGGCAGTGGGGCCTTTCGTTTTCAAAAAAGGGAAAAAATTATATTTGGCCTGCAGTCTTGCGCCAATTTATTTCCTGCCTGTGAAATCAAATCACTGGTAATACAGCATGCTGAGGGGTAGGCCTAGAGGACGTGGACGCGGCCGAGGACGCGGAGGGCCAAGTGAGGGTGTGGGCACAGGCCGAGCTCCTGATCCAGGTGTGTCACAGCCGACTGCTGCGCGATTAGGAGAGAGGCACGTTTCTGGCGTCCCCACATTCATCGCCCAATTAATGGGTCCACGCGGGGGACGGTTATTAGAAAATGAGCAGTGTGAGCAGGTCCTGTCCTGGATGGCAGAAAGTGCTTCGAGCAACCTATCGTCAACACGCAGTTCTGCGCCGTCCACTGCTGCAAATCCGAATCCTCTGTCTGCTGCTCCTCCTTCCTCCCAGCCTCCTCACTCCACTACAATGACACCTGCTCAGGAGCGGGAACACTCCCAGGAACTGTTCTCGGGCCCCTGCTTAGATTGGGCAGCAGCGGTTCCTCTCCCACCAGAGGAGTTTATCGTCACTGATGCCCAACCATTCGAAAGTTCCCGGGGTCCGGGGGAAGAGGCTGGGGACTTCCGCCAACTGTCTCAACAACTTTCTGAGGGTGAGGAGGACGATGACGATCAGACACAGTTGTCTTGCAGTGAGGTAGTAGTAAGGGCAGTAAGTCCGAGGGAGCAGCGCACAGAGGATTCGGAGGAAGAGCAGCAGGACGATGAGGTGACTGACCCCACCTGGTGTGCAACGCTTACTCAGGAGGACAGGTCTTCAGAGGGGGAGTCAAGGGCATCAGCAGGGCAGGTTGCAAGAGGCAGTGCGGTGGCCAGGGGTAGAGGCAGGGCCAGACCGAATAATCCACCAACTGTTTCCCAAAGCGCCCCCTCGCGCCATGCCACCCTGCAGAGGCCGAGGTGCTCTAAGGTCTGGCAGTTTTTCACAGAGACGCCTGACGACCGACGAACAGTGGTGTGCAACCTTTGTCGCGCAAAGCTCAGCCGGGGAGCCAACACCAACAGCCTCACCACCACCACCACCACCATGCGCAGACATATGATGGCCAAGCACCCCACAAGCTGGGACGAAGGCCGTTCAGCACCTCCGGTTTGCACCCCTGCCTCTCCCCATGTGCCCCAACCTGCCACTGAGATGCAACCCCCCTCTCAGGACACAGGCACTACCGCCTCATGGCCTGCACCCACACCCTCATCTCCGCTGTCCTCGGCCCCATCCAGCAGTGTAGTTCAGGGCACCGTCCAGCCGTCGCTTGCGCAACGGTTGGAGCGCAAGCGCAAGTACGCCGCCACGCACCCGCACGCTCAAACGTTAACCGTCCGCATAGCAAAATTCATCAGCCTTGAGATGCTGCCGTATAGGGTTGTGGAAACGGAGTCCTTCAAAAGTATCATGGAGGCGGCGGCCCCGCGCTACTCAGTTCCCAGTCGCCACTACTTTTCCCGATGTGCCGTCCCAGCCCTGCACGACCACGTCTCCCGCAACATTGTACGCGCCCTCACCAACGCGGTTACTGCCACGGTCCACTTAACAACGGACATGTGGACAAGCACAGGCGGGCAGGGCCACTACATCTCCCTGACGGCACATTGGGTGAATTTAGTGGAGGCTGGGACAGAGTCAGAGCCTGGGACCGCTCACGTCCTACCCACCCCCAGAATTGCGGGCCCCAGCTCGGTGGTGGTATCTGCGGAGGTGTATGCTTCCTCCACTAAAGCACCCTCCTCCTCCTCCTCCTCTGTCTCGCAATCAAGATGTGTTAGCAGCAGCATGTCGCCAGCAGTCGGTGTCGCGCGGTGTGGCAGCACAGCGGTGGGCAAGCGTCAGCAGGCCATGCTGAAACTACTCAGCTTAGGCGATAAGAGGCACACGGCCCACGAACTGCTGCAGGGTCTGACACAGCAGACCGACCGCTGGCTTGCGCCGCTGAGCCTCCAACCGGGCATGGTCGTGTGTGACAACGGCCGTAACCTGGTGGCGGCTCTGCAGCTCGGCAGCCTCACGCACGTGCCATGCCTGGCCCACGTCTTTAATTTGGTGGTTCAGCGCTTTCTGAAAAGCTACCCTCGCTTGTCAGACCTGCTCGTAAAGGCGCGCCGGCTCTGCGCACATTTCCGCAAGTCCCACACGGACGCTGCCACCCTGCGCACCCTGCAACATCACTTTAAGCTGCCAGTGCACCGACTGCTGTGCGACGTGCCCACACGGTGGAACTCTACGCTCCACATGTTGGCCAGGCTCTATGAACAGCGTAGAGCTATAGTCGAATACCAACTCCAACATGGGCGGCGCAGTGTGAGTCAGCCTCCTCAATTCCTTTCAGAAGAGTGGGCCTGGTTGGCAGACATCTGCCATGTCCTTGGTAATTTTGAAGAGTCTACCCAGGTGGTGAGCGGCGATGCTACAATCATTAGCGTCACCATTCCTCTGCTATGCATCTTGAGAAATTCCCTGCAAACCATAAAGGCAGCTGCTTTGCGCTCGGAAACGGGGGCGGTGGAAGACAGTATGCCGCTGGATAGTCAGGGCACCCTCCTGTCTATTTCTCAGCGCGTACAGGAGGAGGAGGAGGAGCATGAGGAGGATGAGGAGGAGGGGGAAGAGACAGCTTGGCCCGCTGCTGACGGTACACAGGCTGATTGCCTGTCATCCTTTCAGCGTGTATGGCCTGAGGAGGAGGAGGAGGAGGAGGAGGATCCTGAAAGTGATCTTCCTAGTGAAGACAGCCATGTGTTGCGTACTGGTACCCTGGCACACATGGCTGACTTCATGTTAGGATGCCTTTCTCGTGACCCTCGCGTTGCACGCATTCTGGCCACAACGGAATACTGGGTGTACACACTGCTCGACCCACGCTATAAGGAGAACCTGCCCACTCTCATTCCCGAAGAGGAAAGGGGTTCGAGAGTGTTGCTATACCACAGGACCCTTGCGGACAAGCTGATGGTAAAATTCCCAGCCGACAGTGCTAGTGGCAGAAGGCGCAGTACCGAGGGCAAGGTAGCAGGGGAGGTGCGGAGATCGAGCAGCATGTACATCCCAGGCAGTGCAACAGTCTTTAAGGGCCTGGACAGCTTTATGGCTCCCCACCAAGACTGTGTCACCGCTCCCCAGTCAAGGCTGAGTCGGCGGGAGCACTGTAAAAGGATGGTGAGGGAGTACGTAGCCGATCGCACGACCGTCCTCCGTGACGCCTCTGCCACCTACAACTACTGGGTGTCGAAGCTGGACACATGGCCTGAACTAGCGCTGTATGCCCTGGAGGTGCTTGCTTGTCCTGCGGCTAGCGTCTTGTCGGAGAGGGTGTTTAGTGCGGCTGGGGGAATCATCACAGATAAGCGTACCCGTCTGTCAACCGACAGTGCCGACAGGCTAACACTCATCAAGATGAACAAAGGCTGGATTTCGCCAGACTTCTCTTCTCCACCAGCGGACAGCAGCGATACGTAAGCAATACGTAGGCTGCACCCGCGGATGGAAGCTACGTTCTCTCTCACCATCCAAAACGGGGACATTTCTGCTTCATCAATCTGTGTCTAATATTCCTCCTCCTCCTCCTCCTCCTGCTACTCCTCCTGAAACCTCACGTAATCACGCTGAACGGGCAATTTTTCTTACGGCCACAAGGCTCACTCAAATAATTTTTCTAAACAATTTTTAAAAGTTTCAATGCGCTTAAAAGCGTTGGAACTGTAACTTGAACCAATTTTTCGTTACACTGGGCTGCCTCCAGGCCTAGTTACCACTTAAGCCACATTAACCAAAGCGATTAATGGGTTTCACCTGCCCTCTTGGCTGGCTATGGCCAATTTTTGGGATGTACATTAGTACTGTTGATACAGCAATTTTTGTGGGCCCTCGCCTACAGTGTAATCAAATTAATTTTTAGCCCACCTGCATTCCAGCTGACGTTACCTCAGCTGTGTTGGGCAATGCCATGGGATATATTTATGTACCGCCGGTGGCTTCCTGGCACCCACCCAGGCTGTGGGTCCACAGGGAATTATAAATGCATCTGTTTCCACTTCTAAAGAACCCCAGTCTGAGTGGGGCATGCAGTGTGGGCCGAAGCCCACCTGTATTACGCACGACATTACTACCTCAGCTGTGTTGGGCAATGCAATGGGATATTTCTATGTACCGCCGGTGGCTTCCTGGCACCCACCCATGCTGTGGGTCCACAGGGAGTTTAACCTACATGTGTCCACTTCTAAAGAACCCCAGTCAGACTGGGGCATGCAGTGTGGGCCGAAGCCCACCTGTATTACGCACGACATTACTACCTCAGCTGTGTTGGGCAATGCAATGGGATATTTTTGTGTACCGCCGGTGGGTTCCAGGGAGCCACCCATGCTGTCGGTCGACAGGGACTTCACAATAGAGAGTTGTACCTGCCTGTGTCTATGAATTAAAAAGCCCGGTCTAACTGGGGCATGCAGACACCTTGACAGAATGAATAGTGTGTGGCACATAGGTTCCCCATTGCTATGCCCACGTGTGCAGCTCATGATGGCGATGGCACAGGATTCTATTTCTCATTGCTTCTGTACAGCATTGTGGGCTATCGCCCCGCCCCTTTTAAAGAGGGTCGCTGCCTAGCCATGCCAACCTCTGCAGTGTGTGCCTGTGGTTCCTCCTCATGGCAGACGCACTTCTAAATAGACATGAGGGTGGTGTGGCATGAGGGCAGCTGAAGGCTGCGCAGGGACACTTTGGTGTGCGCTGTGGGGGGGAGGGGGGGCGGTTGGGCAGCATGTAACCCAGTAGAAGTGGCAGTGGAGTGTCATGCAGGCGGTGATTGTGCTTTGTTGGAGGTTGTGTGGTGCTTAGCAAAGGTATGCCATGCTAATGATGGCTTTTCAGAAGTAAAAGTTGTTGGGAGGGGGGGGGGGCCCACTCTTGCCGCTATTGTGGCTTAATAGTGGGACCTGTGAACTTGAGATGCAGCCCAACATGTAGCCCCTCGCCTGCCCTATCCGTTGCTGTGTCGTTCCCATCACTTTCTTGAATTGCCCAGATTTTCACACATGAAAACCTTAGCGAGCATCGGCGAAATACAAAAATGTTCTGGTCGCCCATTGACTTCAACGGGGTTCGTTATTTGAAACGAACCCTCGAACATCGCGGGAAGTTCGTTTCGAATAACGAACACCCGAACATTTTGGTGTTCGCTCATCTCTAATTCCGACCCTTATATTATCAGAGCATTTTAGAAATGAGTGTGCCAGCTCAATCGTGGGTTTACTGACCTCAGCTCACAACATGATAGAGATGCATGAAGCGAGCGGGTTGAGAGTAGAAGTAGGGGGTGTACAATGAAATTACAGGACCCCATGGCAAACTAAGAATTTGCCCTATTCTGAAAAAATTTATAACAGCTTTCATAATGTTGCAGGTTTGACAGCTATAGCATACGTCTAAATAATATGGTTATTCTATTATGTACTCAAATACCAGTTCTACTTAGATATAATGATTTCAGTACAGTTATGTCCAGTGATTAGAGGTGATGTTGTCTCTCTTTAGAGTCATCTCTATTTAATTTTCTTTCTGGGTCCACTGAGATTTTTTCCAGCCATGATTTACTTCTGTAGACTCTCCTCATCCTGCTGCTGCAATCCCCTATAGTAACAATGTGCCTGCTGTGGTACTACTAAGTAAAAGTGCCTCTGCTGTGGTTCCACTAAGCAATGGTGCCCCACTGTAATCCTATTAAGTAATAGAGTGTTTATTTGATTAGGTCGTACTACAGTGGGGAAAAAAGTATTTAGTCAGATACCAATTGTACAAGTACTCCCACTTAAAAAGTTGAGAGAGGCCTGTAATTGACATTATAGGTAGACCTCAACTATGAGAGACAACATGAGAAAACGCAGCCAGAAAATCATATTGTCTGATTTTTAACGAATTTATTTGCAAATTATGATGGAAAATAAGTATTTGGTCACCTACAAACAAGCAAGATTTCTGGGTCTCACAGACCTGTAACTTCTTCTTTAAGAGGCTCCTCTGTCCTCCACTCATTACCTGTAGTAATGGCACCTGTTTGAACTTGTTATCAGTATAAAAGACACCTGTCCACAACCTCAAGCAGTCACACTCCAAACTCCACTATGGTGAAGACCAAAGAGCTGTTGAAGGACACCAGAAACAAAATTGTAGCAGTGCACCAGATTGGGAAGACTGAATCTGCAATAGGCAAGCTGCTTGGTGTGAAGAAATCAACTGTGGGAGCAATAATTAGAAAATGGAAAAGATAAGAGAAAGAGCACTGAAGATGAAAAGTGGCTGGGTCTTTCAGCATGACAATGATCCCAAGCACACCGCCAGAGCAACGGAGGAGTGGCTTAGTAAGAAGCATTTCAAGGTCCTGGAGTGGCCCAGCCAGTCTCCAGATCTCAACCCTATAGAAAACCTTTGGAGGGAGTTGAAAGTCCGTGTTGCTCAGCGATAGCCCGAAAACATCACTGTTCTTGAGGAGATCTGCATGGAGGAATGGGCCAACATACCAGCAACAGTGTGTGCCAACCTTCTGAGGACTTACAGAAAACGTTTGACGTCTGTCATTGCCAATAAAGGATATATAACAAAGTATTGAGATGAACTTTTGTTATTGACCAAATACTTATTTTCCACCATAATTTGAAAATAAATTTGTTAAAAATCAGACAATGTGATTTTCTGGATGTGTTTTCTCATGTTGTCACTCATAGTTGAGGTCTACCTATGATGTCAATTACAGGCCTCTCTCATCTTTTTAAGTGGGAGAACTTGTACAATTTGTATCTAACTAAATACTTTTTTCCCCACTGCATGTAATAGGACCACTTTGTAGCCACAATCAGTAATAGGATCCCTGTTGCTGTAGCATTAAATAATAGTGTGTCTGCTGTTGCCCCAATTATTAACAGGACCCCTGTTTTAGTTACAATTAGTAATACTAACCCCACACTGAACCCAATTAGAAATATGACCCCCCTTTGTAGACCCTTAATAGTAGTAGGACCACTTCTTTGGACTCCCAATAGTTATAGGACCCCTCTGTTGACTAATAAAATTAATAGCACCCCTCCCTACCTTTGCTCAACAATTACTATGTAAGATCCCTCTGTGGCCCCCAAAATCCGATGGCTGTTAGTGCTTACAGTAACTTATACAGACATACAGAACTGCCATCTCCAGTTTCTTACCTCCTGCTATCTCGCACACAGCATTACAACACTTCTTTCCCAACACCCTCACTGAGAATACAGTGAATGCTGGAGGCAGGGGGATGAGTGAGGTAACACTTTGTGTGAGATATGCAAATAAGATGGAACCATACCTCTACAGCGCCACCTATTGGATGGCAGCATTTCTTCAAATCAATGTACGGGTCTTTAAATGAGTCTTTAAAGAGTCGTACATTGATTTAAAGGAATACTGCCATCCAATAGGTGGCGCTCCAGAGGTATTGTTCCATCTTCCTTATTTGCATATTACCCAGAGAAGCATGCATGACCTTGTAAAGGCCCATTTACACCAGCCGATGATAACTAAAAGATTGCTCAAATGACAGTTTGAGTGACAGCTTTGAGCGATCATTTTGCATAAACTATTAAGTAGATACTCAGCTACTTAATAGCAATTAAGTGTGCAGATGAAGCCTTCCTTGAAAGCAGTTAATAGCCCGAGGGCTCTTATCTGCGCTCAGATCCTTTGTTCTCCACAGGGAAACAATGCTATCAACATTCCCCATGGAGAACTGCTGATAAAGCTGAAGGATGATTTTTAGGTTGGACTGAATTTAACGATCAGCTAGCAGTGCTGGAAATGTGCACGATGGGGCACGCGTTTAGACGTGCCGGTGATCGCTAAAACGATCATCGATTAGTGATTTTTTAGCGATCACCTGCTGGTGTAAATGGGCCTATAGTCTCGTCACGCACCTCCTAAGTGTCTCCACACCCCTTCTAGGTGCTCTCCTTGGGGAGAGACGATGCCCCCCATTCTGACCCACTCACCTACTAGGTGTCTTCACATACCTTCTGGGTGCTCTCGTTAATGAGAGACAAGACCCCTTCCAACCTGTGTGTGAGACAGCATGAGGCAGGAGACTGGAGACAGCAGTCCTATATGTGTATGTTAGTTACTGTAAGCGCTAAAAGCTGCTGGATTTCCACAGACGGTGCCAGGCGGCCCTAAACACTTGCTGGGGGCTTATATCCCCTGCGACCCGGCCCCATCCCGCCCCTGTGAGACGTGCATTCTTTGTCAACACAGCTGTGAATCTGTGTAATAGACTTCCTCATTAGCTGGCTGCAGCAGTAATAGTTGAATGCTTCAAAGGAGGCTAACATGATATCTTAGAACAAAATGACATCAATGCTTATGTAATTATTAATTTTACTTCTGAATCACCACTTAGATCAGGAGGGAAATTATTCCTTTTTTAGAACAGATTGGCGTATGTGTTATCCTTTTTTGAACTTTCCTCTAAACTAGCAGAAACTTGAAATGTTCTAAAGTTTATCCATATCCTTTCCATTCATCTCTGCTCAACCCTCGGTTGAACTTGATGGACATATGTCTTTTTTCCACCATACTAGCTATGAACTATAGTCCAGCAGTTTTTCTGGATTCACACAAAATTAATAAAAAAGGAAAGACTCAAGTGCCCCTGTATGAATTCAGAGCCATAGAGAGGTGCAGTAAGGACATGTATATTTCTATAAGTGCTCTATTAGACTTATGTGCAATATGGAACTGCAACAAGGCATGATTGAGGCTATTGTAGGTGCAAGTATCATTGAATACTCATCTTCAAAGTTTCAAATACTTTTAATATACATTTTTAAATTTATCTTAATTCATAACTGGACAAATTTCAACATCCCTTTTGGAGGATTTAGTATTGAGCACATCCAGTGCTGTAAATGCACATTCCCATGGACATAAGAAAAGATAATTCTATATATACCACCGAAAACCAAGAGTGTGAAAAAAAACACTTAGTGCCTGACTTTGCTAAAAGTTTCAGGGGTGCATGCTCTTCAACAATTCCTTACAGAAAAAAATGAATGACATTTCTTGAATAGATGTATTTTCTTTTCAATCTGAAAAATAATGCATGTTTTTTTTTTGTTACGCGGGTTTCCCCACAGCTTTTCATTCTGTCTGTAAAATAGTACCTGACAGTAATCACAACTCGTAAGGATTTTCAATCTGATGTGTCCTATTTTATCATGGTAGTTAAATGCCCATTCTTGTTCCTTGTGATAAATGCTATAGCCGTTTAGCAGTACAAAAAAGAGCGATATGTTAAACCAAATATTGCTTCAGATTGTGTCTTTTATTCTCCTTTATCACCACATCTTAATTTATAGTATAATCATCATTATCACAACTGTCAGCCTCATTTAACCTTCCCTGATCTCCCATGATTCTTTGCTGTCAGGTCTGATTGCCTGCCTTCTGCTGACTGACTGATAATGGCTGACTGATTAGCCCTCCCCAAGAAGAAGACAATGATATATAGAGCAGTGTATCCTGCTGTATATATTAATGAGGAGCTGGCAAAGCTTTGATAAGGACCTGGAATGATCCATCAGCCAGGCAAGGAGGCTGCAGAACTGGTGGAATATTTTATGGAAACAACACCAGGGAAGGGTGTAATGACCCGGTGCTTAAATACTTCTCAGTTGTCACCTCGTGTTGTAATTAACATCAGATAGCTGTGCTGTGGATAGCACCAAGAGTGGATCACTTCCCAAATCCAGTTTGCATTCTCTTGCTCCCGATTCCTGGGCTAAGCTTGCAACAACTTTAGCAAGCATGCAATTAATTGTTCACTTTCTTTGGCTTGCGAGAAATGTTTATCTTTTAAACCAGCTCTTATTGTATAGTGTTACCTATAAAAGGAAAGAGTCATTGGCATTTTTGTAGTGTGGTTGTTACCTACTCAGCAGAGGCCTGCTTCACCATTAGATACAATGCTTCTGATGGCTACTTGAGTTTGAATGCACTGTTATTACAGGTATTACATGAAATTGCTTGTGTTATGTGAAGGGGATTATAGAGGTTCTGGATCAATAACTTCAGAGGATGTTGGGAGTGATTACAGTGCTATGTCAATTTTCCCATTTGGCTGTCACTACTGATTTACAAGAGACCACCTTCTTTATTCACATGAAATCATTCATTTTATTTGTAAATTCTGTATATCTCTATTTACCTAAAGTAGTTGATTTGTGTAAAGTAGAATGACATCCTATCTCTTTGTTTGTAATAGATGCAAGGAGATGCCGTCACTGAAATAAGCTTATTCTGTAAAATATTCCCTAGGAAAACAGACAGAATACAGAGCCCATTTGGCAAAGCATAACATCCCCGCACAGACTGTTTGCTGATTCAGTCAGAGCTTCACAAAACCTCACTACATGCAGAAAAAATGTAGCGCTTTATAACATTTAAACAAACAAACAGCAGACAGACAGCTTTGTTTGATTGTGTCTGATGGAAAAACATTCATTTTGTAATATCTTCGCCCCCTCAAAAACTGCAGAACTCTGAGTTTCCGAATGCTTTTATATTCGTTCTCTAGACTTGCATAATATTTCATACCAGCAAACTTCAAACAAGTTGCAGACAGATAATGTGGTGAAGCAGGTTAAATGGGGTTGTATCGTGAAGATTAGCATGGCTTTGGGGGCTTAGTGTCCCGGTCAGCTGTTGCTTTCGGGTTAAGCGTTGGCTGGCAATACATTTCTTCAGCATTGGTCATTGCAGAACATATTTATTTCTGCAAGTCAGCCTATTTAAAGGGGTATTCCAAGTTATTATTTTATATACAGTCTTTGTAAAAAAAAAAAAAAACAAAAACAATCAACTAGAACCTGTTGTCGTTTTGTTCCGTTTCCAATTCGACCTCTGTGAGTGTTCCGATGGGGTGCTATGGCACCTGGAGGCTGGAAGATGGCCTTCGGTTAAGCCATCTATGGTTGCCTTTATAAGCTATATAATACACTGCAATACTGAAGTATCATAGTGTATTATAAAAATAATTAAAAGTAGTGAACTTTAGGTCCCCCAGTGGAACAAAAGTTTTAAAAAGTATTAAAAAAGAGTAGAAATTTTTTAAAAAAATGTAAAAAGTTAAAACTTCACCTTTCCTTCCTTAGGGCTCAGTCAGATGGGCATTTTGTCACGCATGTATAGGCGCGTTTTAAAAACGGCTCTATTAGAACCAATGCTTTCCAATGGAAGCAGTCACATGTTCATTTTTTTGGAAGTGCTTCAAATTCGCACTTGCAAAAGATAGGACATGTGATTGCAAATGCACCCGGTCACGCGTTTTTTTTCTACATGCATTGTGCAATTTTTTCCCCCCGCGCCTAAACATGCGTGAAAAATTTGCTCGTCTGATTGAACCCTTAGTATGTAAAAAAAAACAAAAAAACACACACACCAAAAAATAATCACCACGAATTTGGTATTGTTATGTTCGTAATGACCTATGTAAAAAGGTTAGTATGGTATTAAACCCATATGGTGCACATCATCAGAAATATGTAGAAAACAGCTAATTTTGCATATTATGCCTGACAAAAAATGAAATAGAAAGCAATGAAAAAATCATACGGATCAACAAATCGTACCATTGAAAAATATCTTATATTGCAAAAAAAAAACACTGATGGAAAAGAATGTTAAAAGTTGTTATGTGTCAATAGCAAAAAATTTTTTTTTTTTTAAAGAATGAAACATTGCAAAAAAAACCTGCATAAATGTATTGACATAATCGTGGTGACTCACAGAAGTAAATGAAATTATTATTTATACGGGATGGTCACAGAGATCCATTTTCAGATGCATCCCAACAAATTCTGGCATAGATTTTGCTATAGTTGTTGTCAAAAGCACCACAATCCCAATTTAGCATAACACAATGCTAATGTAGAGTCTTTGTGTCATAACCCAGAGATTCATTTCAAATTATGCTGATTTTTACCAACAGATACAACTTTAAAATGGTTATCCTACCATGGCATTTATTGTTAATAACAGTTTTCAGTCTCTTGCGGTAGCTATGAATGAAGCCCTTCATTTTCTCATTTGCTAAAACTGTCTATTTCTACTTAACAAAAAGCCTGGATATCAAGTAAATGAGGTCAGGAAACTATGATAGCCACTCCAAAACCTTCACTTTTTTCAACTGCAGCCACTGGATATAAACTGGGAAGCTGAAACCTGCGAATTTCATGAAGGTAACAAGTAGAGATGAGCGAGCACCAAAATGCTCGGGTGCTCGTTACTCGAGTCGAACTTTCAGTGATGCTCGAGAGTTCATTTCAAGTAACGAACCCCATTGAAGTCAATGGGCGACTCGAGCATTTTTGTATATGACTGGTGCTCCGCTAAGGTTTTCATTTGTGAAAATCTTAGCAAATCACCAAAGTCATGTAAAAAACACAGAAATAGATAGGGCAGGCGAGGAGCAACATGCAGGGCTGCACTATTAAGCCACAATAGTGGCAAGAGTGAGACACCCCCCTTCCCCCAGCACTGTCAGCATAAAGATCGTTCTCCTCTGCCACAGCTGTAACAGCTGTGGCAGAGAAGAACAGTGTTAGACTATTGAATTCATGAATGGGTGTGAGGGCTATGACCAATCAGAGGCAGTTCATTCAGCAGGCGGGGATTTTAAAGCCCCGGCTGCTGAATACTATTCTGAGCAGTCCCGGAGAACTGCCGGCGGCCGCGGCTGCACTCCGGCTGCAGCAGAAAGGTGAGTATACAATTTTTTCAATTTTTACACATTTTAGGATGATTTTCAGGTAAGGGCTTATATTTTTAAGCCCTTCCCGAAAATTCATCCCGCGCTCGCCGGCAGCCCATTGCTTTTAATGGAGCCGGCTGTATTGCCGGCTCCATTGAATTCAATGGTCAGTGCTCGTTTAATCGAGACGAGTACCGCGTGGTGCTCGTCTCGAGTAACGAGCATCTCGAGCACCCTAATACTCAAACGAGCATCACGCTCGGATGAGTATGCTCGCTCATCTCTAGTAACAAGTTTCTGTCAATAAACTAAAATAATTACTTAAACCAACTTGTGCAGGACCCAACTAATAGGTTGGCCATTTTGGACGTAATATTAACCAACAGACCTGACAGAATAACAGAGCTGCAGCTTGATGGGTACCTGGGAAATAGTGACCATAATATAATACATTTCCAATTGTCTTGGATGAGGGAGTTTTATTGGGGAGCTACAAAAATACAAGAGTTTAGGAAGGCAAATTTTGATCAGCTCGAAGGTGCCCTTAAACTTATTGACTCAAAAATAAGAGTACAGACAATAAATGGGAAATGCTTAAAACATCTTAAATACTTACTGCAAGCAGTTTATCAATGAGGCCTTAGTCAGACGGGCGTTTTTCCGCGCGATTTGCGGATCGCATGACGGATGCGCATCCGCAAATCGCGTGACCGGTGCCCGAAAATCTGCTCCTAGCCGCGTTTCATTAGAAACGGGCCGGAGCTGTCCAGCACATTGCATTCAATGGAGCCGGCAATACAGCCGGCTCCATTGAAAGCAATGCGCTGCGGGCGAGTGTGGGATGAATTGTCAGGAAGGGCTTAAATATATAAGCCCTTCCCTGCAATTCATCCAGAAAAGTGTTAAAATAAAAAAAATATACATACTCACCTGCTCCCGGCAGCCGGAGTTCCCTGCGGCTGGCCTGCAGTGGGTGTGAAGGGGGTGTGAGTCAGACCTGCCCCCTGATTGGCTCAGCGCTGAGCTTATATATTTAAGCCCTTCCCGACAATTCATCCCGCGCACGCTGGCAGCCCATTGCTTTCAATGGAGCCGGCTGTATTGCCGGCTCCATTGAATTCAATGGGCAAACATCGTTCTTCTCTGCCACAGCTGTTACAGCTCATTTGTCTTCTATATGTTCTCAATGGGGTTGGCGCTGCTGCCGCCGGCCCCATTGAGCGCATATAGAGAAGAGAACAGGAATCGCAGATCACAGATAGGTGCGATCTGCGATTTCTGTTCTATAATTTATCGGACGAGCGCATAAAAAGCGCTCATGTGTCCGATACCATTGCAAAGCGATGGTTTTAAAAAATCGCCGGACGCATGCGCAAATCGCGCAAAAAAACGCCCGTCTGACTAAGGCCTCAAGGTATAAAGGGGGCAATAAACAGCAAAAATAAAGCATTTAAACTACTAAAAGAAGAAATCACCAAAAAGCACTAAAATGTGTTAAGGAAAAATAAATAAGTTATATAAAAAAGCAGATTAAAACAACAAATCTGGAGACAGAGAGACTCATTGCCAAAGACAGTAAAACTAACCCTAAATTGTTCTTCACAAAAAAATTTATACCTAAAGTGTTGGCCCTTTAATAAATAATGATGGAACAATTGTAGAGAGTGATGAGGAGAAAGCAAATGTATTAAATAGTTTTTTATCCAGTGTAATCCCAGAGGAAAAGGAAGTGTCAGATGAGATGCAGAGTGATAAAGTAAACTGCAGAACAGCCTTAAAAAGATTAAAACAGACAAATCATGGGTTCCTGATACTCTCCTGGGTTGTAAGGGAATTAAGTAACATGATAAACAGTCGTTTTATATATTTAAGGAGTATAATGTGACAGGGTCTGTTCCAATGGCATAGCAAATGTGGTGCCAATATATTTAAAAAGGGGTAAAAAAGTGAACCTGGAAACTATAGGCTGGTAAGTCTTACTTCTATTGTGGGTAAAATGTTTGATGGGTTACTAAGAGGAGCTTTCTTGGAGTACCTCAGGCTATAGCTATGTATATCTCCATATCAGCACGGGTTTATGAGAGAATGCTCTTGTTAGACAAAACTGATCAGCTACTATGAGGAGGTAAGTTCTAGACTGGATCGGGGAGAGTCACTGGATCTTGTGTATCTGGACTTTTCCAAAGTGTTTGATACTGTGCCACATAAAAGGTTGGTAAATAAATGAGAATGCTTGATCTGGGTGAGAATGTGTGTAAGTGGGTAAGTAACTGGTCAGTGATAGAAAGCAGAGGGTAGTTATTAATTGTAACTACTCTGATTGGGACACCATTACAAGTATGGTACCACAGGGATCGGCTTTGGGCCCTAATCTTTTTATATATTTATTAATGATCAGGTAGAAGGATTGCACATTAAAATATCAATATTTGCAGATGGCAGGAAAGGTGGCAAATGAGGTCTAACATTCATAAATGTAAGATTTTGTACATGATCAGGAAAAATACATCTTACCATTACACACTAAATGAGAAACCACAAAGCAAAAGTGACATGGAAAAGGACTTGGGGATTTTAGTTAAGGTAACCTCAACTGGAACAACCAGTGTCAGGCAGCTGCAGCCAAGGCAAATAGGATCATGAGGTGCACCGAAAAAGGTCTAGAGGCACATGACGAGAACATTGTTCTTCCTCTTTACAAGTCACTGGTTAGAACACACATGGAATGTTGTATACAGTTCTGGACGCTGGTACTCAAGGAGGCCATATCAGAGCTTGAGTGGGTTCAAAGGTGGGCAACTAAAGTAATAAATGGAATGGGCGGACTACGATACCCAAGATTAACAAAATTGGGGGTATTAACTTTAGAAAAAATATGGCTGAGGGATGATCTAATAACTATGTATAAATATATCAGGGGACAATAGAGAGACCTCTCTCATCACGTATTTATACTGAGGACTGGGACTGTAACAAAGGGGGCATCCTTCTCTCTGTCTAGAGGAAAGAAGGTTTCTACACCAACATAGAAGGGGGTTCTTTACTGTAAGAGCAGCGAGACTATGGAACTCTCTGCCTGAGGATGTGGTGATGGCAAATTTGATAAAAGAGTTTCAGAGGGGCGTGGACTCCTTGCTTGAGTGTTACAATATTATATGTTATAATCCCTGATTACGTCAGAAGGGTTTTTGATCCAGGGAATATTCCATTTACCAGACTTGGTTCATGAATTCACAATCTTCACTAATATTTTATGATAAACAGCTGTATTCATCCTGCCATCAATTTGCCATGCTTGAATAACTTATCCAACGCTCTGCAACATTCACTACCATGTTTCACTGCAAGGATGGTGTGCCTCACTTCATTGGAGTAGGTGTCTGTCAGCTCAAGCATGCTGTTCAATCTGCAGGCATGATGGTATAGAGCAGGAAGAGCTGAGCAGAATAGTATATAATTTTAGGTGAAAATATTCTGAGCTGAACAGTCCAATAGCCGGTCCTATCAGTGACTGAAGTCTACCCCTGTATGTACAATCATATACACATAGCTGTCAATCATTGATAGCTCCTCCTGCTATCCTATAACATGATGCTTGCAGTTTAGACAGCATGTTTCGAGCTAACAGATATACTTTAAATATAATGTCTATGGTTGAGACCTTAAATTTTAGTCTTATCATTTCAAATAGTCCAAAATGTTCTTTTATTAGTTCTCATTTTTCTCCAGTTGCTATTTGGCCTAGTATAAGTTGGCTGTTATGTGACATTGCGGCAGTAATGGCTTTTTTCTGGAAAGTCTGCCATGCAGCAATTTTTCTTCAAGTATCTCCTTATTTCTGAAAAAGCCATACTAGTTGTATTTCAATAGAAGTTGCTTGTTGGTTTTCCTGATAAATTTTTCCCACAACTGTGTGTGAAATCTTACTTGCTCTACTAGACCGAGGCTTATGTTTAGCAGAACACATCATTTCCCACTTGCTGATCAAATCAGAGGTTGAACAAAACTGAAGGCATTTTCAAATTTTTGGATATCTTTTCAATCCATTTCCTGGTTTATAAAGTTGAACTACTTTTGCTTGCAGATGCTTTGACACCTGCTTTGTAAGCAGTAAAGTCAGCACTGCCTGGATGAAACGACCAAAGGGCTTCTCAAGAAACTTACTATTGTAAGGCTAGGGTTACATTAACCCCTTAGTGACTAGTCCATAGTGTTTTTACGTCCTGACCTGCTGGGCTTTAATCCCCAGTGATGTAAAAACATGGTTCCTCTGGGGATTAAAGCTCTGCAGGCTGTGAACGTGACAGCTCCATGCTGTCGGTTACTGGAGGTAGCCGACATCCTGGAGCTGTCCCACCCTCCCCCTTCATGCGATCGCTGGTATCCATCGGATACCGGCGATAGCGGTAAAGTCAATGAGAAATAAATAAAAGATAAAGTTTCAGCTCCCCTTACAGATCAGATACATGATGTTCCCTGGCATTCTGGTCCTGTAGGACCTGATGCCGCTGTCTGCGCATGCACGCCAGACATCATTGCGTCATGCACAGAGGACCTCCCAGCCTGGGAAATTTGAAAACTCCCTGCTCCCAGCTAGGAGGAGTAGCTGAGAGCAGGGAGATGTCACCGGGAGCCACTGTATGTGGTTCCCGGTCACATGATCACTGTTATCCAGACTGTTAACAGCGATCAAGTAAAAGTTAAAAAAAAATTTAAAAAGTGTAAAAAAAAGTTTGTTTCATCTCACCCTGAGGGGAGATGAAATTAGGTACCTAAGGTCCCCGGATTTATCTGCAGACCTCACCCCGGGTTTTGAGCATGTGCCAGTTGCCAAAATGGCAAACGTATGCGCAAAAGCCACAGATTGCCGGGGTAATTTAAAATCTCCCAGCACCTGGCTACTAAATGTAGCCAAGAGCTTGGAGACCTTACGGGGGACCACAGTACGCAGTTCTTTATCACGTGATCAAGTAAAAAAAAAGCTAAAGTTTCATCTCCCGTCACGGATCTGAACCATGAGGGGAGGTGAAATTACTTACCTAAGGCCTACGACGATGTTCGCCGACAAGATCCTTAACCGTGCACCTTTCCCCAATTTTAGCAGATGCGCCCGTCACCAAAGTGGCAAACGCAAGCTCAGAAGCTGGGGAGGGTCTGGGAAATTTAAAATCTCCTTGCTCCTGGCTGCTTAAGGTAGCCAAGAGCTTGGAGCAGTGACCGATGGCCGCTGGATAGAGATGAGCTAACGTACTCGGTAAGGGCGATTTCGCAATTGAGCACCGCGATTTTCGAGTACTTCACTACTCGGGTGAAAAGTACTCGGGTGCGCTGTGAGTGAGCAGGGGGTTGCAGCGGGGAGTGGGGGGGAGAGGGAGAGAGGGCTACCCCCTGTTCCCCGCTGCTACCCCCCACTCCCCTCTGCAAACCCCCGCCCCACAGCGCACCCGAGTACTTTTCACCCGAGTAGTGAAGTACTCGAAAATCGCGGTCTTCGATTGTGAAATCGCCCTTACCGAGTACGTTCGCTCATCTCTACCGCTGGATAATGGCGATCACGTAAAAGTTAAAAGAGTTTGATGCTTAGTTCGGTTTGGGCCCTATTGTGCAGCCAACCAGAAGATTAGGGCCACAATGGTTATGTTTCTGAATATGGCACAAACGGGGGGATCAATGTTGTGGTGTAAGTCTTCATTCATATGTGTGCTGTACAAAAAAACCCGATTTTTAAAATGACACAATTGCCAAAAAAATGAAAATCGTCATTTTTTCCTTCTGCTTTGCTTCGATTCATTCAAAAACTGTGGGGTCAAAATACGCAGTACATCTCTATATGTATTCGATAAGCGGTTTAGTTTTCAAAATAGGGTCATTTGGGGGCGTTCTCAGTTGTTTTGGCCATTGAAGGGTTTTACAAGTGGGCAATGGGGCCTTTAAGCAAAATGTCTGTTCTGAAAGCCTCCGGCTTCTCCTTTCGGTTAGGACCCCATTGTGCATAAAGACATAATGTTAGGGCCACAATGTGTATGTTTCTGAACACGGGACAAATGGGGGTATCCATTTTGGGGTGCAAATTCTCATTTTCATCTGCATTAGGGCTTAGTCACACGGGCGCATCGGCACCCATGTTACTGCAGGTAGAAGACGGACGCACTTCAGGACAGACATCTCTCTGCAGCGCTGGAAGAAAGAACATGTGACCGGCTTCATTACCGGTCATGTGTTCTTTCTTCAGCGCTGCAGGGAGTCGCCCATCTTGAAGTATGGCCGTCTTCTTCCTGCAGTAAGGGCTCAGTCACACGGGCGCAACGGGTCAACAACCCGCTGCTCCCCTAAAATCTATATCGTGTAATATCCTTCCGCTCCAGAAATACATCTAGTCCCCTCTTAAATTCCTCTATGGATTTTGCCATCACCATATCCACAGGTAGAGAGTTCCACAGTCTCAATGCTCTTACAGTAAAGAACCCTTTTCTGTGTTGGTGACTAGAAGCAATGGGCTGAAACTGAAAGGGAGGAGACACAAATTAGATATTAGAAAAAACTTTCTGAAATTGAGGATGATCAATGAGTGGAACAGGTTGCCATGGGAGATGGTGAGTTCTTCTTCAATGGATGTGTTCAAGCAGAGGCTGGACAAATATCTGTCTAGGATGACTTAGTGAATCCTGCACTGAGCAGGGGGTTGGACTCGATGACCTTGGAGGTTCCTTCCAACTCTACCATTGTATGATTTTATGAAAATGCTTCATCCAGAAGTTTGCAGTAGGTCAAGAGTAAAGTAGAAAATGACCTATAAACATTTGCTCTTTTGTGTTTTGGGGGGGGTCTGTGGTGTTTTTTGCAAATTGTAGTATACCCTTGCTATATATTTTTTTCAAGTCTTTTTTCCATAGGTTTCCATATAGGAAAAAAGGCCAAAAATAAAACACATGTGACTAAAAAATGCCAGTAAAAACACATGCATCATTCAAAAAGTCCATGCAATTTCTTTGGCTTTTTGTTTTTCAGGCAAAACATTTGTTACGTGCACTGTTCAGACACAACTGCTGCTTCTGTGTCTGGCAGACATGGGCGTCATCCTGCTCTCCCTGTTCACTAAGCTTATAATTATTCTCTTCCAGCACTCCCAGGGTTAATTGCTTCTGGCTCTCCTGCTCAGCTGATGCACCCTTTCTGGTCATCGCCCTATATAGATGTCCTGGGCCTTTCAGACAGTGCTGCAGTGTTGTTATATGATTTGTGTCCATAACTCCACGTTTTGCTGCTGCTTGGACAGTTACCTAGCTATTGTGCAATCTGCTCGTGTTCTGTGTTTTATTGTTCCTCTGTTCGTGTATCCTGCTGTCTGCTATCCTTGCGAATCTGCTTCTCTGTTTATTCTTGTCAGCTTGTTCCTCTTTTGTTTTTGTACTCCTGGGTATTGTTCTGTCTTCTGTCATATAGGTGTTTTGTCCGATCAGGGTAAGTCTGCGCCTAGACGAAGACCGCGGGGTCGTTCTTATCGGGACGCCAGCCCAGCTTATAGGCAGGGGTTTCCATCTCCTAGTTACCAGCTCAGGGTAAGTTACTTTCCCTAGTCCTCATTTGTATACAGGGTTTGTACATCTGGTATCTTACCTCCAACGCTGGGGTTGGCTGTCAGCCGAGCTGGATTGGATCATCACCTACCCGGTAGGTTGACACAGTGGTTCCACATCCACAGTCGTTACAACATTCTAGGGGAAAAAAAAACCTATGTACTGTTTTACTTTGTTACACCTGAAGAGGTTTGCTAGGCAGTAGATAGTCTGGAATACTGTATGCTAAACATTTCATTACTGTGTATCAAGTTTATATTTGCTATTCGCCAAACATTGGTAAAGAAAATATAAAAGCAGATAACTAATGTAGCTAAAGGAAGTCCTTACATATAAAAGTCAGAAATATCCGCAGGAGTCATATAATGGAAATAGGAGTTTCTTCAAGGTTATGTACAGAACACAAAGTGTACCAGAAAAATTCAACTGAGCTGCCCTCACCTGGTTCCAAAGGATTAATTCATCCTGGCACAGGTAAAGAGCAGTGCAGAATATGTAGCATTGAAATATATTGTAGAGAGAGGCTATTAGACAGCCAATCAGTGTATGTACTTCAGTAAGCGCTCCTGCACATTTGCTTTTTTTTCACGCGTTATAGCTGGCTTTTTTTTCAAGCGATATCGCTGCTTTTTTTTTCACGCGATTGTCAATGGGACTTTCTAATGTTAAAAACGCACCAACTTGCAATGCGTTTTTAACATTAGAAAGTCCCATTGACAATCGCTTGAAAAAATGCCCATGATGATTGGTTGAATCTTCAAGCCAATCACATGTTCGGCAGATACAAGTCATTTGTTGAACTGTATATTGAATGTGCTTTAGGCTGGGTTTACACGGGACGGAATTTCTGTGCCAACTTTCTGCATGGAAATTGCGCTGGCAATTTTTATCCCGGGATAAAGCAGCAAAGTCAATGGGATTTGCAAAAATTCCATCCACACGCTGAGGAGAAGCTGTTTTGTTCAAGCCGTGCTGAAACTGACATGCCGTGCAGAAATCAAAGCCGTGGCATGTGAATTTTATCACCGTCTCTGCTGCGACCGTCTGTCTCTCTATGGGGAGAGATGGCCGCAGAGGAATGCAGACGGTGTAGTCGCTTTGAAACTCACACCGAATAATGCAAGTTTTTAAGGTGCATTTCTGCTGCAGAAATCTTGCTGTATTTCCCTGTGGTCCCGCTATGGTTATACTACAAGATTTCCACCCCATGTGAACCCAGCCTTAAAGTTACAATTAGTAATCAGCAAATTTTTCAAAAGTTCTGTTCAGCTGGTTCACCAAATTTGGGCAAAAAGTTTGATTTGGTCTGAATTAGTTTGAACCGAACTTCAGCAACACCCTTAAAATTTGTTAATAATACTGTTTAAGAGCCATAAAAGCCCTGCATAACTCTCTTAGTTCACCCATGAGTGTATCTAAGTACTTTTGAACTGTTTTTAAGGCAAATTTAAAGGGCCACTCTGGTAATTTTTTCTTTATACATTCATTATGTAGCTAGCCCACCTTTATATATAAGTGAGCTTGTGTTACCTTAGTCAGTTATTTCTTTCTGTTGACCTCTTTTTCCTCAGAAAGTTATGTATTCAATTCTGACAAGCTTAGATCTGCTTTGGGTATGTATTCATTTTCTACTCAATGTCTCAGTTTGTGTGAAACTATTACATGATCCCCACTACAAAAACTGTCTAGATAGGCACTCTGATCACAGTTACTGATGATGATTCCACAGCTCCTGTCACACAGCTGTAATAGAGGAGCTTACAGCCCATCCACCTGACTGCATACTTATGGTCTGTTGCTTAATTCTAAGAATATAGAAGGTAATGACAATTAAACTGTTGCTCTAGGAGGCAAAAATTGTATTGTGTCAGCTAATGCTGTGCTTATGCATCATCGGATTAATGTTAAAGTGGAAGTAAAAAAAATCTCACTCTAAATATGGTGCCTGATAAGCATCAGACACGGGGCTAGAAGTGGCTACCGTACACAGAGGAGAAATTCAGAGTGTGACAGGCAATCAGGTCAGGAGGGCAGGGATGGAAAAATGTGCTTTCACCAGAGTGTGAAAGCATGTTTTTAATGTGAAAGTTAAGGTTAAGGCTAGGGATGAGCGAGTATACTCACTAAGGCACTACTCGCTCGAGTAATGTGCCTTAGCCGAGTATCTCCCTGCTCGTCCCGAAAGATTCGGGAGCCGCTGCAGCTGACAGGTGAGTTGCGGCGGGGAGTGGGGCAGAGCGGGCGGGAGAGAGGGAGAGAGATCTCCCCTCCATTCCTCCCTGCTCTCCCCCGCAGCTCCCCACCCCGCGGCGGCTCCCGAATCTTCAGGGACGAGTAGGGAGATACTCGGCTAAGGCACATTACTCGAGTGAGTAGTGCCTTAGCAAGTATACTCGCTCATCCCTAGTTAAGGCACTATTTATAGGCACGATTAAACAGATGGTACCTAGTGGTAACTAACAGCTAGTTTAAAAACACACTGCAATAACTGATTTTTTTATGATTTTTAAAAGTAAAAACGTCCAAAACTTATTTGTTTACACATACAAAGTAGTAATGGGAGAAGCAATGGCTTTTTTCAACCAGTTCAAATATTATCTCTTTTTGGGAACGCAACATGTTTTTCACCTGGAAAGGGAAAATGAAGCAACGGCTTTTCACAAGCTGTCAAAAAGTTATCCTATTTTGGGGAGCAGCAACAAGATTGGCATCCTGAGAAGTGAAGAAGAAATGGCTTTTTTACCAATAAAAAGCCCCAAAAAAATGTTCTCTTTTTTAGGATCATCTGGTTGATGTGTTCTGTGGTTGTATAGGCCTGGTAGTAGCAGCAGCGGGGTGGTGGTATTAAAGCATACTTGAGTTCTCAACAAGTTTGTAAACTGTACAATATATACCCTGAGGTTATGTTATTCTTCAACCTTCTTCTTTCTTTATGTGGTAGACGCTGCTTCAGTGGGTTCAGTCAAGACAACCCACCTGAGGTTCGGGTTCATGCCGGACCAATTTTTTAGCAAAGTTCAGTCCAAATTATGGTTCAAATGTTTCAGTTTAATCAACACTAGTTGCAATGACCCAAGATGGACCATTCCTATGCTAAAACTATTGTAACAGAAGACTATTGTAACTTGAAAGATTGAAGGCTCACTTGTATGCATACATATATGCATGTTGTTCATTTTTGCATGTGATATATGTTTTAGATTTCATCTTAAAATAAAATTTGTACAATTGAATTTAATATATTAAAGTTGCATCTGTAAAATCTGTTGTATTTTTAATTACCGTGTATTAATTAGAAAAAGTGAATGCCACATTTCCTCTTTCGACATCTAGTATCATATAATTATTGTTTTATTATATATATATATATATGTGTGTGTGTGTGTGTGTGTGTGTGTGTGTATATATATATGTATATATATATATATATATATATATATATATATATATATATATGTATATATATATATATATATATATATATATATATATATATATATATATATATATATGTATATATATATAAATATATATATATATATGTATATATATATATATATATATATATATATATATATATATATATATATATATATATATGTATACATAAGCTTGCCTGGGAACATTTTTTTTTGAGCTTCACAATTTCAAGTTCCAGGTTGCCATTCATGTTTGCCACTGGAAAGTGTCGCCTAGCCCCCTCCTTTTGTCTCAACCAGAAGGTTTAATAGCAAAAAGTAACTGAAAAGGCACAAGCAACAGAAAGCCTTTGGTTTCCAGAGTAACTGTAAAAACAGACCCGGTCGCCATGGCGAAGAGAAAAGCTATTTGCTGCAGCCTTTATAGACCTTGAACAGGCTCTGACAGGTTTCCAATAATCTCTACAGATTTTGTTTTATGGCAATGAACTATATTATAATTTTAAGCATAAAGTGTCATGATTAAATATTCAGTTAAAAGGAAAAAAAGTGTAAAACATAGAAATTTTTAGCTGGAGGAACCATTTTGTGATAAATATAGTATAAAATAATTCAACAAATAGAATTAATTGTATTTCTTTTAATGAAGTCAATTGTATTTCTAATCAGCTGTACTGTATTTGTTCTTAAAACAGTTCTCAGGGAGATTTGGGTGTAATCTGTGTAGTTTTAGCATCAAAAATCACCCAAGTTGTATGATGTGCAGTACAGTATTACACGTCCACCCTGTAAAGAAGACCCCGATAAGCAGAAGACAGAAATTCCTGATGATTACGCATATGGAAAAATAGTTAAAATGTCCATTATCAGAAAAAAATCATTATCCATAAAATGTTCAAGGTTTGAACATAGATGGCAGTAGAAATATGCTAGGTGATCTGTGGGACTAAACGTACAATAGTCTACCAAATATGATTATCCAGTATCTTGCCATGGTTAATCAGATATTGAATTATTGCCAAAAGGGGTCACTACTCTCCTGTATAAGACTTCTCTCACTCCTTCATTCTCTTCTGGAACGCCCTGTTGTGCACACATCGTTGAGAACTTCCGCGCCAAAATCAGCACCAAAATCTGTGAGTGGATTTTAGTGCAGAATTTATGGCCAAATTAATTTACTGCATTGTAAAGAATGATTTCTGTGCTGAAAATCTGCGCCATTTCCGCAACCAATAGAGATTATTGGATTTAAAAATCTGCAGCATTACTCTCTTTCACAGTTGGTTTTTCCAGCTGTTTCCTACTTGATCAAACTCCATTCACTTATATTGTACTGTACATTACTGTGGAATTACAGAATGAAATCCGCAGCTGAAATTCCCCAGCAAATCCGCAATGTGTGAGCTTACTCTCATTCATTCCAACTGACACACTCTAATCCTTCCCATCTCCATATACTTGCTTAAAATGTACCACTTCTGACAACCATATAATCTAGCTAAAGAGACCTTCAGTCAGTATTTCAATACCACCTTCACCTCGCATAGACCTGCTTACTCCTTTCCATGAACTCTTCTATCTCCTTCTAATGCTGGCTGTCCACAGGCGATTTGTCATAGCGTGATCTGCGGCAATAAATTGCACGCGGAGCATGCATGCCACACTTTCCATAGGATAACTATGGAAAGCACAGCCCAATGTACACAAGTGGAAAATCGCTCTCAATTTTCTGTTTGTGTCCAAAAATTGCGGCATGCCGCGATTCTCCGCGATGAACCTATAGTTAAGGTAGGTTCATCGTGGAAAGTCGCGGTGACATTAGTGCTCTCCCAGCGGAAATCCATGGCGGTATATCGCAACTCCCGTGGACAGGCGGCCCTAATGTAGTTTTCAAGCATGGATCCCACTATCTCACTGTGGTGGCACCAGCAGGCAGAGATCGTACTGTCTCCACCTGATCTTGTGATGATGTACTGTAATACAGTCTCATGAGATTGGTCCCACAAGCTTTCTAAAAAACGAGATGGTGTCTGATCAGAAGTAGATGATGCTGGAGGGCTGAGAAGAAAGCTAAGTATTTGTAAAGCATTGAAAGTTTTCTTCAACCAAAAAGGCTATTTTCACATCTGCATCAGAAGCTCAATTCAGAGCCTCCGGTGCAGATCCAGCATATAACTTGGACAAAACAGTGCAGCATTTTTATCTGGTAAAATACCAGAGGATGTGGCTGAAGTGAGACAGACCCCATTATAGTCAATGAGGTCCATATGCACCCCTCTGGTCCAGCGTATGCCCCACCTGACACCTTATTGTTCAGCTCCAAAATGTTGTAATGTTGGTGTGAACCCAGGCTTAAAGCTCAAAATACACACATTGGCAGTAAATACGTTTTCCAAAAGAATTTCTTTAAAATAATTTTCTTTACTGGCTAGCAACTTTGTTAAGCTACAAAAAGAAATTTAAAGAAACTATTGGGTGAATTCTGCTTTTTGAGAGAGCCGTAAAGTTTAGCCTACTTCGTGTTGTAGAGCATCAAAATATTAATTATTCTTGTAAAATCACAAGAATTATTATTAGATATCAGTAACGTAAAGGTAAAGTCCCCTGGTTTGAGCACCGAGTCATGACTGACTCCTAGGGTGTCATCACATCATGACATTTTCTTGGCAGGCTGTTTTTGCAGGGTGGTTTGCCATTTCCTTCCCCAGTCATCTTTTATCCCCCAGCAAGCTGGGTACTAATTTTACCAACCTGGGAAGAATTGAAAGCTGAGTCAACCTTGAGCCAGTTACCCGGAACCATTTGGGGATTGAACCCACAACCTTCAGGTCGTGAGCAAGAGCTTAGGACTGCATTTTTGCTGCCCTAATACTCTGCACCACATGAGATATCAGCATCAATAAATTAATCCCCAAAAATTTTACTTAAAGGGGTTTACTGGGATTTAAGAATAAAAGTAAAAAAGGGCATAAATCATCAAAAATCGCAGCCACTTCCCGTCCAGTGCTGCTGCCCCAGTCACGTGCCTTATTCATTGTGCACATGACTGCTCAGCCACTCACAGCCTTTAGCAGTAATTCTTCTACGGCCACTGAGGCCTGTGAGTGGCTGAGAGGTCACATGCATAATGAACAGCATGTGACCGCCCACCACGTCTTCTGGGTTCTGTACAGCGGGCTGGGATAAGTAAGTATTCAATTTTTTATTGATTTTAGGCCATTTTAAAGTTTTTTTTTAAAGCCCCAGAAAACCCTTTTAAGGTTTATAAAAGGGTGAGCCTTGATGCTATAACTATTCTGTATAAGTAAAACTTACTACCATACTAAAATAGTAGCATCCTTTCCCATGTCATAATGTAGCCTGAACACAATGCACATCTGCAAAATCTTTACAATATTCATACAATATTATAAACAAATGCACTGTACATTATTGAATTTATAAAAGGTCCTTAAAAAAGTTGTCCTATCAAATGATTGCCGAGGCACAAAATTGTCTAACGCCCATTAAGGGTGACTACCCACTAGCGTTTTTTTTTTTACTCTGCGAATTCGCTGCATTTTTTTTGTGTTGCGTCGCATTGCGTTTTTAACATTAGAAAGTCCCATTGACAATTAGAAAAAGAAATACTGCAAAAGAAAAACCGCTAGTGGGTAGTTTTCACGCGATTTGCGCATGCGTCCGGCGATTTTATAAAACCATTGCTTTGCAATGGTATCGGACACATGAACGCTTTTTATGCGCTCGTCCGATAAATTATAGAACAGAAATCGCAGATCGCACCTATCTGCGATTCCTGTTCTCTTCCCTATATGCGCTCAATGGGGCCGGCGGCAGCAGCGCCGACCCCATTGAGAACATATAGAAGACAAATCATTCTTCTCTGCCACAGCTGTTACAGCTGTAACAGAGAAGAACGATGTTTGCCCATTGAATTCAATGGAGCCGGCAATACAGCCGGCTCCATTGAAAGCAATGGGCTGCAGGCGATCGCAGGATAAATTGTCGGGAAGGGCTTAAATATATAAGCCCTTCCCTGCAATTCATCCAGAAATGTGTAAAAATTAAAAAAATATATATACTCACCTTGTCCTGGCAGACGGAGTTCAGCGCGGCCGGCCGGCAGTGGGTGTGAGTGGGTGTGAGTGAGAGCTGCCCCTGATTGGTCCCTGCGCAGGGATCAATCAGGGGCAGCTCTCACTCACACCCATTCATTAATTCATGAATGGGTGTGAGTGAGTGCTGCCTCTGATTGGCTCAGCGCAGGGACCAATCAGGGGCAGCTCTCACACCCACTCACACCCACTGCCGGCTGGCCGCGCTGAACTCCGTCTGCCGGGACAAGGTGAGTATATATTTTTTTTTATTTTAACACATTTCTGGATGAATTGCAGGGAAGGGCTTATATATTTAAGCCCTTCCCGACAATTCATCGTGAGATCAACCGCAGCGCATTGCTTTCAATGGAGCCGGCTGTATTGCTGGCTCCATTGAATTCAATGCGCTGGACAGCTCCGGCCCGTTTCTATTGAAACGTGGCTAGGGGCAGTTTTTTCGGGCGATTTTTCGGCCCCGGTCACGCGATTTGCGGATGTGCATCCGTCAAGCGATCCGCAAATCGCGGCAAAAAACGCCCGTGTGACTAAGGCCTAACTCTGTACTTAATGACTCCAATTGGAAGATGTTTTTTGCAGCAGCTCTCTGCCCTGGTTTATAGAGGGGTACCAAGCAGAAGGCTTCCTATTCTGTGATGCACATCTGCCACTACAAGACTTTGCAGCATATGGCCTTAGTCAGACGGGCGTTTTTTCGCGCGATTTGCGGATCGCATGACGGATGCGCATCCGCAAATCGCGTGACCGGTGCGCGCAAGTCGCCCGCAAATCGCCCGAAAATCTGCTCCTAGCCGCGTTTCATTAGAAACGGGCCGGAGCTGTCCAGCGCATTGCATTCAATGGAGACGGCAATACAGCCGTCTCCATTGAAAGCAATGCGCTGCGGGCGAGCCCGGGATGAATTGTCGGTAAGGGCTTAAATATATAAGCCCTTACCTGCAATTCATCCTAAAATGTGTAAAAATAAAAAATATATATGTACTTACCTTCTCCCGGCAGCTGGAGCTCCGAGCGGCCGTCCTGCAGTGGGTGTGAAGGGGGTGTGAGTCAGACCTGCCCCCTGATTGGCTCAGCGCTGAGCCAATCAGAGGCATGCCTCACTCACACCCATTCATGAATTCATGAATGGATGTGAGTCAGACCTGCCCCTGATTGGCTCAGCGCTGAGAGGCAGCAGTCACTTACCCATTCATGAATTCATGTGAGTGAAACTGGCCTCTGATTGGTCAGGCTGTGACCAATCAGAGGCAGATCATTCAGCAGGCGGGGATTTTAAAGCCCTGCCGGCTGAATAGTGCCGAGAAGCAGTTCAGGAGAACTGACAGCGGCCGCGGCTGGACTCCGGCTGCAGCGGAAAGGTTAGTATACAATTTTTTTTTATTTTAACACATTTTAGGATGAATTGCAGGGAAGGGTTTATATATTTAACCCCTTCCCGACAATTCACCCCACGCACGCCGGCAGCCCATTGCTTTCAATGGAGCGGCTGTATTGCCGCTCCATTGAATTCAATGGGCAAACATCGTTCTTCTCTGCCACAGCTGTTACAGCTGTGGCAGAGAAGAATGATTTGTCTTCTATATGTTCTCAATGGGGACGGCGCTGCTGCCGCCGGCCCCATTGAGCGCATATACAGAAGAGAACAGGAATCGCAGATCGCAGATAGGTGCGATTTGCGATTTTTTGTTCTATAATTTATCGGACGAGCGCATAAAAAGCGCTCATGTGTCCGATACCATTGCAAAGCAATGGTTTTAAAAAGTCGCCGGACGCATGCGCATGCGCAAATCGCGCGACAAAATGCCTGTCTGACTGAGCCCTATCTCTGCTCTGGTTCATGGAAAAAGGTCCTGAGCATGGAAACCTCTTCTATGATGTCCTATTAGTGCATACAGAAAGAAATTGTACAGATGGGACCCACCCTTTAAATGCATCATAAAAAAAAGAAAATGCATCTGTTGTCAAATTAACTACATGATATTATAAATCCAAAGCCACAGAAAAGATCCTGTAGATAACAACAAATTGACTTTGCAATAATTTATTTAAGAAAAATCACAGAAATTCCATTTCCTTGCGTGGCTTAAAGGGAACCTGTCACCACCTATGAGCACCATAAACTAAGTTTTTGTGCTCATAGGGGAGGTCCCAAGCATTTCAAGGTGTATTTTTTTATACTCACCCAGCTCCTCGTTCCCAAGCTATCACCTGAAATGATGGTGAGCAGCGGTGCAGGGAAC
The DNA here is from genome assembly GCF_035609145.1 of Eleutherodactylus coqui. Taxonomy (NCBI): domain Eukaryota; kingdom Metazoa; phylum Chordata; class Amphibia; order Anura; family Eleutherodactylidae; genus Eleutherodactylus; species Eleutherodactylus coqui. The sequence goes on from NC_089837.1 coordinate 390,516,629, forward strand.
TCATCTCTCCGATGCACTATCTGCATGCCAACTGACACGGGTGACAGTGCAAGAATCGGGATCTGGGTAAATATAAAATATACACCCCTGGATTCCTCAGGACCTGCCCTATGATCACCATATTTTAGCCTATGGAGCGAATAGGTGGCTGCAGGTTCCCTTTAAACTTGGCCATTCAAGAACTCTCTTTTTTTCCAACCATTCCTTGGCAGGTTTACTGGTATTTGTAACATCATTTAGAGAATGCAAGGTCCACTATTTCAGAAAGATGGTGTAATGAAAAATGAATAGTGTTTTCTGTGATGGTGAGCTAATGCAGCCCTGAATTAACAAATCAGCCCCAAACATGATGTTTCCTCAGTTGCTATCAGGTGCTATTGCTGAAATATTGTTGTCTGGCACTGTGGCCAAAATTCTTGTCTTTATTCAAAAATTTCTGACTCCTTGCCTAGGTGTTTATTGGTAAATTGTATTTGTGCTCTGGTATTTTTTCTGTGCATAAAGTATTTTGTAATATTATTGGTTCTCAGATCTGGAGTCCAAAAAATGAGACGGCAATACAGTTCTGAACCATAGTCTAATTTTATGAAAGTTAGGGTCACAATACACAATCAGCAGAGTTGAACATCTATAGTAAAATAGCCAAGCTAAAGTTACAGCATGACGCAGTGGAGCTGAAGTAGTAGCATGCCCACCTTCTGGACACCAGGCACATGCTACAGGGTTAGGAAAATAGAACAAAAAGTTCAAGATACAGGTCCAACTCCAGCCCTCAAGATATACTTCAGGTTTCAGGGTACAGTATGCAGATTTGGGTTTATGTAAACAGACGCAGGTCTAGCACTCAGGATATATGCTGAGATTCACTGTTCTAGGAGCAGCACTCAGGATTCTGAGTTTCAGTTCAGACAGGTCCAGGCTCTGGACACAAAGTGCAAGATAAAGGCCTAAGTGCACAGGAAAGTGAAAAGCAAAGACAATCAGGATACAGGAAGTACCGTGAGGCAACAAATACTGTGACTCGCCAAAGAGAAAGTGCAATCCATTAGAAGAATTGAAATAAAGCATAGAATATATAGCTGGGCAAAACCAGAACAAGCAAAGCTCTAAACATAATGACAAAAGCTGTGACACATGATGGGGAATCTGATGTTCAAGACCAGACAAATACAGATCCTGACACATTTTGTTCTGGCCCATATCCTATGCAGATCCACTTTGTGCAGCCTCTTTAAGTGGTTCACTCAGGCAGTTTGACATCTCTAATGGGTAGAGCTATCTGTAGGTTATAAAATGAGATTATAATCTTAAAATCTTGCATTCTGCTTTATGGGCTGAAGTTGCAGGCAAATCCTGCCCTGAGCAAGTCAACAGTTGTTGGTTCTATGTTGGTGATGAAACCTACTTTCTTCTAGACGTATAGCATGCCCTCTTGTTACCGTCTCAGTCCTGGGTATAAACAGATCATGGGAGAGATCCTTGAATTGTCCCCTCATGTATTTATACATAGCTATTTGATTGCCCCTTAGCCGTCTTTTTTCCAGGGTGAATAATCCCAATTCTCATAGCCTCTCTGGGTATTCCAGTCCTTCATTCCATTTATTAATTTAGTTGCCCTTCTTTGAACCCCCTTAGGCACTGCAACATCCTTCCTGAGCAGCGGTGTCCATAACTGTATTCAATGTGGGGCCTGACAAGTGCCTTATATAGTGGAAGAATAATGTTCTCGTCCCTCGCCCCTATACCTCTTTTAATGCACCCCAAGACTTTATTAGCTTTTGCAGCAGCTGACTGGCATTGGTTACTCCAGTTAAGTCTGCAGTCCACTAGTACCCCCAGGTCTTTTTCCATCTCACTTTTCTATAGCAGTACCCATTTAGTGTATATTGGTGACATCCGTTTCTCCTGCCCATGTGCATAACCTTACATTTATCAACATTGAACTTCATTAGCCATTTTCTGCCCAAGCCCCCAGTTTATCTAGGTCCTTTTGTAGCCGCACATTGTCCTCCGTTGTATTAATTGTCTTATATAATATTGTAGACAGCTTTGGGGTTAGGATAGGCATATTTCTTGTATGGTCAAGCAGCGGGTTGAAGACCAAGGCAGGCAACAGACAGTAGAATCATTATCAATGAACAATCTGAAGTCAGTGGATAAGAAAACCATAAAAACAGAAGTAGGACAAGCATGGGTCAAAACTAGGAAATTAGACAAAATGCTATAGCACCTTTGTCCAGTAAGGGTGCTTTTTATGATCTATCAGGCAACAGATGCCTGACAGGTCGTCCCAGCGATAATCGTTCCTGTGCTTCTACTGAATAGAGGCACATTAGTTAATGGAGTGGGGCCAGGGATCATTCCATCCTGCATGTCTTCATTCACAGTGAGCAGGCAGTCATTCATAAGTGAACAACTACCTATTTAAATTAAACGATACATAGTTGTTTTTTTTTCGCATGCAGAAACTGAACGAAGAATGAAAAGTGAATGACTTCTCATTCACTGCTCAGCCACTGCATGCATTTAAACTGAATTAATACAGCGCTTGCCGGCAGCCCATTGCTTTCAATGGAGCCAACTGTATTGCAGAGGATAGCGGGCAGCGCTCTTTTTGAGCATCAAAACGCCCGTGTGACCAAGCCCTTCTGTGCAGATAAACGCTGCTAGCAGCGTTTTTTTCCGCCGTGCCGCTGGCTTCGATCATGTGATTTTTTGAGCGCATCAGTTATGTGCACTGAAAATTGTGCCAAAAAAAGCCTGTGTGACTGAGCCCTCACTGAATGGCTGTGAATGATGAAGCACTGGCTGTGATTGGCTGGCGCTCTACTCAATCACAGCGCTTACTTACACAGTGCTGACGGCGGGGGAATTCAAAGACCATATAACTTCTAGAGTCATAAATACTTTCCCAATTTCAGTGTATACTAAAGGGTCTTCCTATTAAATTTAAGATTTCGCCACATTTCTTTACATTTAAGCCAGTTTCACACAGCAATATTTTGATCTGTATTTTTGACCCACTCCTGGTTTTGGCTTACAAATACAGAAGAAATGCAAATCTTTCAATTATAGTTTCTATCTGTAGGTACTGACCAAAATACTGTCATTTGTAAGTGGCCGTAAACATTGGTGTTATAAATATATTTTGGGAGTGCTAGCACATATATATCTTATAATAAACAGTATAATAGATTTTTTTTCCTTTGGGATTACACACACACACACACATATATATATATATATATATATATATATATATATATATATTGGATGGTCATACAATTAATATATGGTCAGCGCAATACATTTATTAACAAATTAAAATTATTTATTATCTGTAATTCAGCTAGATGCTTGATATGATTGGAGAAAACTGATGATTTTTGAAAGTGTATCTGCAATTTTGAAGGAAAGCTTTAACCTGCCATTATGCACTTGATTTATGCCTTACTATTTCTTATTGATTCCTTTTAGGGGAAAATTCAAATTAATTGTAGGTACCTGTACTTGTGTAATAAAAGCTCATTCACACTGTTAACTCTCCATTGTAGGAAGGGCAACTTGATAGCAATTCTCTTTTATTTCAAGTTGGATAAGCTTCCATGTATCTCAAGTACACTGTAGATTCTACTTACTTGGGTTATTTGCAAGATATGTCCAAATTACACAATATAGAAAAGCATCTCGGTAATTCATCATAGGACTACAAACCCTGCAATACAATTATCTAAATTACCAGTGAATATTGTAAGTGTTCCTTGTAGCTAATCATTCAGCCCTCGTTGAATTGCTTTACTTGCTAGCATTCTTTGCTGTAATTCTACAGTGTAGTCCTCGGGAAATCAACTCTCTCTTTCTAATATATATATATATATATATATACACGCCCTGTGGATATTATACTTTCTTTATATATGACTTGTAATGTATAAAGCAAACAGCTTTTTCTGTAGGATATTTAACTATAGAGGAACATCTTTAATTTCATGATATGTCACATAAACAATGTTATAAGACTCAATCAGGGTGGATTTGGAAATTGAAAGGTAAATGAGCCTTTGTAAGGGAAAACCTGTAAGATAAGTGAAAATCTATGATTGTTGGAGGTCCTACTGCTATTCCCACACAAGCAAGGCTGTATTTACCGCTTTTATTAATTTTTTTCAAAGATGTTTCATTTATTTAAATAATTGTCTGCCACCATCTTCTAACCGCCATAACTCAATTTTTTCATCTACATAGTTGTGCGAGGACTCCGTTTTTGCTGAATGTACTGTAGTTTCCATTGGTACAATTTTTGAACATATACAACTTTTTGATCGCTTTTTCTTGCATTTTTTCTTGGAGACAGGGGGACCAAAAAAGCACAATTCTGCCTTTCTTTTTTTTTTCTGACGACATTCAACTGGTTTCTAGAAAGAAGAGGGTGCTGTCTGGCCTGAAGACGTATATGGCGTGTTTTGGTTGCTTTGATCCAACAACATCAAGGTGACCTTCTGATTAAATGGCCACCATAGTAAAGCATCACTTGGTCCCTTCAAGTTCATGCTTCCCTAGGCACTTTTAGTGCCCACGCCCCCTTTTGATGAGTCACATTTGAGCTGCTGTCCATACACCTTATGCAGCTGTTGGCCAAACACTTGGTAGGGTACATTTACACACTGTAGAATGGATACAGTGGAATATCCGTACCAAAATCTGTGCCAAAATCCAAGCAAAATACTGCAGATTTTGACCCTGATCCACATCACAGTCCGTAGCGCAAAATATGCTGCTAATTGTGGTGTGGATCCACGCCAAAATACACTACATCTGAAAGTACCCTTAGGCCAACAGCTATTTCTTCAGACTCCCTTATACATGTGCATGCATGGGTTTATGTTGGGGAGAAGGTACTAAGCTACTGCCAGAAACCCATAGCAAAGGGATACTTCCTGACACATAGATATAGCACTAGAACAAAGCCTAATGTGTAAATACTGTAACAGAACCAAGGTCACTACATAGATACAATATCAGAATTAAACCTACTACATATACAATACCAGAACAGAACTTACTACATATATACAGTACCAGAACCAAGTTTACTACATAGATAAAGTACCATAACCATGCTTACTGCATACATACACTACCAGAACCAAGTTAATAAATTTATACAGTATCAGAAGCAAGCTTACGCAATACATATGAGAATAGAACTGAGTTTACTACATAGATATGGTACCAGAATCTAGATTACTACATAGGTACAGTAGCAGAACATATACATATATACACAGGGTGCTTTTATGCATACTGTACATGAACACACACATGCTGTAGACGTACTTTACATGCGCTTATATATACACGTCTATTTCACATAGTATACACATACATACTTTTACAGACAAGTTGACACGTACTGTATATTGAAGCACTCACCTAAAATGCTGTTGTTACTGCCTGGAGTGGTGCTACCACTGGGAATGCTAATACTGCGGCCATCGAGAAACTGCTTCTGTCTGGATTGCTGCTGACACTGACTGGTGTGTTGCCACAAACTTAACATAAGGGTGGTTAGCATATATATGTTGCCTGGGGGAGTATGGGCCCCCAAGTAAAGAAAACTGCAGGTCCCGGAGGTGGGAACTGCAGCTGTCAGAATGTTATATATCATATCGGAATTAGTGTATCTTGACGCCACCGGAAGCTAGGGGTTTGACAGGAGGGACGCCCCTCTCACACTCCTAGCTCCCGATAGGATCAAGCCCGTAAGGTCCTTTCTTTTCATTCTGCCGTTGGTCTCCAGTCTCTTGTCAGCCCCGCATGTCCCCCACTCCCTGTGTGTCCACGGCCGCAGCACAGTGCAGGGAGGGTGACGGGGAACCGGCTCTGGCACCCACCCCGCTGCTCCCTCACTGTCCGCCACTGCCCTCCAGCCTCTGCATCCCCCTGCCTCCCTTCCTCAGTGACAGTCAGGGCTGCAGGTCCCCCACTTCCTCTGTGTCGGCGGTCGCTGCAGAATGAAGGGAGTCTGACGGGGAAGCAACTCTGCCACCTCTGCCGCTCCCTCAATGTCCGTCGCTGGCCTCCAGCCTCCGCGTCCCCCTCCCTCCGTTACTCACTGTGAGGCATTGCAGTACTGCGGCCGCCGCAGCTGCTGCTGCTGATGCCGCTGGGCCCCCAAAGTCCAGCACAGCCACTGCTGAGTGCAGGGAGGCCAACGGGGAAGCGCTCTGCCACCGCTGCCGCCGCTGATCACTCTGTCTTCCCCACCGCTGCACAATGCAGGCAGGCGGCCGGGAAAGCCGCTGTGCCGCCGCTCCCTCACTGTCCAGGTACGCAGACCACTCCAACTTCCGCTACAGCTGTTACTGAGTGGCAGGACCTGACAGGGGGGAGGGGCCAGCCTGTCAAGAAGACTGTATCTTGTCGCCACCAACACTTCCGGTGGTGTCAAGATACACTAATACCTGCCATATCCTGTGGATGTGTCATAAAAATCAGAGATTAAACTAAAACTCCTTTAAACTCATATTCACTGCATATTCACTGCATATGTGCACAGCAAATCAAAGGGCCCTTCTACGTATTTACGCTCACAAAAACATGCAGGAACTCCCAAAATATATATATAGACAATTGTGATTTTCAGTTACGTAAATACTCAGTATATGTACGTGACCGAAGCCAGCATATGCCTGTGTGAATGAACCCTAAAGGATGGGCTGCTACTCATAGGCCAGTGCTGTGTGTTTGCCCCCACAGGTTAAAATCGGCCAGTTTGCTCAGTGGTGACATGCATCACTGATCAGTGTTCAGCGGTCACAGGAGAGACACAGGGAGGAGAGACACATATATTAGAGAATTGGACAAGGAGATTAGTGAATAAGGGTTCCTTTATACAGTGCGATTTTACTCATGTTTGTAAGGAAAAAAATGCTCGTGAAAACCGCTGACAATTCAGTGCTTTTGCGTGCGCATTTTCGCTGTGCAAAAAAATACATGAAATAGCAGTAAGATAACTGTTAATTGTTAACACCAGGGACTAATTAGGCTACTCAGCTGGTTCATAAACGATGCAGAGCACACTGGGATATGAGCGGCCCAGGCAGCGTAAAAAAGTACAGTAAAACGCGCGAGAAAGCACATTATAGCGCTCCATTCACAGCCCAATCACATCATACTCTCATATATATGTATATGCTAGCATGCAGAAGCCCTTAGGGCTTATGCATATGAGCGCGTTTGTGCGCACAGAATCTGCATGCACATTCTATAGAGAATGAATCCCATTGTTTGCAATGGGTTCCTTCTAACTTTTGCACACAAAAAAGCAACATGCTCTATTATTTCGCAGGGAAATCAGAACCATTGAGAACTAATTAGGATGCACAGCTTTTTAAATCACAGCGTGGGTATGCCCCGTGCCAATGGGAATGGTCCTCACTCAGAAAGTACAGTGAAAAGTAATACTGGTATTTGTATAGCTTTTCTTTCAGAAATACTGTGGTGGTATTATGTAGTCACAGTCCGAGGGTATTGTTTGGCCCTCATATAATGGTATTATTGATAATTATAATATTAACCATTGCTTTGCATGGTGGTAGTATGTGATAATGGTGTGGAGGTATTATTTGGCTTGTATATTGTATTATTATTAGTACTGTTGGTCTTGGTAGAGTGGGGTTTGTACAGTGACAAATTATTCAGGGGTAATTATTCAGGTTATGAGGACTGCAGTGATATAGTATGTGGGTTTTTTCACTTTTACAAAATTAAAACAAAGATACCGTATATAGTCGAGTATAAGCTGAGTTTTTCAGCACATTTTTTTTGTACTGAAAAAGCCCCCCATGGCTTATACTTGAGTGAGGTAAAAAAAAAAAAACAACACAATACTCACCTCTTAGCCAGCATCTGTGTCCCCGGCGCGATGCTCTCCCCGGTGGTGCAGCAAGCTGCTTCAATCTTTTCCCTGCTGGCATCTCCCTGGCTCGGTTTTGAATTCCCCCGCTGTCAGCGATGTGTGAGGAAGCGCTGTGATTGGATCGAACGCCAGCCAATGACAGCCGACATTCAATCATTCACAGCCATTCAGTGAATGACTTCACTGAATGGCTGTAATTGGTTTATCGAGCGCCGGCTGTGATTGGCTGGCGCTTGATTCAATCACAGCACTTAGTTACACAGCGCTGACGGCCGGTGAATTCAAAACCGAGCCAGGGAGATGCCAGCAGGGAAAAGATTGAAGCAGCTTGCTGCACCAGCGGGGCGAGCATCGCGCCGGGGACACAGATGTCGGCTGTGAGTATATACTCTAGTATAGCTCGGCTTATACTTGAGTCAATAAGTTTTACCAGTTTTTTGTGGTAAAACTTATTGTTTATACTCAGGTCGACTAATATTCGGGTATATACGGTAATTGTTTTCTAATTGTATACTTTTTAAATAAATGTACTAATATTTGACTTGTTATTTATTTAGTCCCACCAGAGAAGACATAATGTGATTGTTTGATTGCTCTTGTAATGCTTTGGTAAACTCAATATAGCAAATAATTATTTCCTGTTAGTCTACAACTATAAAGCAATCCATTCGGCTGTGGTAAAGGCACGGTCTATTAGGCAGACAGCTGTGGGATGCCTTTAGGCCTTTCCTAGGCCTCTGGCTGCCATGTTATGTATTTGCATCCTGTGATTGCTTTTGCGCGTGGGGTGCGGGGGCTGATGGGTATCTAGGGCGTTAAATAACTGGGATCAGAGTTTTCTCTGATCCTGGCCATTACAGAGAGAGCCCAGCTGTCAGCATAAAGGTAGAAAGCTAAGTGCTTCCATAGCACAGGCATCACCAGTGCAGCCCGTCTCCAGTCTATCTCCAAACAATGGATATGAGAAGAAAAAGGAGGGCTGGCGCTGCTGTCCTTAAAAAGTGGAACCAAAGTGGTAAAGTTAATATATTTTATTAGAGCTACGCATTACAGAGTTGAACAGACGCCTTCGTCAGACCAAAGTAGAGAAAGAGAGAAACAAGGGACATTGGAATTGATGAAACAAGCGGGCAATCAGAGTGTCTGATGACATGGGAATCCACTAATCCCACATGCAGCGATCATAGTATGTAGAAAAAATTAAAGATAAAATATGCATCAAAACTTTCATTATTAAAAAAAAAAGTATTAGACAATAATAAAAATAATAAAAACAAGCAAACATAAGTATATAAAAGGAGTTTGCAAAAACTGAATATAGATGAGGGTTAGGAAAAGCAATTAAAATAAATAATTCACCATAAATAAATCACAGGGTAAACAGCTGTTGTATCAACAGAAAACAAGACACATACAAAATAGTTGGCATCCATGCATAATTAATAAAAAATAGTACCCCAAAACAATTCCTCTAGGTTTGTGAACAGCCCCTAAAAGTTAACTTACTTACAGAGGAGTGTTATTATAAGATGGGTGATGATGAAAATTAGGATGTGAACATTTAAATATAATAAAAATAGGCAGCAAAATAATACATAAAAAGTAAATAAAAAAGATAAAAAATACATATTTCTATCAAGAGGTTTCAATGAATTCATCAAGTCCATTGGGGAAAAGAGAGTTTTACTTCTATATCCAAAAGGATTCACTCTGTTACAATTTCTGGAACCTATTTAGACTATACCTTGATTGCTGGCCACGGAAAAATGTCTAGGCACACTATGTCTAGGCACACTATGTCTAGGCACACTATGTCTAGGCACACTATATCTAGGCACACTATGTAGCACAAATTTGTTAGTTATGTTAGACCTATGTTTGTTCACTCTATTATGTAATGGCTGAATTGTACAGCCTACATATTATAATCTACATGGGCATTGAATAACATAGATAACATAGTCTGCACTGCAGTTAAGAAAGTATTTAATGGAGTATTCATCTCTAGTAATTAACGATGAGAAGGCCTTCTGTTTGTGTGACATTGTATGCCGCACCTAAAAGGTTTATTATTAGTAAAAATAGATGGCACCTTAAAGGGGTATTTCCATCTCAGCTTTTCATAGACAAGATGGGAAACAGCTGACATAGTTACCGTCTGGAACCTACGGAAAGAGCCAAGAGCTCAGTCCAGTGAGTGTAAAATAACTCATGTGAGCAGAAGGAACAGTTTTACCTTGCTTTGAGTGAAGTCCACTCAGTATTCTTTATCTAAAACAGAGATTTTATGTAAACTCTCTTTATATTATAGTCAGTAATGATTCTATGTTTCTGAAATTTGAGATCACCATTAGAGGTGAGCGATCATACTCGCTAAGGGCAATTGCTCGAGCGAGCATTGCCCTTAGCAAATACCTGCCCGCTCGAGACAAAAGGTTCGTCTGCCGCCGCGGGTAACAGATGAGTTGCGGCAGTGAGCAGGGGGAGCGGGGGAGGGTGGAGAGGGAGAGAGAGATCTCCCCTCCGTTCCTCCCCGCTCTCCCCCGCTGCTCCCTGCCCGCTGCCGGTAGCCGAACCTTTTCTCTCGAGCGGGCAGGTACTTGCTAAGGGCAATGCTCAATCGAGCAATTGCCTTTAGCAAGTATGCTCGTTCATCACTAATCACCATGCATTACTGATAATATAAGGGGATTATACAACTATTGCAAGTTATACCCTATTCACAGAAAAGGGGATAAAACTTGTTGATCAGTAGGAGCCTCACCACTGAGACCCTCACCGATCTCAAGAACAGGACTCCTGTATCCCACTCTTCTGTCACTGTTGCGGTTGCCCCCCCCCCCCTTACCCCTTGCAGTGACATCACTATGAATGGAACATTGGTTGAGCATGTGTGGACAGTGCTCTATTCATTTAAATGGGGACCATGAAATTAACCGAGCAGGTATTTTCACAGTCCCATTGAAAGTGAATGTTTTTTACTATAACTAGTGATCAATTGTGTTTGAGGCCCAAAGAATGTACCTAGCACTGTCACTAACCTCTTGCCATGAAATGAGAGGCACATTATTTTCATATCACATTGATAGGCACATTTTATTGATATTCCTAAAGTTTCTTCTTTCTCAGATGACTAGAAAAATCCTTTCTAGAAGCCGGAACTGCTCGTGTTTGCTAAATTCCATATAGTTATAATGTATTTTGCCATTATGTTACTTAAATATGGTCTGGTGATCTAGGTAGTTACACATGTCATCTTTTACATGTCAGTGCTTTTAAGTGCTGTTATTGATATTTGGTGTTTGTGTGCTATAATAGAGACATTATTTATGTTTATATGTTGGATATTTTGCAACAATAATAGTTGCAAGGTTGTTTGTGACCTTGTTTCCCATAGAGTCCTATTGTGAGGGTATATATATATATTGCCATATGTGTTTTTTATGCCTTTATACCTGTATGCAAGTTTTATTCAATTCCAAATGAAAAAAACTTATATGTCGCCTTACATCAGATATCCCAAGATGTTCTAGAAATTAAGAGAAAACCACCGAACCAGACACAAGGACGCATGTACTTGGCTGTTTTCCCAGAAGCCCAGAAACAAGATATCAAGATGTTCAAATGTACATAACTTTCACTGTCTTAGGCCAGAAATCCGGACTTCTTAGAATTGAGTGGGTGATTCTTTGTACTGGAGTTAATTGAATACGTGATTTTCTGTACGTAAGCCAGAGGCGCCAGTATCAAGATAATGACTGTTATATGATTTTCACTGTCTCAGTCCGCAAATCCGGACTTCCCATATATGGTTATGAGCCCATCACCCCGTGCTGGTGAGGGGACAAAGGGTATAAGATCTCATGTAATCTGTAATAAAGCACGTCGACGTCAGCCGAGAGCCATGTCCCGTGTGAGAAACTATACCAGACCTCTGTGTGGTGTCTATTCTTACGGCCGGCAACGGGGCAAGTGGGGTGGGCCCGATTGGTGCTGTACTTAGAATTTTAACCCTCATAAATGGCGCAACCAACTGGGGCGGTAAAATCGGAGCTTACAACGCATTCCACCCGGATCCACGCCACTGAGAAAGCGTCCTGCTGCAAACCGAGCCTGATCAACTCACAAGAACTCCAGGTAAGACAAACATATATTTATGTTGTGTTTTACACTGCGAGTCTTGCAGCAGGAGGGACTATCTGTGGTTTGTGACCGGACGGGTTGGGTTAAGAGTTCTACACGGTAACTCGTGTGGGCTCCGGGTTTGCCATCATGGACCACTGACCGTGATATGCGCACCAATCGGTCACCCAGAAACTAGTCTGTAGTCTATTTGTTGTTGACGTCCGTAGCATTTTAACGATAGTGGAGATTGTTTGATTGTTTGTTGTATCTGCAGAATTTTTTTTCTCTTTATTTTCATTTAATCTCACAAGAGAAGGGACCCTCAGTTTAGTTTAGTTAGTTGTTAATGGTTTAGCAGAGAGGGATGCATTTTGTGAGATAAGGCCTCATAAGAAAAGGGACTCTCGGTTGTTTTGCCTTATATATGGGGCTAACGATTTGATTTCAGAGAGATGCATTTTTATGGGACTGGTTCCATAAGGAGAAGGGACCCTCGGTTGTCTGCCGGTATATAAGGGGCTGACAATTTGAGAATTAAGAGGGATGCATTCTATGGAGCGTGTTATTTTTATTATTGTTGATGTTCTAATATGCGTAAGATCTTATTAAAGAAGATAGAGCCCCTCAAGGGCTGCCGCCGTGTGGATGAATTTGTAGAATGTAAGAAAACTCTAATGAAAATGTGTGACACCGACCCGCACGGCAGATTACAAAATGGTGTCTGGGAGGAGGTCTTTAGGACCCAGAGGTGCCTTGAAAGACCAAGGTTTGCTAGAGAGAGAGAGACAGTCAGAGTAAGTTAAGTATGTACACATTATTTGTTTAAGAAAGTGAAATGTTGAAAAGTACAGTAAGTGATCAAGAGGGCGTCAGGAGAGTGTCTATTGAAGGTTATATTGGCAGTTAGGTAGGGGAGAGAAAGTGCTGAAGGAGCAAGCAAGTCGATAAGGAAGTTACAATGCATGTGATTTATTGGCAAAGAGAAATGAAAATGTGTATAATACAAGATAGATAATAGATAATATGTATAATCCATACTAGGTGGATATATGTGTGTATATATATATATACTGTAAGTGCAAATAGTTAACAGCTTGCTTTTAGGGGAGAAGAGTCTGTTGACATGTAGCTGCGAGCTTGTGTTTAGTCTCCAAGGTCAGGAAGATAACAGCGAGAGAGAAAATGCAATAACAACCTTGGTTAATATCTTGGCTTGCTGGCAATGAATTGAAATGAATTTAATTAGTTATACTGTCTTAGTAGGCAGGGAAATATGGCAATTTCTAATGTATATTCTTACTTATACAGGGGTTGAAAATGAATGTTGCAAGGTCCCAGCATATGTGTTAATTATGAGTTCAAATGTTTTTTCAATAGTTAAGCTAAAACTTATTCAGTCTGTGTTTCATAGTCGCGGAGAGATAAGAGATGTTTTAAAAAAGGGTGGGGGCTTTCAGAATTCACTCCAAATTCAGGGTCACAGAAACTAAATACTTTAGCGTTTAATACAGCATATAATAGCTTCAGTAGATAAGAAATATAGAATATTTCAGTCACTCAGCAAACTTTTTCACATAATTTGTCATAAATAGCGCTCATTCACAATCTCATCTCAATAGAATTATGTACTTTATAAAATAATAGCACTCACCTCAATGTTTTTCAACTGATGTATGTATGTTTGTCAAACTTTTTTTGTCCGTGCATCTGTGTGGACTGGTACACCTTCAAGGGGGGTGACGGAGCAAACTTGAGAGCATGGATGGATGAGAGTTAGTGACCCGTGTTCGGGCTGCGTGGAATGTGTGATGTGGATAATTGACTGGGGATAAAAGTCCTCCCCATGCATGGGACTTTGCTTGGTTGAGATGTGGATGCTTGGACTGTTACGCTGAAATGGAGCTGAGAAGACGGACGCACGGAGCCAATATCGAAGGGGTGGAGCTAGATGATGTAATAGTACGTAGTAATGTTTCATCCCTCTTGTCCACAAGGGAGGGGTGAGAATTTTGAGCAGCTAGTAAAAGTTTTTTTTTTTTTTTTTTTTTTTTTTCTCCCGTCTCAGATTTTATAAGATATTGCAGGCAGGAACAGACTAATAATGAATTCACTTAAAGGGATATCACATTTCCAATATTAATAGATGTTTGTAGATTATTCTGTCCCGGTGTAACTCTGTTATAGGTGCTAACATTTTACAGGCCTTATCTGCATCCATCAAATCTTTTTACAATGTTATAATAACTTAAACCCGGCTACTATTGTTCCAATTGCGTACCCTGGTTTAAAGGGGGGGAGGAGAAGGCATAGGTGATCTAGGTATTGCAAGTCAGCCATTTTAGGTATTGCAAGTCAGCCATTTTAGGTATTGCAATTCAGCCATTTTTAAATTTTTTGCAAGCCATTTTTAAATTTTTTTAATTTTTTTTGCAACAAGATTCTGATCTTTTTGAAATAGAATACCAGCCTGATTGTCTAGCAGTGATGCAAAAAGAAAATTTAAGTTTTAAAAAGTTACTGAAAGCCCTTGTTAATAATGCATATTTTGAGTTGTTTTTTATAGATGGTACCCAGGGTGATTGATGACTCCACACTGGATATACGGTGGTTACACAACAAGATGTCCTAAAAAGCAGAATGCCTCCGCATGTCGCAGTACAAGAAGCGGATCTAAAAGCCCTCGCTGAGGCGTGTGGAGTGGCCATAGGTAAGACGGCAAACATTTACACTGACTCCCGGTATGCATTTGGCATAGCTCATGATTACGGCCCAACATGGAAGGCCAGACAGTTTTTTACCACAGCAGGACAGCCAATTAAGAATGATGCAATGGTGCAGAGTCTCATGGAGACCCTACTTCTGCCTGACAAGGTGGAAAGCTCACACCAATTCCTACACCGGAGAAGCAAGAGGCAATGCCATCACAGACCAAACAGCAAAAGCAGCGGCCCTCAAGCCGTGAAAGAAAGAAGAAAATAAGAATTTAACAATAATTTTGGACTTTGACTACACTTGGACTTTGATAACAACTTGGACTTTGATAATAATTTTGGACTTTGATTTGAACTTGGACTTTGATAAAAACATTGGACTTTGATATGCTAAAGACTTTACAGTTACAAGCCAGCAAGGAAGAAAAAGACAAATGGACTAAAAAGGGACGGCGTATGGTGAACAGTCAACAGAACTTGCTTACCATAGTCCCTGTGCCTCATGATGGCCATGCTGATGCACGGAAAGACACACCTCTCGAAGCAGCAATGATGACGACGCTTGAACAAGGACGGGTGGCTCCTTGGTTTTCTGTAGCTGCTGCATCATTTGTCCAATTTTGCATGATCTTTGCCGTAAAGCAACAGGGCAGAAGTAAATGTGCCACATCACACTTGCCGGGACCACTCTACCCATTTCAGGGATTGCAAATTGGCTACACTCAGCTCCTACTTGTTGGGAAGCATGAAAATGTGCTTGTTGTTGTTAATGTTTTTCAGGTTGGAGACGTACCCTGTTACCAAAGTAAATAAGCAGGTAATCGCACAGAAGCTCATGAATGAGGTAACCTGCAGATATGGGGTACCGGAAGTGATTGAGTCAAACAAAGGTACACACTTCACAGGTGAAATAATGCAATACATCATGTCTGTTTTGGGTATATTCCAGGTTTTTCACACACCCTACCATCCGCGGAGTAGTGGGAAAGTAGATACAAAAGACAATAGAGGAAATGGTAAAATTTTGAATTGAGTGTCTCCTATTAGTTTTTCTTTTTTCCAGGAGGATACATGCCACAGTAGCAGAGTTTGGGGAATGATTTTCTTGTTAATGTTGTCATAGGTCTCTCCAAGGAATTGTTAGTAATGTATTCTGTAGTCTCTGCTTTTCTCCCAGGTCCTACAGATGAGTGTCACAATCTGAAACCAGGTGACAGGGTCTATGTGAAAAAGTTTGAGAGACAAACCCGGTTTGAATGTCCTTACCAGATGTTGTTCACCCAACTGCAGTCAAGCTCGAAGGAAAGCCCACTTGGATCCACACTTCGCACTGAAAAAAACTAATGATCCTGCATATCCTTTACATGCTATAATGTGGTACAATTCCTCTAACACACACCTTTGACTACTGTACACTAGCCCCCTGTTTCACAACAAATTAATACAATCAAATGTGCAATATGTAGACTACACTGAAGGTGAGAATCCAACACCGCATCGTGCTAAGAGAGACATTGATGCTCCAGGTGGTAACTTTGATCCACATGTATACATAGATACAATAGGAGTGCCAAGGGGGGTGCCAGATGAATTTAATTCTAGAGATCAGTTTAAAGCAGGTTTGAGTCCTTATTTGCTTTTATCACTGTTAATAATAATGTAGATTAGATGAATTATATCTTTTACAATCAGCAGAGGTTTGTAAACTACACCAGAGATGTTTTGCAAGGGTTAGCTGACCAGTTAGGGCCCACTGCATCCATGGCCCTAGAGTAGCCGTGGATATGATTTTAGCAGAAAGAGGTGGGGTATGTAATTTCCTGTTTGTGTATTATCCCTTTGATCAAAGAGTATGAGTAAGGGACTGGACAATGTGACACCAACGTTTCCCTTGTTTGAAAAAGATGAAGAGCCAGTTCCGATAATGCCAACCAGATACGTTACCAGAAGAATGGAGAAATGGACTAGTACTGTGTCTGCCTCAGTCTCATAAGATGGACTGTCAGTGGACTTCCCATTTGCCTAGGGAAAGTGCAGAAGACCTTAGGTTCCGGCGAGGGCACACCCTGTGGGGTGTTAACTTGTACAGATAGAGGGTATGGAGGCCCGGAAATAAGCCCAGGGAATCCATGGCCTCCTTCTGAGGTTAGGTAGGGATCCCTTCCCTTTTAGGAGTAGGGACTTACGGGCAGTGGAGAAACCCTGACGCAAGGAAGAGACGACCGAGGAAGAGTGCAAAGTCTGATGCTTGATCTCCATATTAAGTTTTTTAGGGGGGTTTGTGAGGGTATATATATATATTGCCATATGTGTTTTTTATGCCTTTATACCTGTATGCAAGTTTTATTCAATTCCAAATGAAAAAAACTTATATGTCGCCTTACATCAGATATCCCAAGATGTTCTAGAAATTAAGAGAAAACCACCGAACCAGACACAAGGACGCATGTACTTGGCTGTTTTCCCAGAAGCCCAGAAACAAGATATCAAGATGTTCAAATGTACATAACTTTCACTGTCTTAGGCCAGAAATCCGGACTTCTTAGAATTGAGTGGGTGATTCTTTGTACTGGAGTTAATTGAATACGTGATTTTCTGTACGTAAGCCAGAGACGCCAGTATCAAGATAATGACTGTTATATGATTTTCACTGTCTCAGTCCGCAAATCCGGACTTCCCATATATGGTTATGAGCCCATCACCCCGTGCTGGTGAGGGGACAAAGGGTATAAGATCTCATGTAATCTGTAATAAAGCACGTCGACGTCAGCCGAGAGCCATGTCCCGTGTGAGAAACTATACCAGACCTCTGTGTGGTGTCTATTCTTACGGCCGGCAACGGGGCAAGTGGGGTGGGCCCGATTGGTGCTGTACTTAGAATTTTAACCCTTATACTATTTCCCTTGGGATTATATTGCTATAATACCACAGTGTTGAATATCTTTGCAAATACATTGCTTTACTTATCTTGTTATTCTTTTTAACTATATGATTTTTATTCTCCATTGAGACTGAAAGCTAAAATGCTACCTGATTCCTGTTACTAGATAGTCAGGCATTGTGGGAGATTAAATGACAATTCAGCACACAAGAAAGTCATGTATATGACTGCAGGGTAGAGATAAACCTCATACAAATCCAGACAAGGTACCAAATTTCTTGACTTTTGCTTTGGATGTGAATAAGACAAAATTAGTATAAGATAATGTAAGAAACAATATTTTTAACTATACTAATTTTCTGCAATATTAAACTGTGACATGTTGATTAAATGTGTTGTTCCCTTTAAGGCCGGGCTCACACGGCCGTACTTCACGATGTTCTGTCCATGAGAGGCACATGCACAGCACACAGCAAGTATGCAATGACATTATGTATTTGCTGCGGGCAACCCATTACTATGTACTATCTAGGCATGTATGTGTGCATAATACACACCAAGATAGAACATGCTTTTTATTTTGCTCAATTCTTGTGAGCGACAGCATGGCCGCCTATGGGAGATTGGTACAAGACTTGTGTGCGGAATTCGCTGTGCCAACACAGTCGTGTGCACCTGGCCTAAAGCAGAGTCTTATCTACTGTCCTAGATTAAGGGTGAATGCACACGGGTTGATTTGAATTGTGGATTCCGGAGCGGGCGACCATCTCCAGATTCCGCAACAAATGCCAGCCATAGCATGCAATGCAAAAATGATTCTTCATGCACACGAGCGGAAACCAATTGCGATTCCGCTAGCGAATGAAAAATCATAGCATGCTCCATTGCATTTTCCTGCGCACGGGCAGCTTCCATTGAACTTCCATGCCAATTTGACAAACACAGAGCATCCCTAAAAATTATTTTCAGCATTGTAAATGTATTGCTTCCCCCCCCCCACCCCCACACACACAGTGATATCACTGTGAATGGAACATTGGCCAAGCAAGTGTGGACAGTGCTCTATTCATTTAAATGAGGCTCATGAAAATAACCGAGCGTCACCTGCTCAGGTATCTCCACAGTCCCATTGAAAGTCAATGCTTTTTACTATGACCTGTGATCAATTGTGTTTGGGGCCCAAAGAATGTACGTAGCATTGTCACTAACCTCTTGTCATGGAATGAGAGGCACATTATTATAATATAAAATTGATAGGCACATTTTATTGATATTCCTAAAGAAGTTTCTTTTTTCTCAGATGACTTGTAAAATTCTTTCTAGAAGCCATAACTGCTCTTGTTATATGTATTTTTATTTCATGCAATTCCTGAGCAAGTTGAGGGCTTATGTAGAACTTGTCAGCGCAGTTGTGATAGCCTGAACCACTGCTTTTTGCTTGCAAAAGTTGTGGCAACTGAATCACTATTCGAGATAGAAATGGCAAATCAGTTGTCTTACCATAATAGGGAATGTGAGAAAATACATAACCATATTCCAAATCACACTGGCAAAAAATCTAGCTTGTAGGCTTTGTGGCACTTGAATTGAACCCTTCCTTGGAAACCCACTGTGTTCTCATCTTTAGCCACATTTCTTCCCGGTACATAAAGCTCTTTGTATTTTTTGTCAATGTACTCATATGCTTCATCTTATTCCCTCGGGTACACACACTCCCTTGAGATGCGGCAGGAGGAACTAAATGCGGGATCCAAAATAGTTGGAGAAAACGGATGCAAAAGAAAACTTCCTTGAAGAATGGGGTACAGTCTAGGCATTCTTCAGCAAAATAGTCAACTAACTGTTCAGCATTACACCAAAGAACACCTTTATTTCTTCTGCTGAAACATCCTTCCATGAGTGCCACATTGAATTTTGTCAGTGGAGTCAACTTTTGTATTTTTTACGCTGCATACATATTTGTTGCGGTCACAATTCCGCCAAATAGATTATCTAAGAAAATGATTTGAAAATATTCAAGTTCAATTCTTGGCTGAGCACTTTGTGGAAGGGTGAGTCCGTGTTGTGTAGCAGAGTATACGAACTCTATAAGAGCACCATCATGATAAACCTTTCAGCTACCTGTGATGGGTTGCATATTATCGTCACTTTCTACTTCATTGTTAGATTCAGATTCACTAGAACTAATATCACGGCATACGGGAACAGTTTCTTCATGCTCCCTTTCATCACGAAGCTCTCCTTCACCATTATTGTCCTCTGTAATCCACCTAAAAGTATCTTCATCACTTACATACTTCATCCCTGCCATCCTCCTAGAAGTGGAACCGCCATAATATAACATGTGATCACATGGCTTGCAGAGAAATAACTTGCACTGTCTGCTGGCTAAATCCAATACTACATGGGGAAAACTTTGGACAGTATCCGACAGTGGAGTGGGTGAAGAAACACTGACATAAAATGTGTCACTCGTCTTCCGACATCACAGCAGTACAGTTAAATCATGATGTTGTACGAGGTCCAACATTGGATTGGAAAGGGCGAGATAATAACGTCAAATGGTGCTATTTTCTGATGGCAATATTTTCTTTATTTAAGAAATATGCTGTTCCATCAACTTTAAGATCAGATTTACATATTAGAACTGATTGATCTGTTTCCTTTTTGTAGAATCCCCTATTTCTCCTCTACACGCATCAAAGCAAGTTGACTCTTTCTTATGAGCCAGAGACAATATACTTACCAAAGGCTGTAGAGAGCAAATTGATGTAGCCATCTGGATAGAGATGAAGATGTAATACTTACAGGGAATCTGTCACTTACTTTTAGCCCTATAAGCTAAGCTTGTAGGCTGAAACTATGTGACTTGCTGAGTTTGGGGATGTAAGTGTTGCCCCGGGTGTCAGGGTTGAAAGCCACCACTTGATATATTGAGCGTTGTGCTAAGTAGTCTGCCCATTATGAAATTTGAACAGGTGGACTACTTAGCAAAGCCACTCAATGCAATGCAGCTGCGTTTTTCAGTGCTGACCCCCAATGAAACGATGGGGGCGGTAAGTATAACACATCCCTGGACTAAGAGGGGCACCTACTTTCAGCCCATAAGCTTAGCTTATAGGGCTAAAAGTAGGTGACTGAGTCTCTTTAATATGGCAGAAAGTCTGAATTTATGAGATAATGTTGTTAGTAAATTCTCTGTTATTATATTATGCATCAGACAAGACCAGATCTTAGTGTTCTTTCTGAATAACCTTGCATTTCTAAGCTGTTAAATTGCTAGAAAGATTGTTCTATAAGGAATTTCTCTGTGCAGATGTACAAAGATTACTATAGACTTTCAAACACAGGGGTGTTGATCTTGAGCCCAGGGTAGAGTTTAACTGCTGTTTGTACTTCGACCTGAAGCCTTAAACATTTTTGCAACTGTAATTATACGTGTTTTCTTTTAATTTTTGATAATGTAATATGATAATAAACAGTGACTATAAAATGTGTATTGTGACAACTTGGGAGACAGGATCGGCATCTTCTGGGTAAAATGGTTGGAACACAAAGGAAGCTGACTACAAAAACCACTCCCTCTAGATTATTAACCCACTCTTTCCCTCTTCCTTATACCTGCCCTGCCTGTGTCGGTTTTGTGCTTTCAGGTTGATAGTTGAGATCAATTTTTGGGGCCCCCTTTTAATACTTACTGTTGTATTTGAGTGAATATTTTGCACAGTGCACTTTTATAACTATTATGCCTAATCTGTACATTTAGCTTCAGTCCCTATTAGCATTTATCTTAGTTATGTTTTTAATCTATTACTTTGTTTCCCACACAGTTTTGATTTACAGAAAACCAATAAAACTATTTCTCCACACAAAAAATAAGCAAATAAATCCAGGGCTATGTAGCCTCTAAGATAATTGTAAATATGTAAGTCAGACAGGAGAAACTCTCAGGGTTTGATAAATAAACTGTTTTATTACACAATAGGCTCTCTGCTCAGGGCATCACCATTCACAGTTTCATCAGCTGCACCCTCCCTACTCCCAACTGCCTCCTTGTGTCTTCTGCACTCTGACTCAGCCTCAGCATGTGATTGGCTGGTAGCTCAGCTTGAAAATACACCTGTGATTAGTCTTCAAGTTTCCCTTGAACACAACCGAACTTAGCTAATGTTATGGTGACTGGCTGCCAGTGTCAGACTGGGGTGCCTAGGGTCCACCAGTAAAATTCATTATAGGGGCCCATTATATAGCTATATGCAAATGTTACCTGATTCTCATTTTCATATTCCTGATCATTGCAATATAAATACATTTCAATAGAAAGTTGGCTGCAGTTGTATGCAGTGCTGTCTCCACTGAAGAATATAGAAATTGAGGTGGGCAGAAATTGGCGGACTCATTCACCCAATAAGCGTGGATCCCAAAGTTGGCATTTATAGCATATTCTGTGAATGGTGAAATCCCATGTAATGTCCACATCACAGCAAAAAAAGTATGGCGGCATAGAGTTTTATTGCAAAACAATGCAGTTTTCAAATTAATTTTTAATGGCTGTGCAGTTTTGCAAGTGAACAGCAAAACTATGTGGACTTTAACAATTAGTTTGAAAATTTGAAGTTACAGTAAAACTGAATGTCAGTTTGGCTTTCATGTGATCTTATCTCTTAAAGGACCAGTGCAAATCCAGCTTTTCTGCTCCTGGTCAATTGAGATAGGTCTCTGGAAGTTACCTGAACAACTGTATTGTATGGTGGACCTGTGATATTACACCATTTACATGGAACAGCTGTGCCTGTAGTAAAAAGAACAGTGCAGGCAGGCACCCTCTTCCATTACGTAGTTACAGTAGTTAGCTGAAGATGGATTTTTTCAGCATAGTCTTCACCCAGCATAGCTAAAGAGGGGTTTCGTACAAAAAATTTACAGAATAGGCTAATAAAACCTATTGAATAATGCTTAGAATCACCTATTCTGTGCATTTTTTAAAAAGGTGCGGCTACTCTTTAAACATAAGTCCATGACACTCTTCATCGCAATATATCTTCTTATTGATGACCGTAAACATACGCCATTTGTAAACTTTAAAGTATTAACAGTATTTTTTTTAAATGACTCTACAGATTCATGAAGGACCTAAATGGAGATCCCCTGCGCTCTCTCCATCTATGCTAAAACGCATGCTGTTTGAACAAAATAAACGTTATTATATGCATTACCAGGGACCATTTTTAGAAAGTCTGTACATTAGGGTGGCCCAAAAAACTCAACTTTCAACTACAAAGCTAGACACCCTTTAATTTTTTCCCTTTTAACAAACCTTTATTTGGGGCAGAGTTTCAGGTTCTTTTGTCTACGACAAGGTTGTGCTCAAAAACCATGAATTTTCAGACTTTTTACTAATGACGAAGAAGAAAAACAACTGCTGCTTAAAGTCGTGGTAGCAAATGGCAAGGCTGTTCCCACACAGATGACCAAGAAGTCTGCTGTCCAGTCCTTAATCACTGACTAACAAGTATTTGTGTTGTAATTTTGACTATTTTTATATATTTGGAGGTATTTTTGCAGGAACAGCACAAATGTGTAGATTGTCAGGACAAATATCATTCTCAATATCTAATATTTTAAAGTATAGTGGTCGTTTTGCAAAAACAAATAGTTAATATTAATGCTGTAGTTCGTGTAACTGGAAATCTTAAGCGTCATTTCTCATAATATACATCAGTTTTGAGCACTATTTTGCAATTGGAATTTAACGCTAAAACCTTACCCTAACATTACTACTAGTAGATGTAACCAATCGGGAAGGTGTCTTACTGTATAGCTGCCACTTTATGCTTTGCCATATCTCGTGGGCCACCCTACTGTACATAGAAATCTTCCCAATCATTACATTACTTTGTTATTGTCTTCCTAATTGATGTTACTTGGTAAATTGTGACTGTATTTCACCATTTATGACCCCAGCAGCCTCTGTTACTCCACTGACTGTTGTTCCTTTATATTGTTTTTCATATTTACTTTTTAATAGTGTATGAAAATACAACATTTTATCTCCTGCTCTTATACACAGTGATTCTAGTCCTAATAACAAGATCTCTGGGGACTTCTAAGTACCCTGTAGTCATTTACACTTTTAAATGTTGTGTACTTTTACATTTCTTCAATTGACCTGCTGCTGATTAAAGCAATCAATTTCTCTGCACTACTAACTTCAATAATAGGAAAACGAGCCCTTTCAAGTGCTCTGGTATGTACAATACACACTTAACATGACAAATCTGCATATAATAAATTACATTCATGCCATCTGAACTATATTCCACTGTTCATCACATTCAGGTCTCAAATACATTTTTATAATCTGTCATTTCGCATACTAGTATTTCATTGTATCCAACTATTTATATCAAGTTGTTGATATTTATATTATCCCCAAAACCTTTTACTATATAGAGAGGGCTGCCTGTATGTATTTTAACCCATTAAGGACCAAGCACAGTAAATTTACGGCGCTTGATCCTAGGCTTTAATCCCCGCCAATAGTAAAAATATGGTGGGGGATTAAAGCCTCTGCTTCTGCAAGCAATCAGAAGAAGGTCGGGCTGTCAGCTGTTATACACAGCTGAGAACCCGAAGGAGAAGGCAGGAGTGGTTTTTAACCTCTTCTGCCTTCTCCTTTCTCTACTACACAGCGCTCAATGAGAGCTATGTACTAAAAAGTGAAAATGGAAGTGTGTCTTCCACTACGCGAGCCTGCGGTCACATGACCGCCGGGATTCCCTGGCACAGCAGAGCTGCAGGGTTTTAGCAGACCCTGATCAGCTCTGCCAGTGACTATTGTCACTATAGGGAGATGTTTTCTTCTGTAACTGGGGCTCCTATGGATGACCCAACTACAGTGAAAAAGTGTCAAATAAAAAAAAAACGTAGGAATGTCCCTCAGAGTTCTTATATGATGTCATGGGGGACATAGTAAAAAAAATAATTACATAAATGAGTAACAAAATTACAGAATAAAGTAAAAATATATACATAAAAAAGAAAATAACCCAAAGCCGATGCCAACCAAAACCGTCACTGTATGCGCCCTGTAATACAAAATATACATATTTATATATCAAAACGTCCAAAACAAAATGAGGAACCCGTTCTAATACTTTATTCCAGTGTAAATATAATAATTATAAAAAACAACTATAAATGTTTAAAAAAAAATATTTTTTAGGTTTTTACCCCAGTAAAACTAAAACACAAAAAAAGTTTTAGTGAAAAAGATATTAAAAAATAGCCCCATATATCACAGGGAAAAAAAAACACAGCAAAAATAATTTGGGTAGCAGAAAGAAAAAAAATAGGGCAGTTAAACCACTACATGGGTAAAATCCCTAAAAAGTGTCTGGCCCTAAGGACTTAGTCAGACAAGCATTTTAATGTGCAAATGTTTTGTGTGCAGAATGCAAATGCACAAAAATTCACATGACCAAAGCGTGCGTCATGCAGAAAAAAATGCAGTTGGCCACGTTTTTGCGCAAATAAAGTGCACTGCCCTCTATCCCTTGCTGCTGTGACAGCTGCAGCAGTGGATTCCTTGGATGTGAAACCCCTGGATGCTGTCACATCCAGAGGTTTCACCTTTGGTCAACGGGGCCAGCAGCAGCTGCGGCAGCCCCAGTGACATACAGAGAACATCGCAATCCTCTGCTACAGCTATGACAGCTGTGGCAGAGGATTTCTTCATCTCCGCGTGGAGTCCACTTGTCACTGAACACTGTGACACCTGCTATCATTCAATAGCTGAGAGCTGCCTCTGATTGGTCACAGTGCTCAGCCAATCACAGGCAGCCCCTCCAGCAGGCAGGGATTTTAAATCCCCATCTGCTGAAAGCACTTCAGAGCAGTTCAGGAGAAGACCCGGCTGGACGCGCCTGAGCCCCGGCAGCTGCAGAGAGGTGAGTATATTATTTTTTTTTTATTTTTAACACATTTTAGGGATGCTTTTCAGGGAAGGGCTTATATTTAAAGGCCTTCCCTGAAAATCACTGCAGGGCTTGTGAGCAGCCCATTGCTTTCAATGGAGCCGGCTGCAGTGCTGGCTTCATTGAATTCAATGGGAGAACATCGCGCTCCTCTGTCACAGCTGTCAGAGCTGTGCCAAAGGATCGTGATTAGAGATGAGCGAGCACCAAAATGCTCGGGTGCTCGTTACTCGGGACGAAAATTTCACGATGCTCGAGGGTTCGTTTCGAATAACGAACCCCATTGAAGTCAATGGGCGACCCGAGCATTTTTGTATATCGCCGATGCTCGCTAAGGTTTCCATTTGTGAAAATCTGGGCAATTCAAGAAAGTGATGGGAACGACACAGCAACGGATAGGGCAGGCGAGGGGCTACATGTTGGGCTGCATCTCAAGTTCCCAGGTCCCGGGGGCGTGGCCAAGAGAGGCACCAGGACGGTCGCATCCACCTAGGCTCCGCTAAGATTAGGCTCTCCAGCAACAAAAAGCAACAGAGGACGGGGAAAAAATACACTAGAAGGCATAGGAACTCACAGAGGACCCAGCGATGTTAAAGAGAAGAACAACCAGAGCGGGACCTGCCAGACTGGAGGACTTCTTCCCGGCGTGCGGCTCCCCCTCTGACAAGGAATCAGGAGACGCTCCGACTGGCGGTTCAGCATCGGAGGAGATGTCGGAGACCACAGGCACGGCAGTGACAGGTGAGCTGCGGGCTGTGAGAGAGAAAAAAACTGCGGCGGAGGGCTCCCTGAGTGCCGCAGGGGGGGCAGAGGAGAGAGAAATCCCAGAAGTCGGGGACAATACAAAACACATTAAGGGACATAAGATGGCGCCGAGCACGCTACCATCATGTACCCCCTCCCCCACAGGTAGTCCCGAAAAGCAGAGGCAAAAGCTATCTGATGACACCAGCCCGGCCAGCTCAGATGATTATAGTAATGCAAAAGAAGGCATGCTGGCAAAACTCTCTGCTTCTAACAAACCAGCCTCAGAGCTGTATATAAAAGAGATCATCCTAGCACTACATGAGAACATTCAAGCAGATTTTAAAAATCTAACGTCTCATGTCAACACCTCAATCCAAGATGTTAATAACCGCGTGGATAAGACAGAATCTAAAATGGGAGAATTGGTCAAATCCCACAACTCTTTAATAGATGCCCACTATGAGCTGGAAGGCTACGTCGCTAAGCTGCAGCAAAAGCTGACAGACTTGGAAGACAGAAATAGACGAAACAATGTCAAACTAAGGGGAGTGCCCGAGAAGGTGTCAAATGCTGAAATTGCAGGTTTCGTGGGGCGCTTTCTCCGCAAGATTCTTCCAGATATACCAGAGCAAGAACTTAAAATAGACAGAGCCCATAGACTGCCGTTACCAAAATTTCTCAAAGATAACACTCCCAGGGATATCATAGTGCATATACATTATTACAGCACTAAGGAGGCCCTCATGAATGCTGCCAGGAAGCTAAAGACCCTCCAAAGTCCGTACGCAGACATTCGCGTATATATTGACCTCTCACAAGCTACTATGGGAGCAAGGAGAAACTTTGCAGAAGTAACATCAGCTTTGAGAGAAGCAAATATCCCTTACAAATGGGGATTCCCCACAAAAATCATTGCCACAAAAGCAAATTCGACATATGTCTTTCACAGCCCCGACTCGGCCATGGAGACCCTGAGTACATGGGGCATCAAAATCCCTAACCGGGAGAAAGCCTCCTCTGATAAATTTAATGCTATGGTAACCAGAAGATAAAGAAGAAAACGAATCTCGCTCTGGAAACAGTCCAAAAAGAGTTTACTAGAGCTAAGAAAAACCTACGCATTTAACCCGTCACAACACAAGATGTTCAGAGCCCTCTCACCATGGAGACTTTACCCCCCAACCGAACCCACAAGCATAAGCTTGTGTTGATAACTGTCCGTATATTCCTTTTCACCACCTCACTACTTATGCAGCAAAGTTTCACCCACCCAAAAGTGTCCCTAACTTGCTGGGCCACAGACTGCGCTACATGTCTACCAAGGAAGGAGGGTTGCCCCCTCTACAGTGAGGCTGTTATGTTTAACCAACATGTTGTTTTTGCTTGTTTTGCGTTACTTGTTTTCTTGGCAGATAAACATGGATCTCTTCACCCCACCGCCACCCATCGTAATCTCCCAACCACAAAAAGATGGCGATGAAGATGATGTCATTAAACACCAACGGTCTAAACACCCCTTTCAAGAGGAGCTCGTGTGGAAGGAGGCTCGTCGCCTTGACGCAGAAATTGTATGTATTCAAGAGACTCACCTTTTGAACATGGATAGTCAGAGAATGTCTCATAAGATGTACCCACAGATTGTGTATGCTTGCGCCCCCAAAAAACACGCAGGTGTGTTAATAGCGTTCAAGGAATCGTCCCCTTTCAAGATAGACAAACAAATATGTGACCCTTGGGGCCGATACATAATATTGGTTGGCACATTAAGGAATACACAAACAACAATAGTTAATGTATACGTCCCAAACACAAAACAGGTTAACTTCCTAAATAAAATAATGAGAATAATAAAAAAAAGTAGCCAAGGGGTCAGTTATCATAAATGGTGACTTTAACTTAGTGCCGGAAAGAAACATTGATACCACAAACCACGAGAGGAAGGGGGGACGACTTTGAGTGAATGGATAAAAAATAATGCCCTCTTTGACACGTTCAGATGCACTAATGCTTCTTCCAGAGAATTTTCTTTTTTCTCCGCTCGCCACAAATCCTTTTCCCAAATAGACCTCTGCTTAGTTGACAAATCCCTTATCACCTCGATAATCAAAGCCGAAATAGACACAATAACGTGGTCGGATCACGCTCCCATAATAACTTCCTTAGCCTTTGAAAAGAACCGCCACATTAGCAAATTGTGGAAAAATAACACCTATATAATGAAACTTCCTAACTATAGGAAAAATATACAGGACCCACTGGAAGACTATTTTTTACTAAATAATACCCCAGACGTCAGCCCAGAAACGCTATGGACAGCACATAAGGCCTACATGAGAGGCATCCTCATAAAAATAGGAGCCAGATACAAAAGAGAAAAATTAACTAAAACAGAGGCATTGCTGTCCCAGATCCAATCCCTTGAGAAACAAGCCCAGACCACAAAGAACCATCAGGCCTTTAATGAACTATTTAAAGCGGGTCTCGAGCGACGCAAAGTACTACAAGGGGATCATGATAGGGAAATTACATCCCACCATGCCAACATATATGCCTCCCTCAATAAACCTTCGAAGTGAATGGCGAACCTGATAAAAAGAAAAACACCAAAAACCAATGTCCCGTTCATCTGGAATTCAAAAAACAAAGAATACAAATTAACCCACCCAAAAGAAATACTAGAAGCATTCCGTTCCTTTTAAAATAAACTATATAATTTAAAAGACGACCCCCAACTTACCCAACCCAAAAATACAAACATAGAAAAATTCTTAAGCAAAATTATTCTCCCATCAATAAATATCTCCCAAGCCGATGCACTAAATCGCACAATATCGAGGTCCGAGATATTGAAGACAATATCTTCCATGAAACACCAAAAGGCCCCAGGGCCAGATGGATTTTCGGCCGAGTATTATGAGTCGTTTTCAGGATCACTGATCCCCCACCTAGAAATTTTTTTTAATGCAGCTATGTGTAAAGGCAGTTTCCCCAAAGAAATGCTTCAAGCCACAGTGGTAGTGTTGCCCAAATCCGGCAAAGAACCAGACACTCCAGCAAATTTTAGACCGATATCTCTATTAAATACGGACGTCAAGGTCTATGCAAAAATACTAGCAAACAGAATGCTTGATGTCCTTCCTACTATTGTACATTCTGACCAAGTCGGATTTGTAAAGGGGCGGCAGGCCTCGGACGGCGCTAGGAGACTCCTCAATATTATCCATTCTTTAAAATACGTAGGCTCCCCATCAATTCTGATTGCATTGGATGCTGAAAAAGCCTTTGATAGGGTTCACTGGGGCTACGCATTTAAGGTCTTAGAAAAATTTGGTATGGGAGAGAATGTGATCCGCGCCTTCCGGGCCCTGTACTCCTGCCCGACAGCTTGAGTGTTGGTGGATGGGGCCCTCTCTGACAAATTCCTTATAACAAATGGAACGCGCCAGGGGTGCCCGCTTTCCCCAATTTTGTATGTTCTCATGGTGGAGCCGTTGGCTGAAATGATTAGGTCTTCTATAGAAATAAGGGGAGTCCCTCTCAATTCACGACAGCACAAAATTGGACTGTTTGCAGATGATATTGTCCTAACATTGACTCATCCTCTCGAATCCTTGAGAAATGCCTGCCAGATCCTCAATCAGTTTGGTGAGACCTCGTATTACAAGCTCAACATTGACAAATCAACAATACTAGGTATAAACGTTCAAAAAAACTTAAAACACAATACAGTCAGAGTTTTCATTTAAATGGGGTAGAGGAAGCATTTCGTATTTGGGAACGCATATGACAACTAACACTGCTAATCTAGAACTTGCCAACTTTATCCCACTTATAGATTCAATCCAAAAAGAACTTGAGCACTTATCCAACATAAATTTATCTTGGCTAGGCAAGATCATGACATACAAAATGAAAATATTACCGAAAATTTTATATCTGTTCAGGGTCCTCCCAATCCTCATATCAAAGAATACTCTCAACAAATTACAAAAAAAACTATCTAAATTTATATGGAAAGGGAAAAGATCACGTCTAGCCTTACCAATTTTGGCCCTACACCGCAAAAAGGGGGGAGTTGACCTACCTAATCTAGAACTATATCTCAATGCAATTATTTTAAATCAAACAAGAAATTGGACAAAACTAGATAATGTAATGGCCTGGCTGGGCATGGAAACTAACCTTGCCAATTCTCATAAAGGCAAATCTCTACTACTCGCTGCTTCCCTCGAAGCCATGCTAAAAAACCCAGAAGTAAAAATCGTTTTAGCAAACCCACCTCCTACGGTGATGGCGTCGCTGGACTCTTGGAAAGAGTACACCACAAAAGTGGCAAAATATGATACCTATAAAAAGCCCAGCATACCACTTGAGATATTAAATCTATTCATCACTGACTTAAACCTAGACGCCTGGAAAGAAAAGGGCATAACAACGATAGATGACCTGACAAATGGCACCGAACTACTACCCTTTGAGCACATAAGCTTAAAATTCAATCTATCCCCAATGGACCTCTTTAACTATACAAGAATTAGAACCTTTTTTAAAAAATCGCTCATATACAAAATCAAAATTCCAGCCACAGTGTTAGACAAAATAACAACACACCCACTGACCCAGAAATCCGATACAAGACATTTTTATGACGTCCTGACAGGCAACAACATCTTATCCAAAAGAATACACATGTTGAGCTGGGAAAAAGAATTAGGGGAAAAGATATCAACGAACGCTTGGGAAAAGGCGTACAGGGTGGCCTGCGGCTCTACCAGAGGTTTGGGTATATTAGAGACACAGCTGAAAATAAATTTGAGATGGTATTATACACCATGCTTATTGGCTGCCAGACTCCACAACAACGAAAATGATTGCTGGAGAAAATGCGGGCAGAGAGGCACACTTTCCCATATATTCTGGTCGTGCCCCAATTTGGACAACTACTGGGGTCCGATTCTCAATCTATTGGAATCTAGCTTAAAGCTACGCATAGAAAAGAAAGCCAAATTAATACTACTATTGATTGAACTAAATACCTACCCCCCTAATGTTAGATACCTACTGGGCCACGCTCTGATGACAGTCAAAGCCCGTATTGCCAAACGTTGGAGGGAACATGCCCCTCCCACGTTCAGTGAGTTCAAAGACCGTATGGCTGAACAACAAGTTTTCGAGAAGTGGTTGGCGTTAAGAAACAACTCTACGAAGAGACACACAGAGGCTTGGGAATTGTGGAGATGATCCAAAAAAAAAAAAAAAGAAAACAATCATATGATAAGCAGTTTCGTTGCCAAACGTTTGGTTTATTGAATGTTTATTTGAATAGGATTACAGTTCATACAGCTGTTTAATATCTAGATTTTCTTTTGTACTAATACAAAACTGGGACATACGCATTATAAATTGTGATATGCATACTAAAAAACACCAAGTATGGTTAACTCATTGTACTCACTTCAACATTATGCAAAATGCTTGTACTTGCTTATAATCCCTAATAAAAACTTAATATGGAAAAAAAAAACAGTTCCCAGGTCCCCCTATTAAGCCACAATAGCGGCAAGAGTGGGCCCCCCCCTCCCAACAATTTTTACTTCTGAAAAGCCCTCATTAGCAATGCATACCTTAGCTAAGCACCACACTACCTCCAACAAAGCACAATCACTGCCTGCATGACACTCCGCTGCCACTTCTCCTGGGTTACATGCTGCCGAACCCCCCCGCCCCCCCGCGCACGACCCTGTGTCCACAGCACACACCAAAGTGTCCCTGCGCAGCCTTCAGCTGCCCTCATGCCACACCACCCTCCTGTCTATTTATAAGTGCGTCTGCCATGAGGAGGAACCGCAGGCACACACTGCAGAGGGTTGGCACGGCTAGACAGCGACCCTCTTTAAAAGGGGCGGGGCGATAGCCCACAATGCTGTACAGAAGCAATGAGAAATCCAATCCTGTGCCACCTCCATCAGGAGCTGCACACGTGGGCATAGCAATGGGGAACCTATGTGCCACACACTATTCATTCTGTCAAGGTGTCTGCATGCACCAGTCAGACCGCGGTTTTTTATAAATAGTCACAGGCAGGTACAACTCCGCAATGGGAATTCCGTGTGCACCCACAGCATGGGTGGCTCCCTGGAACCCACCGGCGGTACATAAATATATCCCATTGCAGTGCCCAGCACAGCTGATGTAATGTCATGTTAACTGCAGGTGGGCTTCGGCCCACACTGCATGCCCCAGTCAGACTGGGGTTCTTCAGAAGTGGACACATGCAGTTACAACTCCGTGTGGACCGACAGCATGGGTGGGTGCCAGGAACCCACCGGCGGTACATAAATATATCCCATTGCATTGCCCATCACAGCTGAGGTAATGTCATGTTTAATGCAGGTGGGCTTCGGCCCACACTGCATGCCCCAGTCAGACTGGGGTTCTTTAGAAGCGGACACATGCAGTTACAACTCCGTGTGGACCGACAGCATGGGTGGGTGCCAGGAAGCCACCGGCGGTACATAAATATATCCCATTGCATTGCCCTGCACAGCTGAGGTAACGTCAGATAAAATACAGGTGGGCTTCGGCCCACACTGCATGCCCCAGTCAGACCGGGGTTTTTAATACATAGACACAGGCAGGTACAACTCCCTAATGTGAGGTCCGTGTGGACCGACAGCATGGGTGGCTCCCTGGAACCCACTGGCGGTACAAAAATATATCCCATTGCAGTGCCCTGGACAGCAGAGCTAACGTCTGATTAAATACAGGTGGGCTTTGGCCCAAACTGCATGCCCCAGTCAGGCTCAAGTTTTTTATAAGTATACACAGGCACGTACATCTCCCTAATGGGAAGTCCATGTGGACCGACAGCATGGGTGGGTCCCAGGAAACCACCGACGGTACATAAATATATCCCATTGCAGTGCCCAGCACAGCTGATGTAACGTCAGCTTTAATGCAGGTTGGGAAAAAATTAATTGGATTACACTGTAGGCGAGGGCCCAAAAAAATTGGTGTTACCAACAGTACTAATGTACCTCAGAAAAATTGCCCATGCCCAACCAAGAGGGCAGGTGAAACCCATTAATTGCTTTGGTTAATGTGGCTTAATTTGTAACTAGGCCTGGAGGCAGCCCAGTTAAAATAAAAATTGGTTCAGGTGCAAGTTTCAACGCTTTAATGAGCATTGAAACGTATAAAAATTGTTTACATAAATTATATGACTGAGCCTTGTGGGCCTAAGAAAAATTGCCCGTTCGGCGTGATTACGTGAGGTTTCAGGAGGAGGAGCAGGAGGAGGAGGATGAAAAGAATACACAGATTGATGAAGCTAAAAGGTCCCCGTTTTTGATGGTGAGAAAGAACGATGCTTCCATCCGCGGGTGCAGCCTACGTATTGTTTAGGTATCGCTGCTGTCCGCTGGTGGAGAAGAGAAGTCTGGGGAAATCCAGGCTTTGTTCATCTTGATGAGTGTAAGCCTGTCGGCACTGTCGGTTGACAGGCGGGTACGTTTATCCGTGATGACTCCCCCAGCCGCACTAAACACCCCCTCTGACAAGACGCTAGCCGCAGGACAAGCAAGCACCTCCAGGGCATACAGCGCGAGTTCAGGCCACGTGTCCAGCTTCGACACCCAGTAGTTGTAGGGGGCAGAGGCATCACGGAGGACGGTCGTGCGATCGGCTACGTACTCCCTCACCATCCTTTTACAGTGCTCCCGCCGACTCAGCCTTGACTGGGGAGTGGTGACACAGTCTTGCTGGGGAGCCAGAAAGCTGTCAAAGGCCTTAGAGAGTGTTCCCCTGCCTGTGCTGTACATGCTGCCTGATCTCCGCGCCTCCCCTGCTACCTGGCCCTCGGAACTGCGCCTTCGGCCACTAGCGCTGTCGGATGGGAATTTTACCATCAGTTTGTCCGCCAGGGTCCTGTGGTATAGCATCACTCTCGAACCCCTTTCCTCTTCGGGAATGAGAGTGGAAAGGTTCTCCTTATACCGTGGGTCGAGCAGTGTGTACACCCAGTAATCTGTAGTGGCCAGAATGCGTGTAACGCGAGGGTCACGAGAAAGGCATCCTAACATGAAGTCAGCTATGTGTGCCAGGGTACCTGTACGCAACACATGGCTGTCCTCACTCGGAAGATCACTTTCAGGATCCTCCTCCTCCTCCTCCTCCTCAGGCCATACACGCTGAAAGGATGACAGGCAAGCAGCATGGGTACCGTCAGCAGTGGGCCAAGCTGTCTCTTCCCCCTCCTCCTCATCCTCCTCCTCCTCAACGCGCTGAGATATAGACAGGAGGGTGCTCTGACAATCCAGCGACATACTGTCATCCCTCGCCTCCGTTTCCGAGCGCAAAGCGTCTGCCTTTATGCTTTGCAGGGAACTTCTCAAGAGACATAGCAGAGGAATGGTGACGCTAATGATTGCAGCATCGCCGCTCACCATCTGGGTAGACTCCTCAAAGTTTCCAAGGACCTGGCAGATGTCTGCCAACCAGGCCCAC
Organism: Eleutherodactylus coqui; assembly: GCF_035609145.1. Classification (NCBI taxonomy): domain Eukaryota; kingdom Metazoa; phylum Chordata; class Amphibia; order Anura; family Eleutherodactylidae; genus Eleutherodactylus; species Eleutherodactylus coqui. The sequence goes on from NC_089837.1 coordinate 390,551,495, forward strand.
TCTTCTGTAAAGAATTGAGGAGGCTGACTCCCACTGCGCCGCCCATGTTGGAGTTGGTATTCCACTATAGCTCTACGCTGCTCATAGAGCCTGGCCAACATGTGGAGCGTAGAGTTCCACCGTGTGGGCACGTCACACAGCAGTCGGTGCACTGGCAGATTAAACCGATGTTGCAGGGTGCGCAGGGTGGCAGCGTCCGTGTGGGACTTGCGGAAATGTGCACAGAGCCGGCACACCTTTCCGAGCAGGTATGACAAGTGTGGGTAGCTTTTCAGAAAGCGCTGAACCACCAAATTAAAGACGTGGGCCAGGCATGGCACGTGCGTGAGGCTGCCGAGCTGCAGAGCCGCCACCAGGTTACGGCCGTTGTCACACACGACCATGCCCGGTTGGAGGCTCAGCGGCGCAAGCCAGCGGTCGGTCTGCTCTGTCAGACCCTGCAGCAGTTCGTGGGCCGTGTGCCTCTTCTCTCCTAAGCTGAGTAGTTTCAGCACGGCCTGCTGACGCTTGCCCACCACTGTGCTGTCGTGCTGCGCGACACCAACTGCTGGCGACGTGCTGCTGCTGACACATCTTGATTGCGACACAGAGGTTGCATAGGAGGAGGAGGATGGTGGTTTAGTGGAGGAAGCATACACTGCCGCAGATACCACCACCGAGCTGGGGCCCGCAATTCTGGGGGTGGGTAGGACGTGAGCGGTCCCAGGCTCTGACTCTGTCCCAACCTCCACTAAATTCACCCAATGTGCCGTCAGGGAGATATAGTGGCCCTGCCCGCCTGTGCTTGTCCACGTGTCCGTTGTTAAGTGGACCTTGGCAGTAACCGCGTTGGTGAGGGCGCGTACAATGTTGTGGGAGACGTGGTCGTGCAGGGCTGGGACGGCACATCGGGAAAAGTAGTGGCGACTGGGAACTGAGTAGCGCGGGGCCACCGCCGCCATCATGCCTTTGAAAGCCTCCGTTTCCACAACCCTATATGGCAGCATCTCCAGGCTGATAAATTTGGCTATGTGCACGTTTAACGCTTGAGCGTGCGGGTGCGTGGCGGCGTACTTGCGCTTGCGCTCCAACACTTGCGCTAGCGACGGCTGGACGGTGCGCTGACAGACATTGGTGGATGGGGCCGAGGACAGCGGAGGTGAGGGTGTGGGTGCAGGCCAGGAGATGCTAGTGCCTGTGTCCTGAGAGGGGGGTTGGATCTCAGTGGCAGGTTGGGGCACAGGGGGAGAGGCAGCGGTGCAAACTGAAGGTGGTGAACGGCCTTCATCCCACCTTGTGGGGTGCTTGGCCATCATATGTCTGCGCATGCTGGTGGTGGTGAGGCTGGTGGTGGTGGCTCCCCGGCTGATCTTGGCGCGACAAAGGTTGCACACCACTGTTCGTCGGTCGTCTGCACTCTCAGTGAAAAACTGCCAGACCTTTGAGCACCTCGGCCTCTTCAGGTTGGCATGGTGCGAGGGGGCGCTTTGGGAAACAGTTGGTGGATTATTCGGTCTGGCCCTGCCTCTACCCCTGGCCACCGCACTGCCTCTTCAACCTGCCCTGCTGCTGCACTTGCCTCCCCCTCTGAAGACCTGTCCTCAGTAGGCGTAGCAAACCAGGTGGGGTCAGTCACCTCATCGTCCTGCTGCTCTTCCTCCCTACTACCTGAGTGATAGACAACTGTGTCTCATCGTCCTCCTCACCCACTGAAAGCTCTTGAGACAGTTGCCGGAAGTCCCCAGCCTCATCCCCCGGACCCTGGGAACTTTCCAAAGGTTGGGCATCGGTCACGACAAACTCCTTCAGTGGGAGAGGATTCGGAACCATTGCTGCCCATTCTGGGCAGGGGCCCGAGAACAGTTCCTGGGAGTCTGCCTGCTCCTCAGAATGTGTCATTGTAATGGAGTGAGGAGGCTGGGAGGAAGGAGTAGCAGCAGCCAGAGGATTCAGAGTTGCAGCAGTGGACGGCGCAGAACTCTGGGTGGTTGATAGATTGCTGGATGCACTTTCTGCCATCCACGACAGGACCTGCTCACACTGCTCATTTTCTAATAAAGGTCTACCGCGTGGACCCATTAATTGTGAGATGAATGTGGGGACGCCAGAAACGTGCCTCTCTCCTAATCCCGCAGCAGTCGGCTGCGATACACCTGGATGAGGAGCTCGGCCTGTGCCCACACCCTGACTTGGGCCTCCGCGTCCTCGCCCACGTCCCCTAGGCCTACCCTACCCCTCAGCATGGTGTATTACCAGTAGTGCAGAAACAGAACGCTGTAATTAAATGTGCCGCTTATTGGCCTATGGTTGGAGGCTGACTTCGCTTACGGAACGCACAGCAGAGCCAGGAAAGAATTTTGCGCAAGCCTGCTATAACACTTAGCTGGCTGCATATTAATTAGGACTACTACCCCCAGCACAGACGCAGTACACTGAGGACGGTCACAGGCAGCCGAAATAGAAAGTTTTTTCCCAAATTTTTTTGGAAAAGCCCACTGCCTATATAGACAGTATATCTCTTTCACTGTCCCTGCCTCACCACTACTGGCCCTGGACTATGTAAAATTACTGCAGACTGTTTCCCTCTGGACAGGATGACAGCGGTGATGTAACGGCCAACGCAGAGCCAGGAAAGAATTTTGCGCAAGCCTGCTGTAACACTTAGCTGGCTGCGTATGAATTAGGACTACTACCCCCAGCAGAGACGCAGTACACTCAGGACGGTCACAGGCAGCCCAAATAGAATGTTTTTTCCCAAATTTTTTTGGAAAAGCCCACTGCCTATATAGACAGTATATGTCTTTCACCTTTTTCACTGTCCCTGCCTCAGCACTACTGGCCCTATACTATGTAAAATTACTGCAGACTGAGGACGCAATGCTCTGCACGGCCGATATACAAAAAAAAAAAATGTGCAACACTGCAAAAAGCAGCCTCAACAGTACTGCACACGGTCAGATGTGGCCCTAAGAAGGACCGTTGGGGTTCTTGAAGCCTAAAATAACTCCTAACACTCTCCCTATAGCAACTCCAGCAATACAGCACTTTCCCTGAACTATGTCAGAATGCATCTGTGGCGAGCCGCGGGAGGGGCCGATTTATATACTCGGGTGATACCTGATCTCGCCAGCCACTCACTGCAGGGGGGTGATATAGGGCTTGAATGTCGCAGGGGGAAGTTGTAATGCCTTCCCTGTCTTTCTATTGGCCAGAAAAGCACGCTAACATCTCAGAGATGAAAGTGAAAGTAACTCGAACATCGTGTGGTACTCGTCTCGAGTAACGAGCATCTCGAACATGCTAAAACTCGAACGAGTATCAAGCTCGGACGAGTACGTTCGCTCATCTCTAATCGTGATCTTCACTGTATGTTCTCAATGGGGTTGCCGCCAGCCCCATTGTGCACAAGGTGAAACCCCTGGATGTGACAGCATCCAGGGGTTTCACATCCAAAAAAACAGATGTCGCAGTTACCTGCGTTTTAAAATACGCTGCCCTATATTTACCGCTGTGCATTTTTGAGCGCAGGTAAATATCGGGCATATGACTGCTGCCATTGATAAGCATTGGCTCTATATAGATGCGGATTGCAAACGCAGGTAACATACGCACATAAAAACACCCCTCTGACTGAGGCCTTAAGGTACAAAACAGCCTGTTCTTTCATGTTGGCTGTTAATGGACTTTTTCCACAGTACTATAAAAACACAACGAAAATATTCATTGTACTGTTCCTATATTATTCCTCCTGGAAATTTATGCCATTTATGCATTTTGCCATTGTTCTTTTCCCTACACAGTCTCACATAGTCCAACCAATGCGCTTGTCAACGTGCATTTTACTCATGCTAAAAAGACTTGCATCATTTCAGGGAAACTGCGATCCTCCATCGCTTTTTCGACGAGTGTCGTAGGATTGCCAAGTATTTTGAATAGGAAATATTGCATCGCACTCGGTGCACGTGTTTGACCTTCCCATTAAAAATAATGGGCAATGTGTTCTGAGGAACACTAATGATAAGACATGCAGTGATTTTTTACTTCGCAGCATCGCTGTGAGGGATAGAAATCGCTCATGTGTATGAATCCATTCAAAAGAAGAGATCACATTCTCGCTAGTTTTGTGCATCTCACGACGCAGAAAAGTTGCGCGAGATTCGCATTTATGTGATTGTAGCCTTAAAAAGTAGCAGCACTTTGAGCTAATTTTTCACATGCCCTAGAGACATTTTCAAAGGTATGGATCAGTGAGCATCCCATTGCTGAGAATCTCACAGATTGCTAGTACGAGGGGGCAGCAGCACTCACTCAAGCACTGTTACTTCTCAGCTGTCTTTGCTGCTTTTTGGCTCCTTCCAACTGAAGACAGCCCAGAGGTCTATAGAAAGTGCTCTATGAGGCCGCTTGCTACCTGCTGTAAGAAGGCGAAAAGCAGTGAAGACAATCAAGGGGGCGCTGTAGCCCCCTCATTCTAACGATCAGCGGGGGTCTCAGCAATATATGATCACTACTTTTGACATGTCTCTATGATATGTCAAAAGTTAGCTGGAAGTGCAACTACTCTTCAAAAAATAATTGATATTGATATGTCTGAATAGTTGAGCTATATGCACCCCAAAATTATAAAATTATAGGAGGAAAATGCTCTCACAGCTTCAGGGTAAGTTACATGTCAACCGCAGCTGTTCACTACCATAAGTGGCTGAACAGGTACAACCACTACATAAATCTTGGAGCTAATTACTAGCTTCTGCTGCCATACAAGTGCAGTGGATATTGCCAATAGGTTAAGTAAATGCAGTCTGTTGTATGCTCCCTCTGACAACTGCATTTTTTAAAGATCATACGTAGTGTCAAATATGGTATAGTAGATGTTTGAAGGGACAAACATTATTTTTGCAGTTTGTAGCATATTTTTAAAAATGTTAGATCAATGAAAAAATCAAAGATGACTAATAAAAGAAACCTAAATAATAAAAGAGGAATAATAAAAAAATATGTGCACTTTTACATGTTCATTGCCAGTTACCTTGATACTTTATTACTTTTTAACGTGACAGTTTTGGCACGGATTCATCTACTGCATTCCAAGTTATTTTTTTTGTTGTTGTGAAACTATTGTTTTTGTCTGTTCCAGTGAAGTCATTCAAACAGAACCTTTATATATCTATTATGGAATACACACAGATTAACGAGCATAGCAAAGTGTTTTAGCACTATTATATTATCAGTGAGCTCGGATCCAAGCATGCTCACTTACCCATACATATAGCAAAGTCAAGGACTGTGTCTTGTAGCTACAGTGCATAACAGAATTAGTACAATGATATAATATCTTTTCATGTGAAGTTTGACTTTAGTCCTAATCAGAAACTCCCTGAAAAAATTGACAATGCCTGGAAAGTCAATGCAGGAAACTTTTGTTTTACTATTCGAACTGCAAATGAAATAAAAATAAGGTTACCAACAATTTTAGAGCTTTGCCATAGGTCTTGGCGAACATTAACAATATATGCTGTCAAATGTATCTGAACAGATTTATATTGCTTCTGTATATAAAAACAATTGTTTACCATCTGTACATATATTTCGGGGTTGTCCACCTTAGAATACCCATTTTGTATAATTTAGAAAATAGTCATGCGTTAATAGAGGGAGACCTCTGTTCAGAATCCTCATCTCTTGTACGGAGTGAAGAATGGTTACAAACAGCTCTGGAAGATCTGTCCTCTTCTGCATTTACACAGACAGGCTAATGATCTGAATGGGGACTGTGTAATGCTCCGAGCTTATTCTCATGACTGTATTTGTAAATGTTTTTGCATGGGTAAAATATACGCATGCAATGCACAGAGAATTGAACCCATTGATGTCAATGGATTCATTGTCATGAGCTTGTTTTGCGCGTATATTTTGTGTGGGCACCAAAAAATTGATGCGGTTCTATTTTGCAGCATATTTGCGCACCAAAGGCACCATAGAGGTCTATGGGAGGTGCACAAATACACACCCAATATTTAAAGGTTAATGTCTAAAAAAGTTCCATAGTGTTGGAAGAGCCCTACAGAATTTTTTTTCCTCAAATTGTCATTAATTTATTACCAAAAATAATTTTAGGATAAATCATTTACATTTGGTCACAGTACACAAAGTTTAACTCCAAACATAGTACCTAAAGTGTTGAAAAACCCACTGTGTAGATCAAACTTTAACAATTTTCATTTCATGTAATAATCATGTTACAGGCGTTATACAGGCGTAGCAAGATCTAATAGTTTTTTTTGAAAATTACCCTATAAGGCATAAGCTCAAGCAGCAAGTGATAGACTCCAGAGCCAGCTTCAAATCGCACTTTCTCTTGCTATACTTTTCACTCCAGTTATATTATGGGTATCCTTGAACTGTCTCAACAGGGAGCCAGAAATCCAGAGGCCCTGAACCTCCAGTAAATCTCCTTGCAAAATTCAGCTGTGCTTAACAGTTATCAGCATCGGAAACACAACTTACCAATACCTCTTTCGATCCTCAAATGGCCTCTTATCTTGGTGTCAGCCCTCTAAGTTGTGTGATGTTTGGACAACTACAGTACAGAATAGAGTATAGGACAGAAGGAAGGGTCCACTCAGCATTGGGCACCGAGCCTGGTGAGCAGATTTATCTGCTTGTACTTATGAAATAGGGAAGTACAGTTGCAGTCAAAATTATTCAACCCCCATTGCAAATGAAGGTTATTTCCAAAATTTACAAACTTTTAACTTTCTACAAAGGAAAATTGATTACTGTAATCTCAGTATTCAACCCCTTCATGACAAGCTTCCTTAACAATTGTAGACCACATTTTTGCTGTTAGGACTATTGCAAACATGATACACAGCCAGACACCAGTTTCTGATAGTGTTCTTAAGCAATCTCAGCCCATTCCTCATAGACAATGGCTTATAGTTCACTAATATTTTTGGATTTGTGTGCTGCAACCACCTTCTTCAAATCCCAAAGATTTTCTATAGGGTTCAAGTCAAAAAACTGCTGTGGCCCCTCCAGAATCTTTTAAAACCAAGCCTTGGGGGACTTTGAGGTATGCTTGGGGACATTTTTTGTTGGAAGATCGAATGATGCCCAAACTTCAGCTTCCTCACAAAAGGCATGATGCTTTTTTTTCCAGGATTTCCTTATACTTGATTGAACCCATCTTACCCTCCACACACTGCAGATTTCTGATGCCAGAGAAAGCAAAGCATCCCCAGAACATCACTGAGCCACCACTATACTGAGCTACCAATACACTTTTCAGTGTATTCTTCATTCTTCCTCCTCCAGACATACCGCTGATCCATATAATTATGTGTAATTTATGTAATTCATAGCATACTGTTATTAACATAATTTGTAATAAAAGTTTTAAAATCACATATTTTTGTGTTTAGTGTCGTATTTTGGTGCTAGTTAAGGCCTTTATACCATAGCATTTAATTACTTTATAATTGGTATGTGCAATATACAGTATGTGTGTACAGTTAAGAGTCACAAAAATGTTTGTGTACAGCATATGGTGACTTTTTGCCCAGTAAATTGTGGCAGTATGTGTGTCAGTGTGTAGTAGTAAAATTTGTGAGTACATTGTGAACCTGATCAGAGGCCGGTATGATGTCAGTTTGACCAAAGATGGAGTTATCAGAAGCTGTAATAATTACTTACTCTAGACTTATTTTGGTAGGAATCTGATAAATGGTTTGACTAAAGTGGGAAAATAATGTATGAGTTGGGAAACGTGATAAGCCAGAGAGTCATTGTGAGAATTTTTTATCAGTTTTCCAACCCAATATGAAAGAACACCTGCAGAACTTAAGACCTTTTGAAATATTAAACTGAACAAGTGATCATTAAAATAATATAATTGGTTATATTATTCAGCTACTACAATTCATGTACTGAGTTTTTTTGAGACCTCATTCCTGTTTTTTTTGCTCTAAAAAATACTTAAAAATTTGAGCAACAATTCATACAGTTTGAAGTCTATGGGTAGAAATTGCCTTTAAAAAAACTCACACCTAAAGCATGTAGTGTATTAAAAAATGCTACCAGGGCCATAAATGCTAAAAAAGCCACATAAGTCAAACATCTGACTGCAAAATTTTCCGCTATCAAATCACAGCAAAAAATTAAAAACACTCCAAAAAGCTGAACAAAAAGTTTTGTATGAATCCAGACTAACATACACAACTTGACTTTATTACACAGCAAATACAATGATTCATTTCCTATTAGAGATGAGCGAGCATACTCGCTAAGGGCAATTACTTGAGCGAGCATTGCCCTTAGTGAGTACCTGCGCGCTTGGAAGAAAAGATTCGGGTGCCGGTGGGGAGCGGCAGGGGAGAGTGGGGGGGAACGGAGGGGAGATCTCTCTCTCCCTCTTTCCCCCCTGCTCACTCCCGCAACTCACCGCTCCCCCGTGCCGGCAGCCGAATCTTTTCTTCCGAGTGGGCAGATACTCACTAAGGGCAATGCTCACTCGAGTAATTGCGCTTAGCGAGTATGCTCGCTCATCTTTATTTCATATAGAAGCACTTTGAGCGAGTTAATCCTTAAAACGGTATTCAGGAGACTGGGTAAAATTTTCAACATTTCCCTAAAGTTTCCAGTTATTGCCATTATTCCAAATATCCATCTAAATCATCAAACTGAACTCCAGAACCTTTTTTTGCCAACCCGCACCAGCACTACTTTCCATCCAACTGCAGATTATTACATTATTATTATTTACAATGGCCACTGTGGTGTGCAAAAACTACATCTCCCACAATGCCCTATTGCCAGATACTGATGAGCGCACATTCACGGCTGTATAAACTATATCATCATTACAGAATGTGAGGCACTGAGCAGCCTGATCAGTAACACAGCTGAGCTTACAAGTCATAACCACTGGATACCAATGGAGAACTAAGTAGTTGGGGCAGGTGACGGGTAAAGTAATATCTCTGCAACTTTGTAAAACAAGCTATAACATTCTATTGCATAATTACATGGTATCCCTTTATGAAGCTTACAACTTTTAACTTTTAATTGCCAGAATACCCATTTACCTTGATATGGCTACTAAGCATAGCAGTTATTGGTCTGTTACAACCTTTTGCTTGTTTTTATAAAACAAATGATCTGTCTGAGTGAATCCAATACACAAAGTAACAGCAAAGTCAGTACTAGGGATTGATGACCCTCATAGATGTCTAAACAATATAAGCAGCACCCATTGTGCATGCAACACAATAAAATGATACAACACATGCAACCCATGATGAGGTCTATTAATAATAGCTAGCCAGCTTATTTACAGTTTACAGGTGTCATAGGACAATTGTATTCAATATGACAGCAAACAGTAAAAACTGAAAAAATACAATACAATACAAAAAATGTAGCACAGACATTTTACAAAGATGCTTTTACTTTTTATTACTCTATTGTACATGTTTGTTTAAAATATTACCTTGACTATAATCGCTATCAGTGGTGTTACCTTTAAGTAGATTTTCTGATGTTTTGTGTTTTTGAAAACAGTACTAAATGCACATCTTGCCCATCTGATATTATACCTTCTACTATAATGTTGCTCATTGTCAGGCAGACAAATGTGGATCCACCTTGCTACACACTGGTTTAGCTTTGGGCTATCTGAAGTGGCACCACCTCGGTAACCCAGGTTTTCACCACTGACCCCTCCAAGAAGGATACTGTCTTTGTTGAGGGATCCCCAAGCTGTTACACACAAATAGTCCTGGGTGTCTGGGCACTGATGCTTCACAGGCATGAGGTGCAGCACCTTATGGTGGGAACTGATGCTTATCCAGAAACATAGCAAAGGTCAGGGCTGGTGGCTCAGTAGCAATAATGAGGTTCAGGCAGAAGGTCAGAGCAAGCAGCAGGCAATGACAAAGTCCAGTAAACAGAGCCAGATCAGGAAGCAAAGAAGTCAGAATTGTCAGGAATCAAGCAGGAGTCAGAACCAGAATGCACAACTAATAGGGGCTTTGTCACAAAAGAGACCAATTGCTTAGGCAATGGCATCCACCCTAGGGTGTGGATGCCTAATATACAAGGTAAAAGGAAAGAATTGGAGCGGGAAAGGTTTAGCAAATCTGCACTCACCCTTTAGGAGAAGGGACGAGAGTGCATGCGAGCCCTACGATCAGAAACCTGGGAGCAAGCAGAGGAATGAGAGCAACATATAGAACATGGATAGCAATGGTGCCCGACTGCAGCCCCAGGAGCAGAGTGGGCAGCAGTGGTGCGCCATCAAAACTCATAAGTATTTGCATTGTAGCTGTTACAGCTTTGTTCATCTCTTCAGTGATAGTAATCTAAAGGCATTATTATGGCCACTTTGGCATAAGTAATACAGATCTGAGCCTACAGGTGTGAGAGATTAAAATGTGTACCCTAAAGGTATAATAGAATATCAACCTATAAACTTCCCCAAGGTAGAATTAACGACATGATTTAAGGATATAAACCAAAGCAGAATCTTCTCCTTAAATAAAATATATCTATCTACAGACATCTGCTTTCGAGTTCTTCCTTCTCATCAGTGTGCAACTTAAACGGATGCATTAATGAAGAACAACCATGAAACAGATGCTATACATGGGTATCTCTTTTTTAGGCCGGTTGCACACAACCTGGTCGGATTCTGCATGCGGGATCCTGCAGCGGAATCCAACCCTGTGCCCAGCCAGCATCCGCACGTACCTGACATTCCTCTTTCTTTTACTGTATTGTGGATGGTCCGCACGGCGAGCCACCTGGTATACGCAGTACAGTGGGGGGTTTTTAACTCCTGCTTTTCCCACGTCATCGCTAGGCAATGACGCGGGTACCCGCAACTTTCCGCAATGTCATTGTGGAAGGGCCGTGGGTCGAGCAGCTTCCATTGAATTCATAGGAAGTCGTCTGTGTAGAATCTGCATTGAAATAGAGCATGCTGCGATTTTTCCTTGATTTCCACTTGTGTGCAGGAAAAAACGCTTTTCCATAGCATGCTATGGGCGGTATTTGCTGGGGAATCCTGAGGCAGACACTCGCTTCGGATTCCGCAATGCAGCCATTTTATCCATGTGCAGACAGCCTAATAGAAAAGATTCTGGTTTGGCTAATATTCTTCGGCCCAAATCAGATGGCTGTATTTGTTCAATATTTTATATTAGTAATTGTAAACCAAAACAAGATTGGGTTAAAAATGTGGAAAAAATGCAAATATTTTTATCATACTTTCCTTAACAGACAGAGATGACCATGTAACGATCCTAAAATGACATTTATATAATCAGGGCTACCATCCCACCTCAATTGATGATTAACATAATCCTACATACATAACTGTATGCATTTCTTGAAATACCTTATACTATGCCTGATGAAGAGACCTGTGTAGTCTTGAAAGCTTGCTGTTGACATCAGCTCTTTCTGTTGGCCATGAAAAGCTATCATAGTTACAAGATTATTTTGTTTCTCTTAATGACTTTTTAACGGCTCCTTCACACAGGCATATTTTTCATCAGTATTTTGTGAGCCAAAACCAGAAATGGAACGTACAGAGAGAAAGTATAATGGAAAGATTTGGATTTCTTTCATATTTTGGACCCGCTCCTAATTTTGGCTAACATAATGATGAAAAATATGCCCAAGTGAAAAAGCCTTAACTCAGAAAGGTCCCAATTAATTTCTACCAATTTTCTTAGCACTTTTCTTATCCATCAATAGATATACACTGTTGCCATGCATTGTCCATTTTTTATGCATACCCATTTACACAAATGGGCAAACCTGCAGATCCGATCAGGATAGTGAATAGTGCTATTTTCAAGTGATCCGACTGTCTGCTTCCGCTGTAGACCCGGTTAGCACACGGACTGGAAATAAGGTCATGTGAATTAGTTCTTCAATAGGTGGTGCAGCAGAAGCATTATACCACTTATCCACATGTACATGGAAATCTAAGCTATACAAAGGTTCGATATGTACCCATAAACTGAGTGTACATAATAGTATGAGTGAAGCCCAAATAAGCCCAAGGAAGAACTAGAGGGAGCAGAATCACACATAGGCAGACGGGCAGATGCAGAGTTTGTGATTTTATCATACAAAGCAGTCCTGAATGTTTAAGTCATTTAATTGCAGCCCATCATATCCTAAATAGGTAATGTAACCTTCTCATCACCTTCAGTTCACCACTATTGTTTAGCTCCATTTTAATGCGGAAGAGTCTTCTTAAGCATTTAAGTAATTAATTAAATGTGTGTAAAGAACAATTAATCAGAAGAAAACACTCCTGTGCACTCACATTATAGAAAGTAAAACAGCCTTGCTAGCAAGAAGTGAACATGGCCAGAAGGTAACAGGGAAATTAAAAGCCTGGCACACATGATACCCAAGACACAGAGAATTACTCCAGAGGATCAGATGTGTGCCCTGTTTACCAGATAAGTTGGAAAGCTGTAATAATTAGGGTGAGTGCCTCAGTTTTATCAAGGTTGAATATGTTAGCTGTTGGCATCCAACTGCAGCGGGATCACTATGCTGATTGGCAGGTGCAAATTTGGAGCAGAATTTTTTTCTACTTGGTTAAAATGTAATACATAATACAAGTAGCCCATCAGAAATGCTTTATCTCGAAGATGTAATTGGCTGGGCAGAGATTTATTTTGCCAAAAAGGGTATGTGCACACAATAAATGAAAGTATACTGAATCTGGATTCCAATGCCACACTTAAATCCACAATTTAATATAAATATGGGTTGCACTGTTGGTTTTGGTGAAGAATTTACTTGGGGATTTCACTCATTTAACTGTTTTACGGAAATTTGTTTTCGTTTCCAATGGGAGTAGTTTTGGAATCCAAAGCATCACTTATGATAGTGCAGGGAAATGTCCAGCTATGAAAGCTAGAAAACTTCAAGATAATGTTGTCAGTGCTATCTAGCCCAAGCATTAAAAACCTGGATGGTTAGAACTGGCATTCCTAATCTAAGCCTAAGGGCTCATTCACACAGTTGTTACACCTGCACTGCTTACACCTGCATATTTTGCCCTCTCCTGTGGGTTTTTGTGCATGCAAATACACTGCCCATTGCAATGCGTAATATGCACCAAAATAGGACATGCCGCTTATTTTTATCATGTGATTGAACATTGCATGGAAAAATGCACTCATGTGAACAAAGCCATTGATATCAATTGGTTCCATTCACTGTGTATTATGAATAGAGCTGAGCGAGTATACTCACTAAAGGCAATTGCTCGAGCGAGCATTGCCTTTAGCGAGTACCTGCCCACTCGAGACTGAAGGTTCGGGTGCCATCGGTGGGCAGGGAGCTGCAGGGGAGAGCGGGGAGGAACGGAGGGGAGATCTCTCTCTCCCTCTCTCCCCCCCGCTCCCTCCTGCTGACTGCCGCTACTCACCGCTCCCCCGCGCCAGCACCCGAACCTTCAGTCTTGAGCGGGCAGGTACTCGCTAAAGGCAATGCTCGCTCGAGCAATTGCCTCTAGCGAGTATACTCGCTCATCTCTAATTATGAAAGCAAAAATTGTGCACGTAATCTGCGGCAAAACTACGCTTTTGTGAATGAGCCATCAGGTCTCCCGCACACTAGCGATTTTTCATCCATGTGTAGTCCATTAGAAAAAGGACTACATACGGACCCATATTATTCTACTGAGTTCTTTGATGCAGACAGAGAATGCATGAAAGAACTCTTCGCATGCACTAGTCTGATCGATTGTATGAATTAAACTTGCCCAATTCAAGTCAATGGGTGGGGGGGGGGGAGTGAAACGGACAGTATATAGATGCCACCTTAAAAAAAAAAAAAAAAAAAAAAGATGCAGAAAGAAGAACTGGGCTTGTTTCACTTTTTTCACATGGCAAATGTAGAGAGAAAACGAACGCACAGACCGAATCTGGAGGCCACACAAGGCTGCACACATATGAATAAACAGCCATTCTTTACAGACTTTTTAAAATGGAAATATACACCTAACCTAAGAGTTCTAGCATATAGCAATGCAATTTTTGCTTAAAGTCACTGATACAAAGCTGTATAAAGGTGATTGAGAGTGTAAATTTTTGCGCTATATTCTAGTACACTGCATGCTGTGTGCAGTTGAGTTTTCAGTTGCAGACCACATATTAGCAATGATGTAAATGTCAACATGTATTTTTCACTCGGGGGAGTAAACTGTATATGTATATATATATCAACTGACAAATATTTCAAAAATATCAATCATTCAGCAAGTATGTCCATATAGTTAACCACAGAAACCAGTATGTGCTTAATAGCATAACAGTCTTCAAAAGTCTATGTTCTTACATATTGCCAGATTCTAGCACTCTTTTTCCAACAGGTTCACATCAAACAATGTCCCAGATATTTAAAGTATTCAAGCTTTATCAGCATGCTGGTCTCTGGCACTCACCACCTATACCGTCTTCCTGGCCACCTGCCCACCGCTATGCGTCTGCGCTCAGATAATTCCCAAGAGCTTAACAGATTGCGCACATGCGTTGGCATCCACACAGGCCGGCTGACACTTGTCGTTTGAACACTATCACTACAGTGAATAGATCCCAGGAAACAGATGTGGTAGCCTGAGTATAATCCACAGTGTTATGAATTAGCTGTTTTCTTCCAAATGAATAGTACCTTTTATGGTGCAAATATGGGCTATTTTACAAGCCCCAAGTTCCTGGTAAATAGAGATGAGCGAGCACCAAAATGCTCGGGTGCTCGTTACTCGAGACGAACTTTTCGCGATGCTCGAGGGTTCATTTCGAGTAACGAACCCCATTGAAGTCAATGGGCGACCCGAGCATTTTTGTATATCGCCGATGCTCGCTAAGGTTTTCGTTTGTGAAAATCTGGGCAATTCAAGAAAGTGATGGGAACGACACAGCAACGGATAGGGCAGGCGAGGGGCTACATGTTGGGCTGTATCTCAAGTTCACAGGTCCCACTATTAAGCCACAATAGCGGCAAGAGTGCCCCCCCCCTCCCAACAACTTTTACTTCTGAAAAGCCCTCATTAGCAATGCATACCTTTGCTAAGCACCACACTACCTCCAACAAAGCACAATCACTGCCTGCATGACACTCCGCTTCCACTTCTCCTGGGTAACATGCTGCCCAACACCCCTCCCCCCCCACGACCCAGTGTCCACAGCGCACACCAAACTGTCCCTGCCCAGCCTTCAGCTGCCCTCATGCCACACCACCCTCATGTCTATTTATAAGTGCGTCTGCCAGAGGAACCGCAGGCACACACTGCAGAGGGTTGGCACGGCTAGGCAGCGACCCTCTTTAAAAGGGGCGGGGCGATAGTCCACAATGCTGTACAGAAGCAATGAGAAATCCAATCCTGTGCCACCTCCATCAGGAGCTGCACACGTGGGCATAGCAATGGGGAACCTATGTGCCACACACTATTCATTCTGTCAAGGTGTCTGCATGCCCCAGTCAGACCGCGGTTTTTTATAAATAGTCACAGGCAGGTACAACTCCGTAATGGGAATTCCGTGTGCACCCACAGCATGGGTGGCTCCCTGGAACCCACTGGCTGTACATAAATGTATCCCATTGCAGTGCCCTGAACAGCAGAGCTAACGTTAGATTAAATGCAGGTGGGCTTCGGCCCACACTGCATGCCCCAACCGGACCAGGGTTTTTAATTCATAGACACAGGCAGGTACAACTCCCTATTGTGAAGTCCCTGTGGACCGACAGCATGGGTGGGTGCCAGGAAGCCACCGGCGGTACATAAATATATCCCATTGCAGTGCCCATCACAGCTGAGGTAATGTCATGTTTAATGCAGGTGGGCTTCGGCCCACACTGCATGCCCCAGTCAGACTGGGGTTCTTTAGAAGTGGACACATGTAGTTACAACTCCGTGTGGACCGACAGCATGGGTGGGTGCCAGGAAGCCACCGGCGGTACATAAATATATCCCATTGCATTGCCCATCACAGCTGAGGTAATAATGTCAGCTTTAATGCAGGTGGGCTTCGGCCCACACTGCATGCCCAAGTCAGACTGGGGTTCTTTAGAAGTGGACACATGCAGTTACAACTCCCTGTGGACCCACAGCATGGGTGGCTCCCTGGAACCCACCGGCGGTACATAAATACATCCCATTGCAGTGCCCAACACAGCTGATGTAACGTCAGCTGTAATGCAGGTGGGCTAAAAATTAATTTGATTACACTGTAGGCGAGGGCCCCCAAAAATTGGTGTACCAACAGTACTAATGTACCTCTGAAAAATTGCCCATGCCCAACCAAGAGGGCAGGTGAAACCCATTAATCGCTTTGGTTAATGTGGCTTAATTGGTAACTAGGCCAGGAGGCAGCCCAGTTAAAATAAAAATTGGTTGAGGTGAAAGTTTCAACGCTTTAATGAGCATTGAAAGGTATAAAAATTGTTTAGAAAAATTATATGACTGAGCCTTGTGGGCCTAAGAAAAATTGCCCGTTCGGCGTGATTATGTGACGTTTCAGGAGGAGGAGCAGGAGGAGGAGGAGGAATATTATACACAGATTTATGAAGCGAAAAGGTCCCCGTTTTTGATGGGGATAGAGAACGATGCTTCCATCCGCGGGTGCAGCCTACGTATTGCTTAGGTATCGCTGCTGTCCGCTGGTGGAGAAGAGAAGTCTGGGGAAATCCAGGCTTTGTTCATCTTGATGAGTGTTAGCCTGTCGGCACTGTCGGTTGACAGGCGGGTACGCTTATCTGTGATGATTCCCCCAGCCGCACTAAACACCCTCTCTGACAAGACGCTAGCCACAGGACAAGCAAGCACCTCCAGGGCATACAGCGCGAGTTCAGGCCACGTGTCCAGCTTCGACACCCAGTAGTTGTAGGGGGCAGAGGCGTCACGGAGGACGGTCGTGCGATCGGCTAGGTACTCCCTCACCATCCTTTTACAGTGCTCCCGCCGACTCAGCCGTGACTGGGGAGCGGTGACACAGTCTTGCTGGGGAGCCATAAAGCTGTCAAGGGCCTTAAAGAGTGTTGCCCTGCCTGTGCTGTACATGCTGCCTGATCTCCGCGCCTCCCCTGCTACCTGGCCCTCGGAACTGCGCCTTCGGCCACTAGCGCTGTCGTATGGGAATTTTACCATCAGTTTGTCCGCCAGGGTCCTGTGGTATAGCAACACTCTCGAACCCCTTTCCTCTTCGGGTATGAGAGTGGAAAGGTTCTCCTTATACCGTGGGTCAAGCAGTGTGTACACCCAGTAATCCGTAGTGGCCAGAATGCGTGTAACGCGAGGGTCACGAGAAAGGCATCCTAACATGAAGTCAGCCATGTGTGCCAGGGTACCTGTACGCAACACATGGCTGTCCTCACTAGGAAGATCACTTTCAGGATCCTCCTCCTCCTCCTCCTCAGGCCATACACGCTGAAAGGATGACAGGCCAGCAGCATGTGTACCCTCACCAGTGGGCCAAGCTGTCTCTTCCCCCTCCTCCTCATCTTCCTCCTCCTCCTCCTCCTCACCGTGCTGAGATATAGACAGTAGGGTGCTCTGACTATCCAGCAACATACTGTCTTCCCCCGGCTCTGTTTCCGAGCGCAAAGCGTCTGCCTTTATGCTTTGCAGGGAACTTCTCAAGAGGCATAGCAGAGGAATGGTGACACTAATGATTGCAGCATCGCCGCTCACCACCTGGGTAGACTCCTCAAACTTTCCAAGGACCTGGTAGATGTCTGCCAACCAGGCCCACTCTTCTGAAAAGAATTGAGGAGGCTGACTTTCACTGGGCCGCCCATGTTGGAGTTGGTATTCCACTATAGCTCTACGCTGCTCATAGAGCCTGGCCAACATGTGGAGCATAGAGTTCCACCGTGTGGGCACGTCGCACAGCAGTCGGTGCACTGGCAGATGAAACCGATGTTTTAGGGTGCGCAGGGTGGCAGCGTCCGTGTGGGACTTGCGGAAATGTGCACACTCTCCTGGTGTGAAATAATTGATTTTAGTGCTAGACTGGTTTCAAAGATATCTCATCTTTACTCACCAGTGGCTTGGGAGGTATTTTCCTGTGAATTCTTATGGGCTTTCAAATAT
The DNA here is from genome assembly GCF_035609145.1 of Eleutherodactylus coqui. Classification (NCBI taxonomy): domain Eukaryota; kingdom Metazoa; phylum Chordata; class Amphibia; order Anura; family Eleutherodactylidae; genus Eleutherodactylus; species Eleutherodactylus coqui. The sequence goes on from NC_089837.1 coordinate 390,569,598, forward strand.
AAGTCTAAAACCTGGTTAGGATTATTCCAGAGAACTATTCCACATGGAACCATTATGATCACCAAATATAGTTGATAGCACAGAAAAGAAATACACCAAAATGAGGGGGGAAAACTTAATACAAAAAAAAAGATTTCCAAATCATTATTGAGTCCTTTTGGAGCCTGAGACTCAAATTCATAAATCCCCTCTTTGCCAATCTTTTTGTACTGTATGTATGGTTGAAGGTTTCGAACCCCTATGGTCATAATTATGATGCAATATAATGATGCAATATAAACTCAATCTGTTCCTGTGGTAGTAAAGCTCTATACCTCTATTACTCACCAATAGAGCTTGCAGGCCATGAGATATCATAAGGAGACAAGTGGAAATATATTGCAGGAACAGATTGAGTTCTATACAAATTCACAATTTTTGGGTGGTTCCCCATTAGGAGATGTAGAAAAATATGTAGATGCAGACAAATGTGATATGTATGAATGCTATCAGAATGTTTATTTAAAAAGGTGGGTGATCATATTTGTCTGTAGTGAAAAAAACTACAGAATTGTATGTAATTTTGGCAAAAAATGATTGTTTTTAGCTGCTTTCACACACAGCATGCTAGTTGCAAAATGTATCCATATGAAAATCACGGCTGCATAACGGGATGAAATGAAACTATTGATTTCAATGGTTTTGTTTCCACTATCGGGATTCTTGTGCTTTAATACTATGTGCAAGAAAAGAAAGGACTTCCCCATGATTTGCCCCACGTAGTTATTACTACATATCAAAGAGACACGTCAAACATTTTGTTGAGTGAGGGTCTGAGTGCTGAGATCCACGTATTGAGGGCGGCGCCACACAAGCATATTTTTCTGTGTTTTTGTACGGTGGAAAAACCCAATCGCAAAACGTAGAATAGAACCCATTGATTTCAATGGGTTCATTCTCATTTCTTTTTTTCGCTTAATAGCCATTTAAATTTGAGCAGGGTGATTCTCCTGCCCATGAAACCTAGTGGTGCCTGTGTAAATACGCACAGTATTTGCACAAGCATGCGCACAAAGTACTCTTGTTCTCTGCGAATAAAAATGCGCTGAAGGGAGAATATTTTAGAATATGTGCGTGTTAAGGAGCCCTGATTGTTGAAATGAAGGGCTAAAGCAGACTGCTGTGCACTTTCTGCTGTGATCGTTCCTTAGAAATACTTCTGCTGAGGATAGACAGATAGGTACCTTTCATATAGAAAAATTAGCCTGCAAGACATACCAGAAGACCTGGAAAATTTGGCACCAAAATCCGCAGTTACATGTCGTTATTCACACAGGATTAAAAATGGCTTAAATCTGCTTGCAATTCCGCATTAAAATCTGCAGGCAGTGGGGAATAATGTAGCTGTAGCTTAAGCCCACCAAAGTGCATGGGAATTCTGTGGTCCTCCTAATAACTGGTCAAAATAGTGTTCAGTGTTGTAGGGGATCAATCGTACCATAGAAGTATCAATGAAAACAAAAGAAGGCTCACTATCCCTCTTCTAAAATTGCACCAAGTAAGAAAGCAGGTGTGGTGCTTGTATTTAAAGCAATGTCATCAATTTTACAAAGAGAAATTCTGCCGGGTGAAAACAAAACTCAAGCATGGGCTTGCTCCAAGGAACAGCTGTAGAGCTAAACAAGACAACAGCTGTGCTGCTTGTTTTAAAAGCAATGTCATAAAGGTTGCAAAGGACAAATTCTCCCAGGTGAACAGAACAACCAAGAACACACCTCCAAGGAAAAGCTCTAGAGCTACAACTATTTCTTGTGCTTTCGAAAATTTGCGTTTTGGGAGAAGGAGGAAGAAACATGGCGTAAGCTGGAGAAGGAGAGCACTACCAGTTCCACTACCACCAGCAACAACAGCACCTTGAGGGCAGAATGTGCTCCTCTGGAAACATGAGAGCAGCAGCTCCATATTTCCATATTGATATATTTTTCATTTGTTGTGTGAGAATGAAACATGGCAGGAGCAGGAAAAAGAGAGCAGGAGCACTACCACCAACAACAATGCCTTGAGGACACAATGGGGTCTTTGATATAATTCTATATGCAGTCATATGGGAGTAAAAATTACTAGTGTTCTAACCAATCTGTGGAATCTGCCATGGAGGTGCAGAAGTCAGGAGAAATCCACGCCTGGTTCATTTTTATAAATGTCAGACGTGTTCTGTGTGCTGTGGATGTAACAAATGTGCAAAAACACTTCAGGAATGGCAGTGAGCTTGCAGAATATAAAGCTGTTGCTTCAGTGGGAGCCACTTGAAGTTCCAACTTGGCTCATCCTCCACCACCTTTACCACCACCACCGACATGTCCTCTATGCCTTGATTTCTTCATGCTTTATTTTTATTAATATTTTTTTTAGTAAGGGTTTTTTTTGGTTCACTTTTTAGTGTAGTTTTATGTAACTTAGCAGCTAACTATATAGTTTTCAGAAAACCACTCCTAGCTGCACAAGGTCTGCAAATAATTTGTAGTAGCCGCATTGGCAACTTTGAACAACATCTGAGGCCTCTGACATGCACTGCATATATTTGCTGTTTCCCTGTTTGGTTTTCTTTTTGTTTTGTATTAACAAAGAAAGGACCACAAACTAAATAGCCCCGCTATCCCTGGGAGGCACCATATGTGAGAACAGAAAGCATTAGATTATAGCTTGTATCTTTGTGAGCTGTTCCTGTTTGATGCATCTCTCCCATGTTTTGGACCTACTACTGGTATTGGCTTACAAATACTGCTGCAAAATAATGACTCTTAGTTGGAAGGTGTACTACTAAGGGCTTAGTCACATGGGCGCATCAGCGCTCGTACATGGGTGCCGATGCGCCCGTGTGACTGAGAACTTACTTCAGGAAGAAGATGGCCGCACTTCAGGACGTACGACTCCCCGCAGCGCCGAAGAACGAACACATGACCGGCAATGAAGCGGGTCACATGTTCTTTCTTCCAGCGCTGCAAAGAGACGTCCGTCCTGATGTGTGGCCGTCTTCTTCCTGCAGTAACACGGGTGCCGATGCGCCCGTGTGACTAAGCTCTAAGGCCCTTTCACACTAGTGTATTTGCGAGCAACATGCAACAAATAGAACCCATTGATGTCAACTCGCACAGCCAAAAATAGGACTTGCTCTATATTTCTGCACATTTGCGCACCAAAGGTCCCCATAGAAGTCTATAGGACGTGCGCAAGTGCACGCACAATGCACAATAGGATGCACAATACGCTGCGTAATTCTCTGAAAAAAAGAGCACATCTGACACACATTAGGCTAAATAGCCATTTAAATCAGGGCATGATCGTCTGCCATGCGCAAAGTGCAATTAAAATATGCAGATAGGTGCACAAAAAAGCCTTGTACATTGCTCAAATACGTTGCACTGACGCATATGCAAAAACGCATACACCCATGTGAAGGCGCCCTTATGCTTGCATTTACCCACCTTGGTTCAGGGGTGAATGCAGCTAGTTAAAGGCTTGCAGGTACACAGCAGCAGAGCCAGAGGAGAATGTAAGCATAACAATTATAGCTTTCAACTTAGTGCCCATTCTCCTTTGTGTCATTACTTTAATGTAAGGGGCCCATCAGAGCTGATGGAGTCTCTTTAAGTATGATTATCAAATGATAAACATTTAAACACCCAAACGATAATTGCAAAACTTGGCAACAATTTTTTAATCAGATGGCAACTAAATTTTTATATATTGTATGTGTGTAGGTGGTGGTTAAAGGGATTGCGCAGTTGTAAAGTAATGACGGCCTAGCTACAGAATAGGCCATCAATAATATATTACCAGGGGTCTCTCAGCCAGGACCCCCACCGATCAGCTCTTTGCTAGGCCAGTGTGTTCAGTTGATTTCTGCAGGAGACAGACAATTCTCTTCTCACTGCATTGGCAAGGCTTGGCATTGCAAGTCAGGTTCCCATTCACTGTAATGCAAGCTAGGCCTGCAATACCAAAATACCAAGCCTGGTCACTGCAGTGAGAACAGAACTGTTTGCTTCCTGCAGAACTAAGCTAATTGTATGTATACACCAAACCCAGCAAACAGTTGATTAGTGAGGGTCCCAATTGAATATTCGTGACCTATCTGTTGGTAGGCCATCAATAGTTTATAACTGGACAACCCTTTTAACATGTAGTACTATTGCAAATCATAACATACTCTTGAAATAACATTGTTGAAATGTGTATTTCAATGATGCATATTTTAATTCTAGGGGTTAAAAAAGTAAGCACTTTTGTGCGTGTTGCGCTCTTGCTGTCCATTAGATGCTGTTTATATTATTGATGTGGAGTAAACATTCTTTGTAATATTGCAATGTAAGAATCAAACAGCTTGTGTATGTCAGAATTCTTTCCTTTTTTTCATTTGTCCAAAGATGAATCTTTCTTCTTATCTGAGTAGCTTTATCTCAGCGATATAGATATGAAGCAATGAAGGAACGAGCTTCCTCATTTCCTGGGGAAGAAAGGATGGGATCTGGTGCTGATAAAGAAGGTAGGCTCTAAGCATAAAATAATACACTCTGCGAACATCTTTTAAATGTCTCACCACTGTAGAGGCTGTAGATTTATCTACCGAATATATACATGTGTATATATATATATATATATATATATATATATATATATATATATATATACACATAGTCAATCAGAATTTATATAAACTCTTAGCTATTTCAGTATCGCTGGTAATTAATCCAGATCTATCAAAGATTACATGACTCCCAAATGACTCTACTTAGAGTAGGTGCCTCCTAGAAAGAGGCATTTCCATGGTTTTGTCATTGCAGACAATACCTCTATCTTTCTTCACATCAAGTGACCTGATCAACTTGAGAAAATGAGATCAGAAAATAAAGCCTTGTGTCCTTGGAGTAAATTTGTAAATTTTTAGATGTCACTGAAAATGGCATAATGAAACTTTTTAAGAGTAGTCTTCAATTTCTGCATTTTGTGTTATTTATAATAATGCACCAACTGTCATTTAATAGTAATACACAGGGTCGCATCCAACTTAAAGCCAAACCTAGATATTTGTATCCAAAAATAAAGTCCTGAAGCTCTGCAGGAAATGTAAAACATGCATGATGATTGCTTTCCTTATTAAGCGATGACTGCACACGGGCCGATGCGCCCGTGGTACTACAGGATAAGACTGCAGGTGCGGACGACTCTCCGCACCGCCAGAAGAAAGAACACTTGACCGGCTCCATAGCCAGTCATGTGTTCTTTCTTCTGGTGGTGCGGATTGTCGTCCACACCAGTAGTGCGGCCGTCTTCTTCGTGCAGTAACACGGGCACATCGTCGCCCGGATGCACCCGTGTGACTGAGCCCTGATGCAATAACTTATTCACAGTGATTTTAATGGGAAATTCCCTTCCAAGATTATGATGGCATATCTACAAGATATGTCATAAAAAGTCTGATATAGATCCTGGTCCGACCTCTGGGACCCACGCTTGTCTTTATTTCTGGCTCCAACTGCATCTGGCCCAAATGAATGCAGTGGCTTACGGAAATAGGTGAGCTGGCTGTGTAACTCTGTTTCCTTAAGGCTACCTTCACATAAGCGACACAGCATCGCCACGAAAACAAAATCGCAGCGATATCGCATCGCTCGATATCCCTGCTTCTTCTCACGGCAATACCACGAATTTGTAGTGCTACAAAGTTGCACGTGACGCTACAAAGTTACGTGACTTTGTAGCATCGCATGCGAGGATTTTCGGGGGGGGAGGGGGGAGCTTGAAATATAAGCCCTACCCCGAAAATAAGCTGTAGCTGAAGAAAAAAAAAAGTATACATCACCTCTTCGGCACTGTTTGGGGTGCTGCCACAGCTTCTCCTCGGGTTCGTGCTTCTCTTCTTCATCTTCTGGCCAGGGATTGAAAAATCCCCGACTGCTAGAAGTGCTGGCTGTGATTGGCTGATGCTAATAACAGCAAAATATTGAATTAATCAATCATACAAAATATTGAATTATTCGAGTAGCGTCTCCCGTTTTTAACCCCAAAGGCATTTTCAGACGGACGTATTTGCATGTGTTTGTAAAAGATTACTTAGCCTTTGAGTGAAGGGCAGTTAAATCGAGTTTCTCATATTGTAGGGCACTATATACTCGTACATGTATGTATTATGTAGAAACTCAATTTATTTAGGTCTTAGAGAGGTGAACGTGTTAGCGCACATTTTTGCGTACGTGAAAAGATAGGACCCGCCCGATCTTTTCTGCATTTTACCCAGCAAGCTGCCACAGAAGTCTATGGCAGGTTAAAAAAAAGCCAAGGAAAGGGTGCGACCCTGCGGACAACACAGGAAAAAGAAGACAGCTGGTTCTTATTAAGCTTTAAATAGCCATTCAATTCCACGGAAAGTGAGTATCACGCAAGAAGCGGACTTGCGAGTTCAAAAATTAAAAAACTATTTTTGGGCACGCTCAAAACAGCCTGTTTATTGTCATCTCTGAACCTTGTTCATGCACAAATACGTTGCGTTGTGGCGGGCATATTTGCAAATACATTCGTTAGTCGAGGCCCGTAAATGGAAAATATGTAGTGTTTCATTTTCTGTGGTCACATTGCAGGGAAATCTATTACTAGCTTCCCCCACAGAGCAGAGAGGATGCAGCTGAGCCCCGGCAGCTGAAGAAAGGTGAGTACGTGGTTTTTATTATTTTTAACACTACTGTGCCTTGTTTTTCAGGGAAGGGCTTATATTTTGTTTTGTACGTTTTGATATATAATATGTATGGCTTCGGAGTATAGGGCGCATACGGCGACTGTTTTGGTTGGCGTTCGCTTTGGGTCAACTTTTTTTAATGTATTTTTGTAACATTTTTTTTACCATCTATGACCCCCGAAACGTCATATAAGAACTTTGGGGGACATTCACATGCGCTTTTAAAAAAAAATTCTTTATAAGGCCTTAGTCAGACGGGCATTTTTTGCCGCGATTTGCGCATGCGCATGCGTCCGGCGATTTTATAAAACCATTGCTTTGCAATGGTATCGGACACATGAGCACTTTTTATGCGCTCGTCCGATAAATTATAGAACTGAAATCGCAGATCGCACCTATCTGCGATCTGCGATTCCTGTTCTCTTCTCTATATGCGCTCAATGAGGCCGGCGGCAGCAGCACCGACCCCCTTGAGAACATATAGAAGACAAATCCTTCTTCTCTGCACAGCTGTAACAGCTGTGGCAGAGAAGAACGATGTTTGCCCATTGAATTCAATGGAGTCGGCAATACAGCCGACTCCATTGAAAGCAATGGGCTGCCGGCGTGCGCGGGATGAATTGTCAGGAAGGGCTTAAATATATAAGCCCTTCCCTGCAATTCATCCAGAAATGTGTTAAAATAAAAAATATATATATACTCACCTGCTCCCGGCAGCCGGAGTTCCGTGTGGCCGGCCTGCAGTGGGTGTGAAGGGGGTGTGAGTCAGACCTGCCCCCTGATTGGCTCAGCGCTATATTTCTAATGAAAAGCGGCTAGGAGCAGATTTTCGGGCGATTTTCGGGCACCGGTCACGCGATTTGCGGATGCGCATCCGTCATGCGATCCGCAAATCGCGCAAAAAAACGCCCGTCTGACTAAGGCCTCACACAGTAGCTGGGTTATCCATGGGAGCTCCAGTTACAGGGGTAAACATCCCCCTGCAGTGACAATAGTCACTGGCACAGCTGATCACAGTCTGCCAGGACCTTGCAGTGGGCTCCCAGCGATCACATGATTGCCGGCTCGCGTAGTGGAAAAAACACTTCCACTCTCACTTCTTAGTACATAGCGCTCATTGAGCACTATGTACCTAGGAAATGAGAAGGCAAAAGGAAACGCTTCTCTCTTCTCCTCCAGGTTCTCAGCTGTGACCAACAGCTGAGAACCCAACCTGCTCCTGCTTGATCGCAGCAGCAGAGTCTTTAATCTCACAGCATATTTTTGCTATTGGGCAGAATTAAGGCTGCTTCCACACTGGCGATTTTCTTATGCGATTTTGTCGCAATGCGACAGTGCTACAAATAGCATGTATGTAGAGTCCATGCTTTCCCATGGGTTCTTCCAGAGGAGCGATGTTTTGTACCTCTCCAGTGCTGTCATCTTCCCGTGCGTTTCCCCTAAAGCTCCCTGGCACCTGCTTAAAGTTCTCCTGCAGAGCTTCCTGATCGGGACTTTGAAAATCCCGGCCTCCAGGAAGCTCTGCCTCTCATTGGTTCCTGAGCGCGCGGCTCGGCCAATCAGAAACAGCGCTCGAGGAACCAATCACAGCTTTTCATTGAATCATTGGTAGAGCATGTTCTATTCTTTTGTACATACGAGAAATGCATGTGCAAAAAAAGGAAATGTGAATGAACCCATTGGAATTAATGGCTTCTATTCCTCGTAGTACATGTGCAAATTTTTATGTGCGCAAATATGCCCATGGGAAGGAGACCTTAGTCCTCTATAGTTATCTCTGCAGCTGCTGTTCACCGTTCAAAGCCGTAGCTCAGGCATGACCCTTGTCCAATAATGATGTTAAAACTATAAAATTTGAAAATATACAGTATATATGCAATCCAAAAATAAAAATAGATTAGAAAAAAGAATACGGTTCACTATAGTTTTAATTAATAGAAAAGACAGTGATACATTCCCCATTAAAGGAAAAGTTATGTTTAAAAATGTTACATATGCAAACAGGTGTGTGTGTATAGACAGACAGATCTATAGTTGTGTGTACTAATAAATGACCATTACCTACATTCACTACTGACAACTATAGAAAGTTGCTCTCTTTGCACATAGCCATTAACAACTTATTTTATTCTTCTGGATTTCAGTTTAATATCTTCAGTGTACTGTTTTACACAGAATATTATTTAATATACAGAATGGAAAGCACATAGTGACTGGGGCATTCTCTACTTCCATTGCTGAAAGATAATATATGTATCAATCTAACAAAGCAATTTTACAATGTACAATAGCATCTGAATGAATTTCTTTCATCTCGTCTGTAGAACAATTCAATTATTGTGACTGTAAGGGGAGAGAGACAGGGCTGGCATGTGTGTATAGAGAGATGCAACGCTTCCCACATGAGTCAGCATTATATTTGAAGGGCACTATAGTTCACATTTGCAGTCAAAGTGAATTGTGATCTATATTCAAAGTGTTACACATCATTGGGTCAGGTATTCACATTTTTCACTCTCAATTTCTTTCGATCCAATGATGAATTTTGCAGCATATTATGTGAAGATACTCCACTTAGCAGGATTTAGATAAATAAGAATATATTATGTTTTGCTTATGCTGTTTTGATACAGTGTAAATATTTGTAATTATGTTTTATCCAGATTTTATATCACTGTCAACATGATACAACAGAATTAATAACACTCTCCTTCCTAGTGTAAAATGTTGAAATAACTACAAAAGTGATAAGCACTTATCTATACGGACAGAAGATACAGTATATCAATCTCATATTAATTAACTACATTAAAAAGTATTTCTTATGTTGCTCTTCAAACATCCCTAGTTGTAAATAAGCAACAACAAAAAAAGTTTTATATATTCCAATGTACTTATTTATTTTTCATTTATAAATAAAAACAAATCTGTCAATAGATAGATAGATATGAGATAGATAGATAGATATGAGATAAATAGATAGTAGATAGATAGATAGATAGATAGATAGATAGATATGAGATAAATAGATAGTAGATAGATTGATAGATATGAGATATATAGATAGATAGATATGAGATAGGAGATAGATGGATAGATAGATAGATAGATAGATAGATAGATAGATAGATAGATAGATAGATAGATAGATAGATAAATAGATAGATATGAGATAGATAGATAGATAGATATGAGATAGATAAATAGATATGAGATAAATAGATAGTAGATAGATAGATAGATATGAGATAAATAGATAGTAGATAGATAGATAGATATGAGATAGATAGATAGATAAATAAATAGATAGATATGAGATACATAGATAGATGGATAGATAGATATATAGATAGATATGAGATACATAGATAGATAGATAGATAGATATGAGATATATAGGTAGCTAGATATGAGATAGGAGATAGATGGATAGATAGATAGATAGATAGATAGATAGATAGATAGATAGATAGATATGAGATAGATAGATAGATAAATAGATAGTAGACAGATAGATAGATATGAGATAAATAGATAGTAGATAGATAGATAGATAGATAGATAGATAGGTATGAGATAAATAGATAGTATATAGATAGATAGATATGAGATAGATAGATAGATTGATAGATATGAGATATATAGATAGATAGATATGAGATAGGAGATAGATGGATAGATAGATAGATAGATATGAGATAGATAGATAGATAGATAGATAGATAGATAGATAGATAGATAGATAGATAGATAGATTAGATAATGTTTAACTAGGCAGGATTCATGCACCATGTGTCCTACTGACTTTACCGTGGCTTGATTAAGAGTAATATATAATTAAAACTTAGCAAAGGCTTTAAAACCCTGTTTACTTCAATGACTACTGGGAAACAAATGTTTCCTTCGCCTGGCATCGCCCACCCACAGAACGGGAACAGAACAAAGATGGTTCTGTCAGGCCTCTTAGCACTAGAAAAAACTCCTTGAGAGGCCAGAATGTATTAGAGTCCCGCTGAGCTCATTCAACTTCACATAACAACTCATACACACCGTACAACTAATTACATGTCAGATTAGCAATTTCTTTATTATAGCACCACCACTAATTAAAATTGCATTGAATATTTCTCAAGTACTTTTATTTGTTTACATGATTATTTATTTCAGTTTTTATGGTAAAAATCATCTTTAACAGATAGTAAGAAAGGGATTGTGTTACATTTTATTGTCTTAAAGCAGAAGTGTTTCAGAAGAATATGCTTCACAAACAAACTTAAAGTATAAAACACTCGCTGAGAAAGCACTTCCACCCCCCCCCTTGAAAATGATCAATTAATTCCCATATTCATTGCCATTAAAGGAAGCTGTAATAAAAAGGGTTACATCATTTTAATCAGCATGCTTTACATTTTTTTGTCAAATGGAACAAAGTAGCACTATACTTTTATGATATTTGATTAATGAGGGCAGGAAATCTGAAGTTTTTGCAATAAAACTATCAAAAAAATCAACAGACGTTTTTATTTTTCCCCTTATGATTTTAATTTAATGGCTCATGTTTTCATTACTGCAGAGGCTGTACACTTTAGCTTGCAATTATGTCCCATCTGTGAAGCAGTGTGTTATTACAGTTTATTCTAGTAGCTTTTCAATCACTTTTGAGTTGTGCTTTACAAGTATTCTTGCAGCAGGTGGGCTTACTGGCATGGGACCAGAAATACACAAAGCGCAAAGCTGGAGTTTAATGGCAGCCATATGCATGTGGCACAGAGCACCAGCCTTCCCCCATATGCTGCTAAGCAGGCTCTTCAGCCTGCCAGTCACTCTTCTTACTGACTACAGTCTCTAAGTAGTTTTCTGCCAGGGAAAAATATACCAAGGCAGCAAATTTCTCCAGTGCACCATCCTTATTACTGAGACAACCCTGTCATTAGCAAAAGCACAATGAACCTGATCTGGAGATGCATACCAATTAGGTTGCATGGAGCACTTTTCCTTCTTATCTCTATGGAAACTCGGCCTCCCTGGCTGCAGTGGACAATCAGTAATGTTTCATCCACCCATATGTCAACTAGTTAACACTGTGCACTTTTATATCAACCATAAATTTGTTGTCCCCCCTTGGCAAAACCTACTACCAGACCCGGAAACTAAAAAAAAAAAGCATTCATGGTGTCACATCTTAATCTGTTAACCCCCATTTTTTTAGATGTATTCATATGGCAACAGCTAAAACTGATTACATATCATAAGCATTTCCCAGAAACAAAGTATATTTTTTTAAGAATCATCAAGCACATATTCATTGCAAACAAAGAATAGGTGGAAACCAGACATTGCTTTGGTTAGTGTGATTTACGGTAAAATGATTCATTTACATAACAGTATATTTTCCCATTTTCTTACAGATGCTGTTTTTGCACTCTATCCACATTGCTGCCTTGCTTCACAATATGTTTCGAGAACTAGACAAATAGATAGCCATGTGGCAAGCAGGAAGATTAGCTTAATCACAAAACACTTTTTGTTTACTTTATCTTTCAATTTTGGAATTTGTGACAGTAAATAATATACAAGGCAATAAAAATAAAGCAGACATTAGGCTGAAATGTGTTACATTACCAGACAGCTTCTTCACATTTCCATTTGTAGTGCTAATAAGAAATAAACATTACAGCTCCCTGCACTGACCACATGGGTAAATAAGTTAGATTGGCCTTTTTAGATTTAGGGTAGACTTTTTATCAGTATTTCTGATTGGGTTATAGCTTATTAACAGATAATTACCCTCCACCCAAATGACTGGATATAGTGGTGACGAGCTCATGATTCTATATTTTAGGTATTCCACATATTCGCATTGCTATGAACAATCATTTGCCCCTTCCAGATATTTCATCTTACTGCATATTTTGCACATATTGATAACGAAATGATTTAGCATCTTTAAAAAAAAAATCAGAGAAAGGGAACACATAGTAAAAAAATACATTTTGAATTATTACTCATTTATTACAAATTTTTTATCAATCTTTCACATTGTTATTGTAGAATGTAGCCCACTCTTCTTTGCACAGCTTTTATCCAGACACATGAGTATGCTTTCATTCATGAATGGCTTGCTTCAGTCCCAGTTCCACAATCTCTGTTGGATCTACGTGAGGACCAGGCCAATACATTTTTTTTCTACTCCTGTTTTACATATTTATTAAAACACAGTTATATGCAGTATGTTTGTTTAGGTTCTCTAATGTCCTATAATTTTACATTTTACTTAACCCTTTCCAATCTACTGTCTGACCTCTGAAGATATTATGATTTAAGGCTGTACAGCTCCGATGTTGGAAAACATCCGTTGGGGTTCTCTTACTATATATTGCCAGCCTTTCTGCTGTTGGAGCCTATCCAATGTGTCACCTCATGCAGTACTGGCTTTAGCCAGCAGATAGCACTATTGTCTAACAGCAGAACAAGAGTAAGCCTCCTAGGAAAACCAGGATACAAATTGGATTGGAAAGGGTTAAGATCAGAAACCATTCAGTGTTACAAATACACTATAATAGGTCACATCCGAAATGAAGAGATGTGGTTTTATGGGATTGTAGACTGAACTAAATAATTTTAATTATTAAATATTTTGGCTTCCAATGTTGGCACTCCTTAGTACAAGTTTAAACAAAATTTCACAATTTACATATATAATTAAGCTTTATAAAAAGTTAATTAAATTTGCAAATGTATTGCATTACTTATCTAGGATTGTAGTCAAATTACAAGATGTATTATAATCTACAACAGTGTTTCTCAACTCTAGTCCTAAGGGACCCTCAACAGGTCATGTTTTCAGGATATCCTATCGTAAGAACACCTGTAGCAATGTGTGAGGTACCAACAATAATTACATCACCTGTGCAATACTGAGGAAATCCTGAAAACAGGACCTGTTGGGGGTCCCGAGGACTGGAGTTGGGAAACACTGGTCTACAGCTTCTTTCACAATACTTCGAGCTTCAGAGCTGAAATCTTAGGCTTCCTTAGCAAATAAATTCTTTATAGAACTTATTCTGGTGATTTGCATCCAGGAAACTAAGAATTTTGCACTGTAGACACTCAGCCAAGCTTATATATGTGTTTCTGACTTCAAGCTTATATGCTGTTTCCAATGAAGACCAACTTCAATCTGCTTGCCCCAATGCAATTAAGTAACAGTGACCTTCACTCACCATGAATCAACTATTATACTGAAGAGTTATAAAGGCCTTTGAGCGCTTTCAGCACTGTATGACTTCTTCCTTTACATCCCATCATTGAAAAATCACTACTTTGCCATAGACGTCACTCAGGATCAGTACTGCAGTGTAAAAGGTACTCAACTCTTTTAATGTAGATAGTATGTATATATAGTCTGTAGAATAGTGTTTAAGGCCACACATACCCTTTAAATAGTGTTTCCCACCAAAACGGAAAGCATATCTTGAGATATAAGTGTCTAAGTTCTCTTTTTCTGTAAAGCATTTTGATACTTTCAGCTTTTTTAGGTTAACGTACATTGGTGAATGCAGCTGGGTGACAACCACTAATATAGCCATTACAATGCCCATAAGTCTTGTCACTCAACTGTTCACAGATACTGAATGTCAATTTGCATTTGTTTCCTTTTTAATGGATACTCTTTGGGGCTTTTACCAACTCTACAGCTGCATTTAAAGTAAATGTATATGGAATAGATGTAACCTTTAGTTAGTAGTGAATTATAGCTTCGTGATTTGATCATTTGGCCCTGGAATCCAGACATTCTATATAAAATGCATCTGAAAAAAAATACAAAAAAGCTAAACATTTCTAAGTCAAACTCAGTGAGATATTGCACTAGCTTTTTATGATCAATATTCCTTTTTAGGGACTAGTGATACCAAAACATCATGGATTTAATCTTAGCCTTATGTAAGAAAAATAAATCTACATACCCACAAAGAGTTCCAAAATGCTAGTAAATCTCTTTGTGCATTATCAAGTAGTTCTCATTGTCACATATGCTCAAAAATGATAAAAATGGTCTGTTAATGCCCACCTTAATACAATTAAGATAAACTGTCACTTACAATTTAAAAAATCTATGCGATACCATAATATAATTATACTGCTAAGTGCAAATAAGCTCTTTATACTGACCCTAAAAGTATCACAAATGGCTACATAGAAAACTCATACTGGTTCTGGGAAGTTCATGGTCTGTTTAAAGAGGTGGCAAGCTAGGCAAATTCCCAGAGACCCCATCTTTTAGCCCCGCACCAAAAAAATGAGAACCACAGAAACTACTTGAATTTAACATTGACCCTCTTCACAGTCATCAACCACCAGGGAATATAAAAAAGATCCTTTTATCACGTAATCTATCAGAATAATCGCCAATCTGTCACAGCACACACATCACCTTATGTTAAAGGAAGGTTTGTCCTTAGTATCACGGTGCACGCCCACCAAGATCCTGGATACTGGATCAAATGTATAGTAGAGCCAAACAAGAAGGAGAGAAGCAGCACTCCAAGGAATTATCTCAAAGAGTTGTCTTTATTGTGCCCACGTGGGCACAATAAAGACAACTCTTTGAGATAATTCCTTGGAGTGCTGCTTCTCTCCTACTTGTTTGGCTCTACATAATCTATCAGAGATATTGGAAATGGGGGAGTAGTGAAAAATCTTAGGCTAGAAATGGTGAGATAAAGGGGCTACCTTCTTTATTTCGTAAGGCTATTTTTCCTAGGAAAATACCCCAGGAATAACCACAGTGTGTATCACATGATCAATTACAGCCAATAAACAACTGCAAAAAGAGTGAACATGCTTGATAGTGAACATGGAATATGTCATATGACTCTACACAATTATGGAATTCTTTCTTTTCAGCCATTTTCTTTAGGGAAATGTTTAGAGAATTCAATTATAGTCAGTAATATACATCACACTGATTTTCTAATTTACAGAGATCTGTTCATAAAATTCAGCATGGTTTCAAAGTCACTAACTGTTATCATACAACAATGACATGGTAGGTGATTCCTTTCTGGCAACTGGAAACAGGACTGCAGCAGCCTAGAACATTTTGTTTATGTGTTACATCTGTTAAGTCACAATTGATTTTGTGCTGGCTAGACTGGGGTGTGGAATCTAAGGCACCTCCCAGTTGTTGACCCTTAACCACAGCATGGTTGGATTACCATGTCATGGTCCCCAGAATTGTCACCAATTGACAGCAGGTGTGCTGAGAGAGCTGGAGCAAACTCAGGAGTAATGCTTAAGGGTCATCACTAGGAGAACTCCAGGATTCAACAAGCCAGAGAACATGTTGATGATAAAGTCAAGAGATGGACCAGGAGACAGAAGCAAGAGCAGGACAACACGTACCAAACAACAGTTCCAAAGCATGAGGTAAGAGTAGAAGCAGAAGTTAGCCAAAGTGAAACTCAAGGGTGTAGCGTACAGCAGAAAAAAAGTTCATCCCCCTTGCGCTAGTACACACCTGTAAATAGTATGTAAGCTGAAGCAAAATGGAGATCACTTACTTCGCTGTGGGGATCAGGACTCAACCATTTACCCTCATTCCATGTCAACTTTGAAGGATGCAAACAGCGATGTTTCTTACTTGGTTTTTTTATCAACAGGTTTCAAATCACAGCGAGTGTTAAAAGGATAGTACATATAACAGGCAACGCATTAAAGTGAAACTCGAGTTCCAAGTCAGAATCAGAACTAATAAAATACAACGTACATTGATCAGCAGATGAGGGGCCCATGGCAGATACACCTTAAAACAGCTAGCCAGGTTTGACATCATCAATGGACACCAATCACCACAGCAACCTGGCATGGCTGATTGCATAAAGATGCTTAGTGGCATCAATGAAGAGGGTAAAGGTCAGTTAGGTTGCCTAGCAAATGGTAGCTGGAGTTCAAAGTGAAACCATGCTAATCCTCTTCAATGTTTGGAGCAGCGTACGGGGTGCAAGAGAAAAACTTCTCAGAAAGACATCCGCATCTTTAAAGCATACCTCTTTATTAGACCTCCATAAAAGACAGACTGTCTTTTATGGAGGTCTAATAAAGAGGTATGCTTGAAAGAAGCAAATGTCTTTCTGAGAAGTTTTTCTCTTGCACCCCGTATGCTGCTCCAAACATTGAAGAGGAATAATTTGGTTTCACTCTGGATGTAAGGTCCTCATCCTGCTGAGAGCGTGCATATTGACACCCAGATCGTCAGTTCCCCCCAGTAGATACAGCTGGGTATTGAGAGTGCTGCTGGCGTTCTCTTTTTGGATATGGTAGCTGGAGTTCATTATGGATTGAAACTGATTTGAAATACATATTATGGTATATTTATTATTTTCTAGTATAAATGGATTGAAAAAAATGTTTTTTCTATATTTTGCGATATTTATGAAACCCCTGCACCACTTTTTTCAACACATACGAGAGGTAAACTAAAGGTAAATTGAAGGTTTACAACATTTTCTAACTAGGAAATCCTTAGATAACTAAACCAATTCTGACCTGGCATTGTTTTTACATAGGATTATGATTAGAGATGAGCGAGCACGCTCGGATAAGTCAGTTACTGGAGCAAGCCTCGCTCTTCTCGAATAACTGCATTCTTGTCCGAGCGTGCTCGGGGGGGGGGGGATAGTGGGGGGAGGGGGAGAGAGAGATCTCTCGCTCTCTCCCCCGTTACCCCCCGACAAAACGCTCTAAGAGAAAAAAAGGTGCCAAACTAGAAGTAGTGTTGACACACCACAGAATTGTGTATTGCTATGGCAGCTAAAATCGACACATAATTATTGTTAACATTTTTAAAGGGCCACTCCATGGATTTTTTTCATTTGTTATGTAGCTATCCCTCCAGTATATATAAGTTGGCTAGTGTTACCTATGTTAGTCATTCCTGTCTATCTGAAATTCCTGGCCTCATTCTCTTCAGATGGTCAGGCGATTTTAATTCTGACCAGCTCAGGCTTAAGTGTTCAGTTTATAGTCAATTTCTCAGTCTGTGTGATGCTATTACATGGACCCTGCCACAGAAACAGCTTAGAGGGGGGCACAGACACTCCTGTAACAGTTACTGATGATGATCACACAGTTATAACTAGAGATGAGCGAGCATACTCGTCCGAGCTTGATGCTCATTCGAGTATTAGGGTGCTCAAGATGCTCGTTACTCGAGACGAGCACCACGCGGTACTCGTCTCGATTAAACGAGCACTGACCATTGAATTCAATAGAGCCGGCAATACAGCCAGCTCCATTGAAAGCAATGGCCTGCTGGCGAGCGCGGGATGAATTGTCGGGAAGGGCTTAAATATATAAGCCCTTCCCTGCAATTCATCCAGAAATGTGTAAAAAAAAATATATATATATACTCACCTTGTCCCGGCAGAACGATGTTAGCCCATTGAATTCAATGGAGCCGGCAATACAGCCGGCTCCATTAAAAGCAATGGGCTGCCGGTGATCGCGGGATGAATTGTCGGGAAGGGGTTAAATATATAAGCCATTCCCTGCAATTCATCCAGAAATGTGTAAAAATAAAATATATATATATACTCACCTGGTCCCGGCAGACGGAGTTCAGCGTGGCCAGCGGCAGTCCTCCTGAACTGCTCTGAACAGCTGTGAGTAGTATTCAGCAGCCGGGGATTTAAAATCCCCGCCTGCTGAATGAGCTGCCTCTAATTGGTCACAGCTTGACCAATCAGAGGCAGATTCCACTCATACACCCATTCATGAATTTATGAATGGGTGTGTGACTGCTGCCTCTGATTGGCTCAGCGGGACCAATCAGATGAGAGGCAGCAGTCACACACCCATTCATAAATTCATGAATGGGTGTGTGAGTGGAATCTGCCTCTGATTGATCAGGCTGTGACCAATTAGAGGCAGCTCATTCAGCAGGCAGAGATTTTAAATCCCCGGCTGCTGAATACTACTCACAGCTGTTCAGAGCAGTTCAGGAGGACTGCCGCTGGCCGCGCTGAACTCCGTCTGCCGGGACCAGGTGAGTATATATATATTTTTTATTTTTACACATTTCTGGATGAATTGCAGGGAAGGGCTTATATATTTAACCCCTTCCCGACAATTCATCCCGCGATCGCCGGCAGCCCATTGCTTTTAATGGAGCCAGCTGTATTGCCGGCTCCATTGAATTCAATGGGCTAACATCGTTCTTCTCTGCCACAGCTGTTACAGCTGTGGCAGAGGAGAGCGATCTTTATGCTGACAGTGGGGGGGGGGGGTCTCACTCTTGCCACTATTGTGGCTTAATAGTCGGACCTGGGAACTTGAGATGCAGCCCAACATGTAGCCCCTCGCCTGCCCTATCCGTTTCTGTGTCGTTCCCATCACTTTCTTGAATTTCCCAGGTTTTCACAAATGAAAACCTTAACGAGCATCGGCGATATACAAAAATGCTCGAGTCGCCCATTGACTTCAATGGGGTTCGTTACTCGAAACGAACTCTCGAGCATCACTGAAAGTTCGACTCAAGTAACGAGCACCCGAGCATTTTGGTGCTCGCTCATCTCTAGTTATAACAGAGGAAAGCACAGCTCATTCTCCTGACTGTATACTTATTGTCTGTAGCTTATTTAGAAGAATATAGAAGGTAAAGATCAACTGTCTCCCCAGCAGGCAGAGATGGTATAGTCTCTAGCTAATACAGTACTGATGCATCACGGGATTGATATCAAAGTGATAACAAAGTGAAGCAAAAAATTCACCATCAAAATGGTGTCTGATAATAATAAAAATAATCTTTATTTATATAGCGCCAACATATTCCCCCTGTCCAATAAGTACCAGACAGGGGGGTGCCGCGCATGGAAGTGCCTGCAATAAACAGACAAGACCTTCAGTGTGTGACAGGCAACAAGTTGATAGGGGCAGGGATTGAAAAGTGTGTTTTCACCAGAGCGGCCTTTTAGGGTATTCTGCAAAAGCATAAGTAGAGAACCTCTTCTCTTCTGCTGGTAGCTGAAATGCTAAAGGGTCTTTGAAGAAAGGGTGAGCACCGCACCCATATGTGAGCAATATAATCAAAAAATGAATAGTTTTAATGCACACAATGTCTCCAACAGCATCACATTGTGTAGATACAGTTTTTGTAAGATAGAAATATAGTAGACATCAAAAATATAGCTGCATTGTATGCTATTTGTCTTTCATTTGCATGCATTTCTCATTCACTCCCACTATAAATGTATACTGGTCACATGTATGCCAAAAGACAAGTTCTTGGCATAGACTGGGCCCAAGATAAACTATGGACATGCTCAGCTTTCATATGTTGGGTGCATTACATGGCAAATATACAGCACATGGCCTAACATTCTAAGCATACTTAGGCAATAGTGTAAATAATTCTTACAATATTACTCTACCAAACTTTCATCATCTTATCTCTCCAACAGTACAATTAGAGGACCTGACCATACATTTGTACTCTTACCTCCTGCCTGCACTGTGGGCTCACTCTCCCAGATATACAGTACTATCCATGCACAGTCTTTGCAGCACAGCATTTATTAATAAAGAACATTTATTCAAGTTTTTAGTAGCTTGAATTAGGACACCGCTCTATTTACTGCTGCATGTAGAAGTTTACAAGGTTATACAGAGACTATTCTTTTTTTAAGCTATTTATCTTTTCAAAGACGTCATAAGTACTGTATTTTTCAGACATCTCTATACAGTTTTAACTTCCCCTTTGCAGGAATAAATCAGATATTACTGATGTAAATGACAGATTTGTATATGATGTACAGTTAGGGCCAGAAATATTTGGACAGTAACACAATTTTCGCGAGTTGGGCTCTGCATGCCACCGCATTGGATTTGAAATGAAGCCTCTACAACAGAATTCAAGTGCAGATTGTAACGTTTAATGTAAAGGGTTGAACAAAAATATCTGATAGAAAATGTAGGAATTGTACACATTTCTTTACAAACACTCCACATTTTAGAAGCTCAAAAGTAATTGGACAAATAAACATAACCCAAACAAAATATTTTTTTTTCAATATTTTGTTGCGAATCCTTTGGAGGCAATCACTGCCTTAAGTCTGGAACCCATGGACACCAAACGCTGGGTTTCCTCCTTCTTAATGCTTTGCCAGGCCTTTACAGCCGCAGCCTTCAGGTCTTGCTTGTTTGTGGGTCTTTCCGTCTGAAGTCTGGATTTGAGCAAGTGAAATGCATGCTCAATTGGGTTAAGATCTGGTGATTGACTTGGCCATTGCAGAATGTTCCACTTTTTTGCACTCATGAACTCCTGGGTAGCTTTGGCTGTATGCTTGGGGTCATTGTCCATCTGTACTGTGAAGCGCCGTCCGATCAACTTTGCAGCATTTGGCTGAATCTGGGCTGAAAGTATATCCCGGTACACTTCAGAATTCATCCGGCTACTCTTGTCTGCTGTTATATCATCAATAAACACAAGTGACCCAGTGCCATTGAAAGCCATGCATGCCCATGCCATCACGTTGCCTCCACCATGTTTTACAGAGGATGTGGTGTGCCTTGGATCATGTGCCGTTCCCTTTCTTCTCCAAACTTTTTTCTTCCCATCATTCTGGTACAGGTTGATCTTTGTCTCATCTGTCCATAGAATACTTTTCCAGAACTGGGCTGGCTTCTTGAGGTGTTTTTCGGCAAATTTAACTCTGGCCTGTCTATTTTTGGAATTGATGAATGGTTTGCATCTAGATGTGAACCCTTTGTATTTACTTTCATGGAGTCTTCTCTTTACTGTTGACTTAGAGACAGATACACCTACTTCCCTGAGAGTGTTCTGGACTTCAGTTGATGTTGTGAACGGGTTCTTCTTCACCAAAGAAAGTATGCGGCGATCATCCACCACCGTTGTCTTCCGTGGACGCCCAGGCCTTTTTGAGTTCCCAAGCTCACCAGTGAATTCCTTTTTTCTCAGAATGTACCCGACTGTTGATTTTGCTACTCCAAGCATGTCTGCTATCTCTCTGATGGATTTTTTCTTTTTTTCAGCCTCAGGATGTTCTGCTTCACCTCAATTGAGAGTTCCTTTGACCGCATGTTGTCTGGTCACAGCAACAGCTTCCAAATCCAAAACCACACACCTGGAATCAACCCCAGACCTTTTAACTACTTAATTGATTACAGGTTAACGAGGGAGACGCCTTCTGAGTTAATTGCAGCCCTTAGAGTCCATTGTCCAATTACTTTTGGTCCCTTGAAAAAGAGGAGGCTATGCATTACAGAGCTATGATTCCCAAACCCTTTCTCCGATTTGGATGTGGAAACTCTCATATTGCAGCTGGGGGTGTGCACTTTCAGCCCATATTATATATATAATTGTATTTCTGAACATGTTTTTGTAAACAGCTAAAATAACAAAACTTGTGTCACTGTCCAAATATTTCTGGCCCTAACTGTATATTGATTAATAATATGTTGAGTATTAGTAGCATGTATGCTATGATCCATGTCATCGTGCTTGAGAAAGATGGCATGTCTCTCCGAAACATTGCATGATGGGTCTGTCAATGCACTTGGCTTCAGTACAGGGTGTTCTCCGTATAACCTTGTAAACGTCTCCATATAGCAATAAACAGGGCAGTGCCCTACTTCAACTACTAAAAGGTAAGTAGTAAGGTTCTATATTAATGGAATAACCCATACAAATGCCTTGCTTCAAAGACTGTGCACCATCTTATCTCAACCATGTTTAGTTCCTTTAAAGGGGTTGTCTCGCGCCGAAACGCTTTTTTTTTTTTTTCCATAGGCCCCCCGTTCGGCGCAGGACAACCCCAAGGGATGTGTTTAAAAAAAAAATTGGATTACTTACCCGAATCCCCGCTCTGCGATGTCTTCCTTCTTCTTCCTTCACCAAGATGGCCGCCGGGATCTTCACCCACGATGCACCGCGGGTCTTCTCCCATGGTGCACCGTGGGTTCTGTGCGGTCCATTGCCGATTCCAGCCTCCTGATTGGCTGGAATCGGCACACGTGACGGGGCGGAGCTACGATGACCAGCTCTCCGGCATGAGCGGCCCCATTCACCAGGAAGAAGACCGAACAGCGCAAGCGCGTCTAAAAAAGCAAGAAGACATCAGAATTGGACGGATCCATGGCGACGGGGACGCTAGCAACGGAGCAGGTAAGTAAATAACTTCTGTATGGCTCATATTTAATGCACGATGTATATTACAAAGTGCATTAATATGGCCATACAGAAGTGTATAACCCCACTTGCTGCCGCGTGACAACCCCTTTAAGGCTATCTATTATTTTGTTAAATAATTAGAATTAAACTATAATTTTTAGACTTGCAAAGACGGTCAAAATTCTAATCACTTTCACTGAAAGTTGTGCATTCTATTGAATAGTACCTATTTAGAAACAATAAATGATCGCAATACAGTAAATACCTTAAGGGGGTTCTCTAAGAGTTTCTTTTTTAAACAACTATTATATGTATATCATCAAATAAAAGCATGTAGCTGTATAAGGTCTTGTTTTTGTAAGCTTACCTTTTGGGATACACATAAGCAGAGATGAGAGACAAAAAGATAAAATATATTCAATCAATTAACCATACAGAAGATTTCTTCAAGAATCATAGAAGTGCCAGGGTACCTCTTCCAATGTAATGGAAGTGCTGGGATACAATAGCATTTTGTGTATTTCCTTCCATGTAAGAGAAATGACACATATATTCAATGTAGACTGCAGTGGGCTTTCCACTGCAGTCTATCAGTGGGTGTTGGTATCTGAACAACTTTGTCAGGTAGTGACAAAGTCATAAGTGGAAGCCCTGATTTAAGGTTGAAAAGTTTGATTTTGGTGGTGATTTTCATTGTGTGTATATCATGTATTTGCAAATAGTAAAAAATTATATATTTCTTTTTAGTTGTTTCCAAAATGTGTGCAATGAGTCTAAGAAGGGGACACGGAGTGGTATGTTTTAAGCAATATTAAAATGATCTGATCTTTAGATTTGATTCCACAAATGACTGATATAGTCCATGGGGTGCTGATGTTGTATATTGTCTTTATATAAAGACAGAATTTATTATTCCTAATACAAGTTAGTTCATCTCTTGAGCTTTGCCCACACATAGAGGAACGTCCATACCAGAAAATCTACTACTGATTTTGATGGGGGAGGGGGCCACTGAAAAATCCTCATACATGTGTTAGATGCAGATTTTCGCAATGATTTTGGTGCAGGCTCACCATGGATTTCATCCACTCATTTTAAAAAGGTGAAATCCAATATGAAAATCCACAGCATAAATTGACATGCTGCAAATTTAAAATCCTCATTGCTGGTTAATTTATTAGGCATATTTTTTTCAATTCAGTATGTGGATGAGATTTCTTTAAAAGTGAAGTTCTGAGTATCAATGAAAATTTTTAGTCAGCATTGGAATTTGATTATATATATATATATATATATATATATATATATGAACTACTATTAACAGTAGTGTGTTATTCTTTTTCTGTGTAACCTTTGGTATGTGATCCGCAGCACATGTAATGGGATGACTTGATATTTTAAACAGTAATGGAACTATGGTTTTTCCTGTATCATTAGATGTTCTGATATGTAGTGCAGCCAGATTTCAACATAAGTATTAACATGCAAATTCAATCATGGAAGTCAAATCAAAGTCTGGATAAGGTTATGATAAAATATGTGACTTGTATTTGAACATTTCAAATTGTAGCACAAAGGTTCACTGCTATGAGCCACATAACATTCTTAATTTGTGAAATGTTCCTCCCCGTCTTGCTACATGCCACTCATTTTTCTTTTTATCTAAAAAAAACTATCTGCATATACTGAATGATATGACCCTACATAATATGAATGAATGATATGACCGTACAGCTACAGTCATGATAAGTAAAACCAAAACAATAGCTCAACAATAGGAATCCTATCCATTTAAAATAAGCATTCTTTAAATTACTATGTAAAAGAGCAAACACCATTTTTCTGATATTTTTCATTTAAACAAGTGCACTTGACTTGAGGAATAGAATTGAATTCATCTATGTGCCCTTTCAAAGCCTTTATACAATTATGTTTAAAACAGTTTTTTTCCATTGCCTCATTACTTAATCCTCTATTATTCTATGACCCATTTTCCCATCTATGTACAAATGAATGTTTTCAGATACCAGAAATGCGTGGACATGAAGGGGTGGCAGAATGGTCACAGGTTTAGGGTATGACTACACATAGTGGAAATTTTCTGCAAGAACATCCATATCAAAATCTAAATATTACTTAGTTAAGGATTTTGTTGCAGATTTTCATTGAGGATTCCACTCACTGCTTTGCAATGACTGAAATATGCAATGAAAATCTGTTGCTTTTCCATGGCAGCTAGAATATGCTGTGGATTTGAAATTGACTAGAATCCACTGTGGTTTGTTAAAACCCCACTCACTTACATTGTACTGTACTTTGTGAATTCTGCAGCTGAAATTCCGTAACAATTCTGCTATGTGTGAACTCACCCTTACAGTATCTTCTATTGATAGAGCATACTATATTTATTTCCTAAGGACATGGCTTATTTTGGGCCTTAAGGATGAAGCAATATTTTTTTTGTTTTTCATCACTTCATTCTAAGAGCTATAAGCTTTTTAATTTTTTCCATCAACATTTCAACTAGTTTTTTAAAGGGATTATTAGTATTTTTAATGACACCATAGTGTAGACCCCTCAAAAATTTAAACTAGATTTTTAAACATATTATTAGTACTTTTAATGACACCATAGTGTAGACCCCCCCCCCCCCCAAATTTAGAGCGGCCTCCAGTGTCTGAGGCAGTATAGGCATGGATTGTAACAGAGGTGTAGCTAGGAAAAGAGCTGGACTTATCTGGTTAGCACCATATTTGTGTGAGTGGTAACGAAAATAAAGGCTATGATTTTTCAAATAAGGACTGTGGTGAAGTATTTAATGGTACCACCATACAATGACCATATAGTGGTAGATACTAGTTCTAAACTAGAAACTCTGCAGATGGTACATAATATTATTTCAGTACAATTAAATCCATCGCCTCTAATTGCAGAAATTCCCTCTCCTTTTCCTATCCATCCAGTCCAGACCGTTATGACAACTTCTGATTACAGAGCAGATTGATGAAAGATCTTTAGTCCTTTTCCTCTGCAATCTTTTCCAGCCTCTGTAGCAACACAAATAAATTTAGAACACTGATGCTTTAAGTAATTTACACCCTTAACCAGACACCAAAATTAATTCAGACACCAGAGGAAAATGCACCCCACCCCCAAAAAAATTTACTCCCAGATCAGACCCCTATGTACTTGCTGCTCCTTATTGCTTTTGCCTTTTCAATTCCAGGTGCCTCAAGAATATCTAATACAGTGGCAGCCATAGTCTGATCCTCATTTCATATAGCACCAGGAATAGTATGCCCTTTATCTCATATAATACCCGCCATAGTATGATGCTATTCTCATGCAATGCCAGTCCTAGCGTGTCCCTCATTTCATATCATGCCACCTATGGTTTGCTATTTATCAAATACAATGCTAGCTATCATGTGCTCCCCTTAGATTAACAGCTATATAGTGTCCCTCATAAACTGTCAGTGACTATATGTCTTATACAGTTTCGTCCACAGTGTGCCCCCCAAACAGTGCCAGCCATAGTGTACTACATAGAAAAATATATAAAGAGACGCTCACCTGTTAGGGAAACTGCACTTCACCGCCGCCGCAGCAACACCTCTCAAGTCCAATCAGCCCGCCCAGTCCTGGCGGTCAACAGTAAAGCAGTCCAAGGAAAAATAAATTCTTTTGATAGACTCAAGGGATATTGTGTGCTGCTTTATTTCAAAAACATAGTGCCATAAAATCAGTACATGAGCTTGGAGAACGCGTCTCGGACTACATACTAGTCCTTGTTAACCATAGTGTGCCCCATAACTTATACTATGCCAGTCACAATATGAGCCTCATACAGTTCCAACCACCACACTGGCCAATTCCAAGAAAGTGCTCCCCTAAACTGAAAGCTACAGCCACAATAAACATGTACCTTCTGCTTCTTCTTAGAGCAAGACCAGGCCAAAGTGTCCACATATCAGTGCGAGACCAATACCTCCTTCCTTTACACACCCTTAGTAGTATCTTTAGAAAACAATCACTTCTAGAAACAGCCACAATGATACTTTTTTCACTCTCCTGTGTGATACCAGTAGTGCCAGGGAGCAGCAGGATAGTAGGTCTAAGATTACAATGTTACACTGTAAAATCACAAGTAATAGTGAATGTGGTTGCACTAAACTCCAACTGGTTTGGATTTCTGCCAACTATTGTGAGTCACAACACCACCATATTAATTGCCATTAGTTGCAGCACAATATTGTGATCTAGCAAAATAAGTTGAATTACAGAAGTAAACAGTAGTTGAAACATCATGTAAGGGTGCATTCACAGACATGTCAACTCACCCAGTTTGCCAGGGAGTCACCACATTTAAAGCTGCCCTCACCGAGTCACCCTGTGATATATAGTTTTCACCCTGTTGCTTAAGATTAAAAATAGGGTGCAAGGACAGAAAAATAACAAGATGGCACATTATCTATGGGATTAATCCAATAAAGAGCAGACCATATAGTTACAGACTCCTGGCTCCTGTTCAGCTGGAGGCATCAGGTGCCCAGAGCGAGCAGGGTAAGTATATAGTCTGGTCTGGGGACAAAATATTGTTTTTGCCTGATCTGTGGTCTGAATAAATGTAGCGGTCTGAATTTAGTTTAGGCCATCTGACTATATTTAGCGGGTCTGGTCTGGGTTCTGGATATATTTAGGTGTTTTGGGGTCTGATATAACTGTAGGGGATCTGGAGTCTAAAGATATTTAGGGGGTCTGATGTTAATATAGGTGGTCAAAATATGTTTAGGAGGTCTGAAATGTTGGGATCTCATTTTGGGTTTTATATTAGATTAGAGAACCTGAATGTATTTAGCTCTGTCCTTTTATAGAAGCTAAACAGGCGATCCCCGTTCTGCAGTGACCTGCTGCTTAAGAATCACCATGTGTGTGGTCAAGGTATTGTTAAAATCGCATCAGAAAAATGCATGTGTGTTTGCACAAATAGGGTCTTTATAGGTGAAAATGCGAGACCTGGAGCTGCATTGAAAATCACAGCAATAGTACATGAAGTTTTCCCAATGTGGTTTTAATGCGGTTTTAACCACAAACTTGTCAATGCACCCTTACCTATAAGCATTGGTTGGCTGATTAACTCAAAGGGTCTAAAGAAGGTCCGCGCACTAACTATTCTAATTTTGTTAGTACTCAGGCCACTTACAGCAGACTTTTTTTACATATTTTTTCTCTGTATTTGTTACACTCCTGGTATTGGCTTTAAGTGAAAGAAGCCTGATACTTTGTAAGCTTGTTTACAATGTTTGAAGATGTAAAGGGACAGTATAGAAAATAGACACATAGGAATAAAAATACCTGCACTTATGGAGGAAAGGTGGAAGACATATGACAAAGAAAAGGGAATGACAGTATTTAGATAAGTATGCCTTCAGGGAAAGCCATATATTTCCTGTTTTCATTAATATTTTGTATAATAGGGATTTAATAGGCATGCCAAGGCCTGTGATTTCCTAAGGTCACCTTCACATGGTTTGTATCTTTTGTGGGCTTTTAGCAGTGGAAAACCTGCAACACATATGCAGGAAAACTGCAATGACAAAGTTCACACCTAAATGGTGCGGGTTTGTCTATGGTCTTGAAAGGGATCTGCTGCGGGATTTAACTCTTGTGTTTCAGGCCTTAGTCAGACGGGTGTTTTTTCGTGCGATTTGCGCATGCGCATGCGTCCGGCGATTTTTTTAAAACCATTGCTTTGCAATGGTATCGGACACATGAGCGCTTTTTATGCGCTCGTCCGATAAACTATAGAACAGAAATCGCAGATCGCACCTATCTGCGATCTGCGATTTCTGTACTCAGCTGTGGCAGAGAAGAACGATGTTTGCCCATTGAATTCAATGGAGCCGGCAATACAGCTGGCTCCATTGAAAGCAATGGGCTGCCGGCGAGCGCAGGATGAATTGTCGGGAAGGGCTTAAATATATAAGCCCTTCCCTGCAATTCATCCAGAAATGTGTAAAAATTAAAAAAATATATATACTCACCTTGTCCCGGCAGACGGAGTTCAGCGCAGCCGGCCTGCAGTGGGTGTGAAGGGGGTGTGAGTCAGACCTGCCCCTGATTGGCTCAGCGCTGAGCCAATCAGAGGCAGGTCTCACTCACACCCATTCATGTGAAGGGGGTGTGAGTCAGACCTGCCCCTGATTGGCTCAGCGCTGAGCCAATCACAGGCAGGTCTCACTCACACCCATTCATGAAGTTGCTCAGCAAATTGTGGAGTGCTTTTTCATGATCCAATGCTAACAACATCCTCCAAATACGTGAGATCAAAACACTCACTACACCTCCTGTGTAATTCCTTAAAAGAGTTTTATCATTAATATAAAAACATTTCCAGCGGATGGGTTACAAAATAGAAAAATAGATAATACTCACCTCTCCTTCGACCCCCTGAAGTGGAGCTGAGTGGCTCCGACTGCCACGGAGCTTGCTTCTGAGTAGATGGCCAGTTGGAAGCACGTGATCGCTGTGGCCAATCAGCAAGCTGTAGCATTACTGTCAGTGTTCCTAGCATCAAGGCTCATATAATTTTTTTTTTCTGAAGCTAGTGCTTATTTAAGGGCTTTGACAGTAGGATTTCCTACTGTCAAAGTTGCAGTGCTTCGCAGTGAAAAACGTTGTATCTTTTGCAGGTACAAATTTTTAGTGCTTGTAAAAAACGGATATGTGACCGCTTTAATTGCAAAGCATTGGTTCTAATAGAGACGTTTTTTAAACGCACCTATTCATGTGTGAAAAAATGTCTGACTGTGCCCTTATACAGTACTTGTAAGCTTTATGACATAAAAAAAAATTAAAATAAAAAGACACAAAATGATGCCAACATAAAATAGACATGCAAAATGGTATTTATTAACTATTTTGTGTGGAATGAGTGCCTATTTAACACACAGAGAAATTCAAAGTTTGAAAATTGTAAACTGTTCAACATTTCTATAACATTAGGATTTTTTTTATAATACACACAAAACATATTGACCACAATTGACCAACTAACATAAAGTACAATGTGTCATGAATCACCTGGATAAGTAAGGATGTTCCAAAGACTTTACCATATAGTGACACGTGTCAGAAATTAAGAATTGGGCTGTGTTCACAATACCAAAACTGGCTGCTACTCCAAGGTGTTAGAGACTTTTACATTTTACTGTATGTATACTTTTTTAATATTTTTATTTTTTCCCATGAGAAAGCAGTTTGAAATGGTTAAAAGTTTTTTTTTTGGAATGATTTTTTGAGCATTTTGTATACTTTTTTCGCACTTTTATTTTAGTACTCCTATGGTACTTGACCATGCTTTGGTTTGATTATTTACACAGTATACTGCAGTACTTTTGCATTGTAGTATATTGTGTTTGCATATATAAAACTGACAGACAGCATATTAGATCCTAACATGGCAGACCTATTGGCCTTCTCTAGGCCCCCAGCAGACACAGTAACTTATCACCACTTCTGTTTAACCACATCTGAGGAGTTAAATAGCCTGCATTGGCTAAAAGAGAACTTTTCTTAGGCCTTACTTAGACAGGCGTTTTTTTCACGCGATTTGCGCATGCGATTCGCACATATATAGAACCAATGGTTCGCTATGGTATCGGTCACATGTCCGCTTTTTATGCAGATATTCGATAAATTATAGGACACGACGATTCGCAGATCGCGCCTATCTGCGTTCGGCGTTTTATGTGCGCACCAAAATCATTTACTGCAGCTAGCTGCGTTTTTTCGCTGGCGAGCACACCGCACTGTACTACAGTCATCTGGCGAGTGCATAGTCTTCTAGGATGTGAGAGCTTGAATGAAATGGCAAAGGCTGACAAGGTGGTCGTAATATGGAGGCTAAGTTCCATGCGCATTTTGATGCGCACAGCGATTTTACTCCGGTCAGACGGGCGTTTTGCTGCGACGATAAACGCGGCTAGGTGCAGATTTTTCCCGCGATTTTTCGCCCCCGGTCACGCGATTTGCGCATGCGCATCCATCATGCGATCCGCAAATCGCGCGAAAAAAACGCCCGTCTGACTAAGGCCTTACTCTGATTCCAGGTTCACTACCTCAAGTCAAAAAGCGCTTATTGATATACCAGACATCTGCTAGTCGCCACACAGTTGGTAATTGCAAGACATTGAATATCTCTGATGGTGCCCTCTTTCTGAATGGGTTGCTGAGATCCACCTTATTTTATGTAGGCAGGAGTTGTTTGCTGAGAAACATGAACACTCCAATGGGTCCTTTGCTATATTATTTTCGTGGCCAACATTTATAAAATCTATAGAGTTTTTTTCCTCTCTTCAACCTTCTTAGACTGCAATGAAAAATTACTCGAACCCGCTTAGGACAACTGCCCGTTCTTTTCCACTTTCCCTATGCCCTCCAAAGATTTAGGTAATTCCCCCGTTTTGTGTGCTTCTAGTTCTGATTTTGTTGTGTATGCATTTACACTTGTATCTCCTGAATATCAATGTAACAGAATATTGTATAGCGTTATTGTTTATAAATAATAAAGAAAACATTACACATAAATAGCCTAGATCATAGTAGTATGGAGCTGACTTCCACTTGGAATGGTGCAAGTATAGCTTCTGTTCCCACACCATTGTTATTCGATACATTTATGGTGCGTTGATCTAATTACATAGTGCCAGTGCATTTTGCGTCAGGGGGAGGGGGGGGGGGTGTTAAAACACATTACATTCTATAATTCTATACAGTATAGAATAATTTGTGTATATTATATGTTTATGTGAGTAAATACTACATAGTTTTAACATGGTATTTTATTTTAAAAGGAGGCTAGGGAGAACCTTTCTTATTTGCATTGTAGAGGCTAGGTAAACCATTAAGTAATATTGTCCTTCCGCAAAGAAAAAGAACTGAATTTCTGAGTTTCCCCCCAACTAATGTACATTTTCAGAATGTGTACATATAGATACCACTCTCCTAAATAACGTTGCAATATGTGCAGAATACTGTAGATTATATTTTATATTGGTTTTTTTTTCTCAGTTCTGCATAATTCTTTTATAAAAAGAAGAAAAAAATTCAATATACATTTCTTTATTTCTGGAAACTCTACACTTCAAGACACAATCCACTTGGGAGCACTTTGCTATTCAATTACACTTCACTGTGTCATTTTCTAATTTACATATTTTTTCATAATTATTCAACTAGCCTCAAACCTGCCTACATTACAGCAATCCTACTCTTAGTTCCTTACTTGAATTTTAATTGCAGCTGAATAAGATGTAGAGAATGTTGCCTGTTAGCTGAATTGAAAGTAGCCCTTTCACATGTACGTGCTAGTAGAGTGTGCATTGTAAAACACAGGCTGCACTACTATCTTTATAATAATGATGGCAATAGCAATAAAATGTTAGTTCTAGAATTAATAATCGATGCGCTATCAATCCACAAGAATATTTAGGACATCGATTACATCAAACGGCACATACTAATAGATGAGATGCCTTTAAGAACATCTTACCCTGGCTGAGCAATGTTGTGATAGACTGACATGTACAGTTACAATCGAAATTATTCAACCCCCATTTCAAATTAGGTTTATTGTCGAAATTTACAAACTTTCAGTAGTTTTTTTTTCCAATCAACTAAGTACTCTACTTAGTGCTGAAGACGCTTGTCATGAAGGGGTTGAATAATTCTGAGACTGGAGTAGTCATTAAAAGTGGCATTTTGTGTTGAATTTGGAGAAACCACTTGTTATATTAGTTGAGTTGAGCAGTTTAAATTATTCTTATTTGATAGCAAAAAAAAGTCAGCTGAAAGTTTGTAAATTTTGCAAATAAAGCTAATTTGCAATGGGATTGAATTATTTTGGTTGAGGACAGTGGTTTCAGTAGGAAGGTACTAATTCTTTAACAGAGACAAACCTGATATACAGTCTTAGGTCTCGGTCAGATTATGAGTGTAAACAAGCTGCCACTAGCTCCGCACAGCAGCCCATTCACACATCCATGGTGCAGGCAGCCTGTTTTCATGGCTACCATTGGAGCCTATGGTAAGCACCCTGGACAGCGCGCACCACAGAGATGACAGGCGAGCTGGCATTCTCTGTACATTCTGCGCTTCTAAAAAGGGGCCATGTGAGCGCTTCCATAGCAACTTATTGGTTGCTATAGAAGTGTGGTTTACATACTGCTGTAGCAGCATGTAAAACACGCCCATCTGACCGAGCCCTTAAGGATAATGCTCCATGGAAAAAGTATACAAAATAGCTCTGCTCCAAAGGGGAGAAAAATGTCGAAAGAAAACTGCCTTTCTGGTGCTACTTTTAGGCCTTAGTCAGACGGGCGTTTTTTGCGCGATTTGCGCATGCGCATGCGTCCGGCGATTTTTTAAAACCATTGCTTTGCAATGGTATCGGACACATGAGCGCTTTTTATGCGCTCGTCCGATAAATTATAGAACAGAAATCGCAGATCGCACCTATCTGCAATCTGCGATTCCTGTTCTTTTCTCTATATGCGCTCAATGGGGCCGGCGGCAGCAGCGCCGACCCCATTGAGAACATATAGAAGACAAATCATTCTTCTCTGCCACAGCTGTAACAGCTGTGGCAGAGAAGAACGATGTTTACCCATTGAATTTAATGGAGCCGGCAATACAGCCGGCTCCATTGAAAGCAATGGGCTGCCGGACAGCGCTGGATGAATTGTCGGGAAGGGCTTAAATATATAAGCCCTTCCCGGCAATTCATCCAGAAAAGTGTTAAAATAAAAAACACATTTCTGGATGAATTGCAGGGAAGGGCTTATATATTTAAGCCCTTCCCGACAATTCATCCCACACTCGCCCGGAGCGCATTGCTTTCAATGGAGCCGGCTGTATTGCCGGCTCCATTGAATGCAATGCGCTGGACAGCTCCGGCCCGTTTCTAATTAAACGCGGCTAGGAGCAGATTTTCGGGCGATTTTCGGGCACCGGTCACGCGATTTGCGGATGCGCATCAGTCATGCGATCCGCAAATCGCGCGAAAAAAACGCCCGTCTGACTAAGGCCTTAGGGTAAATGTCAAACCCTTCCAAATCCTTGAAACATAACTAGGTTTATCAACCAAATCAGAAACACTCATTAATAGACAGGAGGGACATTGTCAGGGCCTTAAAAGATTGGGGGCACAAGCCCTAAAGCATCTAACACCCTTCAAAAAAAAATACATGCACATATAATTATCTTTTAACATTGTTGCTGCTATACAAGGAACAAATATTGCCAGCAAACAGTAATTTAAATCTGTGATTTAACATCGTTATGGTACTGTCCATAAGCAAATCACACTATGCAGCTCTAATATTACCACCACCATAGTGTTACTGAATAAACACTGCTGTACAAAGAGCAAAATTACTAATATTACCAGTACACAAGACCCAAATAATATTGTCAGATCAAGACCACTACCATTACCACTACATAGTGACTGAATAGCATCGAACAATGCTCAATTTAAAAGCTTTACTCCATGGAAAGTGATTGTCAGAAACATCAAACAAAACAATGCAAAATACGCATTGTTGCCCGCTTTCTTGCCAGTACCAATACATTAAAACCACATAACTGCAGCAAAATAGCTGTGTTTTAGAAACCACAATAAAACTTCAAGTTGAGAACACAATCTTATAAAATGCTGTTTTCCTACAGCTTCGAACTTAACGTTATAGTTAGTGATCACAGGTGATCCACTTCTGTTCTCTTCTTTATCCAGGTCCAGACAGCCATGAAGACTTTTTTCTAGCCACAATTCATCTCTGCACAAAAATTCACTATCCTGCTGCTACAGAAAAACTCCTGTCAGTGCCTTGGCCCAGTGAGGGCTTAGTCACACGGGCGCATCAGTGCCTGTGTTACTGCAGGTAGCAGACAGCCGCACTTCAGGACGGACGTCTCTCTGCAGCGCCGGAGGAAAGAACATGTGACCGGCTTCACTACCGGTCATGTGTTCTTTCTTCAGCGCTGCGGGGAGTTGTCCGTCTTCAAGTACGGCCGTCTTCTTCCTGCAGTAAGGGCTCAATCACACAGGCGCATCGGCGCCCGTGTACGGGTGCCGATGTACCCGTCTGACTAAGCCCTCATAGTGCCCCATTTTATGTCCCTAAGTAATAAGCATACAGTGCCCAGATAATAATGCCTCCTTCGTGCCCCAAAAATAATGTTTCATTTATACTGTATAACTGAAAGGCAATATAAAATATAACCTACATTATAAAGATTAAAACCTAACAATCTTATGGATGGAGATACGTTTAATGTTTATAATAAAAGTTATATTTTATATTGCCTTTCGCTGATATGCTATTGGTAGACAAGCAAAATATTTATTTGATTGCTCCTGTGATACGCTTCATTTATGCGCTACAATAATATCCCTTTTATGCCCTAAAGCAATAAACCCTCTTTATGCCCAAACAATATTGCCTACTTTATGCTTCTAAAGTAATAAGCCCCCACGATAATGCCTCCTTTAAGCCTAACAACAATATTCACTTCATATCTCCACAATAATGCTCATTTCTGCCATTAAAGTAATTTTTTATTCTCTCACTATAATTCTCCCTTAATCCCCCTAAAGTAGTGAGCCCCCTTTATGCCCGCTTATTGCCTTCTTTGCTTCTCCACAAATTATTTTGTACCCAGTGACTGTACTCTTGACAGTTGTTTAATGTTCTCCTTCATGAATCCTTACACTTAGTGGTGCACATCAGTGTGTGTATCTTCAATCCTCCTCTCCTGTATCCTGCTCTCTGGTGCCTCAGAATAGAAGGAACCAAAGGATAGGGGACAGGGGAGGTAGATTGAAGATACGCATGCTGCAGTGTAAGGCCTTAGTCAGACGGGCGTTTTTTCGCGCGATTTGCGCATTGCATGTCGCATGCGCATGCGCAAATCGCGTGACCGGAGGCGAAAAATCGCGGGAAAAATCTGCACCTAGCCACGTTAATCGTCGCAGCAAAACGCCCGTCTGACCGGAGAAAAATCGCCGTGCGCATCAAAATGCGCATGAAACTTAGACTGACCGGCGAAAAAAATGATTTTGGTGCGCACATAAAATGCCGAACGCAGATAGGCGCGATCTGCGAATCGTCGTGTCCTATAATTTATCGCATATCCGCATAAAAAGCGGACATGTGACCGATACCATAGCGAACCATTGGTTCTATATATGCGCGAATCGCATGCGCATGCGCAAATCGCGCGAAAAAATGCCCGTCTGACTAAGGCCTAAGAAATCTGGTGTGAAAACTGTTAGCAGTGCAGTCAGATAGACTCCCTTACTGCAGTGTGTAATGGCCGCTGCGGAGCTCATTTTTTGTGCATTCCTGCACTCATCTGAAAGTCTTCTACTTATGGTGAGCTTTGCAACCACTGTTATCCACTATGTAGTTGGGTCATCATAAACCCTCAGTTTACAGAAATGGGGCAATAGGCTTAGAATCTGGGACACAGGCCCTGGTTCTAAAGGCCTTGTAACCCCCCTGATAGCATTCTTTCAAAGTTGTTGCTCCTTATCAGTACAAAGTAGGGTTCAAGTTGGGAACTACATTGCATGGCTGGTAATGAAAATTTTAATACAGACAGAGCTAAATTGAATTTACATTTTAAATACTCATACAGTGTGTTGTCACTTATCACAAGTAGCCATTTGTAAATAGCCGAAGCCAGCTAACATGATGCACTACTCTGGTGGTTACAATGCAGAACTAAAATTGTCACATTTCCTTTATTGAGTAACTGTACCCAGCAGTGTATAACTTAGCATCGTTTAGGTGCTGACCCCCAGACATACACGCAAACACTTAAGCTGCTTTACTGCAGGAAAGGAAGAACAGATGTGTATAATGTAGGTGTGGGCCAGGACTCTAGTGAAAGCAAAGCTACATTTGATAAAGTAGTATATTTCTTCCCCTTACTGTTCTCCTGTAATGGCCGTATATTTATAAATGGAACTTTATTTTTTTCCAAGGAGAATGAACAAGCACAGAGGCACAAAAATACTTTGGGTTTTGCTTTGTCTTCATCTCTAATTAGCTACCATGTACAGTGTAAGGTCACATTTGGTATACCAAAAGTGAATTTGCTCGTATAACATGGAGCAAAAAACAAAACAGGATCAGAATAGCTTTCTACTATTATAATCACTCTTTTCAAGGGGATAATCCAGTAGTGGACATTTATTATATATACATAAGATATATGTCATAAATGTCTGATCAGTGGGGCGCGTCTGTTGCACTTAAAGGGGTTGTCCCGCGGCAGCAAGTGGGGTTATACACTTCTGTATGGCCATATTAATGCACTTTGTAATGTACATCGTGCATTAAATATGAGCCATACAGAAGTTATTCACTTACCTGCTCCATTGCTGGCGTCGCCGTCGCCATGGATCCGTCTAATTCTGATGTCTTCTTGCTTTTTTAGACGCGCTTGCGCTGTGCGGTCTTCTGCCTGGTGAATGGGGCCGCTCGTGCCGGAGAGCTGGTCACCGCGTCGTCATCATAGCTCCGCCCCGTCACGTGTGCCGATTCCAGCCAATCAGGAGGCTGGAATCAGCAATGGAACGCACAGAGCCCATGGTGCACCATGGGAGAAGACCCGCGGTGCACCATGGGAGAAAACCGCAGTGCATCCCTGGGAAAGGACCGACGGCCATCTTTGGGAAAAGATTTTTTAAAGTCCTTATTTCATCGGATCGGTGAGTAGCAAGCGGTTTAAAAACCGCTTTAATTTGCTATTTTATGCCAGGGGGGTGACAGGGGGAATGGGGTAAGGTAAAATTTTGAGGTTTGCCGCGAGACAACCCCTTTAAGAAAATAGCCTATTGCAGCTATAACAAGGAGGAGATACAGTAGAGTTGGCCAGGTTTGACTTTGACATTAAAACGACATTATTATCTCAGCCAAATGTGACTGATATCAAAATACAGCCCATGCGTCTTGGTTCCTGGTGGCCTGGTTGACAGAAGCAGCTAAAAAAGCTTTTCTTCATTTTCTCCATAACTTTCAGGCCTTTTCCACACGGGCTATTCCCTCATGTGATTTTCTTGCATTGTGAGACTGCGAGAAATCGCATGTTGGTAAACAGCCCATGCTTTCCTATGGTTTTTCCACACGTGATGTTTTGTAACATCCAAATTTACAAAATCGCTGCATGCTCTATACTGCTGCGATTTTTGATTTTTGGAGCCCATGTTTCCCTATGGAGTCTGTGATTTTCTAGCATTGCATAGCAGCCACAAGCAACACGCATGCTATGCTATGCCTGTTATGCAGATCTATGCAAATTCTGGAGGATG
The DNA here is from genome assembly GCF_035609145.1 of Eleutherodactylus coqui. NCBI lineage: Eukaryota > Metazoa > Chordata > Amphibia > Anura > Eleutherodactylidae > Eleutherodactylus > Eleutherodactylus coqui. The sequence goes on from NC_089837.1 coordinate 390,607,878, forward strand.
GGGTTTTTTAAGCCTCTCAGAAGGGAGGGATGATTTCCCAGCAGCGTAGGGGAAGGTTCTGGAGAGCAAAGCAAGAACTGTGAGGAGTTACAGTAGTCATCTTGAGGAAATGTCAAGGAGCCAATGGGCTCCTTGACATTAGTGTAAAAAAAACAAAACAAAAAAAAAACCTTACCTCTCCGCTGCTGCCGTGACCCCCGCGGACATGAAGAACATATCTGCCGCATGGGGCAGATGTTTCCTTCACCCCCACTAGTTAAAAGAATTCCCTCCTGCTACATCTGCCACAATCAATCACAATCTGATCTACCACCAGGCGGGGATTTTAAATCCCCGGCTGCTGATTGCTCAGAACTACAGAGTCGGGGACAGCGCCAGAAGTCGCGGCTGAGCCCCGGTAGCTGAAGGGAGGTGAGTATTGATTTTTTTTTTTAATACACTTTTTTAAATGGCTGTTCAGGAAAGGGCTTATGAAACCCTTCCCTGAAAAGTCATTGACGGGGATGGCGGCAGCAGGATTCTCTACGGCAGCTGTCATGTGTGACAGCTGCGGTTGAGAATTGAAGAGTTCCCTTTGCTGCATCTGTCACAGATGTGGCAGATGTAGCAGCAGGGAATTCTTTTAACTAGCGGGGGTGAAGGAAACATCTGCCGCATGCGACAGATGTGTTCTTCATGCCTGCAGGGGTAATGGCAGTGTCAGAGAGGTAAGTTTTTTTTATTTTTTTTGTTTTGCACTAAAATGTTTCTTTTTCAGGGAAAAAGCCATATATGTAAAGCCGTTTCCTGAAAAAGAATGCAGGGGGCTGGCAGAGCATTGTTTTCATGCACAAACACACGCTCATGTGAACCCACCCTCAAGCATAGTAAAGACAGCATCATGGATTGAGGATTCCTTTCTCTGCCTTTTGCGGTTATTAAACAATGAATTCTAAGGTAAACTGGTTTAGATTTGCACTAAAATTTACACTAGTTTCTAACTTTAATGATTAGAGTAAATCCATTGAGCCATTCAAGCCATGAACCCTCAAAAAAAAAACAGACCACTCTTTTAAAATATAGCGAGGGCAGCATAAAATCATAAAAATGTGCACATTTTTCACACTAAAAAGCATTCACTAAAATTCACAAGTTTTTTTTACATAAGAAAATGTACACAAGTAGTGACAGATATGTTTAAATGAACTCATTTATTAAATGGACCTTACTCTGTGGCATGACAATCAGAATTCTTCACCGCCTTCTGTTATTATAGAAAGAAGTGAGGAATTCAATACTTATGATAGAGCTTTAGGACCTTTCACACGGGTGACTGCGATATCACCGCGATAAAATCACAGCGATATCGCAGCTATGTTCTGTGCCGTATCACTGCGTTTTCTCGTGGCGATCTCACGATTTTGTACCTCTATAAAATCATGTGACTTTGTAGCGCTCTTTTGCCGGGATTTTTGGCCCTTCCCCGAAAATAAGCCCTGCCTGCATTACAAGAAAAACAATACATTACCTAACAAGCACTGTCCGCTCCACCGCACTTCTTCTCTGGCAGTTCAATGGCACTCGTTTGCAGTCTTCAGCCAGTGCTTTCTGGTCAGGGGGCTCATAAATTCCGCCTCTAGGAAGCACTGGCTCTGATTGGTTCTCATGCACTATGGCTCAGCCAATCACTTTAGCGTTCGATGGACCAATCAGAGCCAGCACTTCCTGAAGGCAGAATTTAGGAACTCCCCCACCAGGAAGCGTTTGCCGAAGACTACAAGTAAGTGCCGAAGGACAAGTGCGGTGAAGTGCCTATTAGATAATGTATTGGTTTTTTGTTTTTTTTAATGTAGCTAGGGCTTATTTTAGGGACACAGAGTAGGACTTCCTACTGTAAAAGTTGCATCGCACCACACAAAAAACGCAATTTCGGGTGATGCGATGCAACACAAAGGGAGGCTTTATAAGGAAACATGGGCTATAAAACATCGCAAATAGCGGCAATGTTCAGCATGCTGGGATTTTTTTTCTCGCAATGTAGCAGCCTACAGAACATCGCTAACGTGAAGGAACCCATTGGAAAGCATGGGCTTCACATACATGCCATTTGTATTGCTGTCACATCGCGAGATAATTGCGCAATTTTGTCGCCTGTGTAAACGCGGCCTTAAGTAAACAAAAAAAACTTTGTTACAGTTTAGTAGATTGTTGATTGATGAAATCCAATGCATACTTATGGGTTGTTGTACTTGCTATTCACATTTTTATTTTTTCAACACATGACAATATTTTTACAATTAGAGATGACTTCTCTGTTTTACAAAAGCACTTTTACCTGCGTTAATATAAATCAGTCTATCTGTACAGTTCTACAAGCTAAGGAAACTACTATAAATTTCATACTATGATAGTAAAAATTTGAAGAAAGTGTAATCAAAACATTTTTACAATGTCATTAAGTAATCATCTTTCTTTCTTCATCTTTGTCTTTGACAGCACAGAAAGTTTATGGTGTCAAGTGCTCCCCAGAGAACTGACACAGACACATGATTGTTGTCATTCTGCTTCAGTGTTAAACATGAGCTGGGATTGCCCTTTTAACTTTTGACATGTTAGAACTGTGCTTTCAATCAGGGCATCATTCATAGGGATCCAGTAACATTTGATAAAGATGTGTTACCCTTATTGGAGTTGAGCGAACTGACTTTGACTTGTTAAATTCATATTTGGCATGACATATTATTTCAGAATATTTGTAATTTTTAGTTTTTAAAGAACACCCCATTATATTAACATTATGCTTTAGATTTACATTTGTTTCTTTGCCCCTAGTGTATTTAGTGCATAACTAGGAATAATAATTAAATATATCATTTGTTTGACTGATTGCACCAAAAATCTATTGTTTGGGGGAAGCCTGACAGTTCTCTGATGTCTGCCTTTAGGAAAAACTGGGGAAAACAAAGACACGTTGGACTTCAACACGCCTGATCCTTTGCTTCCCAGCGCGATAACCATTACTAGAGGTGCTCAAATATGAATGTCTATGGGAGAATTCGGTATCAGCAGAACAAGTTTACAATAAACACATGAATACGGGTACAGCTAGGCTTTACTGAAAGGCAGAGGACTATGCATCTATGGTTGTGGCTTCTAATAAGAAGCAGTGGCTGAATAAGGCCTTAGTCAGACGGGCGTTTTTTCGCACGATTTGCAGATCGCATGACGGATGCGCATCCGCAAATCGCATGACCGGTGCCCGAAAATCGCCCGAAAATCTGCTCCTAGCCGCGTTTCATTAGAAACGGGCCGGAGCTGTCCAGCGCATTGCATTCAATGGAGACGGCAATACAGCCCGCTCCATTGAAAACAATGCGCTGCGGGCGAGTGTGGGATGAATTGTCGGGAAGGGCTTAAATATATAAGCCCTTCCCTGAAATTCATCCAGAAAAGTGTTAAAATAAAAAATATATATATACTTACCTGCTCCCGGCAGCCGGAGTTCCGCGCGGCCGGCCTGCAGTGGGTGTGAAGGGGGTGTGAGTCAGACCTGCCCCCTGATTGGCTCAGCGCTGAGCCAATCAGAGGCAGGTCTCACTCACACCCATTCATGAATTCAGCCCATTGCTTTCAATGGAGTCGGCTGTATTGCCGGCTCCATTGAATTCAATGGGCAAACATCGTTCTTCTCTGCCACAGCTGTTACAGCTGTGGCAGAGAAGAAGGATTTGTCTTCTATATGTTCTCAATGGGGTTGGCGCTGCTGCCGCCAGCCCCATTGAGCGCATATAGAGAAGAGAACAGGAATCGCAGATCGCAAATAGGTGCGATCTGCGATTTCTGTTCTATAATTTATCGGACGAGTGCATAAAAAGCGCTCATGTGTCCGATACCATTGCAAAGCAATGGTTTTATAAAATCGCCGGACGCATGCGCATGCGCAAATCGCGGCAAAAAACGCCCGTCTGACTAAGGCCTAATAGTTAAAAGTAATATAATTGAACACAGTCTAGACCAGAGGTTCCCAAATTTTTTGCCCCATAACCCACTTGCTGATTGTTTGTTTTCCATAGACCCCCTGCCTGCCTAATACTGAACTCGCCTTAATTATTTAGGTCAAAGGGTATTTTTCCAGCTGACACAGCGCTGCTCACTGATAGGGTTTTCTGTAGAGTGGGCAATTGTAAAAAAAAGAAAAACATGTACAATTTTTATTCAGATCTTTATTGAAAAGACACAAAATGCAAGTAAATATTTGAATTTGGGACAAAACTAATTAGAACCAAGTAAAATATTTGGATTTAAATTAGTGGCTTCAAATCTTTACTTCTAGGGATTTGCAATCAATTTTTTTTTGTAAGAGGATTGGCGACCATGCTAAAACGCTTTCCACAAGGTATAAAGATGGAAAGCAAAAACTTTCTTGCGATAGTCCATAATTAGAGATGAGCGAGCACCAAAATGCTCGGGTGCTCGTTACTCGGGACGAAATTATCGCGATACTCGAGGGTTCGTTTCGAGTAACGAACCCCATTGAAGTCAATGGGCGACCAGAGCATTTTTGTATTTCGCCGATGCTAGCTAAGGTTTTCATGTGTGAAGATCTGGGCAATTCAAGAAAGTGATGGGAACGACACAGCAACGGATAGGGCAGGCGAGGGGCTACATGTTGGGCTGCATCTCAAGTTCACAGGTCCCACTATTAAGCCACAATAGCGGCAAGAGTGGGCCCCCCCCCCTCCCAAAAACTTTTACTTCTGAAAAGCCCTCATTAGCAATGCATACCTTAGCTAAGCACCACACTACCTCCAACAAAGCACAATCACTGCCTGCATGACACTCCACTGCCACTTCTCCTGGCTTACATGCTGCCCAACCGCCCCCCCTCCCCCCCACAGCGCACACCAAAGTGTCCCTGCGCAGCCTTCAGCTGCCCTCATGCCACGCCACACTCATGTCTATTTAGAAGTGCGTCTGCCATGAGGAGGAACCGCAGGCACACACTGCAGAGGGTTGGCACGGCTAGGCAGCGACCCTCTTTAAAAGGGGCGGGGCGATAGCCCACAATGCTGTACAGAAGCAATGAGAAATATAATCCTTGTGCCACCGCCATCAGGAGCTGCACACGTGGGCATAGCAATGGGGAACCTATGTGCCACACACTATTCATTCTGTCAAGGTGTCTGCATGCCCCAGTCAGACCGCGGTTTTTAATTCATAGACACAGGCAGGTACAACTCCCTATTGTGAAGTCCCTGTGGACCGACAGCATGGGTGGCTCCCTGGAACCCACCGGCGGTACATAAAAATATGCCATTGCAGTGCCCATCACAGCTGAGGTAGTAATGTCATGTTTAATGCAGGTGGGCTTCGGCCCACACTGCATGCCCCAGTCAGACTGGGGTTCTTTACAAGTGGAAACAGATGCATTTATAATTCCCTGTGGACCCACAGCATGGGTGGGTGCCAGGAAGCCACCGGCGGTACATAGAAATATCCCATTGCATTGCCCAACACAGCTGAGGTAGTAATGTTGTGCTTAATGCAGGTGGGCTTCGGCCCACACTGCATGCCCCAGTCAGACTGGGGTTCTTTACAAGTGGACAGATGTAGGTTAAACTCAGTGTGCACCTACAGCATGGGTGGCTCCCTGGAACCCACCGGCGATACACAAAAATATCCCATTGCATTGCCCAGCACAGCGGATGTAACGTCAGCTGTAATGCAGGTGGGCTAAAAATTCATTTGATTACACTGTAGGCGAGGGCCCACAAAAATTGCTGAATCAACAGTACTAATGTACATCAAAAAAATTGGCCATGGCCAACCCAGAGGGCAGGTGAAACCCATTAATCGCTTTGGTTAATGTGGCTTAAGTGGTAACTAGGCCTGGAGGCAGCCCAGTTTAACGAAAAATTGGTTCAAGTTAAAGTTTCAACGCTTTTAAGAGCATTGAAACATATAAAAATTGTTTAGAAAAATTATATGAGTGAGCCTTGTGGCCCTAAGAAAAATTGCCCGTTCAGCGTGATTACGTGAGGTTTCAGGAGGAGGAGAAGGAGGAGGAGGAGGAATATTAGACACAGATTGATGAAGCAGAAATGTCCCCGTTTTGGATGGTGAGAGAGAACGTAGCTTTCATCCGCGGGTGCAGCCTACGTATTGCTTACATATCGCTGCTGTCCGCTGGTGGAGAAGAGAAGTCTGGGGAAATCCAGGCTTTGTTCATCTTGATGAGTGTAAGCCTGTTGGCACTGTCGGTTGACAGGTGGGTACGCTTATCCGTGATGATTCCCCCAGCCACACTAAACACACTCTCTGACAAGACGCTAGCCGCAGGACAAGCAAGCACCTCCAGGGCATACAGCGCGAGTTCAGGCCACGTGTCCAGCTTCGACACCCAGTAGTTGTAGGGGGCAGAGGCGTCACGGAGGATGGTCGTGCGATCGGCTACGTACTCCCTCACCATCCTTTTACAGTGCTCCCGCCGACTCAGCCTTGACTGGGGAGCGGTGACACAGTCTTGCTGGGGAGGCATAAAGCTGGCAAAGGCCTTGGAGAATGTTCCCCTGCCTGCGCTGTACATGCTGCCTGATCTCTGCGCCTCCCCTGCTACCTGGCCCTCGGAACTGCGCCTTCTGCCACTAGCGCTGTCGGATGGGAAGTTTACCATCAGTTTGTCCACCAGCGCCCTGTGGTATAGCATCATTCTCGAGCCCCTTTCCTCTTCGGGAATGAGAGTGCAAAGGCTCTCCTTATACCGTGGATCGAGCAGTGTGTACACCCAGTAATCCGTAGTGGCCAGAATGCGTGTAACGCGAGGGTCACGAGAAAGGCATCCTAACATGAAGTCAGCCATGTGTGCCAGGGTACCTGTACGCAACACATGGCTGTCTTCACTAGGAAGATCACTTTCAGGATCCTCCTCCTCCTCCTCTTCCTCCTCCTCAGGCCATACACGCTGAAAGGATGACAGCCCAGCAGCATGTGTACCCTCACCAGTGGGCCAAGCTGTCTCTTCCCCCTCCTCCTCATCCTCCTCATGCTCCTCCTCCTCCTCCTCAACGCGCTGAGATATAGACAGGCGGGTGCTCTGACTATCCAGCGACATACTGTCTTCCCCCGGCTCTTTTTCCGAGCGCAAAGCGTCTGCCTTTATGCTTTGCAGGGAACTTCTCAAGATGCATAGCAGAGGAATGGTGACGCTAATGATTGCAGCATCGCCGCTCACCACCTGGGTAGACTCCTCAAATTTTCCAAGGACCTGGCAGATGGCTCTTCTGTAAATAATTGAGGAGGCTGACTCCCACTGCGCCGCGCAAGTTGGAGTTGGTATTCCACTATAGCTCTACGCTGCTCATAGAGTCTGGCCAACATGTGGAGCGTAGAGTTCCACTGTGTGGGCACGTCGCACAGCAGTCGGTGCACTGGCAGATTAAACCTATGTTGCAGTGTCCGCAGGGTGGCAGCGTGCGTGTGGGATTTACGGAAATGTGCGCAGAGCTGGCGCACCTTTCCGAGCAGGTATGACAAGTGGGGGTAGCTTTTCAGAAAGCGCTGAACCACCAAATTAAACACATGGGCCAGGCATGGCACGTGCGTGAGGCTGCAGAGCCGCCACCAGCTTACGGCCGTTGTCACACACGACCATGCCCGGTTGGAGGCTCAGCGGCGCAAGCCAGCGGTCGGTCTGCTCTGTCAGACCCTGCAGCAGTTCGTGGGCCATGTGCCTCTTCTCTCCTAAGCTGAGTAGTTTCAGCACGGCCTGCTGACGCTTGCCCACCGCTGTGCTGCCACGCCGCGTGACACCGACTGCTGGCGACGTGCTGCTGACACTTCTTGATTGCGAGACAGAGGTTGCGTTGGAGGAGGAGGAGGAGGAAGGTGCTTTAGTGGAGGAAGCATACACCGCCGCAGATACCACCACCGAGCTGTGGCCCGCAATTCTGGGGGTGGGTAGGACGTGAGCGGTCCCAGGCTCTGACTCTGTCCCAGCCTCCACTAAATTCACCCAATGTGCCGTCAGGGAGATATAGTGGCCCTGCCCGCCTGTGCTTGTCCACGTGTCCGTTGTTAAGTGGACCTTGGGAGTAACCGCGTTGGTGAGGGCGCGTACAATGTTGCGGGAGACGTGGTCGTGCAGGGCTGGGACGGCACATCGGGAAAAGTAGTGGCGACTGGGAACCGAGTAGCGCGGGGCAGCCGCCGCCATCATGCTTTTGAAAGCCTCCGTTTCCACAAGCCTATACGGCAGTATCTCTAGGCTGATCAATTTTGCAATGTGCACGTTTAACGCTTGAGCGTGCGGGCGCGTGGCGTCGTACTTGCGCTTGCGCTCAAACTGTGGCACTAGCGACGTCTGGACGCTGCGCTGAGAGACATTGCTGGATGGGGCCGAGGACAGCGGAGGTGAGGGTGTGGGTGCAGGCCAGGAGACGGTAGTGCCTGTGTCCTCAGAGGGGGGTTGGATCTCAGTGGCAGGTTGGGGCACAGGGGGAGAGGCAGTGGTGCAAACCGGAGGCGGTGAACGGGCATCGTCCCACCTTGTGGGGTGCTTGGCCATCATATGCCTGCGCATGCTGTTGGTGGTGCCTCCCCAGCTGATCTTGGCGCGACAAAGGTTGCACACCACTGTTCGTCAGTCGTTAGGCGTCTCTGTGAAAAACTGCCACACCGTAGAGCACCTTGACCTTTGCAGGGTGGCATGGCGCGAGGGGGCGCTTTGGGAAACAGTTGGTGGATTATTCGGTCTGGCCCTGCCTCTACCCCTGGCCACCGCACTGGCTCGGCCTGTGCCCACACCCTCACTTGGCCCTCCGCGTCCTCGGTCGCGTCCACGTCCTCTAGGCCTACCCCTACCCCTCAGCATGCTGTATTACCAGTGATTTGATTTCCCAGGCAGGAAAGAAATTGGCGCAAGGCTGCACTCAACCGTAGCTGGTTGCGTCTGATTTTTTTACGTTCTCCATGCAGCACACACGTACCCAGAGCCCTTAGGACTGACACAGGCAGGGCAAATATACTTTCTTCCCTTTTGTTTAAAAGGATAGGCCCACTGCGTCTATTCACTGAATAATAAGTTTAATAACTGTGTTGCGGCCCTGCAAAACTGTCACAGAACTTTACTGTTGCAGAGTTACTAACTGTGGCAGAGCAGGTATTTCCCAGGCAGGAAAGAAATTGGCGCAAGGCTGCACTCAACCGTAACTGGTTGCGTCTGATTTTTTTACGTTCTCCACGCAGCACACACGTACCCAGAGCCCTTAGGACTGACACAGGCAGGGCAAATATACTTTCTTCCCTTTTGTTTAAAAGGATAGGCCCACTGCGTCTATTCACTGAATAATAAGTTTAATAACTGTGTTGCGGCCCTGCAAAACTGTCACAGAACTTTACTGTTGCAGAGTTACTAACTGTGGCAGAGCAGGTATTTCCCAGGCAGGAAAGAAATTGGCGCAAGGCTGCACTCAACCGTAGCTGGTTGCGTCTGATTTTTTTACGTTCTCCACGCAGCACACACGTACCCAGAGCCCTTAGGACTGACACAGGCAGGGCAAATAGAATTTTTTCCCTGCTTTTTACAAGGAACACCCACACTGCGTCTATTCAATGAATAATGTATGTCTTCTGGCCCTGCCTACACAATTCTATCCCTGTAGTATTAATGCCGGGTGCAATGCTCTGCACAGCCGGTTTTGAGAAAAAAAAAAAAAAATGCAAGACTGCTAACAGCAGCCTGGACAGTACTGCACACGGATAGATGTGGCCCTAAAAAGGACCGTTGGGGTTCTTGAAGCCTACACTAACTCCTAACACTCTCCCTGCCTAACCCCCACTTCTGTCCCTATTGCAGGGCGCAATGCTCTGCAGATCCAATTTTGGAAGAAAAAAAAAAAAATACTGTGCTAACACAGTACTGCACACTAGTAGATGTGGCCCTAAGAAGGGCCATTGGGGTTCTTGAAGCCTACACTAACTCCTAACGCTCTCCCTACAGCAGCTCCAGCATGATAGTACTTTCCCTCAGCTAAGTCACAAGGCATGTGTGGCGAGCCGCGGGAGGGGCCGATTTTTATACTCGGGTGACATCAGATCTCCCCAGCCACTCACAGCAGGGGGGTGGTATAGGGCTTGAACGTCACAGGGGGAAGTTGTAATGCCTTCCCTGTCTTTCAATTGGCCAGAAAAGCGCGCTAACGTCTCAGAGAGGAAACTGAAAGTAACCGGAACACCGCGTGGTACTCGTTACGAGTAACGAGCATCCCGAACACCCTAATATTCGCACAAATATCAAGCTCGGACGAGTACGTTCGCTCATCTCTATCCATAATGCAGGATAAGCAATAGGTATGTGCACAATGCATTGCTACTGGTATGAAAACTTCTAAAAACTTGCACACCTCAAAGCAGATGGGTATAGTTTGTGCAAAACTTCTTGTGACTCATGGGAAAAAGATGCGCAGTAGAAACATTAGGTAAGTTAGTTAGAACACAAGTCTGTTTTGTCTATCGCCAGAGCCCAAGAAGTTTTGCGCAAACTCTACATAAACAATTTTATGAAATATCAAGGAGGTAAATAATTTCTATGTCTATTATAAGTATTATGCAAATGCACCAACCTCACCAGGCCATCTCCCATTTCCCCTCCCTCCTCATTGCAAGCTCACCTATCCTCCTCCCTTCTCATTCTGTGCAACGGGAGGGGGTGAGATGGCGCAGAGCCAAGCACCGGTCCGCACCACCTCCTCCTAATGATGTCTATGGACATGGGGCGGGGAGAGGGTTGGCACTTAGCTCCGCCTCGTCCCACCCCCTCCCATTGCACAGAACGAGAGGGAAGGAAGACAGGCGAGCAGGGGGGGGGGGGGGGAGAACAGAGGAAGGGAGTTTAGCTGCCACCCTGCTAAACTCCCTCCCACCTATGGACACTGCCATGGGCTTTCATAGGGGCTGGACGTATTCTGGCCAAAACATAGTTTCAGAACTATGTTCTGGGTCCGACGTAAAAATGCCTGGCGCTATATTGGCCTGGCCAGGCGTTTTTACGTCTCACAAATACGCCCATGTGATCTGATGCATTGAAATCCAATGCATCAGATCACAGTGCATATCGACTGGCCGTGAAAACTGTCCAATAAGCGCTCTTGTGAAAGAAGCCTAAGGTGTATTATGTCATTTACAGAATGCCTAAATGTTGATGATGGCCAGCCTAAATGTAGTCCACTCACGTGGACCCCCATTTACATCTTGAGCACCCCCAAATGTTTTTCTTCCTTACATGTACCCCCTGCAAGTCAAAATTGATCCCTGGGGGTCCATATAGAACGCTTTGGGAACCTCTGGTATAGACACTATGTGTAGGCAATAAAAGTATGTAAAAACACATTGCATATGGCAATCAGGCATACATGCAAAATGACCCAAAATTGAAAAACTGGGCAGTTCTATATAAAAAAGTGTCACAACCATGCTATAACCTTTTCATTTCAGGAGTACATTTGTAACTTTTCTATACCATACTTTTCATATAAAAACTATATCTAATACTTATAAGCTAACATGCTCATAACGTATAATATTATACTTTATTCACATGCATTCCAGCCCCCCTTGAACCTTGTTAAATGAATCAATCATCATAACATAATGTGGCAGAGATTTCCATGGTCTCACTTCTCTTACAATAAAGATTTCCTATATATGATGAAGGTGAAACTTTCTTTTAAGACAGACATGAAGCCCCCTCATTATAGTTACATGCCTAGCAATAAAATATAATTAGAACTTGTATCTCTCTGTATGTCATTCATATATTTGTACATTATAGTTAGATTGTCCATGTGTGTGAAACTGAATAACCTGAAGTTTTACAAATAAATTATCTCAGTTTATGCCTTTAAAGTTGTGAGATAGGGATGCAGACATTTTAGTAATAATAATAAAGTACAAAGACTAAAGGTACCTTTACACAGGGCGATTATCACCCGAATTGTTGCTAGAAACAGAGAATGCGAACAATAGTCGTCCCATGTACACACGCCGTCGACTGGGCAGTTTTAGCAGAACTAAAAACTAAGCGAGACTCAGGCCATGTGAGCAGGCAGCCGCTTAGCTATGAACAACAGCCTGTTCACTAAGAAGAGTGGCGGATAGGTCAGACTTTAAAATATTTCCCCTTAAACTGATCCATTGTAATGTTATTAGTATATTTAGGGTCAATGTCCTGCTGGAAGCTGAACCTTCTTTCCAGTCTCAAATCTCTGGAAGACTGAATCAGATTTTCCTCAAGAATGGCCCAATATTTATAGCCATTATCTTTACTTTAATCCTGACCAATTTTTTAGTCCTTGGCGATGAAATAAATTCCCACAATATGATGCTACCACTACCATGCTTTCTCTTGCTGGCCAAAAATTCCAATGTTAAGGCCCTTTTACACACAATGATAATATTTCAAACTACTTAAAAAGATTGAAAGATTTAGCTATCTAATTCCATAAAGTGTTAATGGCCATTAATGGAGTTCGTGGCCATTAACACTTTATCATATTGATTTGCATGTAAATGAGCCTTCAGTGAGTTTATTGTAGAGCCCAACATGTGTTTAAAAACACACCCAGCTGTGCAAACAGCTGCATTGTTCTCCTGTCAGCTGTCGTCAGATTGCATCTTTCTCTCCTGGCTATTGTAAACATGCTGTGGAAAGAACAACATGCGGTCTATTGAGAGATAAATGTGTTTGAGAGATAAAGCAATGGATTTTAAGTTTACTTTAAAAACATCATTCAAGGGAAAAGTACACGATGCCTGTTTTTACATGTAACGATTATCGCTCATTTTTGTCCGTTTGAACACATTTTTAGCAATAATTGTTGCATGTAAAAGGGCCATTATTTTTTAAGCAATAGCTTTTCCTACCCATTCTTTCATAAAGCCGCATGCGGTGAAAAGTACAGGTTAGAGTGGACCTATGGACAGATACCTTCATCTCCATTGTTGACCCTTGGTGCTGCTTCAGAGTTATTGGTGTCTTTGTTAAATCTCTGACGAAAGTATTCCTTGCGCAATCTGTGAGCTTTAGTGGGCAACCTTCTTTTATCAGGTTTATAGTTGTAAAATATTCTTTCCATTTTGCTATAATGAATTTTATGGTGTTCTGTGGGATGTTTAAAGTTTGGGATATTTTTATAACCCAACCCTTATCTACAACATTATCTATGGCCTATTTGCAGAGCTCATTGGTCTGCATTTTGCTTGTTTAACCCTTTCCAATCCACTGTCTGACATCTTCCGATATCCTGATTGAAGCCTGCACAGCTACGATGCCAGAAGACATCCGGCAGGGTATTCTTACTGTATATTACTGGCCGCTCTGTTATCGGGGGCCTCTTTGGCATGTCTTATACTGCAGTACTGCCATTGTAAAATGGCAGAAAGAGAAAGCCCCCTAGGAAACCCTGAATCCAAAATTGGATTGCAAAGAGTTAATAATTTTGAAGTCACAGACACCTTTCAGAATCGGTGTATTTCTGCTGATATCATGTGACAGATCACTTGAGACTTTGATTGCAAAAAGAGAGCCCTTATTGAACTAATTATTTCATTTCTGAAGTTAATTGGTTTGACCAGATATTATTTGGAGGATTCACAAAAATGGTGTGAATACATATACACTCACAACTTTTTGGTTTTTATTTATTTATTTTTTAAACAAGGTATTTTTTAATGCCACGGTAAAGATGTGGACTATTTTATTAGGTCTATTGCATAAATATAAATTAAAATCTATTTTAATTCCAGATTGTGATGCAGCAAAACAGGGAAAATGCCAAGGTGGAGAATATTTTTGCTGGCTTTGTATATTATTAGTAAACTTTATTATGTATTGTAGTTTTCCCATCTGTCTTTATGAATGTTGACTGTTCATGATTTTTCCATACGTTCTGCAGAAAATAAGAATTATTCAAGTTGGCAACCTATCTCAATCCTGTTCAATTTTTCTGGTGTAGGTTTCACTGAAAAGATAGGGGAAAAGACAGTTGCGACCTCTTTGAACAGCTACAAAAGTTGTGAGTTGAAGTTCCTCCTAAATATCCTTAAAAACTGGCAAATAGGGCTCCTTCACACGAGCATATTTGCACGCATTTTTGCATGTTCAAAATTTTCACCCACAATCCGCAGAGAATAGAACCAGATGGGTTTGCTCACATCTCCTTTTTTTGCACGCATGGAAAAAATGCAGTGTGTTCCACTTTTGTGTGCACCAATGGTCCCCATAGAAGTCTATGGGGTTACTCAAATGTGCACACAATACTCAAGGAGAGGCGCAATTTGCTGTGCAATTCCATGGGAAAAAACACATCTGAAACTCATTAAGCTAAATAGCCATTTAAATTGAAGAGTGTTTTCTTGCGGTGCGCAAATATACATGCCATATGGATGTAAAAAGTGCAGTAGAGTATGCTGATGCAAGCACAAAAAGGGCTCATTCATGGTGTAATTACTCTGTGCTGAGGCATGCGTAATTGCGCATACATACATGTGAAGGAGCCCTTACAGTATGAAATTTCTGCAAAACAGCAACTGATAAAAAGGATGCATCCAAAGTGTGATTAGTGGAACAGTTTATATGAAGCAAACAGGTTATGTTAGTGTCATCACTTAGGGCTCAGTCACACGGGTGCATTGGCGCCCATGTTACTGCAGCCAGCAGACGGCCGTACCTGAAGACGGACGTCTCTCCGCAGCGTCGGGAGGAAGAACATGTGACCGGCTTCATTGCTGGTCATATGTTCTTTCATCAGCGCTGGAGAGAGACGGCCATCTTCAGGTACGCCCGTCTTCTAACTGTCAGTCACACGGGTGCATCGGTGCCGGTGTACGGGTGCCAATGCGCCCGTGTGACTGAGCCCTCAATCACATCTAATTGTAACTTCTCTCAAAATCAAAATTTCTTAACATTCCAAACTTTTGTACTCTAGTGTAATATGTATGGCTATTATATAGACATTTATAGTGCTCACATTATGAATATTAGTGGAAACTTACTTGAAAGAACTCTCTTTATTTACTAAAATATAAGCTTATATTCCAGCTTTTTTTATTTTCAAGCAAATACAACTCAGAGAACCACCTTTTTCATGCAATCAGTGTGCCAAATAAAGATAACCTCTGATTCTCGGGGAAACCATTGAACATCGAAATAATATTATTTTTATAATATTAATCTCAAATGCCTGCTATTCATCTACTGGCTTTTATCAGTTATTCAATGCTTATAAGTTCATATATGTTGCATTTTTAATTAAAAGGTCTTCATTGAAGCATTTCAAAAGCTGTATAGAATGGACTTTTTGAATAACACAATATTAATTTAATGTGGTTGAAAAAAGGTTTCATCATAGTTTTTGCAGACTCTCAGATCTAGAATGACTTTTAAAGTATGGTAAATGACAGAGCATGTATGTGTCAATGAGGGACACATTTATCAGTAAAGCATACAACAATAGTAGTAACTTTTTCTTTGAAATGACTTTTCAAGTCTGAGATAACTATAGCATATACTCACCAATGACTGCTCCAGTAAGAAGGGGAAGGGGAGCACAGGTCAGGCTAGACAGGTCCTAGTGGTGGTGGATTCAATTATAAGAGGGACAGACAAGGCAATCTGCCACAAAGACTGGGATCATCGAACAGTATGTTGTCTTCCTGACGCTCGAGTTCAACACCTCGCGGGTTGGCAGATTAATGGAAGGGGATGGTAAGAATCCAGCAGTCATGGTGCACATTGACATCAAAGACAAAGTTAGAAGTCAATGGAGGACCCTCAAAAACGATTCCAGGGACCTAGGATCTAAGCTTATGGTGAGGACCTCCAAGGTAGTTTTCTCGAAAATACTACCTGTGCCACAAGCCACAATAGAAAGGCAGCGGGAGGTTAGGGAGGTAAACAAGTAGCTCCCGAGTTGGTGTCGTAAGGAGGGGTTTGGGTTCCTGGAGAACTGTGCTGACTTTGCTGTCGTCTACAGGATCTACTGTAGGCACGGGCTGCATCTCAATAGGGAGGGTGCAGCTATGCTGGGGAAAAAGATGGCTAGAAGGTTGGAGGAGTGTTTAAACTATGGACCAGGGATGGGCAACAAGAGCAATAGAGGGAAGACAGTGTAGACAGTGACCTGGGACCAAGTAATGAGAATGGGGGTCAAACAAGGGGTGGGGTTAGTAAAGTTAGAACTGACAGAACATTAATAGGACTGAGAGGGAAAAATATATATTTGTAGGTAGAATATATATATATATATATATATATATATATATATATCGTTATGTGTCTTTCTTTTTATATGTATACTAATTCTATACATACTAATTCTATGCTAAAATGACAAAAACTTAATATGTAGCCTTATATCAGATATTCCAAAGATTTGCAAGGCTGAGAGAGATGTGTCCAGAAATTCAGAGATGATATGAAGTCCGCGTGCTTGGCTATTTTCCCAGTATCAAGATATCGACTGTTTAACTACGTATATGACTAACACTGCCTCAGGAGGAAATGCGGACTTCACATATATGGTTATGCAATGGATTTGAGCCAATGAGAACATTACACATTCCTAGTGACGTGACCAAGGGGTATAAAGCCCCATGTAACCTGTAATAAAGTGCGCAGTTTTTTCCCCGTGTGAGGAAGTATACCAGACTGCAGAGGTTGGCACGGCTAGGCAGCGACCCTCTTTAAAAGTGGCGGAGCGATAGCCCACAATGCTGTACAGAAGCAATGAGAAATAGAATCCTGTGCCACCGCCATCAGGAGCTGCACACGTGGGCATAGCAATGGGGAACCTATGTGCCACACACTATTCATTCTGTCAAGGTGTCTGCATGCCCCAGTCAGACCGGGCTTTTTAATTCATAGACACAGGCAGGTACAACTCCCTATTGTGAAGTCCCTGTCGACCCACAGCATGGGTGGCTCCCTGGAACCCACCGGCGGTACACAGAAATATCCCATTGCATTGCCCAACACAGCTGAGGTAGTAATGTCGTGCTTAATGCGGGTGGGCTTCGGCCCACACTGCATGCCCCAGTCTGACTGGGGTTCTTTATAAGTGTACAGATGTAGTAAAAACTCCATGTGCACCTACAGCATGGGTGGGTGCCAGGAAGCCACCGGCGGTACATAGAAATATCCCATTGCATTGCCCAACACAGCTGAGGTAGTAATGTTGTGCTTAACCCTTTCCAATCCAATTTGTATATGGTTTTCCTAGGGGGCTTACTCTTTTTCTGCTGTTATACAACGGCGCTATATGCTGGCTAAAGCCAGTACTGCATGAGCTGACACGTAGGATAGGCTCCGACAGCAGAGAGGCTGGCAATATACAGTAAGAGAACCCCGACGGACGTCTACCAACAACGGAGCTGTACAGCCTTAAACCCTAATGTCTTCACAGGTCACACAGTGGACTGGAAAGGGTTAATGCAGGTGGGTTTCGGCCCACACTGCATGCCCCAGTCAGACTGGGGTTCTTTACAAGTGGACACATGTAGGTTAAACTCCCTGTGGACCCACTGCCTGGGTGGGTGCCAGGAAGCCACCGGCGGTACATAGAAATATCCCATTACATTGCCCAACACAGCTGAGGTAGTAATGTCGTGCGTAATACAGGTGGGCTTCGGCCCACACTGCATGCCCCAGTCAGACGGGTTCTTTAGAAGTGTACAGATGTATTAAAAACTCAGTGTGCACCTACAGCATGGGTGGCTCCCTGGAACCCACCGGCGGTACACAAAAATATCCCATTGCATTGCCCAACACAGCTGAGGTAACGTCAGCTGTAATGCAGGTGGCCTAAAAATTAATTTGATTACACTGTAGGCGAGGGCCCACAAAAATTGCTGTATCAACAGTACTAATGTACATCCCAAAAATTGGCCATGGCCAGCCAAGAGGGCAGGTGAAACCCATTAATCGCTTTGGTTAATGTGGCTTAAGTGGTAACTAGGCCTGGAGGCAGCCCAGTGTAACGAAAAATTGGTTCAAGTTAAAGTTCCAATGCTTTTAAGCGCATTGAAACTTATAAAAATTGTTCTGAAAAATTATTTGAGTGAGCCTTGTGGCCCTAAGAAAAATTGCCCGTTCAGCGTGATTACGTGAGGTTTCAGGAGGAGGAGCAGGAGGAGGAGGAGGAGGAATATTAGACACAGATTGATGAAGCAGAAATGTCCCCGTTTTGGATGGTGAGAGAGAACGTAGCTTCCATCCGCGGGTGCAGCCTACGTATTGCTTACGTATCGCTGCTGTCCGCTGGTGGAGAACAGAAGTCTGGGGAAATCCAGCCTTTGTTCATCTTGATGAGTGTTAGCCTGTCGGCACTGTCGGTTGACAAGCGGCTACGCTTATCTGTGATGATTCCCCCAGCCGCACTAAACACCCTCTCCGACAACACGCTAGCCGCAGGACAAGCAAGCACCTCCAGGGCATACAGCGCTAGTTCAGGCCACATGTCCAGCTTCGACACCCAGTAGTTGTAGGGGGCAGAGGCGTCACCAAGGATGGTCGTGCGATCCGCTACGTACTCCCTCACCATCCTTTTACAGTGCTCCCGCCGACTCAGCCGTGACTGGGGAGCGGTGACACAGTCTTGGTGGGGAGCCATAAAGCTGGCCAGGCCCTTAAAGACTGTTGCACTGCCTGGGATGTACATGCTGCTCGATCTACGCACATCCCCTGCTACCTTGCCCTCGGTACTGCGCCTTCTGCCACTAGCGCTGTCGGCTGGGAATTTTACCATCAGCTTGTCCGCAAGGGTCCTGTGGTATAGCATCACTCTCGAACCCCTTTCCTCTTCAGGTATGAGAGTGGAAAGGTTCTCCTTATACCGTGGGTCGAGCAGTGTGTACACCCAGTAATCCGTAGTGGCCAGAATGCGTGTAACGCGAGGGTCACGAGAAAGGCATCCTAACATGAAGTCAGCCATGTGTGCCAGGGTACCTGTACGCAACACATGGCTGTCTTCACTAGGAAGATCACTTTCAGGATCCTCCTCCTCCTCCTCCTCCTCCTCCTCCTCCTCAGGCCATACACGCTGAAAGGATGACAGGCAATCAGCCGGTGTACCGTCAGCAGCGGCCCAAGCTGTCTCTTCCCCCTCCTCCTCATCCTCCTCATGCTCCTCCTCCTCCTCCTGTACGCGCTGAGAAATAGACAGGAGGGTGCCCTGACTATCCAGCGGCATACTGTCTTCCCCCGCCCCCGTTTCCGAGCGCAAAGCAGCTGCCTTTATGGTTTGCAGGGAATTTCTCAAGATGCATAGCAGAGGAATGGTGACGCTAATGATTGTAGCATCGCCGTTCACCACCTGGGTAGACTCCTCAAAATTACCAAGGACATGGCAGATGTCTGCCAACCAGGCCCACTCTTCTGAAAGGAATTGAGGAGGCTGACTCCCACTGCGCCGCCCATGTTGGAGTTGGTATTCGACTATAGCTCTACGTTGTTCATAGAGCCTGGCCAACATGTGGAGCGTAGAGTTCCACCGTGTGGGCACGTCGCACAGCAGTCGGTGCACTGGCAGCTTAAAGTGATGTTGCAGGGTGCGCAGGGTGGCAGCGTCCGTGTGGGACTTGCGGAAATGTGCGCAGAGCCGGCGCGCCTTTACGAGCAGGTCTGACAAGCGTGGGTAGCTTTTCAGAAAGCGCTGAACCACCAAATTAAAGACGTGGGCCAGGCATGGCACGTGCGTGAGGCTGCCGAGCTGCAGAGCCGCCACCAGGTTACGGCCGTTGTCACACACGACCATGCCCGGTTGGAGGCTCAGCGGCGCAAGTCAGCGGTCGGTCTGCTGTGTCAGACCCTGCAGCAGTTCGTGGGCCGTGTGCCTCTTATCGCCTAAGCTGAGTAGTTTCAGCACGGCCTGCTGACGCTTGCCCACCGCTGTGCTGCCACACCGCGCGACACCGACTGCTGGCGACATGCTGCTGCTAACACATCTTGATTGCGAGACAGAGGAGGAGGAGGAGGAGGAGGGTGCTTTAGTGGAGGAAGCATACACCTCCGCAGATACCACCACCGAGCTGGGGCCCGCAATTCTGGGGGTGGGTAGGACGTGAGCGGTCCCGGGCTCTGACTCTGTCCCAGCCTCCACTAAATTCACCCAATGTGCCGTCAGGGAGATGTAGTGGCCCTGCCCGCCTGTGCTTGTCCACGTGTCCGTAGTTAAGTGGACCGTGGCAGTAACCGCGTTGGTGAGGGCGCGCACAATGTTGCGGGAGACGTGGTCGTGCAGGGCTGGGACGGCACATCGGGAAAAGTAGTGGCGACTGGGAACTGAGTAGCGCGGGGCCGCCGCCTCCATGATACTTTTGAAGGACTCAGTTTCCACAACCCTATACGGCAGCATCTCAAGGCTGATGAATTTTGCTATGCGGACGGTTAACGTTTGAGCGTGCGGGTGCGTGGCGGCGTACTTGCGCTTGCGCTCGAACACTTGCGCAAGCGACGGCTGAACGGTGCGCTGAACTACACTGCTGGATGGGGCCGAGGACAGCGGAGATGAGGGTGTGGGTGCAGGCCATGAGGCGGTAGTGCCTGTGTCCTGAGAGGGGGGTTGCATCTCAGTGGCAGGTTGGGGCACAGGGGGAGAGGCAGGGGTGCAAACCGGAGGCGGTGAACGGCCTTCGTCCCACCTTGTGGGGTGCTTGGCCATCATATGTCTGCGCATGGTGGTGGTGGTGAGGCTGTTGGTGTTGGCTCCCCGGCTGAGCTTTGCGCAACAAAGGTTGCACACCACTGTTCGTCGGTCGTCAGGCGTCTCTGTGAAAAACTGCCAGACCTTAGAGCACCTCGGCCTCTGCAGGGTGGCATGGCGCGAGGGGGCGCTTTGGGAAACACTTGGTGGATTATTCGGTCTGGCCCTGCCTCTACCCCTGGCCCTGGCCACCGCACTGCCTCTTGCAACCTGCCCTGCTGATGCCCTTGACTCCCCCTCTGAAGACCTGTCCTCCTGAGTAAGCGTTGCACACCAGGTGGGGTCAGTCACCTCATCGTCCTGCTGCTCTTCCTCCGAATCCTCTGTGCGCTGCTCCCTTGGACTTACTGCCCTTACTACTACCTCACTGCAAGACAACTGTGTCTGATCGTCATCGTCCTCCTCACCCACAGAAAGTTGTTGAGACAGTTGGCGGAAGTCCCCAGCCTCTTCCCTCGGACCCCGGGAACTTTCGAATGGTTGGGCATCAGTGACGATAAACTCCTCTGGTGGGAGAGGAACCGCTGCTGCCCAATCTAAGCAGGGGCCCGAGAACAGTTCCTGGGAGTGTTCCCGCTCCTGAGCAGGTGTCATTGTAGTGGAGGCTGGGAGGCTGGGAGGAAGGAGGAGCAGCAGACAGAGGATTCGGATTTGCAGCAGTGGACGGCGCAGAACTGCGTGTTGACGATAGGTTGCTCGAAGCACTTTCTGCCATCCAGGACAGGACCTGCTCACACTGCTCATTTTCTAATAACCGTCTCCCGCGTGGACCCATTAATTGGGAGATGAATGTGGGGACGCCAGAAACGTGCCTCTCTCCTAATCGCGCAGCAGTCGGCTGCGACACACCGGGATCAGGAGCTCGGCCTGTGCCCACACCCTGACTTGGCCCTCCGCGTCCTCGGCCGCGTCCACGTCCTCTAGGCCTACCCCTACCCCTCAGCATGCTGTATTACCAGTGATTTGATTTCACAGGCAGGAAATAAATTGGCGCAAGACTGCAGGCCAAATATAATTTTTTCCCTTTTTGGAAAACGAAAGGCCCCACTGCCTCTAGTGAATGAATAATCTAAGTTTAATAACTGTGCTGTGTCCCTGCTAATGTGTCACAGAACGTGAGGGTAGCAGAGTTATTATAACTCTGGCAGAGCAGGTATTTTTTTTCCCAATTAAGGAAAGCAAATGGCGAAGCCAGCAGTAAAGCGTAGCTGGGTGCGTATGATTTAGCAATGTTTTTCACGCAGCTCACACGTGTCCACCGCCCGTAAGGACGGACAGAGGCTGGACAAATAGATTTGTTTCCACTTGTTTTTCCACCAAAAGGCAGCACTGCGTATATTCAATGAACATGAGAAGTTTAATAACTGTGCTGTGTCCCTGCTAATGTGTCACAGAACGTGAGGGTAGCAGAGTTATTATAACTCTGGCAGAGCAGGTATTTTTTTTCCCAATTAAGGAAAGCAAATGGCGAAGCCAGCAGTAAAGCGTAGCTGGGTGCGTATGATTTAGCAATGTTTTTCACGCAGCTCACACGTGTCCACCGCCCGTAAGGACGGACAGAGGCTGGACAAATAGATTTGTTTCCACTTGTTTTTCCACCAAAAGGCAGCACTGCGTATATTCAATGAACATGAGAAGTTTAATAACTGTGCTGTGTCCCTGCTAATGTGTCACAGAACGTGAGGGTAGCAGAGTTATTATAACTCTGGCAGAGCAGGTATTTTTTTTCCCAATTAAGGAAAGCAAATGGCGAAGCCAGCAGTAAAGCGTAGCTGGGTGCGTATGATTTAGCAATGTTTTTCACGCAGCTCACACGTGTCCACCGCCCGTAAGGACGGACAGAGGCTGGACAAATAGATTTGTTTCCACTTGTTTTTCCACCAAAAGGCAGCACTGCGTATATTCAATGAACATGAGAAGTTTAATAACTGTGCTGTGTCCCTGCTAATGTGTCACAGAACGTGAGGGTAGCAGAGTTATTATAACTCTGGCAGAGCAGGTATTTTTTTTCCCAATTAAGGAAAGCAAATGGCGAAGCCAGCAGTAAAGCGTAGCTGGGTGCGTATGATTTAGCAATGTTTTTCACGCAGCTCACACGTGTCCACCGCCCGTAAGGACGGACAGAGGCTGGACAAATAGATTTGTTTCCACTTGTTTTTCCACCAAAAGGCAGCACTGCGTATATTCAATGAACATGAGAAGTTTAATAACTGTGCTGTGTCCCTGCTAATGTGTCACAGAACGTGAGGGTAGCAGAGTTATTATAACTCTGGCAGAGCAGGTATTTTTTTTCCCAATTAAGGAAAGCAAATGGCGAAGCCAGCAGTAAAGCGTAGCTGGGTGCGTATGATTTAGCAATGTTTTTCACGCAGCTCACACGTGTCCACCGCCCGTAAGGACGGACAGAGGCTGGACAAATAGATTTGTTTCCACTTGTTTTTCCACCAAAAGGCAGCACTGCGTATATTCAATGAACATGAGAAGTTTAATAACTGTGCTGTGTCCCT
The DNA here is from genome assembly GCF_035609145.1 of Eleutherodactylus coqui. NCBI lineage: Eukaryota > Metazoa > Chordata > Amphibia > Anura > Eleutherodactylidae > Eleutherodactylus > Eleutherodactylus coqui. Next base: position 390,631,117 of record NC_089837.1, read on the forward strand.
GCTAATGTGTCACAGAACGTGAGGGTAGCAGAGTTATTATAACTCTGGCAGAGCAGGTATTTTTTTTCCCAATTAAGGAAAGCAAATGGCGAAGCCAGCAGTAAAGCGTAGCTTGGTGCGTATGATTTAGCAATGTTTTTCACGCAGCTCACACGTGTCCACCGCCCGTAAGGACGGACAGAGGCTGGACAAATAGATTTGTTTCCACTTGTTTTTCCACCAAAAGGCAGCACTGCGTATATTCAATGAACATGAGAAGTTTAATAACTGTGCTGTGTCCCTGCTAATGTGTCACAGAACGTGAGGGTAGCAGAGTTATTATAACTCTGGCAGAGCAGGTATTTTTTTTCCCAATTAAGGAAAGCAAATGGCGAAGCCAGCAGTAAAGCGTAGCTGGGTGCGTATGATTTAGCAATGTTTTTCACGCAGCTCACACGTGTCCACCGCCCGTAAGGACGGACAGAGGCTGGACAAATAGATTTGTTTCCACTTGTTTTTCCACCAAAAGGCAGCACTGCGTATATTCTATGAATAATAACTGTGTTGTGGCCCTGCCTATACAATTCTTTCCCTGCAGTATCAATGGAGGGTGGAATGCTCTGCAGAGGCGATTTTGAGAAGCCCAAAAAAAATGCAGCACAGCTAACAGCAGCCTGGACAGTACTGCACACAGATAAATATGGCCCTAGAAAGGACCGTTGAGGTTCTTGAAGGCTACACTCACTCCTAACACTCTCCCTGCCTATGCAGCACTTCTGTCCCTAATGCCAGGTGCAACGCTCTGCAGAGCCGATTTTGAGAAAAAAAAAATGCCACTGCTAACAGCAGCCAACACACAGCTATCAGTGGCCCTAATAAGGACCTTTGGGGGGTCTTGAAGCCTACACTAACTACCAATTCTTTCCCTACAGCAGCTCCGGTATAAACAGCACTGTCCCTCATCTAACTCACCAGGCATCTGAGTGAGCCGCGGGAGGGGCCGACTTTTATATTAGGCGAACACCTGATCTCGCCAGCCACTCACAGCAGGGGGGTGGTATAGGGCTTAAACGTTGCAGGGGGAAGTTGTAATGCCTTCCCTGTCTTTCAATTGGCCAGAAAAGCGCGCTAACGTCTCAGGGAAGGAAGTGAAAGTAACCAGAACACCGCATGGTGTTCGTTACGAATAACGAACATCCCGAACACCCTAATATTCGCACGAATATCAAGCTCGGACGAACGCGTTCGCTCATCTCTATTCTTTATGTTGAGGCTACGAGAAGATATAGGAGTAAGAGATGAACATGTGGAATATCTGTGGGCAGAAATAGAGGTAGGGTAAAATAACAAAATCCTGATAGGGGTTTTCTATAGGCCACCCAAAATAACAGAAGAAACTGAAAACTTTTTATTAACACAAATAGAAAAGGTGTCAAACCGCAATTAAGTAATTATTATGGGAGACTTTAATTATCCTAATATGATATGGGTAGATGAAACCTGCATATCTCACAAGGGAGATAAGTTCTTGAGAACAATTAAAGGGGTGGTCTCGCGAAAGCAAGTGGGTCTATACACTTCTGTATGGCCATATTAATGCACTTTGTAATATACATCGTGCATTAAATATGAGCCATACAGAAGTTATTCACTTACCTGCTCCGTTGCTAGCGTCCCCGTTGCCATGGTTCCGTCTAATTTCGGTGTCTTCTTGCCTTTTTAGACGCGCTTGCGCAGATCCGTCTTCTCCCTTCTTCTCCCTTCGGCTCCGCTCGGCAGCATCGGCATTTTGGCTCCGCCCCCTTTTCGCATCATCGCGTAGCTCCGCCCCATGACGTGTGTCGGTTCCAGCCTCCTGATTGGCTGGAATCGGCACATGACGGGGGCGGAGCTACGCGATGACGCGAAAAGGGGGCGGAGCCAAAACGCCGATGCTTCCAAGACCAGCCGAAGGGAGAAGATGCATCTGCGCAAGCGCGTCTAAAAAAGCAAGAAGACACCGAAGTTAGACGGAACCATGGCAACGGGGACGCTAGCAACGGAGCAGGTAAGTGAATAACTTCTGTATGGCTCATATTTAATGCACGATGTATATTACAAAGTGCATTAATATGGCCATACAGAAGTGTATAGACCCACTTGCTTTCGCGAGACCACCCCTTTAAAGATAACTGCATTACTCAACTTGTATGGGAGCAAACTATAGGGAACGCCACTCTGGACTCATTATTAATTAACAAATCGGACAGCATCATGGGGTGCAGGTTCAGGGACACTTGGGAGATAGTGACCACAATATAATTAATTTCCAGCTGTCATTCAATAGGGGGCCCTGTTAGGGAGCGACAAAAAAACTAAACTTTGGTAAAGCAAGATTTAATCAGCTCAGAATTACTCTTGGCAACATTAATTGGGACAACATCCTCAAAAATAACAGTACAGGCAAAAAATGAGAGAAGTTTAAAAACATTATAAAGACCTCATGTGAGCAGTTCATACCCTTTAAAAATAACGGAATTACAAGTAGAAGGAAACCAATGTGGCTCGACAAGACTGTAAGGGTGGCAATAAGCAAAAAAAAAGAAAGTGTTTAAATTATTAAAATAAGAAGGCACTGAAGAAGTGCTAAAAACATACAGAGAAAAAAAACAAATTATGTAAGAAAGAAGTGCAGAGACAGTTAAAAAGGATTGAAAGCAGATGGAATACACTCAAGAGTTCTAAGGGGCAAAGTGACATGATAGATAGACTGCTAATTCTTATATTTAGGGACTCTATTGAGACCAGGGTTGTATCACTGGATTGAGCATTGCCAATGTGGTTCAGATATACCAAAAGTGGTCTAAAAGAAAGCCTTGTGACTACAGGCCAGTAAGTCTCACTTCAATAATTGGAAAAATATTCATGAGGCTTCTGAGTGATGCAATCCTGTAATACCTCAAGGAAAACAACGGCATAACTCCTCATCAGAATAGGTTCATGAGGGGTCAATCATGTCAGACCAATTTGATCAGCTTCTACAATGAAGTAAGTTCTAGGCTGGACCTAGGAGAGTTTATCGATCTTGTATATCAGGATTTTTTAAAGCATTTGACACCGTGCCACACAATAGGCTGATATATAAAATGGGACAGCTCAGTCTAGGCGAAAACGTGCGTAGCTGGTGTAACAGGGTGAGAGGTGTGGTCTGGAATGGAAGATATATGTCACAGAGGTTGTTAGCTTCTGTGATGTAGATCGGTCCAATATTACTCCAGGCCAGATCTTACACCTAAACAAGCAAGCTATGTAAAGAAACAGGTGGAAGTGAGGAGGAGGTGTGTGTCTAGGAGAACCAGACTTCAGTTGTAACCTGACTTCTGTTGTAAGCAGAGAGACGCTGTGGACAAAGAGCTACGTTGTTCCAGCAGAACACTTGGGGAACTCCTGCCCTAGGACTGGGGTCTGGAGACACTACAACTTAAAGACTAGCGGCGCTTCTGGACAACTACAGGTCTGTGAAAACAAACAGACTTATTACTGTTTCACTCAGCTGTGGACTTAATTGCTCCTCCTGTGAACTGCAGAGGGTTAAAGTGAAAGGACTTTTGCAAACTCTATCATTTTTTCTGGAGTCATTTCTGTTCTGCTAAAACTTATGTGAATAAACTAACAAAGATCTCTCTCCCTCTCTCCCTCCCGCTCCCCCCTGCTCCCCGCCGCAACTCACCTGTCACCTGCGCCGGCCCCCAAATCTTTAGAGACGAGCGGGGAGATACTCGGCTAAGGCACCACTCGCTCGAGTAATGTGCCTTAGTGAGTATACTCGCTCATCTCTACTCATTAACCCCAGTGGCTTTACAAGTGGTGGAGGATGCGCTGGCCATGGAGGAGTTAATGAAACAGCTAGCAGCAACTAGCACACAGCAGCAGAAGGCATTGTTTCAGCAGCAAAAGAATCATGCAGAAGCATTACAGATGCAACAAGAAACAAATCAACTTCTGACTCGTCAAATAGATTTAGTACAAAAAATACCAGCGCTCCAGTGTTTGAAAACAGACACAAAATATATATATGGGGATATATTATAACACCCAGTTATACAGCATATATCACTTACTTCTCAGGGGTGCTTATAGAAAAGCACCCCTGGATCCCGGAGAACAGGCAGAATCCAAGTGATAGATAAAGAAAATCTTTATTGTGCGACGCTTTTCGGCCGAGCTGTCAGCCTTTCTCAAGCTCCACGGGCCCGGCATCACAGGTGAGTCCTTTTTTCATAGTGTCCTCTATACATGAATTGTATTTAGATATTATATTTCTTATTCCATTATCTGGAGCGCTACCTATTATTACCTCTTTTCTAACTTCTGACTCGTCAGATGGCGATGCTAATGGAGACTAAAAAAAAGAGAAGTCATCCACTAGTATGGACATATTTAAGACCGTAAGGGGGTCATTACAAAAAATGACCCCAGAGGATGATATAGAAGCTTACCTGGGCATCTTTGAAAGGGTGGCAGCAAGGGAAAAACTACCACGAGAACAATGGGCGGAAGTTATAGCCCCCTATCTAACTGGTGAGCCGCAAAAGGCATATTATGACTTGCCACAACAGGATGCCATGGAATATGGCAAGCTGAAAACTGAGATTTTGGCTCACCTAGGGGTGAGCATGGCAGTCCGAGCACAGCGATGTTTGACCTCTTGCACCTAGCCCAAAAATGGCTGCAACCAGAAACCTCCTCACCTGCACAAATAGTGGTGAAGGTTGTGATGGACCGGTTCATATAGACTCTACCCAGGCCTATCCAAGGATGGGTGGCACAGGAAAATCCCAAGAACATTGACAACCTGGTGGGCTTGGTCAAGCAGCATGTTGCAGCGAAAGAGACAGTGGCGGCTGTGAGGCCTCCTAGCCATCCTGCAGATGCTCGGAGAGACCAGAGAGGTTTGGAGCCCATGCGAAGGAACCCGGTCACCCCCGTTACGTGCTGGGAGTGCCAAAGTCCCGGGCATATCGCCACTCATTGTCCAGCTCAGGCCGAACCTATGGAAAGCTCTTATGGCCGGGACTGTTCTATGGTGGCACATTCTACCTGCGCTACAGGGTTGGACAGAGACACCCAGCCACAGATGTGCCAGGTGATGGTGAATGGTGTGGAAGTGTCGGCCTTGCTGGACTCGGGAATCTGATTTCATTGCTGGATTCAGCTATATCCACTGGATTGACCCCCAGGGGCAGGTTGGGGTGGTCTGTATACATGGGGATCCAGCGATGGGTGGCGCAGGGAAATCCCAAGAACATCGACAACCTGGTGGGCTTGGTCGAGCAGTATATTGCAGCGGAAGAGACAGTGGCGGCTGTGAGGCCTCCTAGCCATCCTGCAGACGCTTGGAGAGAGAGTTCCAAATCCACTACAGAAAGGAAGCCAAGGATGTGCCAGGTGATGGTGAATGGTGTAGAAGTGTCAGCCTTGCTGGACTCAGGGAGTGTGATTTCATTGCTGCATTCAGCTATATTGACTGGATTGGCCCCCAGGGGCAGGTTGGGGTGGTCTGTATACATGGGGACACCAAAGAATACCCCGCTGCCCGGGTGACCATAAGCACAGTATGCGTCCCCGCCTGCTGATAGATCAGCACTAGAGAGCCGGGGACAGCCAGAAAAAGCCCTGGCAGCCAAAGGGAGGTAAGTATGTGATTTTTTTTTGTTTTTTACAGCACTTTTTCAGGATTTTCAGGGAAGAACTTATATTTAAAGCCTTTCCCTGACATCAATTGAAAGGGTTACTGGCAGCACAATCCTCTACTGCAGCTGACATGTGTGACAGATGCGGTAGAGAATTGAAGAATTCCTCTGTTGCCTCTGTCACAGATGTAACAGATGTAGCAGCAGGGAATTCTTTTAACTAGCGGAGATGAAGGAAACATCTATTTTTTTACACTAAAATCTTTGTTTTTCAGGGAAGGGCTTATATGTAAAGCCCTTCCCTTAAAAAGAATTCAGGGGTTCCGGCAGAGCATTGTTTTCAATGGAGCCGCGGGCAGCAGGAGCGGCTCCATTGAAAACAATGTACGGACCTGCATTCATGCATGTTTTTGCGCGTACATGGGTGCGCACCTATGTACGCACAAAAACACGCTTGTGTGAAGCCACTCTTAGACTTAGATTTTAAAAGTCTAGCTTTTTCATTTTAAGCTGTCGATTGTATAAAATTATCTCTTAAGGAAGCTTAACAGGCATACCTTAGGTTACTGATTGCAGTATTAGGGGTGTTGTTTAGTTGCAAGCATTTTTTAAAAGAATCTTCTATTTTTGCTTTAATAAGTTGACTATTTAGCAAAAAATTATTTAACCTCCATTAGGGTATAGATATTGGTTAAAGTGTTCTAGAATTTGGCATGACACTGGGGCAAGGTTGGACCATGTGACGTGCTTATGTTGGAGGATATAATTCTTTGAAGCAGCCATATTATTAATATTCAATCAAGCATCATAACCAGTAGAGGTGTTTGATGTCTATTATGTCACACACACACCTGATGCAACTAATGAAGCCCTTGATTAATTGTATAAGGTGTTCTTGGGGAAACCTAGCTTGCAAATGTGTGTGCTATTATGAGTTGAATAATTCCGAGATTTCAGTAGTCTTAGTGACATGGCCTGTTTTGTATCTGAAGACGCAACTATTTTTCTGGGGAATTTTCATCTCCACTTTTTAAAAAGCTATAACTTTAATATTTTTTCAATGACATAGCCATAGTTTTGTTTTTTGTGTAGGGAGCTGTAGTTTTTATACATACCATTTTTGGGGCATATATAATTTCCTACCTGATTTTTTGGGGGATTCTATTTGGATGTGTTGAGGACTGATTATCTGGGATGGTCTGATGCATTGCTCTTGTTGTGAGGTGGTGCTGCTCTTATATCTATGTTGTTGCTATCCTGAGGCTAGGTCATCAATAGAAAAATTCCGCAAAGTTCCAAACAACCCCTTTAAATGACCTTCAATTACTTGTCCTATAATGTCACACAATCATAAAGTTCTGATCCAGACTGTAGGTTAAATCTTTTGGGCCAATATTTTCTGAGAAAATAAACTTATTTTAATTATTTTATTCTAGACGAGTTAAAATCACAGTGTGTTATTGTATAACTGGCCTGAATTAGAATCACTGCCTCTGGTGTAATCCACAACATTTAAAATCTTTTTATCAAGCCCTGTGATAAACCAGTCATTTAAAGTGATGCTAAATTGGAAAATATTGAAGAATCCGAAATCCTTGGCAGAAACGGTCAAAGTGTTTGGAAATGTATAATCATTAGTTTACTGTTCTCTTAATAAAGGTTCTGCAACAATGAAATTAATCTTCAGAAAGAAAAAAAATTAAGAGGTAGTTTACCCCCAAGGGAGACATGATGGGATTTCTCTTTATAAGTTATGATGAGCACTCTTCAGGACAGACAGCAAAACCCCATGACGTCTCATTGTTTAATCAGTTTGGATAATATCAAGTTGATTAATCAGCTGCACTTCCCTTTGACATAAACTGCTAATACTTGCAGCAGTAGAGATATTTCCATTTTGTATAATGGCTTTCCCTCAGAATTGCCGTATCTTATCCATGTTCCCAGATCAGTATTTATGATATTATAAAGTATAACATCTACAAAGACTTTCTGATGGATGTATAGCAGGCACCGTTGCAAACATTTCTCGTGTATATGCAAAGCCCCTAAGAATAGAAGAAACTAAATCCCATTCAGTAGTGTTACAATTCAAAGCCCTTGTAATTCAATCTCAAAGTGAATAACTCTACTGTATATGCTTGCAATTCTATATTACTTGCTAGATGCCGAGGTTTATAAATGCAGAGGTTTATCAGTAGCATTGCAGCAAAATAAAGGGAATGGAATTAGTTCAATCATTATTATAAGTGATTGTATCAAGTAATGGATAATGTAAAACATCAACTAAAATATAACAGATCAACAAATATCTACATATGTTACAACTATATGCAGATCCACTTTTTATATACACAGTCTAGACTCTAAAATAATATGTATTGATATTTATTCAAAAACATATAGCCCAATAGGGCACACCTAACACAAAAAAGACCAAAAAACACAAAACAAAAAACTTATGGGTAGCAAAACTGAGACTGTTGGCAATCCCGATGTGGGTGAGACGCAAATGCCAACCATATATCAATATGTCGAGACGTGTTGCTAGGATACTATGTCAAATATAAAACCTAAATAGGAGGCTAAAGTAAATTGCCTCTCTGAGAGTGATGTTGATCATTTGAATTTGTAGGATCACAACTCCCACTATGGTTGTACCCAATAGACACTTGTTAGAATTTGGTATCCCAAAATATGCAACACAAGTACTTTATCTAATATATAACCTGATGCAGGAGGCTAGATGATGGAATAAACTAGTGCATCAAAATAAATTGCCGGGTAGCATTGATCACATCAATGTTATAGGATCACTGCTCCCTTAGTAAAAAAAAAAATTTTTATGACTATTTTTTATGACCCTCCTTGGGTAGAGACATATAAGCTAGGCTACTCAAGCCCACCATCAGGGCTATGAGCACTTTTTTTTTATTTTTGAATGGCACTTGTTAGAAGGGATGGGTTTATGTGATGGCACACATTTTGGAGAAGCTATCACAGAAAATTAAAACTATACTGTGATCCCAAGAATCTCTGTGCTGCTTCTGGCAATGATCTACCAGAAGAACATATTATTATAACTTAATCATAAAATTTGCAGATGCTACCTGCACAGGTTGTTGATGGCATTCATATTCATGTAATTGAAGTAGCATTAAGTGTTTTCATTAGCTGAACATGCCAGGAATTTACTTAGGTGTTTTTTTTCATTTATTTGCACCATTGTTTAAACTTTTGGCTAAAGCAATTGATGTGCTAGTGACGAATAAAGGGCTTGTACACAAAAATAAAAACATCACTGTTTTCTTCTAAAAACAGTGCCACACATGTCCACAGGGTGTAAGTTGTATAACAGTTCATGCCTATTCACTTCTATGGACCTGAGCTGCAATACCAGACACAACCCATGACGAGGTGTGGCACTGTTTCAGAAAGAAATCACATGTTTTTCTGATCCTATACAACCTCTTTAACCCCTAAGATGCTGTTTATATTTCTGTATTTTTTTATTGGAGTGGTAAAACAATAGAAATAAGAAATCACATAGGAATTATCAAGCTTTTTTTCTGTTCTTTCTGACCAAGACAAATTGACTTGAGTAGTAATTTATGGAAAATGTTTTATTTTTCATTTATATTCATTATACAGCATGTTTATTGGTCAAAGACATTTATTTTTTTTTATTTTTTTTTTATTAAATCAGTTTTTATTAAAGTTTTGACAGATAGACAGAAAAATCAAAAGATATAACATGTATCAATCATACATACATAGGAATGGAGAGTACACCTGCCAGTATTATAATTTCATACTCAGCTATACGATCTGCAATTGGCATTATGAGATCAAAATGTAACCCTTCTAGAGGAGTATTAAGGATAAAATCGAGCATCAACTATCAAACTCTTCTCCTCCAGTTTAACTCTCTTACCCAACAGCTGGTAATATAACGCAAAATCACCACCTGTAGATTGTGAGGGGGGGGGGGGGTAGGAAGAAGGGGGGAGGAGAATGCGGTAGGGACGAAGGGGTCAGGGAGATGGATATGCCGAGGTGGCCTCTTGGTACAGAGGGGGGGAGGGGGGGATATGAGAAGAGCACCCCCCTCTCATCAGTCTCTTCAGTCCCACAACGCCAGGGGCCGAATCTCACGCCATGGCGCCCATGTTACGATAAACTTGTCATAAGAATTGTTGGACCAGCTATGTAGTTCTTCTAATGAGTATAAATTGTCTACACTATCTCTCCATTGACTCAACGTAGGGGGAGTATTTTGTAGCCATAGACGGGGAATTAGGGATTTAGCAGCGTCCAGGAGCAAAGCAATCAGTTTATTCCTGGTGGGGTGGAAGTGCGTATGTGGTCTCCATAACAGGACTAAGTCAGGGGAGATTGAGATCTTTGGGTTAATCTTCTGGATGATTTCGTCCACGCCCTTCCAGAAGGGGGCCAGCAAAGGACAAGACCACCAGATGTGGAGGAACGTCCCTTCGTCTTTCTTACATCTCCAGCATACTTTCTGGGTGGAGAGTTTGTGGTCATATAACCACTGAGGGGTCCGATACCATCTTACCAGCAGTTTATAATGTGCCTCTTGGGCCATAACGCAAGGGGACAGACCAAATGAAGTACTTAGGATGGACTTAGTTTCTTCTGTACTTAGGTGAATCCCCAGTTCCTTCTCCCATGAGGTGAGAAAGGCTGGTTTATAGGGCTGTTCTGGGGAGATAAAATTCCTGCGGAGAAAAGTAATTCTCCTCTGAGATGCTTTGTTGTCTAACCAGGCCCTTTCAAAGGGTGTAGAAGGTCTAGTAGAATTGTATTTGCTGAGGTATGCTCTAAATGCGCCGGTCACCTGAGCTACCTCTAAGAAGGGGAAGTTCTGCTCCGGCTGCAGCTTTTGAAGAATGCTAATAGGGTCCAGATGGGCCAGCGGTTGCAGGTTTGCTATATGAAGTGACTTAAGTTTCCCCCACACCGGGGCAATGTCCTGACTCATTTGGGGATTCAGAATTTTGGGGATGGAAGACAGCGGGAGTATGGGTGAGGGAGATGGAGCCAACTCCCCTCTAAGCCTGTCCCATACCGCACAGGGCCCCCTGAGAAGCGGGTTGTAAGTCTTGGACTGGTAGCGCGATTTGACTGGGAACCATAGGTCCTCTGCCAGAGGAGGTCTGCTATACCCCTCTGCCAACCTCGTGAGTATCCCATCCCCCTCCGCGTGAGCTAGGTCCCACCAATATTGTAGCTGGGAAGCTCTATAGTAGTCGTCTAGGTTGGGGAGGTCTATGCCTCCCTCCTTGCCCCTCCTGATCATTAGGCTGTGCGCCAATCTTGGTCTCCTCCGCCTCCACACAAAACACGAGAAGGACGAACGTAGCTCTTTAAAAAAGGTGGTGGGGAGGTGGATAGGGAGCATCCTAATCTTGTACAGAATAATAGGAAGGATATAGGTTTTTATGATGTTTTTTCTCCCAAACCATGACACAAATGGGATGTCATAATTTTTGAGAAGATGCTTGACCCGGTCAATAAGAGGGGCGAAGTTTGCTTTATATAGATCTTCGGCTTTCCTGGTCAATCTGATACCCAGATACTCTAGGTATGTGGTTGACCATGCCCATGGCGAGTTGGCTCTCAGCTGGTCGTACTGCTTGGATGGAATGGAAATATTTAGAGCTGTCGACTTTGAAAAGTTAATTTTAAAGTTTGATAATCTGCCAAACTCCTCTAGAAGTTCTAAGAGCCTGGGCAAACTCTTCAGGGGGTCAGTAACCAAGAATGCCACATCGTCCGCAAAGGCCGCCGCTGAGAGTTGTTGGCCCCCAATATTGAGGCCTTTCACCCCAGCGTCTTGTCTTATCCTCAGCAGTAGAGGTTCTAAAGACAAAATAAAGAGGGAGGGGGAGAGGGGGCACCCCTGCCGAGTGCCGTTTTTTATGTGGAAGGGAGGGGAGAGAAGCTCGTTTACTCTGAGTCTTGCATGCGGGCACGTGTAAAGCGAAAAAATTGCACGTATGAACTGCTCGGGAAAGTTAAAGTGGTGGAGCACCCTCTCCATATACAGCCAGTCAACCCTATCAAAAGCCTTTTCGGCATCCGTTCCTACTAGGGCAAGAGGGATATTGTGGTGTTGAGCATACCTGGCCGCATGGAGAAGTCTAAGACAATTATCTCTCCCCTCCCTACCTTTTATAAATCCCGCCTGTTCTCCCTCTATCAGGGAGGGTATAAAGGGTGCTAGTCTTTTTGCTAGCAATTTAGCCCACAATTTCATATCCAGATTAATCAAGGATATGGGGCGGTAGTTTCCACATAGCTCCGGGTTTTTGTTATCTTTGTGGATCAAGACGATGTGTGCCTCCTGGGCTTGTCTCGGCAGGGATGCTCCCCCCATCAGGTCATTATACAGGGTTGTTAACCTGGGTTTTAACTCTGAAAGGAATATTTTGTAATAGTGAAGGGGAAAACCGTCAGGGCCGGGGCTTTTATTAGGAGGGCTGGACGTTATCAGTTCCTCCACCTCAGTTTGTGTTATCTGACCAGTTAGAAAGGAAGCCTCCCGTGAATCGATTCTAGGCATTTTAATCCGCCGGAGAAAGCCGTCAATGAGGTCTGTGTGCTTTTCCGGGGGTGAAGTATCACCTTCTTTTTTTATGTTATATAGGTCCGAGTAGTACTTTCGGAATTCTTCCGCTATGTCCTTGGAGGCGGTCATAGATACTCCCGATGGGGTCTTAATGGCCCTGATCTGGTTCTTTGTGCGAGCTTTTTTAATTAGTGCTGACATAAGTCTGCTGCCTTTGTTGCCCTGGGCATAAACTTTATGTCTGAAATATAGTTGTTTTTTATTGAATTTAGAGTTCAATAAAAGTTTCAGGTTAGCTCTTACCTCAGACAGTTTATCTAGGTTTAGTTTAGTTTGCGACAATTTCGCTGTTAACTCTAGCTTAGCAATTTGTGAAAGCTTATCATCTATAGCCTTCTGTGTGCGTTTCTTGACCCGAGAACCCAGGTCAATCAACAGGCCTCGCATATAGGCCTTATGGGCCTCCCAGACAATCGGGGACTTAGACCCCTCAGAAGAGTTAAGAAGAAAGTACTCCTCTAGATGTTTAGACAGGTATTCTTTGTCCTCTATCTGATCTAGAAGAGATATATTTAGTGACCATCTCCACTCCCTAGCGCACGATTGTGGTAGACGAATCGTCACATGCACGGGGGCATGATCCGATATCGTCATAGTGTCTATGACGGCACTGATCAGCGTCGTGAGGAGGGCGGAGGAGACCAAGATGTAATCCAACCTCTGGTATGTCGAATGTACCGAAGAGAGATAAGAGAAGTCCTTAGTGGAGGGGTTTAGAGAGCGCCACGAGTCTACCAAGCCGAGCTCCTGAATCTGTTTACCCAGTCTTCTCAGTTTGCCCTGCGAGACCCGCGACCGGCCAGACGAGGAATCTAAGGCGGGGTTGAAGGTGACATTAAAATCACCTGCTAGAATAATCTGTCCTACACTAAAATGTTTCAGAATTTCCAGCTGTTTTATCAGCCAGGGCACTTGCTCCGAATTGGGGGCATAGATATTAGCTAGGGTCATTTTGGTGTTGTTTAGTGTCCCTCTCAGGAAGAGAACTCTTCCCTCCTCGTCCCCAAATCGGGCCTCCTCTACGAAATTAATCGTTTTGTGTAAGAATATGGAGACCCCCTTGGAGGCCGACGAGGGGTGAGTATTATGAAAGGCACTGGGAAAGCGCTTCCCCGGAAGGGAGAAGGCTTTGCCTCCCTTGAAGTGGGTTTCTTGGAGAAAAAGAATTTTGGTATCATACCTTCTCAGTAGCAGCTCAAGATCATGACGTTTTGACGGAGAGTTGAGGCCCCTGACGTTGAAGGATGTGAGACGTAAACCACTCATTATAACGCACCTGAACTAAGGAGTGAACAGACAGAGATGTTAATTTTTACCAAGATGTCCCTAGATTAGGGAGTATGAGCGTCCGCTATATATCTTCCTCGTGATCTCCCAGCACCCAAGCGGAGGGGGGCAGGCACCACAAGGTACGGAAAGGTTAGGGAAGAGAGGGAAGGTAAGGAGGTGGGGGAATGCAAACACTAGTTTTGTTTACAACAGAAAGGTCAGAGATTCCCTGCAAAGGAGAGTCTCTGCCCAGAAAGTGGATTAACTCCTAAGTCTATAACTACTAAGTTGTAGTTTAATAACCGAGGACGGTTTGTTGGACAACCCGGAAGAGTCGTAGGCTATTCCGGGAAATCCGAGCAAAGCTTTCTACCTGGACTTAACAGTACAGACGCCCATCTAGTCCCTACAGGGGGGGGACTAGTGGGCTATGCGCCCAGGGTGAAAGATACAATACAATATGTAAATGCAAATAAAACGGTAGCATATATTATAGATCATACTATATAGCAAGTAAAAACGTGTGATGGGGCCAAAGTATGGAGGGATCTAAATGATCAATACTTGGATAGAAAACAGTCACCAGTTAATGAAGCAGAGTACCGGAGATTTGTAAAAGGAGTAGCCCCGTCGTCTCTCCTGGTTATCCCATGGAGGCGGGAGGAGCCGGTTCTGCGACTTCGAACTTCACTGGGTTGCGGAGATAGCTGGTAAATCTGGAGAATCTAGAAAAAAAGAAAAATAAGCAGAGAAACGAACAGAGGGACCAAGTCCTCCAGTGGGCGAGCAGCCCGGATGGAATAACGGCTGCTCCTAAGGACCGTTCGACTCTGTCGACCGGTAGAGTAAAGAGCATCGAAGCTGTAATTAAAGTTCTCACAGATCCTGACGTGGCTTCTTCTTTTTTCCCTTAGGGGATTTTGAACTCCCCGCTGACAGCCAGTCCCCTGGGTCCTCAAGCGGTTGGAATTGAAGAGGGTCAGGAATCGACTGCCAATTAGGGAGGTCAATTGGTTCAATATCGAGGAGCTCCCACAATTTTTGCATATCTTCCTGGGTGCGAATATTGAACTTCTTGCCTTGTATCGGGATGCTGATGCCAAAGGGGAATAACCAGGCATATCTTAAGTCTCTAGATTTGAGAACCTCCAGCAGTGGGCGTAGAGCACGTCGCTTGGCTAAGGTGGAGGGTGCTAGGTCTTGAAAGAGCCGAACCACAGAGTCCGTGTATTTTAATTCACCGTGTAATCTGGCAGCTTTCAGCACCGCGGCAGTGTCGGGGAACGCTAGCAGCTTGCAGACCACATCTCTGGGGAAATCAGAAGAGCTCGATGGGGGTCTGAGAGCTCGATGTATTCTCTCAATACAAATGCTAGACGCTCTTTCTTCCCCTAACAGGGTTGCAAAAAGTTCTTTGGCAATCTTCGGAAGGCATTCGTTAGCAAAGGATTCCGGAATCCCCTTTAGGCGCAAGTTATTGCGCCTATTCCTGTTCTCGAGATCTTCTTGGAGCAGAAGCGCCCTGTTAAGATATAAATGCTGCTCCTTAACTGCTTGCTCTAACTGTAGGGAGTGAGATACAATGGCGGCAGAAGAGGACTCCAAATCCTCCACTCTGTGTCCCAGATGTCTGAGCTCGTCTTTTATTTCAGCCAAATCTGAGCTGATGGGGCGCAGGGCTTGTGAAATCAGGTTAATCATGAAGCCCCTTGAAACTGACTCACCCTCTTCTCCTTCAGAGGGGGGTTCCCCCTCCTCCGCCTGATTGAGTGCAGGGGTGAGTGCACGTGCCGCCGCCATCTTGGACGCGGGCCGCGGTGAACGCGCCGTCCGCTCTTTGAAGAAACGTTGCACATCCACCTGTGTTTTGGCTGGTCGAGGGGTGTTCTGTAGATCTGTGTTCTTTTCCTTTACTGTCTTCCCCATTTTCTTATACTTCTACCGTTGTTAATGAGGGTACTGTGGGCGTCTGACTGAGGGAAGCGGCTTTAGGCCGACATCACCTTCGTTGCCCAGGCAACGTCACAGAAAAAATTGACTAACTGACAGAGAGTCTGAAAGAGAGTCTATATATGAAAAATTGAAGTGAGTTAGATCCTGCGTCACAGGATCCACAAAAATTAGAGCAGTGCTCTTGTATATAGTCTCTGGGTCCCCTGGGGGTGTAAGCAGGCTGTTCCGGGATTGAGGTTTTAAGGGGTTAAAGGTACTCCCCTTGGAGCCTGTTCTTCTATCTTCCCCAGAGGGGGGGGTGGAGTGGTGTGATGGAGAAGTTAGGCGGGAAGCTTCCCGCCAAGGAGGGAGAAGAAGGGGGGGGGGGGCAGCTGGGGGGGGGGGAATGGCGCGAAGGCAAAAGGCCCCTGAAATACTGCCTTCTCTTCTTACTTTAGTGGAGGGTAGCAACGGAGCAGGCTCCCCTCTTTATCCACCTCACACCCGATCGTCTCCCACCTCCGCTGACCCTCTCACCCGTCCCGGCGTCTGTTGCTGTAGCTCCGGAGGAGTCGGGAGCCTGCCGCTGCGGTGAGTGTTGCTCGTCTCTCTCTCCTATTCCTCTGTCCGCCCGGTGCGTTGAGAGACAGATCGCTGCCTGTCCCTGGCTTTGTTAGCTTTCGCCGGGCGCTTCCTTTCCTCAGAAAGCGCTCGGCTCTTCAGCTCAACAGATGGCTGCAGCTCGTCTCCGGCGCCCGGTCCCGCCGCTCAGTCTCTGTCAGCAGCGGCGTCGGAGCCCGCTCAGGGTTGTCTCGGCGTGCAGGGGGGATCAGCAGTAATTCTCACGGGTCTCTGGTGAGCTTGAGGTGCCAGGAAGGTCTAGAAGGTGTAGAAATTCCCTTCTGGAAGAGGAACCCTGGTTCCGTGCGACCATCCACTCCGCAGGTTAGGCCACGCCCCCCAAAGACATTTATTTAAGGCAGGCAAATAAGTTATACATATGTTAATAATCACAATGAAAGGCTCTACCTCAGACTCATTTACATGCATGTAACTGAAACAATGCATATTATTGTTAGAATGCTATTGTCTAGCAATGTACTTCAATAAGATCTTGAAAATCATCACTGTAAAGATGTTTAAGGGGAAATTTTAACAGCTAAAGGGGTTGTTCGATTACTGGACAATCTCTTTTTAATAGGACCCTTGCATGAAAATAATGAATAGAAATGTACACACCCTCTGCGGCTCCCGGGATCCAATGCTACAGCTTTCAGCAACCCCGGAGATTCCTGTGACAGATGAAGCCATGAAAACAAGTGACTGCTGCAACCAATGAGAGGCTTATGCATCACCAACCATTCTCCTGAGCATCATGATGCCAGGAGTTCAAGGCTATGATGCTACAGGCTCTTATTGGCTGCAGTGATCACATGACACAATTCTTGAATGTATTAAGAGAAGCATAGAGTCTAGATTATGTAAGGTCATTATCCCCCTCTAGTTTTCCTTAGTCAGACCTCATCTTGAATACTGTGTCCAGTTCTAGGCACCCCACTTTAAAAAAAGATATAGATAAACTGGAGCAAGTTCAGAGAAGAGATACCAGGATGGTGAGTGGTCAGCAAATCATATCCTATGAGGAACGGTTAAAGGATCTGGGAATGTTTAGCTTGCAAAAAAGAAGGCTGAGGGGAGACTTAATAGCTGTCTACAAATATCTGAAGGGCTGTCACACTGCAGAGGGATCAGTCCTATTCTTATTTGCACAAGAAAAGACTAGAAGCAATAGGATGAAACTGAAAGGGAGGAGACACAAGTTAAATATTAGAAAAAAATTTCTAACAGTGAGGGGGATCAATGAGTGGAACAGGTTACCATGGGAGGTGGTGAGCTCTCCTTCAATGGAAGTGTTCAAACAATAGCTGGACAAATATCTGTCTGGGATGATTTAGTGAGTCCTGCACTGAGCAGGGGGTTGGACCAAATGACCCTGGAGGTCCCTTCCAACTCTACCATTCTATGAAGCTATGACTTCCTGTGGCAACAAACACCAGGACCGGAGTGAGCTGCAGCAGTAGATCCTAGCATCTATGGGGGAAGGGGTATCTCTCTGTTTATTATTTTCACACAGGAAGTCCTATTGAAAAGGTGTTGTCCAGTAACCAGACAACCCCTTTAATCCAACTGTTTAAATCCAATTTAGCAACCTCTTTCCATAACATAAAGAGAATATATGAGATTAGAAAAAGGGGCCCTCTTGTTGAAAAAATTGATTACCACTGACGCTGTATAAAGCTATGTAATTGGCATTATTTAATGTACCCTATTTCTTTTGTAGATTCATATTTTTTTGTCTCTTCTACTTTCCCCCTCCACTACTTCTTGCTCTTCTCCTCTTCTGCAATGTAACAATGAACCAATTGTTATGTGATATGATGTCACTAGAGATGAGCGAACGTGCTCGGCCACGCCCCTTTTTTGCCCGAATACCGCGATTTCCGAGTACTTCCGTACTCGGGCGAAAAAATTCGGGGGGCGCCGTGGCGGCACGGGGGGTAGCAGTGGGGAGTGGGGGGAGAGGGAGAGAGAGAGGGCTCCCCCCTGTTCCCCGCTGCTACCCCCCGCACCGCCACGCCTCTCCCCGCCCCCCGGCGCCCCCCGAATCTTTTCACCCGAGTACTGAAGTACTCGAAAATGGCGGTACTCGGGTGCGTAAGTACTCGAAACGAGTACGTTCGCTCATCTCTAGATGTCACCACTTGTTACCATGTTTGTTAGTATAATATTTGATGATACTTATACATATATTTAATTTTATCATATGGAGGCTCTGTGTACTCACCTCCATGTGTCCTTGCTTAAGGCCCATTTAGACACAACGATTATTGCTCAAAATTCACTCAAAACCTATCTTTTGAGCGATAATCGTTGTGTGTAACTCCACTGACATCATGCAGTTTTCATTAAGCCACTGCTGACCATTTTCATGCTTATCAGAAATTCACAGCGGGATACAGCTGATACTATTGTTTCAGCTGTATCCCACTCGCTGAACACAGGCAATTAACACATGCAATATTCTATTGTTTTTGTTATAGTATAATCTATTAAATATTACAAATAAGCTAAACCTTTTGTTTCATGTATCACATATATCATATACAGCTGTAGCTCCAGTTCTATCAGTGCTACCAACCTGCTTGTGGTGTGATTTTAAAGATACGTTTCCTGGCTTTAAAATCAGGGTAAACATTGTCTGTAGTCTTTTCTTCAATATTTAAAGCATTTTGTAAGGTGAAAAAACTTTTTAAGCTTATTCTCTGTAAAACCACTTAGATGCCATGGTTTGCAAACCATAGCATCTAAATAGTTTTTACAGAAAAAAAGCTAAAAAAGTTTTTTCTCCTTACAAAATGCTTTAAATATTGACGAAAAGAAAAAGAAAAAAGTACAAATAATTGGTATCACCACATCCATAACATCCAGTGTTATAAAACATTACATTATTTAACCAGCACCGTAAAGTGCATGAGAAAGAAAATTAATAAAAAATCGCCAAAATAGGCATTTTCTGTTCATTTTGCTTCCCCAAAACAGGAATAAAAAATAATCAAAAAGTTGCATGTAAATCAAAATGGTACTAATAAAAGTTACAAGTAATTCTGCAAAAAAAAAGCCATCATACAGCTATGTCGACTGAAAAAATAAAATACTATGATCTTGGAATGAAGCAACACACAAGAAGTGTTTTTTTAAGGAAAAAATTGTTAATTTTGTGTAAAAATCAGTAAACCATAATTTAACCTATATGAATTTGGTGTTGCCATAACCCTAATGAACTGTGAAATAAAGTAAACATAATATGGTAAATGCCTTAAACATAAATCCCCCCCCCCCCCAAAAAATGGTGAAATTGCTGTTTTACCATTGCCCCCAGCAAAAAATAATAATAAAATGTATTCAATATATTATATACACTCCAAATTTGTTCCAGTTATTACCACTAAAATACAAAATATGAAATTATTTACTGCCTCTTAGGCTAAAATTAGTGATGCGACTACTGGGTTTAAATTAGACTTAAGGCGACTTGAGTTATGGGCTAAAAATATTTACATGAGATATAAATTCAAAATCTACAATAAAAAAGTGACATTTTCAGGAGGATTTTTCCAATTGTAACGTAACTGTTAGGTGATTAAAATGAAATATTTAGCTACCAATTGCACACCATACATATTAGGTTATGTATATAGCCTTCTTAATTTCTTATATATTACATGGATCAAACAGAGTGTTAACATAGGCAGTAATATCCCATAGGAGATTAGTTTCTTAATCTTGTAAGAATCAGCTACTTAGTTAGTAATGCTTAAGCTGACATTGATGTGATGACACCCCGATGTAATTAGAAGTCAATAAGTCACAATCCGGAGAAGATCACAAGAGGATTATATGTCTCACTTGCTAAACCAATATCACAGTCTCCTTCTTCTAATAGTGTAAAATGACTCATTTAAAATGTCTTCAGGGTACAACACATTTGCATTTACTTTTTAGTGACATCTAGTTTGCAAAAGAATACTTTATATTAAAATTTATAATTGCTAACAAAATTAATGTTTAAGTGGGACTACTAAAAACCTATCAAAGCCGCATTACTGTAATTTGATTGAAATCTGGTTTGAAAACAGTAGTCATCCAGAAAGTAGAGGGAGCTGTTATTAATGTATTGGGTACTTTTTAAATGCATATGCTTCAAAATATATTTGATTTGTTGTTTTTTTATGTTAAATTCTACACATGAGCAGTGATAGAAGAGTAAAGCCACCCGCACACAGGCTGTTCTGAGCTGATTGATTTCAATGGGGCTTCTCAGACAAGTGTTTTAGCGCAGCATTTGTAACGCATGCTAAATAGAATGCTGCATGTTCTATTTTTCAGCGTTGAATCGCTTTTTAACGCACCACATCACCCATTGCAATGATGGTGTGTGTTTAAAAAATGCTGTCGAAGAAATTGGATTCCACCAATTAAGAGTCAGACAGTTTGTTTACAAATGCAGGAAATTCAAGACCATTATTAACCTCACTAGTAGTGGGCAACCAAAATTATTGTTAATGTTCATGAGTCCACCTTCAGGAAGACACTGAAGAACAGTGGTGTGCATGGCAGGATTGTAAGGAGAAAGCCTCTACCCTCCAAAAAGAATATTGCTGCCAGCCTGCAGTTTGCTAAAGAAAGATCACCTGGACAAGCTGGAAGACCTTTGGATCAATGTTTTGTGGATGGATGAGACCAAAATAGAGCTTTTTGGTTTTAATGAAAAGCGTTATGTTTGGAGAAAGAAAATATTACAGCATAAAAACCTTATACAATCTGTGAAATGCAGTGGTGTTAGTACCATGGTCTGAGCCTGTTTTGCTGCATCTGGGCCAAGATAGCTTACCATTATTGATGGGACAATGAATTATGAATTATACCAGCAAATTTCTAAAGGATAATGTAAGATATCTGAATGTGATCTGAACTTCAAGACAACGTGGGCCATGTAGCAAAATGATAACCCAAAGCACACAAGTCATTCTACAAAAAGAATGGTTACATTTCTGGAATGGCCAAGTCAAAGTCCTGATCTAAATCTTATATAAATGTTGTAAAAGGACCTGAAGTGAGAAATTCATGGGAGAAAACCCACCAACATAACAGAGTTAAAGCTGTTTTAACGGGGGCTAAAATTCCTGCAAACGATGTGCAGGACTAATCAACAAGTAGCAGAAACATTTAAATTCAATTAATTCTTCACAAAGTGGTCATACTACAAACTGAAAGCAAATGTTAACATACTTCTGCCAGTCACAGATATGTGATATTATATCATTTTCCTCAATAAATAAATGACCATGTTTAATATGTTTTGACTAATTTGTTTGATTTTGTGATCTGTATCTACTCTTGGACTTTTCTGATGTAGTTTTAGGTCAAATATAAGCAGAGATATAGAAAATTCAAGCACCACTATATATATCAGTGCAAGGCCTTAGATAAGGGCCTTATTCCATCCATGGGAGACTCTATGAAATGAGGGCCCTAGATAATTGCCCAGTTTGCCACACTCTATTACTGGCCCTGTTCAGTACATTGAAATTCTTGAGTTCATTATTCAGTAGGAGTCTGGAATTAAGATGTTTTTCTAATATACATTCCCCATAATTTTTCTCCGTTGGCTCTACATTAGTACAAAGCTAAGTCCATCACAGATTACTAAATAGTATAAAGCCTTATTAAAAGATAATAAAATGATATTTTACTTTATTATCAAAGCGAGTCTATTTTCTCTATGATAAAAAGTATCTAGTGGTTTACGAGCTTAAAGGGGTTGTCCCGCGCCGAAAAGGGTTTTTTTTTTTTTCAACCCCCCCCCCCCGGTCGGCGCGAGACAACCCCGATGCAGGGAGGTAAAAAAAGCTTACCGGAGCGCTTACCTTAATCCCCGCGCTCCGGTGACTTCAATACTTACCGCTGAAGATGGCCGCCGGGATCCTCTGTCTCCGTGGACCGCAGCTCTTCTGTGCGGTCCATTGCCGATTCCAGCCTCCTGATTGGCTGGAATCGGCACGTGACGGGGCGGAGCTACACGGAGCCTGCATTCTGCACGAGCGGCTCCATAGAGAACAGGAGAAGACCCGGACTGCGCAAGCGCGGCTAATTTGGCCATCGGAGGCCGAAAATTAGTCGGCACCATGGAGACGAGGACGCCAGCAACGGAGCAGGTAAGTAAAAAACTTTTTATAACTTCTGTATGGCTCATAATTAATGCACAATGTACATTACAAAGTGCATTAATATGGCCATACAGAAGTGTATAGACCCACTTGCTGCCGCGGGACAACCCCTTTAAGTAATTCATGCCAGCAAACAATGTAATTCCTTTAAATTTTCCAATACCTGATATAAAATGTATGATCTATTTTTCAATTTGTGCTTTTCAAGCAGTTGAAGAGAAATTTTATTGTAATATGTTTCAATGATTTCATTATTATCCTTTCAGTTATCTTATTTGACATACATAGAAGTAAAACACATTGAAAATCCAGTAATCACATGTGAAAAATTACATGTAAAGCATTTGTCCAATCATTATGTCCCTCTTACAAGTGCTACAGCTAGCACAACTAAAAAACAAACAAGACCTTTTTTCTTTTTCCTTGTGAGCCCTCTACTTTTTTGTTTCTAACTTCAGAATAGATCTTCCTGGTCTGTGATGTCACAAGCTTAGTTTACATAAATTGTGTTGAGGTCTGCTATAGACATTAGTACAGTCTTTGATTTTTGCCCTATCCCCGCCATAATGTTGCGGAGAGAAGCAGTTATTTAGAAGTCGCCGCCATCCAGCTTTGAACTCTCATGAAAAATAACAGTCACATTGGACATTTGCTTCAATATTTCATAAATCTGTTTATTTATTTTTTCTTTAAAACATACAGATGTGTACATTTTAGTATATCTACTCCTTGACTATACCCAAATTCTATACCCATGAAAGTAGATTTTACTACTACTAGATTAAACTACTATGTTAATAATGAGCATGTTTATCTAAAATATTTGCATGCCACTCATTGAACTGTGAATGTTTCCTTGGACTTCTGTACCTTAATGATAAAAGGGTTTGAATTGAAAGTTATCAAAAACATGATAAAGAGGCAATTCTTAAGGTTAACCATGTCTTTGATATAATAGAAGGTTTATCTTTACATGTACTTCTAGGTTAAAGTACATGTATAAGACATTTCCATTTTTCTTCCAGATGGCAACACAAAATCTGTTTATAGCATTAAATATGCTTCCCCTTTCTTTATTTTCTCCTCTTTTCCAATTTATAGTTACAAATACTTTTATGTGGTTCAATATTTACAAAAGAATTACAAAATCAAAAGGAATCCCATGGTTACAGGAGACAACATAATTATAAGGGTCAACTTGATAAGACATATAATCTTCAGAAACCTGCAGGTTTGCTTAATAAAATATTTATATCACTCACAGTTGGGCACCAAAAGAGAGGGTAATGTAAATGAATTCCTCAACAGCAACTTTTTAATGTGGAAATATCTGCAGTAAATCTGTAACCATGTAACCATGGTTTAGCTCAAGATCAAGTAATAGCTATGCTATTAATTTCTTTCATACAAGTCTTTTATCAGCCAGCTAACATAAAGGTAATAGTTTAAAGAAATGTAAATATATTTTATTTATATGCAAAGTTTAGTTTTGCATGGGTTTTTCATAACCGCTGGATAAAACATGATTATACAGACAGAAAGAAAGCAACCATGTTTTACATGGTCGTCCATTTATTTAAATTGGCCTCATGTTATAATTTACTGTATCTGTTCTGCAGCCAAAGCAGAAAAAAATGTACAGTAGCCCGCAGTTTTCCATGGTGATAATGACTAATCACTAGCGGATCCTTATTTACAAAAAAAAGTCCAGTTGGGTAAACCCCTTGACAGTAAGCTGAGCTCCTATAATGTGAAGTGGCAGCTATATTCTGCCTGACAATATTTCTGATACTGTTTGTCATATTGTGGCTCATGTAAAGGGTACATTCCGCAGAAAGCGTTGATATTAAACACGCAAGAATGTAGTTTACCCAGCTGTTCATTTGATCAATTCTAAGTGTGATGAGTAAAACGATTCTCAAAGTTGATAATCTACTTCAAGGCGTTTTTGACACTGATCAACAGAAAATGAGACTCGAATGTCAAAATAAAACATTTCTCTACTAAGTAATCTATGTTTAATATAGTTATTAAACATACTATACTATCATATATAGCTATTCAGTTTGTTATGATACACTCAAATGATCATTTTAAAATCCAAGGCATCAAGTCAAGAAGTTTGGAAGTCTTATAGTATAAATATATTTATCTTCTATCTAAACACTTATACTACTGATGAGCTAGTTCGCTAGTAGGAATAATAGCATCGATACAAAAGAACACAAGTGTGAGTTAGGAAAAGGACTAATACCAGTGTTTCTTGTGGCGCAAGGCACCACTTACTAATATAATATAGTGAAAGGGATTGGAGTTGGTCACAGGTCCTAAATAGTGATGAGCGAGCATACTTGCTAAGGGCAATTGCTCAAGCGAGCATTGCCTTAGCGAGTACCTGCCCGCTCGAGAGAAAAGGTTCGGGTGCCGGCGGCGGGCAGGGAGCTACAGGGGAGATCGGGGAGGAACGAAGGGAAGATCTCTCTCTCCTTCTCTGCCCCCCGCTCCCCCGTGCCGGCACCCGAACCTTTTCCCTCGAGCGGGCAGGTACTCGCTAAGGGCAATGCTCACTCGAGAAATTGCCCTTAGCGAGTATGCTCGCTCATCTCTAGTCCTAAAATATGCAGAGCCTGACAGCTGCTGTATGCTTATAGGACCTGTGATGATGTCACTGTCATGTGATCAAGGATGGAACTTAGAGCCCCGATGACTGATCACATGACAGTGACATCATCACATATAACTCACACAGTCACACAGTCACTCAGTTACTCACAGACAAGGGGTTAGTATATTGATAAATGAAGATGTTCAAGCTCCTGACTATGCCTCTAGCTGACACGTTAAAACAAATTGTATACATTACAGTTGTACATTAGACTCTATCCAAAAAATTAACATGTACACAAGGAATTAGTGAGAAGGCCATTTAGAAACCTATGACAATCCTCATAGGAAGAATAGGTTTTGTGACAAAGTAGAAAGACTGTATGCAATTATTTCTGTCACATTGTTTAGAAATTGGAAATTGGCCAAAGCCTTGTATTGATCCATAGGATGTTGATCCACAGCAAATCATCTACAAATCTTTATACAAGAATAAGAAAATAGATATCACCTAACTTATAATTGCACACTTCTGTTTCCTGAACCAGGCGGTAATGGTGATAACTTTACCTTACTAATGTGACAAAAAAGAACTGAAATAACTGTGTCCTTGTCACCATCGGGCTATGTTCACACAGTGCAATCCGCATTGGTTTATGCCACACAGATTCCAATCCAAAATCCATGGCAGAAATATGTAGATGGATTCAGTCCTTTTCAGTGGAACAAATCCACATATAGATTTTCTAACGTGGATTCTGCATCAAGAGATGACATGTCACTTCTTTTTTCTTGCCTTGACTTTTCATTACAGTCAGTGGAACACTTTCAGGATGTCGATTTGCTGCAGATTTGATGTGGAATCAACATGCAATCTGTGCAGATTCAGTGGCAAATTCAGGGCAAGATCCAATGTCAACAGAAAGCCTAATAACTGAAATAGTGTCCAATGTAAAATGTAAAAAAGTTGCAAAAAAATAAATCAAAGCTCCTCATTGTCCAATGCAAGCACACCCATATCATACATCCTTCATAAAATTGATGAGCTAGCCTGAATGTCATTGTCCCAAGGAATAATGTGCACAATCATGCAGAATAGAGGTTTTTCAAACTCTGAAAAAAATAATCCATTTTCCCCATGTTTGCACTTGCTGTCTTATTCTTATCTGTTATAATTAGAGATGAGCGAACGCGTTCGTCCGAGCTTGATATTCGTGCGAATATTAGGGTGTTCGGGATGTTCGTTATTCGTGACGAACACCATGCGGTGTTCTGGTTACTTTCACTTCCTTCCCTGAGACGTTAGCGCGCTTTTCTGGCCAATTGAAAGACAGGGAAGGCATTACAACTTCCCCCTGCAACGTTTAAGCCCTATACCACCCCCCTGCTGTGAGTGGCTGGCGAGATCAGGTGTTCGCCTAATATAAAAGTCGGCCCCTCCCGCGGCTCGCCTCAGATGCGGTGTGAGTTAGATGAGGGACAGTGCTGTTTATACCGGAGCTGCTGTAGGGAAAGAATTGGTAGTTAGTGTAGGCTTCAAGACCCCCCAAAGGTCCTTATTAGGGCCACTGATAGCTGTGTGTTGGCTGCTGTTAGCAGTGGGATTTTTTTTTTTCTCAAAGTCGCCTCTGCAGACCGTTGCACCTGGCATTAGGGACAGAAGTGCTGCATAGGCAGGGAGAGTGTTAGGAGTGAGTGTAGCCTTCAAGAACCTCAACGGTCCTTTCTAGGGCCATATTTATCCGTGTGCAGTACTGTCCAGGCTGCTGTTGGCTGTGCTGCATTTTTTTTGGGCTTCTCAAAATCGCCTCTGCAGAGCATTCCACCCTCCATTGATACTGCAGGGAAAGAATTGTATAGGCAGGGCCACAACACAGTTATTATTCATAGAATATACGCAGTGCTGCCTGTTGGTGGGAAAAACCTGAAAACAAATCTATTTGTCCAGCCTCTGTCCGTCCTAACGCCTGTGGACACGTGTGAGCTGCGTGAAAAACATTGCTAAATCATACGCACCCAGCTACGCTTTACTGCTGGCTTCGCCATTTGCTTTCCTTAATTGGGAAAAAAAATACCTGCTCTGCCACAGTTAATAACTCTGCTACCCTCACGTTCTGTGACACATAAGCAGGGACACAGCGCAGTTATTAAACTTCTCAGGTTCATTGAATATACGCAGTGCTGCCTGTTGGTGGGAAAAAACTGAAAAGAAATCTATTTGTCCAGCCTGTGTCCGTCCTTACGCCTGTGGAGACGTGTGAGCTGCGTGAAAAACATTGCTAAATCATACGCAGCCAGCTACGGTTTACTGCTGGGTTCGCCATTTGCTTTCCTTAATTGGGAAAAAAAATACCTGCTCTCCAAGAGTTATAATAACTCTGCTACCCTCACGTTCTGTGACACATAAGCAGGGACACAGCGCAGTTATTAAACTTCGCAGGTTCATTGAATATACGCAGTGCTGCCTGTTGGTGGGAAAAAACTGAAAAGAAATCTATTTGTCCAGCCTGTGTCCGTCCTTACGCCTGTGGAGACGTGTGAGCTGCGTGAAAAACATTGCTAAATCATACGCAGCCAGCTACGCTTTACTGCTGGCTTCGCCATTTGCTTTCCTTAATTGGGAAAAAAAATACCTGCTCTGCCACAGTTAATAACTCTGCTACCCTCACGTTCTGTGACACATAAGCAGGGACACAGCGCAGTTATTAAACTTCGCAGGTTCATTGAATATACGCAGTGCTGCCTGTTGGTGGGAAAAAACTGAAAAGAAATCTATTTGTCCAGCCTGTGTCCGTCCTTACGCCTGTGGAGACGTGTGAGCTGCGTGAAAAACATTGCTAAATCATACGCAGCCAGCTACGGTTTACTGCTGGGTTCGCCATTTGCTTTCCTTAATTGGGAAAAAAAATACCTGCTCTCCAAGAGTTATAATAACTCTGCTACCCTCACGTTCTGTGACACATAAGCAGGGACACAGCGCAGTTATTAAACTTCGCAGGTTCATTGAATATACGCAGTGCTGCCTGTTGGTGGGAAAAAACTGAAAAGAAATCTATTTGTCCAGCCTGTGTCCGTCCTTATGCCTGTGGAGACGTGTGAGCTGCGTGAAAAACATTGCTAAATCATACGCAGCCAGCTACGGTTTACTGCTGGGTTCGCCATTTGCTTTCCTTAATTGGGAAAAAAAATACCTGCTCTCCAAGAGTTATAATAACTCTGCTACCCTCACGTTCTGTGACACATAAGCAGGGACACAGCGCAGTTATTAAACTTCGCAGGTTCATTGAATATACGCAGTGCTGCCTGTTGGTGGGAAAAAACTGAAAACAAATCTATTTGTCCAGCCTGTGTCCGTCCTTACGCCTGTGGAGACGTGTGAGCTGCGTGAAAAACATTGCTAAATCATACGCAGCCAGCTACGCTTTACTGCTGGCTTCGCCATTTGCTTTCCTTAATTGGGAAAAAAAATACCTGCTCTGCCACAGTTAATAACTCTGCTACCCTCACGTTCTGTGACACATAAGCAGGGACACAGCGCAGTTATTAAACTTCGCAGGTTCATTGAATATACGCAGTGCTGCCTGTTGGTGGGAAAAAACTGAAAAGAAATCTATTTGTCCAGCCTGTGTCCGTCCTTACGCCTGTGGAGACGTGTGAGCTGCGTGAAAAACATTGCTAAATCATACGCAGCCAGCTACGCTTTACTGCTGGCTTCGCCATTTGCTTTCCTTAATTGGGAAAAAAAATACCTGCTCTGCCACAGTTAATAACTCTGCTACCCTCACGTTCTGTGACACATAAGCAGGGACACAGCGCAGTTATTAAACTTAGATAATTCATTCACTAGAGGCAGTGGGGCCTTTCGTTTTCCAAAAAGGGCAAAAATTATATTTGGCCTGCAGTCTTGCGCCAATTTATTTCCTGCCTGGGAAATCTAATCACTGGTAATACAGCATGCTGAGGGGTAGGGGTAAGCCTAGAGGACGTGGACGTGGACGTGGCCGAGGACGCGGAGGGCCAAGTGAGGGTGTGGGCACAGGCCAAGCTCCTGATCCAGGTGTGTCGCAGCTGTCTGCTGCGCGATTAGGAGAGAGGCACGTTTCTGGCGTCCCCACATTCATCGCCCAATTAATGGGTCCACGCGGGAGACGGTTATTAGAAAATGAGCAGTGTGAGCAGGTCCTGTCCTGGATGGCAGAAAGTGCTTCGAGCAACCTATCGTCTACCCGCAGTTCTGCGCCGTCCACTGCTGCCAATCCGAATCCTCTGTCTGCTGCTCCTCCTTCCTCCCAGCCTCCTCACTCCACTACAATGACACCTGCTCAGGAGCGGGAACACTCCCAGGAACTGTTCTCGGGCCCCTGCTTAGATTGGGCAGCAGCGGTTCCTCTCCCACCAGAGGAGTTTATCGTCACTGATGCCCAACCATTCGAAAGTTCCCGGGGTCCGGGGGAAGAGGCTGGGGACTTCCGCCAACTGTCTCAACAACTTTCTGTGGGTGAGGAGGACGATGACGATCAGACACAGTTGTCTTGCAGTGAGGTAGTAGTAAGGGCAGTAAGTCCCAGGGAGCAGCGCACAGAGGATTCGGAGGAAGAGCAGCAGGACGATGAGGTGACTGACCCCACCTGGTGTGCAACGCTTACTCAGGAGGACAGGTCTTCAGAGGGGGAGTCAAGGGCATCAGCAGGGCAGGTTGCAAGAGGCAGTGCGGTGGCCAGGGCCAGGGGTAGAGGCAGGGCCAGACCGAATAATCCACCAAGTGTTTCCCAAAGCGCCCCCCCGCGCCATGCCACCCTGCAGAGGCCGAGGTGCTCTAAGGTCTGGCAGTTTTTCACAGAGACGCCTGACGACCGACGAACAGTGGTGTGCAACCTTTGTTGCGCAAAGCTCAGCCGGGGAGCCAACACCAACAGCCTCACCACCACCACCATGCGCAGACATATGATGGCCAAGCACCCCACAAGGTGGGACGAAGGCCGTTCACCGCCTCCGGTTTGCACCCCTGCCTCTCCCCCTGTGCCCCAACCTGCCACTGAGATGCAACCCCCCTCTCAGGACACAGGCACTACCGCCTCATGGCCTGCACCCACACCCTCATCTCCGCTGTCCTCGGCCCCATCCAGCAGTGTAGTTCAGCGCACCGTTCAGCCGTCGCTTGCGCAAGTGTTCGAGCGCAAGCGCAAGTACGCCGCCACGCACCCGCACGCTCAAACGTTAACCGTCCGCATCGCAAAATTCATCAGCCTTGAGATGCTGCCGTATAGGGTTGTGGAAACGGAGTCCTTCAAAAGTATCATGGAGGCGGCGGCCCCGCGCTACTCAGTTCCCAGTCGCCACTACTTTTCCCGATGTGCCGTCCCAGCCCTGCACGACCACGTCTCCCGCAACATTGTGCGCGCCCTCACCAACGCGGTTACTGCCACGGTCCACTTAACTACGGACACGTGGACAAGCACAGGCGGGCAGGGCCACTACATCTCCCTGACGGCACATTGGGTGAATTTAGTGGAGGCTGGGACAGAGTCAGAGCCTGGGACCGCTCACGTCCTACCCACCCCCAGAATTGCGGGCCCCAGCTCGGTGGTGGTATCTGCGGAGGTGTATGCTTCCTCCACTAAAGCACCCTCCTCCTCCTCCTCCTCCTCTGTCTCACAATCAAGATGTGTTAGCAGCAGCATGTCGCCAGCAGTCGGTGTCGCGCGGTGTGGCAGCACAGCGGTGGGCAAGCGTCAGCAGGCCGTGCTGAAACTACTCAGCTTAGGCGATAAGAGGCACACGGCCCACGAACTGCTGCAGGGTCTGACACAGCAGACCGACCGCTGGCTTGCGCCGCTGAGCCTCCAACCGGGCATGGTCGTGTGTGACAACGGCCGTAACCTGGTGGCGGCTCTGCAGCTCGGCAGCCTCACGCACGTGCCATGCCTGGCCCACGTCTTTAATTTGGTGGTTCAGCGGTTTCTGAAAAGCTACCCACGCTTGTCAGACCTGCTCGTAAAGGCGCGCCGGCTCTGCGCACATTTCCGCAAGTCCCACACGGACGCTGCCACCCTGCGCACCCTGCAACATCACTTTAAGCTGCCAGTGCACCGACTGCTGTGCGACGTGCCCACACGGTGGAACTCTACGCTCCACATGTTGGCCAGGCTCTATGAACAGCGTAGAGCTATAGTCGAATACCAACTCCAACATGGGCGGCGCAGTGGGAGTCAGCCTCCTCAATTCCTTTCAGAAGAGTGGGCCTGGTTGGCAGACATCTGCCATGTCCTTGGTAATTTTGAGGAGTCTACCCAGGTGGTGAGCGGCGATGCTACAATCATTAGCGTCACCATTCCTCTGCTATGCATCTTGAGAAATTCCCTGCAAACCATAAAGGCAGCTGCTTTGCGCTCGGAAACGGGGGCGGGGGAAGACAGTATGCCGCTGGATAGTCAGGGCACCCTCCTGTCTATTTCACAGCGCGTACAGGAGGAGGAGGAGGATGAGGAGGAGGGGGAAGAGACAGCTTGGCCCGCTGCTGACGGTACACCGGCTGATTGCCTGTCATCCTTTCAGCGTGTATGGCCTGAGGAGGAGGAGGAGGAGGAGGATCCTGAAAGTGATCTTCCTAGTGAAGACAGCCATGTGTTGCGTACAGGTACCCTGGCACACATGGCTGACTTCATGTTAGGATGCCTTTCTCGTGACCCTCGCGTTGCACGCATTCTGGCCACTACGGATTACTGGGTGTACACACTGCTCGATCCACGGTATAAGGAGAACCTGCCCACTCTGATTCCCGAAGAGGAAAGGGGTTCGAGAGTGTTGCTATACCACAGGACCCTTGCGGACAAGCTGATGGTAAAATTCCCAGCCGACAGCGCTAGTGGCAGAAGGCGCAGTTCCGAGGGCCATGTTGCAGGGGATGTGCGTAGATCGAGCAGCATGTACATCCCAGGCAGTGCAACAGTCTTTAAGGGCCTGGCCAGCTTTATGGCTCCCCACCAAGACTGTGTCACCGCTCCCCAGTCACGGCTGAGTCGGCGGGAGCACTGCAAAAGGATGGTGAGGGAGTACGTAGCGGATCGCACGACCATCCTTGGTGACGCCTCTGCCCCCTACAACTACTGGGTGTCGAAGCTGGACACGTGGCCTGAACTAGCCCTGTATGCCCTTGAGGTGCTTGCTTGTCCTGCGGCTAGCGTGTTGTCGGAGAGGGTGTTTAGTGCGGCTGGGGGAATCATCACCGATAAGCGTAGCCGCTTGTCAACCGACAGTGCCGACAGGCTAACACTCATCAAGATGAACAAAGGCTGGATTTCGCCAGACTTCTGTTCTCCACCAGCGGACAGCAGCGATACGTAAGCAATACGTAGGCTGCACCCGCGGATGGAAGCTACGTTCTCTCTCACCATCCAAAACGGGGACATTTGTGCTTCATCAATCTGTGTCTAATATTCCTCCTCCTCCTCCTCCTGCTCCTCCTCCTGAAACCTCACGTAATCACGCTGAACGGGCAATTTTTCTTAGGGCCACAAGGCTCACTCAAATAATTTTTCAGAACAATTTTTATAAGTTTCAATTAGCTTAAAAGCGTTGGAACTTTAACTTGAACCAATTTTTCGTTACACTGGGCTGCCTCCAGGCCTAGTTACCACTTAAGCCACATTAACCAAAGCGATTAATGGGTTTCACCTGCCCTCTTGGCTGGCCATGGCCAATTTTTGGGATGTACATTAGTACTGTTGATACAGCAATTTTTGTGGGCCCTCGCCTACAGTGTAATCAAATTAATTTTTAGCCCACCTGCATTACAGCTGACGTTACCTCAGCTGTGTTGGGCAATGCAATGGGATATTTCTGTGTACCGCCGGTGGGTTCCAGGGAGCCACCCATGCTGTGGGTCGACAGGGACTTCACAATAGGGAGTTGTACCTGCCTGTGTCTATGAATTAAAAAGCCCGGTCTGACTGGGGCATGCAGACACCTTGACAGAATGAATAGTGTGTGGCACATAGGTTCCCCATTGCTATGCCCACGTGTGCAGCTCCTGATGGCGGTGGCACAGGATTCTATTTCTCATTGCTTCTGTACAGCATTGTGGGCTATCGCTCCGCCACTTTTAAAGAGGGTCGCTGCCTAGCCGTGCCAACCTCTGCAGTGTATGCCTGAGGTCCCTCGTCATGGCAGACGCAATTCTAAATAGACATGAGCGTGGTGTGGCATGAGGGCAGCTGAAGGCTGCGCAGGGACACTTT
Organism: Eleutherodactylus coqui; assembly: GCF_035609145.1. Classification (NCBI taxonomy): domain Eukaryota; kingdom Metazoa; phylum Chordata; class Amphibia; order Anura; family Eleutherodactylidae; genus Eleutherodactylus; species Eleutherodactylus coqui. The sequence goes on from NC_089837.1 coordinate 390,664,250, forward strand.
GGTGTGCGCTGTGGGGGGGAGGGGGTGCGGTTGGGCAGCATGTAACTCAGGAGAAGTGGCAGTGGAGTGTCATGCAGGCAGTGATTGTGCTTTGTTGGAGGTAGTGTGGTGCTTAGCAAAGGTATGCCATGCTAATGAGGGCTTTTCAGAAGTAAAAGTTGTTGGGAGGGGGGGGGGCCCACTCTTGCCGCTATTGTGGCTTAATAGTGGGACCTGTGAACTTAGGATGCAGCCCAACATGTAGCCCCTCGCCTGCCCTATCCGTCACTGTGTCATTCCCATCACTTTCCTGAATTGCCCAGATTTTCACACATGAAAACCTTAGCGAGCATCGGCGAAATACAAAAATGTTCTGGTCGCCCATTGACTTCAATGGGGTTCGTTGTTCGAAACGAACCCTCGAGCATCACGGGAAGTTCGTTACGAATAACGAACACCCGAACATTTTGGTGTTCGCTCATCTCTAGTTATAATACTTAATTAAAAACATGCTCCACCAAGCTACTTTATACACATATACGATGCCACATACATGCCAAATGAGGGAGTCAGGTTTAAAATATAATAGAGACTTTTGTTCTAGGCTATAAAGGCTCTGCCAGGGGACAAATAAAATGGAAGAATTTAAAGGAATTGTCCTACTTCTAGCTATTGATAACCTAAACAAATGATTTGTCATCAATAGCAAATCAGCAGGGTTCCACCTCCTAGGACCCTCAGTGATCAGCTGTTCCCTGAACCAGTGTCTTAGGCTGGGTTTACACAGGGCGGATTTGCCGCGGTTTTGCCGCAGCAGATCCGCCCGCGGCCACTAATCTCGGGATTAGCCAGCCATGTGAACGAGATTTCTCCGAAATCTCGTCCACACGGGACGGCTAATCCGCTGCGGTAAATCCGGTTTCAAAAGATTGAGCATGTCTGTTTGCTTTCTTTTTTTTGTTTATTTACGTCGCGGCCGCGCTCTCCTCTATGGGAGCGCCGGCCGCAATGGAAAAGCATGCGGCCGGGCCGCTTCAAAGCCGCCGTGGCTTAAACCGCGGCGGTTCTCCCGGCGGAAATCTCGCGGTTTTTGCTGCGGCCAAACCGCGAGATTTCCGACGGGAATACGCCCCGTGTGAACCCACCCTTACTGTTTGGAACTGTTTTGCTGCCATAGGCAAACAACTCTGTACATTATGCTGTGGCTTGACAATAAACTGCAGGCTAATTCTCATTACATTTTAATGGCTTTAACTATAATAACATATGAAGTAAAAGTTCTAAGGAGAATTGCAATTTGTTTTTAATGAAAAAAGTTTGGTGCTATGTTAACCAGTAGAGCAAAATGTGATTGTTCTCAGCAAGAGAAACCAAGTAATCTTGTAGATATGATACCTTTTAATGGCTAACAAAAATGTATAATGTTAATGCGAGCACATTCCGTCATCAAAGCATAATGAAATGGATCTGAAGAGACATACATATTTTTTACACACATACTTAAAACAGGGCACATACATGGATGTAAATAATTTGCACGTAAAAGAATAGTCACTGATAAGGGAGGGAAGGTTTTACGGTCCCTGAGTTAAGGCCCTTTTACACACAACGATTATCGCTCAGAAGCTTATCTTTTGAGCGATAATCGTTGTGTGTAAATGTGCCTCTATTATGCACTTACCATGAACTTTTCGTCCATTGCTGACTTCAGGTTCGCATCACCCTCAGGATGATAAGATAAGATGGACCACACGCTGTGTTCTCCTCAGGCAGCACTTATTATATTAAAGAATGTTATCAGCTGTTAACAGCCACTGTCCTGCTGGATAACAATAGCGAAGTATTTAGAGAACAGACCACCCACTGTTCTCTAAATACATGCAATGAAGTACTAAAGGGCTGATTTAGCCCATTAGTACCTATGCAAAATGATCGCTCAGAACTGTCAGTTTCTGATGAATTTTGAGTGCTCATCTGTGTGTGTAAATGGGGCTTTAGTGAATCCTATCACAGATATGCAAACATCTTTAAGAAGTCACTGATAAGGGAGTGAAGGTTTTATGGTTCCTGAATTAGTGTTGGGGAGGGGAGTACTAAAAGTGTCAAAAGTTGTTATGAATCTATATTCCCAAATTCTTCTATGGCTTTGTGACTTGAAATTGCCTTTCAATATCATAAGTTTAATATCTTCTATGTCGTGTCCATGACTAGAGAAACAGCTCGGCCACAGGAAATTCTATCTTAGAATGGTTTATTGGGGGGGGCGACGAGATCTCATCCTTGTTTTAAATTTTGTCTCTATTTTTATGCACTGCTGTTCATTGTTCTTCAAAGTTACAATAAAGCTATTCCTCTTTTTGCTTTCACATGTGGTGGAAAACATCCACCATTAACAATTCTTCCGCTGAATCTGAATGTCTTATATGCAGAATTTCATGAGGATTTTCCATGGAATTGGTGTGGATTTAGCAAATTTGTAGTTATTCAGTAGCATATCTGCATCAAAATCTGAATATAAGACATGTGGATTTTGCAGCAGATTTGTCTGTGGGGGAATTTTCTGTTAAAGTACCCTTTTGTTAAAGTACCCTAAACCCGTATTCTGTGATGTAATCTGGTGCTATTCAATGTTAAGGGTTAAATGGATTATCCGGTTAATTTTTGAAAATTTAATGGCAGGTACCGGTGTGTGAAAATAGCAAATACAGCTGCATATACCTGTTCTTGGCCCAAGCAGCCATATGGTTGTCCCGTTCTCTTTTGACAGCGGAATTCAGTTGTTTGCTGCCTGCTAATCAGAGGCTGCAGCATCACCATTAGGAAAACCTGGCATCATGCAACCAGGATGTGAGCCCTGATGCCAGGAGAACAGGCGGCGATGCTGTGGCCTCTGATTGGCAGGCAGCAGTTACTCGAATAATGCTATCAACAGACACCAAAACAACCGCTAGGCAGCAGAACAGGAAAAGAACAGTTGAAGATCTTAATTAGAGATGAGCGAGCACCAAAATGCTCGGGTGCTCGTTACTCGGGACGAAATTATCGCGATGCTCGAGGGTTCGTTTCGAGTAACGAACCCCATTGAAGTCAATGGGCGACCAGAGCATTTTTGTATATCGCCGATGCTCGCTAAGGTTTTCATTTGTGAAAATCTGGGCAATTCAAGAAAGTGATGGGAACGACACAGCAACGGATAGGGCAGGTGAGGGGCTACATGTTGGGCTGCATCTCAAGTTCCCAGGTCCCACTATTAAGCCACAATAGCGGCAAGAGTGGGCCCCCCCCCAACAACTTTTACTTCTGAAAAGCCCTCATTAGCAATGCATACCTTAGCTAAGCACCACACTACCTCCAACAAAGCACAATCACTGCCTGCATGACACTCCGCTGCCACTTCTCCTGGGTTACTTGCTGCCCAACCCCCCCCCCCCCCGCACGACCCAGTGTCCACAGCGCACACCAAAGTGTCCCTGCGCAGCCTTCAGCTGCACTCATGCCACACCACCCTCATGTCTATTTATAAGTGCATCTGCCATGAGGAGGAATCGCAGGCACACACTGCAGAGGGTTGGCATGGCTAGGCAGCGACCCTCTTTAAAAGGGGCGGGGCGATAGCCCACAATGCTGTACAGAAGCAATGAGAAATATAATCCTGTGCCACCGCCATCAGGAGCTGCACACGTGGGCATAGCAATGGGGAACCTATGTGCCACACACTATTCATTCTGTCAAGGTGTCTGCATTCCCCAGTCAGACCGCGGTTTTTTATAAATAGTCACAGGCAGGTACAACTCCGCAATGGGAATTCCGTGTGCACCCACAGCATGGGTGGCTCCCTGGAACCCACCGGCTGTACATAAATGTATCCCATTGCAGTGCCCATCACAGCTGAGGTAACGTCCGATTAAATGCAGGTGGGCTTCGGCCCACACTGCATGCCCCAGTCAGACTGGGGTTCTTTAGAAGTGGAGACATGCAGTTACAACTCCCTGTGGACCCACAGCATGGGTGGGTGCCAGGAAGCCACCGGCGGTACATAAATATATCCCATTGCATTCCCCATCACAGCTGAGGTAATGTCATGCTTAATGCAGGTGGGCTTCGGCCCACACTGCATGCCCCAGTCAGACTGGGGTTCTTTAGAAGTAGACACATGCAGTTACAACTCCCTGTGGACCCACAGCATGGGTGGCTCCCTGGAACCCACCGGCGGTACATAAATATATCCCATTGCAGTGCCCAGCACAGCTGATGTAACGTCAGCTTTAATGCAGGTGGGCAAAAAATTAATTGGATTACACTGTAGGCGAGGGCCCCAAAAAATTGGTGTACCTCAGAAAAATTGCCCATGCCCAACCAAGAGGGCAGGTGAAACCCATTAATCGCTTTGGTTAATGTGGCTTAATTTGTAACTAGGCCTGGAGGCAGCCCAGTTAAAATAAAAATTGGTTCAGGTGAAAGTTTCAACGCTTTAATGAGCATTGAAACGTATAAAAATTGTTTAGAAAAATTATATGACTGAGCCTTGTGGGCCTAAGAAAAATTGCCCGTTCGGCGTGATTACATCAGGTTTCAGGAGGAGGAGCAGGAGGAGGAGGATGAATATTATAAACAGATTGATGAAGCAAAAAGGTCCACGTTTTTGATGGTGATAGAGAACAATGCTTCCATCCGCGGGTGCAGCCTACGTATTGTTTAGGTATCGCTGCTGTCCGCTGGTGGAGAAGAGAAGTCTGGGGAAATCCAGGCTTTGTTCATCTTGATGAGTGTAAGCCTGTCGGCACTGTCGGTTGACATACGGGTACGCTTATCCGTGATGATTCCCCCAGCCGCACTAAACACCCTCTCTGACAAGACGCTAGCCGCAGGACAAGTAAGCACCTCCAGGGCATACAGCGCGAGTTCAGGCCACGTGTCCAGCTTCGACACCCAGTAGTTGTAGGGGGCAGAGGCGTCACGGAGGACGGTCGTGCGATCGGCTACGTACTCCCTCACCATCCTTTTACAGTGCTCCCGCCGACTCAGCCTTGACTGGGGAGCGGTGACACAGTCTTGCTGGGGAGCCATAAAGCTGTCAAAGGCCTTAGAGAGTGTTCCCCTGCCTGTGCTGTACATGCTGCCTGATCTTTGCGCCTCCCCTGCTACCTGGCCATCGGAACTGCGCCTTCGGCCACTAGCGCTGTAGGATGGGAATTTTACCATCAGCTTGTCCGCCAGGGTCCTGTGGTATAGCATCACTCTTGAACCCCTTTCCTCTTCGGGTATGAGAGTGGAAAGGTTCTCCTTATACCGTGGGTCGAGCAGTGTGTACACCCAGTAATCCGTAGTGGCCAGAATGCATGTAACGCGAGGGTCACGAGAAAGGCATCCTAACATGAAGTCAGCCATGTGTGCCAGGGTACCTGTACGCAACACATGGCTGTTCGCACTAGGAAGATCACATTCAGGATCCTCCTCCTCCTCCTCAGGCCATACACACTGAAAGGATGACAGGGAAGCAGCATGGGTACCCTCAGCATTGGGCCAAGCTGTCTCTTCCCCCTCCTCCTCATCCTCCTCATGCTCCTCCTCCTCCTCCTCCTCAACGCGCTGAGATATAGACAGGAGGGTGCTCTGACTATCCAGCGACATACTGTCTTCCCCCGCCTCTGTTTCAGAGCGCAAAGCGTCTGCCTTTATGCTTTGCAGGGAACTTCTCAAGAGGCATAGCAGAGGAATGGTGACGCTAATGATTGCAGCATCGCCGCTCACCATCTGGGTAGACTCCTCAAAGTTTCGAAGGACCTGGCAGATGTCTGCCAACCAGGCCCACTGTTCTGTAAAGAATTGAGGAGGCTGACTCCCACTGCGCCGCCCATGTTGGAGTTGGTATTCCACTATAGCTCTACGCTGCTCATAGAGCCTGGCCAACATGTGGAGCGTAGAGTTCCACCGTGTGGGCACGTCGCACAGCAGTCGGTGCACTGGCAGATGAAACCGATGTTGCAGGGTCTGCAGGGTGGCAGCGTCCGTGTGGGACTTGCTGAAATGTGCGCAGAGCCGGCGCACCTTTCCGAGCAGGTCTGACAAGCGTGGGTAGCTTCTCAGAAAGCGCTGAACCACCAAATTAAAGACGTGGGCCAGGCATGGCACGTGCGTGAGGCTGCCGAGCTGCAGAGCCGCCACCAGGTTACGGCCGTTGTCACACACGACCATGCCCGGTTGGAGGCTCAGCGGCGCAAGCCAGCGGTCGGTCTGCTCTGTAAGACCCTGCAGCAGTTCGTGGGCCGTGTGCCTCTTCTCTCCTATGCTGAGTAGTTTCAGCACGGCCTGCTGAAGCTTGCCCACCGCTGTGCTGCCACGCCGCGTGACACCGACTGCTGGCGGCGTGCTGCTGCTGACACTTCTTGATTGCGAGACAGAGGTTGTGTAGGAGGAGGAGGGTGGTTTAGTGGAGGAAGCATACACCGCCACAGATACCACCACCGAGCTGGGGCCCGCAATTCTGGGGGTGGGTAGGACGTGAGCGGTCCCAGGCTCTGACTCTGTCCCAGCCTCCACTACATTCACCCAATGTGCCGTCAGGGAGATATAGTGGCCCTGCCCGACTGTGTTTGTCCATGTGTCCGTTGTTAATTGGACCTTGGCAGTAACCGCGTTGGTGAGGGCGCGTACAATGTTGCGGGAGACGTGGTCGTGCAGGGCTGGGACGGCACATCGGGAAAAGTAGTGGCGACTGGGAACTGAGTAGCGCGGGGCCGCCGCCGCCATCATACCTTTGAAAGCCTCCGTTTCCACAACCCTATACAGCAGCGTCTCCAGGATGATAAATTTGGCTATGCGGACGTTTAACGCTTGAGCGTGCGGGTGCGTGGCGGCGTACTTGCGCTTGCGCTCCAACACTTGCGCTAGCGACGGCTGGACGGTGCGCTGAGAGACATTGGTGGATGGGGCCGAGCACAGCGGAGGTGAGGGTGTGGGTGCAGGCCCGGAGACGGTAGTGCCTGTGTCCTGAGAGGGGGGTTGGATCTCAGTGGCAGGTTGGGGCACAGGGGGAGAGGCAGCGGTGCAAACCGGAGGCGGTGAAAGGCCTTCGTCCCACCTTGTGGGGTGCTTGGCCATCATATGTCTGCGCATGCTGGTGGTGGTGAGGCTGGTGGTGGTGGCTCCCCGGCTGATCTTGGCGCGACAAAGGTTGCACACCACTGTTCGTCGGTCGTCTGCACTCTCAGTGAAAAACTGCCAGACCTTTGAGCACCTCGGCCTCTGCAGGGTGGCATGGCGCGAGGGGGCGCTTTGGGAAACAGTTGGTGGATTATTCGGTCAGGCCCTGCCTCTACCCCTGGCCACCGCACTGCCTCTTCCAACCTGCCCTGCTGCTGCACTTGCCTCCCCCTCTGAAGACCTGTCCTCAGTCGGCATAGCAAACCAGGTGGGGTCAGTCACCTCATCATCCTGCTGCTCTTCCTCCGAATCCTCTGTGCACTCCTCCCTCGGACTTACTCCAATTACTACTACCTGAGTGATAGACAACTGTGTCTCATCGTCATCGTCCTCCTCACCCACTAAAAGCTCTTGAGACAGTTGCCGGAAGTCCCCAGCCTCATCCCCCGGACCCCGGGAACTTTCCAAAGGTTGGGCATCAGTCACGACAAACTCCTTCAGTGGGAGAGGATTCGGAACCATTGCTGCCCATTCTGGGCAGGGGCCCGAGAACAGTTCCTGGGAGTCTGCCTGCTCCTCAGAATGTGTCATTGTAATGGAGTGAGGAGGCTGGGAGGAAGGAGTAGCAGCAGCCAGAGGATTCAGAGTTGCAGCTGTGGACGGCGCAGAACTCTGGGTGGTCGATAGATTGCTGGATGACTTTCTGCCATCCACGACAGGACCTGCTCACACTGCTCATTTTCTAATAAAGGTCTACCGCGTGGACCCATTAATTGTGAGATGAATGTGGCGACGCCAGAAACGTGCCTCTCTCCTACTCCCGCAGCAGTCGGCTGCGATACAACTGGATCAGGAGCTCGGCCTGTGCCCACACCCTGACTTGGGCCTCCGCGTCCTCGGCCGCGTCCACGTCCTCTAGGTCTACCCCTACCCCTCAGCATGGTGTATTACCAGTAGTGCAGAAACAGAACGCTGTAATTAAATGTGCCTCTTATTGGCCTGTGGTTGGAGGCTGACTTCCCTTATGGAACGCACAGCAGAGGCAGGAAAGAATTTTGTGCAAGCCTGCTGTAACACTTAGCTGGCTGCGTATGAATTAGGACAACTACCCCCAGCAGAGACCCAGTACACAGAGGACGGTCACAGGCAGCCCAAATAGATTTTTTTTCCCAAATGTTTTTGGAAAGGCCCACTGCCTATATACACTAAATATGTCTTCTGTCCCTGCCTCACCACTACTGGCCCTGGACAATGTAAAATTACTGCAGACTGTTTCACTGTGGACAGGAATACAGCGGTGATGTAAGAGGCAACACAGAGGCAGGAAAGAATTTTGCGCAAGCCTGCTGTAACACTTAGCTGGCCGCGTATGAATTAGGACAACTACCCCCAGCAGAGACCCAGTACACAGAGGACGGTCACAGGCAGCCCAAATAGATTTTTTTTCCCAAATGTTTTTGGAAAGGCCCACTGCCTATATACACTAAATATGTCTTCTGTCCCTGCCTCACCACTACTGGCCCTGGACAATGTAAAATTACTGCAGACTGTTTCACTGTGGACAGGAATACAGCGGTGATGTAAGAGGCAACACAGAGGCAGGAAAGAAGTTTGCGCAAGCCTGCTGTAACACTTAGCTGGCTGCGTATGAATTAGGACAACTACCCCCAGCAGAGACCCAGTACACAGAGGACGGTCACAGGCAGCCCAAATAGATTTTTTTCCCCAAATGTTTTTGGAAAGGCCCACTACCTATATACACTAAATATGTCTTCTGTCCCTGCCTCACCACTACTGGCCCTGGACAATGTAAAATTACTGCAGACTGTTTCACTGTGGACAGGAATACAGCGGTGATGTAAGAGGCAACACAGAGGTAGGAAAGAATTTTGCACAAGCCTGCTGTAACACTAAGCTGGCTGTGTATGAATTAGGACAACTACCCCCAGCAGAGACTCAGTACACAGAGGACGGTCACAGGCAGCCCAAATAGATTTTTTTTCCCAAATGTTTTTGGAAAGGCCCACTGCCTATATACACTAAATATGTCTTCTGTCCCTGCCTCACCACTACTGGCCCTGGACAATGTAAAATTACTGCAGGACGCAATGCTCTGCACGGCCGATATACAAAAACAAAAGTGCAACACTGCAAAAAGCAGCCTCCACACTACTGCACACGGTTAGATGTGGCCCTAAGAAGGACCGTTGGGGTTCTTGAAGCCTAAAATAACTCCTAACGCTCTCCCTATAGCAGCTCCGGCACCAGCAGCACTTTCCCTGAACTATGTCAGAATGCATCTGTGGCGAGCCGCGGGAGGGGCCGATTTATATACTCAGGTGACACCTGATCTCGCCAGCCACTCACTGCAGGGGGGTGGTATAGGGCTTGAACATCGCAGGGGGAAGTTGTAATGCCTTCCCTGTCTTTCAATTGGCCAGAAAAGCGCACTAACGTCTCAGAGATGAAAGTGAAAGTAACTCGAGCATCGCGTGGTACTCGTCTCGAGTAACGAGCATCTCGAACACGCTAATACTCGAACGAGTATCAAGCTCGGACGAGTACGTTAGCTCATCTCTAATCTTAATACTTTTGGATTTGCATGTTTATTAAACTTAAAAACTAAACAAAATCAGCTCAATCATCCAACTGACTCTTGGAATCCATGTCTTGGATTCCTCAAAATATCCACCCTTTGATTTCATGATAGCCTTGCATATTCTTGGCACGAGAAGGAACACTTTTAAGTTTCCAGTCTTCGTGATGAATCCCACCAGAGATGTTTCTGACTAGTGATTGGCTGTTTAAAACATGCTGTGTTTCCTAAACTTCTAAAGGCTACTGTGTGATTATTATACAGAATGTATATATTATATATGTATATTTCAGTATAAAGTATGTATAATATTACCTTCTACATTTCACATTTTTTCAGGGATTGTGAATAGTTGGATGCTCATCCAACCACAATCATCAATTAAAAATTACAGTTCTACTAAACTTTTTTCTCTGGTTTGAAGAGAATCTGTCAGCTATGAACAGCACCATAAACTAAGTTATGGGGCTGTTTCGGGGGGGAAGAGGAGGTAACGGGAGCTGGAGGATATATTTTTTATACTCTCTCACTTTCTGATTCCTACAGTGTACCCAGTGAAATCTGTGCGCAGCATGAAAATTGGACTTGTTTCACATTGATGTGCTCATGCTCTCTAAATCTCTTTAAGATCCAAACTTTAGACTACAATTCTTGTTTTAAATGCTTCATCCACCTAATATCCATTAAACCGATACCGGTCATGAATAACTGGATAATCCAAAAACCTATTTTATTTATTTTTATTACGAAGTATGAAGAGGTATTGCATTCATTTAATATATGTTAGATGTGATCATTTTACGATGATGCCTAGGTGTAGATAAAATTATTATGTTTATATCTGTGCCAAAAAGTATTTAACTACATGTGAAAGCAGTATTAGAAATGAACTATAAATGATGCATACTATATTTTAACATAAAACCGTCTAAAAGCATGAAAAGCTTTTAGTATAGTCAAAGTGTTTGTGATATGCTGTTCAAAAACGCTATCTTTTCTCCTTAGGGAGAGCAACTATAAACTAAGTAAGAAGACTCAAATGGCCATGCACGCTCCATTGGGTAATATGCAAATAAGGGAGATGGAATAAATCCTCCACAGTGCCACCTATTGAAAGGCAGCATTACTTCAAGCCAAAGTCAGACTTTTTATACAAGCCTTGTAACAATGACCGGGAATTACAAGCAAAGCCAGACTCCATGTACAGACAGCTGTTTCAGGGTTTTTGCCCTTCATCAGTGTACAGTAGGAGTCTGGCTTTGCTAGTGAGAGGCCTGGGACGGGGGTCAAAAACGCTATCTTTTCTCCTTAGGGAGAGCAACTATAAACTAAGTAAGGAGACTCAAATGGCCATGTACGCTCCTCTGAGTAATATGCAAATAATATATGCAATATTTGATATGTTGTTAGTATTGTTTTCATTATAATAGCAGAACCTGATCTTGTGTGGACTGCCCCATTTCAGTTTATTACTCCATCAAGCTATCAGAAAGCCCTCAGAACTAGATGCCACCAGAGGGACCAAAAGATAAAAAAAGTGATTTGATTTCAGTTGGCTTCTGCTGTATTCCTGAGACAAGAGCTCAGTTGGACAAGGATTTTGGCTCAGTCTAAAAGATAAGCTTTAAAAGTATATTTTCAAAGAACTATATAAAACACTTACTTTAAAGGGGTTGTCCCAAGACATAAACCTATCACCTATCAAGAGTGTAAAGGATAAGTATTTAATAGGTAGGAATTTGACCACTGGGACACCAGCCCAATGGATAGGAAATATACTTATCTTGGGACAACATCTTTAAGACTTCAGAATTTTTTTTAGAAGAGGCTGGCATATCTGTAATAAACTTAATATATTATTAAATTAGTTAATAAGTATCTTACAATTAGAACATATTTTGTTATTTATGTGTTAGACATTTATAGAGGAAAATTTCATTTTATTTTTGAGTAACAAATATTAAACTTAAGCATTACTTTTTAGCCTTGCCATGACAAGAAATCTCTCCTTCTAAATGAAACCTTTACTGCTCCCAAGCCACACATATTCACCTTTTTCCGAAGCAAGTTTTTATGTTTCCATTTGCTTCCATGAACACAGCAGAACACAAGCAGCTGGATTATAGGAAAGTAAATGGCTACAGAGGGAGTTTTCTTACTAATGGATGTTCTCTTGACCTCTCTGGGTTAGAGTAGAAGAATATAGTCTTGTAATTTGTAAACACATTATGCAAAGATAAAAAGAAATAACAATAATAACATCAGTCAAGTGTAGTAAACAACCAATAAATAGCTTATCATATGTGGTTATTAAGAATGTAAACTTCGGCATACCCTTATATATGTTTAAAGAAAATATATGCTGAAACACAGAATTACCTTCAGTATGTGGTATAACTTTACTGTGTTTTGTTGTGTGCTAAATGCACAATATTCTCCTAGCCAGCACTTATAGAAGGTGTTCCTTATAACATACAGCTTGAATTGGTGCTACAAATCAACATGAGATCCAGCAAAATGGAACATGTCACAGCAGGCTAGTGCACTAAATGCAACAATACATAATGGCCGGCCACGTGACCTTTTTCTACTGCCTTTTTTCAAATATTAAGAGAAAAGGAGACAAAGGGGAAGGCGGGGGGCCTGCAAAGAGAGTATGGACAGATTCCCTTATTGTTAATTAACTACCTTAGCAGGATGTAGCTGTTATACACAGTCTAATCCTCTTGTCCCTCACATTTTTTCCATTAGTGCCATGTACAAGTAGGGTCCTTGTAACTGCTGCAGAAGTTGCTCCTTACACATTCACAAGCTTGGTTTATTATTTTTTTCACTGTCTTTTAACCGGAATCTGATGCTTACTACACATAGATTCAAATATAATCACATGTAAAAAAGGGAAACATTTTGAAACTTATAGTGTTTTCAAGGATGCATACTAAATATAATTCTTATTATTTACTCCGTCATATCCACATAGCAAATTATAGTATTTATTCATTATCTACAATATTAGTATTGTAGTTATTATTTCCAGAGCTGGAAATTGTGTTTCTTTGAAGCAAAGGATACAGGAAGATGGGACTTGAAATAAGTTGCTGGACATGTAATTTGCATTCTTCAGTTCATATGAATGATAAAAAAAAGGTATATATGAAACCACTGAGAAAACAATGTAGGTATTCTAGATCCCAAATGGCTTTACTCTCTCTGTATAAAATATTAGTGTATCTGAAAGTAGAGATGTTAGATGTTCTTATGTTGTAATGTGTACCAGAAGGAAATGGAAGGCTGTAAACCAACTGTTAGCCATAGGCTCCCTTTCCACTTTCTCTATGCAAGATTTCGAGCTACAGCTATTCTTTAAGTCTATGGTTTGCCAGAGCTCTGTGGCACATAGAGGATGTGAGGCAGCTTGGTGAAATCACTGCATTGTGTCACATGTGCCCCTGGATTTCAAACACAATATGCTTTTCATGATAATGGTAGAACAAAGGAGGCTCTATTATTATATATAGCTTACCGCAAAGGGGCACGAATATTATGTATGAGTAAAGCACAAAGAAGCACTATTTTTATACATGAGGAGGGCATAAAGGGTGCACTAATGTTATAAATGAGAGAAATATTACTATGTATAGATAACAGCACAATAGGGGCATTATTAATAGAGGACCAAAGAAAGAAGCATTATTTATGGATGGTAGCACAAAGGAAACAAACATTATGGAGGGCAACAGAAAGGGAACATTATAATTTATGGAGGACAAAAAGGGGACATTAGTACTGTATGGTGGCTGAAAGTGGACATTATTGCTGTGTGGACGTTCTATTAATGTATAGGACATCATAGTGGGATTTGAGGCACTGTGGGTGGAGTGTCTGTAAACAGGTGGGGAAAAGGTTGGATTGGTGTTGGAAAAATGTATGTGCATGAGAAAGAGACAGAGATGGTAGTGGTTACATTTTATATAACTGTGGACCTCCCAAAAAATATCTGTGAATTAAGTTCTGAAGAGAATATCTGTGCATTAATTTCTGCAGAAAGAAACTATGGCAGGAAGAAGTCCTCATAGTGCTCTGGACTAAATGGAGAAGAAAAGGAAAAGATGAACAACTCAAATCAGAAATGACATCGCCTACAGTCAATATATTGATGGTTTTTAGTGTCCTTATTCAGTATCAGTATACAAATAATATTTAGTCAATATGTGGTGGCAATAGTATATATCTGGCAATGGCATGTCCAAGTAGCATAACGGTGGAGGGGGCAAGAGACAAACTTAGCACTGGGCCCATAGGACTATAGTTATTCCCCTGCAGCAAATGTTGCCTTTTTTTTCTTAGGGCTTAGTCACACGGGCGCATCGGCACCCGTACACCAGCGCCGATGCGCCCATGTGACTGAGCCCTTCCTGCAGGTAGAAAACGGCCGTACTTCAAGACTGACGACTCCCCGCAGTGCTGAAGAAAGAACACATGACCGGCAATGAAGCCGGTCACATGTTCTTTCCTCCGGCGCTGCAGAGAGATGTCCGTCCTGAAGTGCGTCCGTCTTCTACCCGCAGTAACGTGACTAAGCCCTTATTATTTAGTGTAGCTTTGAAATAACTTTTTTTACACACTGTACATTGAATAATAGGCACTAACAACAAAATGCATATCCATATGGTAAGACTAACATATAAAATACAATTTAATCTTATATGCAAACCCAATATTAGGATATCCATGTATGTACCTCTGATTTAGGCATTAAGGGCCATTGATGTAGTTCAAACAACAGTGATTACACATTTATGAGGGTAAAAAAATTGTTTACTTTCTATATATAGTCATGTTTCTACATCTGTCTTTACCAACCTGTCCTTTAAATTGGTTGGCACCTGTTTCACATTAGTAGTCTGATTTTGAATCTCCCAATGCTCTTAAAGATCGTAGTGAGAATTCACCAATATATATTAATAACTTTTTTACATAATATTACTTTGATCATTATATGTTGTAACAGGGGGAATCATCAGAAGAGGGGTTTGCAGTCAATACCTTGCTTCTTTTTATATTTTTTACTCTTTATTTATACATTTGTACTATTCAGTTTGGGAAAATTCTGTCCTGTCTTTGATCATTATCAGCAATACATCTAACCTGCAACATCTGGCAAAAAGGTAATATTTTCACTCTATTTCTTGGATAACAACTAATGACACTCATCAGAAGAAGTTTATGACAGCTCCCAATGCACGGCATCATATAGAAATAGAATTTTGTATGCCCTAAAAACAGATATAAAAGCAGGTGTATCTGCTTTCATGGAATACAATAAAGCAATTTTTGATGCTGTACCTTTGGAGCCACCATAAATTTCTTCTAATGATCTATGATAATTATCCGTTCAGTCGCATCCGACTTTTGGTTACTCTATGGATGGATGTTCTCTGCGTTTTTGTCTTTCACCGCTTCTTTCAGTTCCATGAATGACATGTTTGTGGTGGCCTTGATTGTATCTACCCATCTTTTTCTTTGTCGTCCTGATCTTCTCTTTCCACTGACTTTGCCAAGCATCAGTACTGTTTCCAGTGAGTTAGCGTGCATCTCGTGGCCAAAACAATAGAGCCACTGTTTAATGATTATGCCATCTAGTAATATTTTTGGTCTGACATGATGAAACACATGTACACGTCCTTTTGATACTCTCAGACCTTCTCCATGATCTAGCGCAGGTTCGCGATTTGGTCTCTGGTGCCACGTTCTTTGCTGAAGCCAGCTTGAATGTCCAGCAGTTCCCATTCAACAATTGTCGCAATGCGTTTTTGTATGATCTTTAAAAGAATTTTGCTCACGTGAGGTATGAGGGCGATGATGCAGTAATTGGAACATTCTTGAGCATCACCTCTTTTTGGGAAGTGGGATTTATATGGTTGGGTAATCAAGATCATTGCCATAGAGGAGACATGCATCAATTTTATTTGTAGGTTTGGAATTTATTGTAAGTAAAAATCGGGTTCACTAATTTGTCCCTTCCAATGCAGCCAAAGCCCCCTAAATTGCATGGGAATATAGCCACACACTGTGCTTTTCCCGCAAATAGGCAAACATAGTATATAGTGATGTGGGGGTTATTTGCAGCAAAGAGGTGTCACTGAAAAGAAAAGAAAGCCCACATAGGGTCTCCTAGATCACAAATTGTGCTAAGGGAGACAAAAGGCGTGCTGCTTGTTTTAAAAGCAATGTTATACATTATCCAAGGACAAATTATTCCCAGGTGAACACAACACTCGAGTGCAGGCCTGCTCCAAGGAACAGCTATAAAACTACCAAAAATTACGCTCGGCAAGACAAGAGGTATGGCGCTTGTTTTAAAAGCAACTGTGCTTTAGAAAATTTTTATCTTGAGAGAAGGAGGAGGAGGAAACATGGCAGAAGCAGGAGAAGGAGAGTAGCAGCAGCACCAACAAACAACACATTAAGGGCACAATGTGGTCTTTGATGCTCAGTCATATCTGATCTATGCTCAGTCATAATGTGAGTAAAAACTGCCAGCATGCTAACTAATCAGTGGAATTTGCCATGGGGCTACAGAAGTCAGGTGAAATCCATGCTTGGTTCAGTTTTATAAAACTGAATTGTCTGTGGACTGGCAGATGCGTCTGTCAGTTATCACACCCCCAGCTTACTGAATACCCTTTCTGATAGCACACTGGCAAAGGAGTGGACAAGCACCTCTAAAGTATGAGATTTGTCATTTTGGCCTTGTAGTGGGGATCAAGGAGGGTGGCCACCCAGTAATGATCTGCTATTTTGATTTGGGCTATGCAATGGTCCTTCTGCAGTCACTGTGGCATAAAAGCACTCCTATGCCTCAAAGTGCTGACCCACATTCCTCAGAGTCGGGCCTAAGGCCTTAGTCAGACGGGCGTTTTTTCCCGCGATTTGCGGATCACATGACGGATGCGCATGCGCAAATCGCGTGACCTGGGGCGAAAAATCGCGGGAAAATCAGCACCTAACTGCATTTATGGTCGCAGCAAAACGCCCGTCTGACCGGAGTAAAATCGCCGTGCGCATCAAAATGCGCATGAAACTTAGACTGGTCGGAAATTTGTTTTGCGGGACTTTTTCGTACCTTTTTCGCCGTGCACATCAAAATGCGCATGAAACTTAGCCTCCATATTACAACCACCTTGTCAGCCTTTGCCATTTCATTCAAGCTCTCAC
The DNA here is from genome assembly GCF_035609145.1 of Eleutherodactylus coqui. Lineage (NCBI taxonomy): Eukaryota > Metazoa > Chordata > Amphibia > Anura > Eleutherodactylidae > Eleutherodactylus > Eleutherodactylus coqui. The sequence continues at coordinate 390,681,186 of NC_089837.1, forward strand.
ATCCTAGAAGACTATGCACTCGCCAGATGACGGTAGTACAGTGCGGTGTGCTCGCCAGCGAAAAAACGCAGCGAGCTGCAGTAAATGATTTTGGGTCGCACATAAAATGCCGAACGCAGATAGGCGCAATCTGCGAATCGTCGTGTCCTATAATTTATCGCATATCCGCATAAAAAGAGGACATGTGACCGATACCATAGCGATCCATTGGTTCTATATATGCGCGAATCGCCTTCAGGACTTAGTCACACGGGCGCATCGACGCCCGTGTTACTGCAGGAAGGAGACGGGCGCACTTCAGGATGGACGTCTCTCTGCAGTGCTGCAGGAAAGAACATGTGACCGGCTTCATTGCCGGTCATGTGTTCTTTCTTCAGCGCTGCGGGGAGTCGTCCATCCTGAAGTATGGCCGTCTTCTTCCTGCAGTAAGGGCACAGTCACACAGGCGCCGATGCGCCCATGTGACTAAGCCCTAAGAGTGTCCTCTAGCTTGTCCCATGTCCATGGACAGGTGTATCTTGCCACTGATAGCATTTTGTAATGCCTGGGGCATGTTATTACTTACATGGTGGTGCAGGGCGGCGATGGCAATTTGGGGAAAAAATGGCAGTTAGACATCTGGTACAGTGGGTTAGCACCTAGCATCATGTTGTGGAAGGCGTCTATGTTCAATAGCCTGAAAGGCAGCATTTCTGGGCTTCTGGATGGTGCAGTTTTTTACATTCCTGTAGCTAGGTTATGGTGCACTGGCTGCTAATCTGTCAATGTCTGTGAAGGCAGTGGTGATGGTGATGGCTCCACTTTTGCACGTTGTGTTGAGGTTGCTTACATTCTTGCCGTATTTTAAATGCTTACTGCAGATCCTACAAATGACCATTTTTCTGTCATCACCTGCACTTTCAAAGAATGTCCAGGCTGCATTAGTCCTGTGAGTAGACTTAGCTGTGGGCCTGATGTTAATGCTGCTGTAACTAGTAGTAGCTGATGGTGACATTACAGCCCTAATATTTTTGTGACACCCTACTCCCTGTCTTTACCTCGAAACATCTTCCTCCCCCTGCTATGATGACTCTTCTTTCCTGTCCATGTTAAGTCTAGCACTTCATCATCCTTCTCCTACAGTGATTGTGCCTACTCTACGTTGATTGTGCCAGCCTTATGACGATTGCACCTGCGGCGATTGTGCCTACTCAGTGGCGATCGTGGCTGCTCTGTACCTTATCAGGTACTGCATTGCTGGCTCTTTTTCAGTAAATAATCCTATCTTTGTTACGTGCGCTGGTTCAGTGGGCCTAACATTCTCTCATGTGAACACTTCTATAAGAACCTATTGGTTCCTATTAGAAGTGTGTTCTGTGCCCTGCTAACTGTGCAAAAACAGCTCTCGTCTAATGAGGCCAAGGGATGAGGATACATGAAGACTTTTTGAATGTCTACTTTCCAATTTTAACTGTCAAGCTGCAGCTGGAGAACTGGAGGGAACACAGTGAGTTGCATGCAACTTAGCACTCTCCTGTGAACTGCATCTGTTACTCAAGAGTTAAAATTGGAAAGTCAATCTACAAAAAGTCTCACTGTAGCCCCAGTCTAAATAAGACCGTATTAAAATGCGTTTATAATGTTTTTTAGATATTTTTAGCAATGTTATGTCAATCATACTTGTCAGACACATGCTATACAGCAAAATAAGCAAAAAAGTAAACACAGTCATCCAATGCGTTGGCAGTGCCAATCTTTTTCTATTGTATAAATGCAATGTTTCAGTTAAAAATAGCCTTTTTCAACCATTTATGTAGCAAAATAATAAACAACATAATAAAGTACATTTTATACTATAAATATCCCCAGCCCGTACTTGTTGAGTGATCCTGTTTAGTTACTGAGTGATTTAGTTCTAACAATCTAATGGTAATACATCTTTGGAATGTTATGCTTGTAAAAGAAAATCGAAATATTGTAACATTTATTTTAAAGAAATTGAAAGTATTATTAGTCATGTATATTCAACATTTCATTGAACTATTCTATTTAACAATTGAAAGATTCCATTGAACAGATGCAATATGAGCCATCCTCAAAAGGGAAGCTTAGCTCTGAGCAGAAATAGCTTATTACCACAAAATGATGGCAGGAAAATGTATCCATCTATAGTTACACTTCTGGACAGTATGTAAACAATGAATTAGCTGAAAGGTGTGGTGAGGAAAACTAGGATGAGTTAATTTACTGTAGTTTATTGGAACTGTTGTACCCTGTGGACACCGGAAGCTAGGGGTGTGACAGCACCTAAAAAAGAGGGAATGCCCCGTCACGCCCCTAGCTTCCGATTGGGTAGTACTGTGGCAGGGAGGACACTGCTCCCGTGCAGCCTGCGGCCCCTGCTGAAGCCGGGACTGCTGTCACTCAGCTCACCACTGCTGCTGCTGAAGCCAGAACTGCTGTCACTCAGCTCCCCGCTGCTCTCCTCAGAGGACTGGCACCTCCACTCCCATCCCCCTGGTTGGCTGCTGCCGGCGTGTTCTGCTACCAATGTTCTCCAGGCTCCTCTCCACGCTGCACTGCCAATGTGGGCTCCCCTTTTCTCGACACATGCTGCGGCCAGGAGCGCTGTCACTGGGGTCCCCGCTGTTGTCCTCGCCATAACCTCATCTCCAATACTGGTCCCCCTGCGGTTGGGACCACTGTGACTATACTCCACACTCCTGTCGCTGCTGCACAGCCATGGACAACAGCTGTCGCCCGACATGATGGTAAGCTGCCAGGGACGGGTTGTCTTGTATGGAGGGTTAGGGTTAGTTTCAGTGTTAGGCTTACATTATTAGGTGTAAATAGCTGATAATGTAAGCCTAACACTTAAACTAACCCTAACCCTCCATCCAAGCCAAACTTCTATCCCAGAGAGACAATCACTAACTTGTGGGCGGGTACAGCCCAGCACTAGGTCTCCACCCATACTTGTGGTGGGAACAAGATACACCAGTACCTAGTTTATTTACCCAAAAGTGGTTAAAGGAGTTGTCTACCTTATATATGATCAATACATGCGTGAAAAAAACCGCTTGTGAGACTGAGCCCTTAGGTTGTATGATCAGGCACAGTAGTCATATACAGGGAGGAATATACAAGCTAAGAAGTTTTGTGTAGGATAATAACTCAACACAATATAAAGTAACTACTGCATTGGATGAGTTTTATGCAGGGGTGGCTCCAGGTTTACATGGGTCAGTGGGTGGTAAAGGCACAATGAGTCCCTTTCCTATCTGGATACATTGGAAAACATGGTGCAAATTAACCTATATTACAAATCTAGAAAATACCTACATGCCGACTCAGTGATATGGCTTACATATGGAATTATGTCTTTACCCTTCCCTCTTTTGAAGATCACTACGTCCAAATTGTGTCTTTGGCAGGTTCCAATGCATGTATCAGACTCTATTATCCAGGCAAGTCTCCCAGATTGCCATAATACAGCAACCCCCCCCCCCCCCCCCCCAGAGTCAGCATCTCCATGAACCACTTGATGTGGTCTATGGAAAAAGATAGCTGCCTGCCCCACTTCTATTCTTATCTGCCATTGACCTTGTCCATTTAGTAGTGCCACCATCTTATATAAAAGTATAGATGAAATTTCATGGACCATTTTACAAGAGTTCAAAAAGGCGTAAATACAAAAAAACTAAGCCAAATACTATGACAGTTAGGCTGTATTCAGACGAACGTATATCGGCTCGGTTTTCACGCCGAGCCAATATACGTTGTCCTCGTGTGCAGGGGGGGGGGAAGGATGGAAGAGCCAGGAGCAGGAACTGAGCTCCTGCCCCCTCTCTGCCTCCTTTCCGCCCCTCTGCACTATTTGCAATGGGGAGAGGCGGGGCGGGGCTAAGTTCAGGGAATTAGCCCCACCCCCACCCTGCCTCTCCCCATTGCAAATAGTGCAGAGGGGCGGAGAGGAGGCAGAGAGGGGGCGGGAGCTCAGTTCCTGCTCCTGGCTCTTCCACCCTCCCCCCCTGCACACGAGGACAACGTATATCGGCTCGGCGTGAAAACCGAGCCGATATACGTTCGTGGGAATGCACCCTTACATATGAGTTTACATATTTAATTTCTTAAGATATTGCTAATGATGAAAATAATCTGAACTGATCAGTGATGAACAAGTACAATTGCAAGGGTAATCAGGCATTGACCAAGGTTAGGCCTTTTCCTTTAGAAAGTATTTTTCACATGTCATTAGACATTCTGTCAGCTATACCATTTTGTTAGTTACAGTACATCTGAAATCATGACACTTTACAGTCTATTACTGAAAAGGAAATGATACAATTTTTCAACGTCATACAGGAAGCTACTAAGGTGACATTTTCCCTGATATTGTATTGTGTGACTATGGTGTTATTATATCAGATGGACTTTTTGTATTGATGTGGACTTTGGAATGAAACGTAATCTTTGCATTGAATGTTTTGTAGGCATTTGAGTGATTTCGGTTCTAACATGTTGCTAATAATACAGTAGGTATCATGAAAATTATGTAATCACTCTTGTCTCAGTTTCTTCAGAAAATGTATATGAATGACTTTAAAAATCTTTAACCCCTTAATGCCACAGGGCTTAACGGTACATCCTGGTTGCGGGGTGCGTAATGCAACAGGACGTACAGTTACACCCTGGGGATAGAGCAAGATCAGAAGATTTCCACGCTATCTGGCAGCAGGAGCCGGCTGTCACTGATTGGCTAAGTGCTGTGACCAATCACAGGCAGCACTCAGCTGTCATTCAATGAATGACTGAGCGCTGCCTGTAATTGGCTGAGCGCTCAGCCAGCCAGACCCAACGCTTTCCCTGGGCGGGGATGTTAAATTGCTGCCCAGGAAAAGTGCTTCAGAACAGTTGCTGGGATGCCAGAAAGAAGATGCGCCGGAGCCCAGACAGCACTGCTAGGTGAGTAATATATATTTTTTTATCTACACCTATGGAAAATTTTCAGGAAAGGGCTTATATTTAAAGCCCTTCCCTGAAAATCACTACACGGATTGCCTGCATCCCATTGCCTTCAGCGGCGACCCCATTGAGAGCAATGGGAACGGAGCTTCGGTAACACGTTTTTTTGCACATCCGCTGACACGCTGTTTTGTGCGTGCAAAAAAAAACGCTCTTATAACTGAGCCCAAAGAGGTTAAATATTTCCTTTTTAATTTTTCTCTACATGTACAACGAAGTCCCATGGTGGCTTGTTTTTCACCATTCTTGGAAAACATATACATGACATGTTGGAAGGAATGTTATTTAAAGTGTTGATAACCTATTTGTTGGAGACATCTACTGGTATGGACACTATATACTGCAGACGATCTGCTTTTAAAGGGTTATTCAGCAAACAAAAAATTTGACACTTGCTCAAGTGGAGGAGAAATCCAAAAAAAAAGTCATACACAGCTCACCTGATCCCCAACACTTACATTCCGCCAGTGCCCACTCCACTGCTGCTCTTTTCTTTCTGCTGCAGCGATAGTGTCACTACAAGCAAACTTCTAGTTTCTCTATCTGTCTGTATTTTTCAATAAAGAGAAAGAGTTTTTACCCAACGCTGGACTCTCTCCATTTTCCTGAGCATCAGTTGTGGTTTCCAACCAGTCCTTGCATGGAAGAAACTGCAGAGGAGCTGGTTTCTGGTTTACATTTCTCCTATGTATGATGGACTTATAGAAAATCATCAGACGAGTCAGAAGGGCAATTGGGAGTACATAACAGAGATGTGTTTTGGATATATGCTCTATCATAAGTTCTCGAAGAGTTGAATCTGCACACAAATTTGATCTATTTTCATTGAATTAGGTCCGTTTTGTATTTTTGTCATTTTTAAAAATACGTATACTATAATCAGACTGATGTTCTTATCGTTATTGTCTATCAATTTTTTTCACTCATTACTCTCTATGCAAATATCCAGTGACTTGATATCCTTTCATATTGTTCCACAACTTGATATCTATTCACATTTTGCAGACCACTTAGTGACTAGGTAGTATGGTATACACAGAGTTATTTTTCTAAGTAATAGGTTTAACACCTGCAGATGTCCTGGTGACCATAACCAGGACTGCTATGTTTAGCATTGTTATGTTGATGTTGTACTGTCTGCCTTAGCGTGTTCTAGCGTGTGCTAGCATATTTATTCATAGGTACAGCAGAGTCTAAACTTAACTGCCTGTTATATTATGTTGCATGTGATTGTTCCTGGGTCACAGGTACAAACTTTGGGTGTTGTTTTGCATGGGTTCTATCAAGAGCAGAGTGTGAGGCTATAATTGAGGCTACTATATGTAGCTCCTGGGTGTTGTTATGACATAGTAGCAGCAAGAGTTCTGTAATGTCTGTAAGCTTAGACTGACTGGAGTACAAGACCCATAAACATGGTTCTATGAAACTTGGAGCAGGGTCTAGCAAACCTAAAGTTAAACCATAAACCCTGGTCATTCACTGCTCTGACCTCTTGAATTGTGTAATTGTGTGAAGCTATGGCCTGAGGAGAGTTGTCTTCAGAAAACATTCCTGAATTAGTAGGATGGTTCCGGACCACTAACTGGAATTCTGCACTGTGTTCTAGTCAAGCCCTGGTAGAGTTGTCAAGAGGACCAAAATTGTTGTGTGTAACCCATTGTCCTGTGTTCTGATCAAGTTAGTGTCCTATGTATTGACAGAGAATGTAACTATTAAGCTGTGTGTTCTACACACCGACTGTTTATTGTGTAATGAGGGCTGAGCTAAGTGCCCTCACTCAACGACTGTAGTTGCCCAGGTCTGTACCATCATGGTAACCAAGAAACTTTGTATCTTTCTTCAAGCATCAAGCTTTTGCCCATTGTTTTGGTAACCTCTATGCTTGGTTCCGCTGAAGGAATAAAGTGCTTTTTAAGTCAACTACTGGTGTTTACTGTAGTCTTCACAGTGACCGCTAAGCCTCATAGTGGGCTAAAACGTCCGGTTCTGTAGTGACAACTTTTCAGTAGTCATCTTATTATCATCACAGGCAAGGTTACTGTCAAAGATAACACTTAGAACTTGAACACATGGACATGTTTTTCTCTCGCGATAATCATGGCAAAATAAGGGGACAAAATGAAACCACTGATCTCAATAGGAGTTCAGTGGTTTTGTTTTCACTGCTGGGATTTCTTGGTCCTGAATACTATGGCCGAGAAAAGATAGGACATACCCTATGTTCCCCGCACGTAGTAAATACATCAGGAGGGGAAGATCAGGCAGCACCTATACTCCTGCTGTTATTTTCAAACTCCTGTGCTCTGGCGTGGAGTTCGAACTGCCGGTGCGGGAGAAGAAATTCCCTTTATTCAGGCACTACTACACTCCACAGCAGTGTGTTTTTGCCCTTAGGGCTTTTACCCACTAGCGTTTTTTTTTCTTCGCTGTGTTTTTTTCCCAAATGTCAATGGGACTTTCTAATGTTAAAAACACAACGCACAAAAAACGCAAACTTGCGTTTTTTATGCATTGCGTTTTTAACATTAAAAAGTCCCATTGACATTTGGAAACAAAATGCAGTGAATTCGCAGTGAAAAAAAACCCGCTAGTAATAGTTGATGATAACATCTCACCTCCTCCTTGCACAATGACCTCTGCACAGGTTGCTGAGCATGTCTAGAACATTCTCCAATAGAAGTCAATGTACACCTCCAGACTACAGGTTTCTGTGGTCCATGTAGCATGTCTCTGATTGCTATTCTCAGCATTCTCCTGTTTACCTAAGAACTGACTATTAGGCCACTCTCACGCATGCACTTTTTACCACGATTAGCATGGCATTTGGAACCTTGTTATATGCTTGTCAGAAGAGGCAATATTTTAGTTTAAGTAATATTGAATAATATAATATTTTAAAAAATTCTGCTTTTCGAGTATTTCCCACTTTACAATATAATTAAATTCTTACAATTTGAAACGAGTATAACAAAATAATAAGCAACTTTGTGACAAGAAACAGCCTTGAACATGTTCTAACCTCCGTCTTCCTCAAAGATGTTAATCAATGTTCTGTTGTACAACATAAAAGCATAAAAGCAAAAACTTCCCGATTAAACTGATAATGACTCTGATACTGAACAAGATGCTGCAGTGTAAATTAACAGTAACGTTAATAGCAATAACAATGATCGATTTTGAGAGCAATTTGTCTTGGAAATGACCTGGTAGTTTTAACATTAACCATTAAACTGCAGCAATAATAAGTATCTTCAATTTTTCCCTCATTTTATATTTGTCTGGAGCATCAATGTACTAAAGGAAATAGCACATACTATTTTAATAAGGCAGGTGCTCTGAATGTACACAGAAGGGCATGCTTATTATTAAAATTAACTTCAGAGGGTACAAAACACTATGGAGAATTAATTGAAAGCTTCAGTTTAGTGCTACTGGTAGCATCCTCTTTAGGGCTTTTGGTTGTCTTGACAACTTTGTCGTCCTGAAAAGTACAAGACGGCATCAGCTGCTTTATTTTCCATTGTACATATATGCTACTCTAATGATACACTATGTAATCCCACTCTCCTCTAACTCAAATCTGTTGCTGCAAATGCTATAATTATTTTAAATGATTTTTATTTAAAGAATTGATATCAGTTCTTTAGTAAAACGTATAGTGTGATTGACAATACGTATTTACGAGATTTTATGTTAAGGAGTTGTGCCTAAAATAACTATTATGATATATCTGCTATGGCATGACAATATAATAGATTGGTGAATGTATGCCCACTTGGACCTTAAGAGTAGACAAGGGTTGACCATCAGTGGAGCAGTGAATGCTACTTAGTTTATTTTTTTGCAAAAAATGGCATTATAATTAGTGTTGCTCGTTGTGATTGTCGGGCAATAACATTATACCAATTTTACTAAATCAGATCAGAATCGCCAATAAATTGTTTTACAAATGAAAGTTAATGATGAGTAAGAATGTGTGTGTTTTCTTGAATGTAGCTCAGCTACTAGCACTGTAGTCTTTTAGTGCTGGGGTACTAGGTTTAAATCCCATCAAGGATAACATCTGCATGGATTTTTAAAAACACCATACAGATGTTGGCCTTGGTAATATAATAACCTACAACTCCAGCACTATACAACAGCAGTGCTAACAACTGAGCCACCATACTTGTCTGTTCTGCTCCAGAGAAAGGGAAGAACAAAACAAAGAGAACGTAACAGTGCTAACAACTGAACCCTGCGCTATTTAAAGTTGTGACGTGCTATTTTCGCGTCTTCCCACACATGGTTTGTGGATAACCAGCACGCCATTATGGGCCTTAAATGCCACTATCAGAATGCCCTTTTGACATTTGGGGGAATAATGGAAATGGTCTGTTGGAATCATGGACATATGTGCCTTGTTTGGTAGGTCGTCCCTTAATTATGTTAATTGTTTTGTATGTATTGCTATTGGCTATGGCTATTACTGGTGGTGGGCGGTGTTTTATGTGATATATAAGCTGAGTCTGTCTACATTAGAGCCAGCTTGACAAAGACCCTTGTGGTACAAACGTCGCGGCTGGGCTCATGCCATGAGTTGAAATAAAAGTCTGTGGACTATATTACTCTGCTGTTTGGAGTGCTGTCTCTACATACAACTATCGGGACTACATTTTGGAACCTGGGATTCAGTTTCTCAAGGCGTGCACCCATCCTTATGTCCGATATTTCCTACCGATTACATCAGGTTTGGTGAGTGCTGCTGAGCATATTCTATTGACTTGTAAGCTGAACCATGTTAATAGAAGAACGAACACACATTACTGAAGCCAATTTTTACCCCCATTGATTTTACTGGGAGTTGGAATTGTTAGTGCCGATTCACAAAAAAAAAAACTTTGAAAATCCCGTACAGCAGTCCAGACCCGAATATTTCACTAATCACCCAATACTAACTATAATTTTCTGAAAGTACTCTCATTTAGCTTAAAGTCTTTTTAATTATTAGTCACTTTGTTTTGAGGTCCAGGAGTTTCATGTTTTACCTCTCAGCACCAACATATGAACCAACTAAGATTGAGGTGCATGTGCAACAGGATGCCCGCAGAATAAATCAGAAAGAGATAAAAGAAAAAAATAATTTTACTTAAGGGTATGTGCAAATTGGCAGATTTTTCTACTAGGAATCCATTGGCAGATTTTCCTGGAGATCCATTGTGAATAAGCAGCAAAATCCGCAACTGTAATGTGGATTTTGCAACAGATTTTTGTGAACTTCACAGCAGTTTTCACCCTCTACATTTAGGCTATGTCCACATGAGGTGTATTGTTCACAGTGGATTTTCCACTCCAAATTCTGTTGTAGAGCCACAGCAAAATCCATAACTTAACCACTGAAAAATCCACTGTATTACATGTGTATTTGCATGGATTTTTTGCAGTTTCACCATGGATTCCATTGACATGCTACAAATGTAAAATCTGCACCGCAGGTCAATGTTCTCTGTAGTTTTTTTTCCCATAGTAGGTAGATGTTTTTTTTTAAATCACTCCAGTGTTGCTTATATTGTAATACGGTTCATATTATCCGCATGCATAACCTCTACACTACTATTGAACATGAATTAAAAGTTGTGAAACCTGTGGAAATGTAGAGCAGAAAGTGACATGCTGAGGAATTTAAAATCTTCATCATATGTCAGTTTCCATGAGGAAAAAGTTCAAACCACGTGGATGAGGTTTGTTCAAATCCAGATGGCTGGTGCAGTAATCCACTGTGAATTTGCAGTGGGTTTGCAGGAAATCTGCTGCAATTCCAATATGTACGCATTTACCCTTATGTTGACAATATTAATTTGAGGCACTTCTATATAAAGATGGCTTATACATGTATAATTGCAATAGAAAATTAGAAAATATAACTGATGTGCCATTAAGGTTGGCTTCAGAAGAGTGTATGAGCAAATATACTCGCCTCAGCCCTTTCTATTTGCACAGTGAACAAGGTTGATTTGCTTGCGTGTCTTCGCATAGTCTTGTACTTTTTTGTGCATGTAGAGCCTGTTCATATGCGTGCATGACATCCCCCCGCCCTGATTTAAAAGACTATTTCACCTAATGAGGCCCAGATGTTTTTTTCACAGCGTTTTGCACATGTTCTGTTGTATTGTGCACACATTTGCACACCTCCCATAGATTTCTATTGAGCTCTCTGATGCGCAAATACACAGGAAACTTGCACAAAAAATAAAATCAGAACGAACCCACTGAAATCAATGAGTTCTATTCTTTATGTTTTGTGCAAAAACACACAAATATATCTGTGTGAAGCCACCCTTTTTACACTGGAAGTCATGGTGAATGTAAAAAATGTACATTATATTCCAACTTCCTTATGCAAGCCTCAACCACTAATTGCATTTCTTCTCAATTTTAGGCCGGTCACAGACTTGCCATGTGTGCAACTTTGGACACAGTTTGCATTGGATACCATACAGACACCTGTCCATGTGCTGTCTGATATACTGAAGGGCCATTCATGTGTATTTGCAGCATATCCTCATTGTTGTCCCTGATTCAGATAGGAATAGGACATGTGACTAGAGATGAGCGAGTATACTCACTAAGGGCAATTACTCGAGCGAGCATTGTCCTTAGGGAGTACCTGCCCACTCAGAAGAAAAGATTCGGGTGCCGGCAGGGGGCGGGAGCGGGGTGGGGGAACGGAGGGGAGTTCTCTCTCTCCCTCTCCCCCCCCCCCCCCCGCTTCCTCCTGCTCACTCCTGCAACTCACCGCTCACCCGCACCGGCACCCGAATCTTTTCTTCCGAGCGGGCAAGTACTCGCTAAGGACAATGCTCGCTCAAGTAATTGCCCTTAGTGAGTATGCTCACTCATCTCTACATGTGACGTGTTTTTTCACGCAGACCATCAGTCCATATAAAAAAACGACAATGTGCATAGCCCCACAGGCTACAATGGGTGCATTTGCTTCCTGTGAATTAACAAAAATAGCAAATGGACAAATATATGCAAGTGTACCAAAGGCTTTATTTAAAGTTGTTCTTTAACATCTATATTATGCAAAAGAGTTTTCTATCTTAGACATTTATGAAAAATCCACAAGATTAATTCCTGCTACGCACATTTTATTGATTATGATGTAGTTATGATGTAGTTTAGTAAAAGCAGATGCGGATGGATGCTTGGAATTAGCAGACAGGAATCACAGGATCACTGTTAAAATTTTGCAATCAACTTCTGCTGTAAAGATAGGACATACTAAAATAACGACAAGACTTCCTCTACAGTTACTATTATTGCTCATGCCTCTACTATTATTACTACTACTAGCCTACATATAATAATAGCAATTAAAAAATATTATATTACCACAATCAACCATAATATTTTAAAAGTATAGCAACCAAGAAGAAAAAAAATAAGAATCCTCTACTGCTACTGCCGCCAATAATAATATTATTACTATAAGATAACCTTTTCTTCTACTACTGCTTCAAGTAAAAATAATGGTTTACTGCCATTACATACACTAATAATAGTATTGCTATTTAGTAATGGGAAAAAAAATATTTTATGGTAAAGATGCTATCATATACTTTTACATTCAGCTCTCCCCCAAATCTTAAATAAAAAAGGATTTCCAAATGATAGAAGTTATTATCTTCTCTGTGTGGAGAGCATCCTCTCCAACTCTCAGCAGGTTTAAGGCAAAGAGGATACAAGGTCACTGCTACATTTCGATCTCAAACGGGAAAGCATGCTGTGCTAGCCACCCAGGAGTTAAACCTAGAGCGGCTCTTTTTGAAATAATTAATTAGGTTTCATTTTTTTCTGAGTGTGTGTGTTTGTGTGTGCCTGCATACTTCAATTCAATACTCTAGAAAGTATGGCCAGATTATACTGTCCCTGTATTTCTTTTGAAGTAATACACAATAAATTTGGTAGTTCAGAAATTCCAAATGTAATTATTTCCCCCTGCTCAGCAAGGTATTTGAATATCATGCTGGGGAGAACATTTATCTCTAATGATTAATAGACTCTAGATACTTTCATGTCTTTAAGTTCGGTGGCTCTCAGGAACACAGTGACAAATACAATGGGTCATATAGCTATAACATATGGTGGCAGTCACATTTTTACATTTTTTTGAAATTCTGAAGTGCTGCTCATCATCACAGCCACTGAATTACTAATGTCAACAAATAATATTAAAATACAATATTAATGCCTAAATAATTGCAAAATTGAATAATTCATCATGCTTAAAGGGTTGTCTTGGACAATCCATGTCCATTTGTCAATGTAGGGCATATGGATGTCATAAAGGAGAGTTTCCCATTTAGGACCCCTTCTATGATCCAGGGGAGAGAGCCACTGATATACCAGTGGCTTTTACTTTGGTAGTCTAGGGCCATCCATGTATTACATGGACTGCCATTCATCTGAATACTACATTTCTGACCAGTCGTAGCTCTCCACAGCAAGATCAGGTATTTGATACATGTTTCAGGGCCAGACCAATAATGAACACTATTACTTATTTATGAGAATACTACATTTTGATCTGTACCCTTGCTCTCTCAGTTTTTTTTTTTTTTGGAGTCCCTGAATTGATTGTTGATTTGCCAATTTGTTATTACTTTGAAAGTCAATGTACGGTTAGTTTGAATGAATGACTGGCAAGAGCTACCTGTGATTGGCTGAGGTGCTCAGCCAATCACAGAGAGCTGCTTGTGATTGGCTGAGCACCTCAGCCAATCACAGGCAGCTCTAGCTGAATGATTGACAGGCAAGAGCTGCCTGTGATTGGCTGAGGCGCTCAGGCAATCACAAGCAGCTATTTCAGCAGGAGGGGATTTTAAATCCCCACCTGCTCAAAGAATTGCATTACAGAGCTGGGGACCGCGCAGAGAGGACGCGGCTGAGCCCCGGCAGCTGAAGGAGGGTGAGTATGTTTTCTTTAAAAATTTTAACACTACTTTGCCTTGTTTTTCAGGGAAGGGCTTATATTTAAAGGCCTTCCCTGAAAAACAATTACAGGATGCGAGCCGCTTGGTCCTCTACTGCAGCTGTCATCTGTGACAGCTGTGGTAGGGAATTCTTTATTCCCCGTGGGCATTTCAAACTCCTTTGCCACATCTGTCACAGATGTGGCAGGTGCAGCAGAGAATTCTTTATTCACCGCGAGGATGAAGAAAACATCTGCCGCATGTGGCAGATGTGTTCTTCATTCCCGCAGGGGACATAGAAGCGGCATACAGGTAAGTATTTCTTAAATTTTTTTACACTAAAATTGTTGCTTTTCAGGGAAGAGTTTATAATTAAAGCTCTTCCCTGAAAAACAATTACGGGTTGCCGACAGACCATTGTCCTCAATGGAGCCGCCTGCAGCAGCCGCGGCTTCATTGAAGGCAATGTGTACCTGCATACATGCGTCTTTTTGGGCGTACAAGGGTGCGCACCTATGTATTAATAATTTGCAAACAACGAATAATATATACATAAATAATAGTAAAATAATGGAAACCGGTGGAAAAAATGCATGTATTACAGATAATACACTTGAATAATGCATAAATTAAAGATGCATATATAAAACAGTAAAAAAATAAATTAAAATAGAGGGTCAAGGTTTGAATTATCATGGAGAAAAATGTGATGCATGAGAAAAGGAATTGTCAAAAAAGAAATAATAATAAATGGAAATGCAATTCATTAGAGTAAAATAAAAACAAAAGTTAAAAATGTGAATTAGTGTGAGCCAGAAATAGAAATGAATGATGAGGAATGAATGGTCAAGGGAAAGATGCAGAAGACATGGAATAGCATTCAACAGAAGGGGAACAACAACTTGAAGACTCATTGGTCAGAAAAACAGATAGGAATGAAATGTTATTTATGAAAATAAAGAGACTAAAGGCAATTGACGACAATAAACATGAGAGACCCGAGAATGGAAAAAATAAACCAATTCAAGAGAAGAAAATGTTTCTACAAAATTTCTTTCAAAAAGTGATTCAGAAGAAGAAAAAACATTAAGAAATTAAACATGAAAATGATATGAAATGAACCGATGCAATTAGATAATACATGTATAAAAAACAGGGGTGAGACTTAAAAACAAAGTTAAAAACAAGAAAGCAAATATTAGGATAGGACAAATGAACCAAAGTTCAAGAAGAGAAAAAAGAGAAAGAAAAAAAGAATAATTTCAATTCGCTCTGCCAATCCCCATTAGCACAATATCAATATTCTATTCTCTTTTGGTTGATTATTTCTGTTAGTTTCTGTTAGTTTCCCCCATCCAATAAGCAGCTTTCCCTTAATTATTAATTTGTCTTTTTTTTGTGATGTTTTAAAAGTCATGTGGTCATGTGACTTATCGCGTGACCTGATAACCTCGCTGGTGTGTTTTGCCGACGGCTATTAAATATTGCACTGCTGTGTGTTATTTGTATGAAAGTCTTGATAAAGACACCGGTGCCGCATAGAAACGTGTTACCAATAAGGCTTGTTTCTCTTTCCGCGGACAGCTATCTTCAGCAAGTTGGATTCCCCTTCTGTCTGCTCCTTTGCCACTACCTATAGGGAAGCACAGTACATGCAGCTCTGTACTGCATTTCACAACTAGGCAAGTAATACAGCGTTGATAATTAGCTCTATTTGCCCCATAATACACCCTTTTTTAATCCAGTAAGATGTGCACACACATTCAATGGACGTCGAATCCCATAGTACGTGGTACATATTGGCACATGGTATTGTAAGTTGAATATGGTTTCATTTCACCGTGGCGCAGGAATGACCGCTGTAAGTTAAAAATATTGTAAGCTGACATCATCTATACAGCTAAATTGTATGTACATGTACCTGTACAGCAAGAGACATTAAAATAATGGTGAAAGACTATTTAAAGTATTTAGTCAGATTGAATTTTAATGAGGATGTTGATGTTGCAATTTCTATTTTATTGCAAAATAATGTAATAATTCAGTATGACTTATTTTGTCTTTCCAGAAACAACAAGAATAAAGAAACTTTCTCTCTTACCAAAAGCATAGCATGAGATTTACAAAAAGCTTGCTATATTATTCTTGCTCAGTGTGTAAGCGGCACATGCTGTTTAGGAAAAATACAACTAGATTTCGGTTCAAATAAGTCTCTGATCTGGAAAGCAGAAATTTACACCTTTTACTTATAGATTTTGCACTACTGTTTTGGTCATGAATCAGTGCTGAAGAAGAATATCTTTTCATGAGATTCCTAAGAAATATGGAAAATAATAACTACTGTCCCAGCTTTACTGATGATGACCAAATACAGCCTCGAAGCTTAAAAGAATCAGTAGACTGCAGTAATAGGCTGCAGGGAGCATGCTGTGTTTTGTTCTGAATCTAAATAATGTAACAAACGGAAAACTGATAAAGGTTTTTAGGCCTTAAAAGTCTAGCTAAAAAGCACTGAAAAGATAGCATCACAGAAAAGCAACTATTAAAATATATTTAACTCTTTCAGCCCTTGGGGAATTCCATTGACCTTTGGAAATAAGCGGTGCATTAAAAATGCCAGCAATGCTGAGATACATAAGTTTAAAACAAAAGGGGCCAAGAACCCTGATGTAGTTAAGAGCAATAAGAAAACTGCTACAAACTGACAACATATTAATTTAGGAGTTTATGTTGTTTTTGTGTGTTATTTTTTTATTAAGATACTTTAGATTATGATTAGAGATGAGCGAACGTGTCCGTAACGGACACATCCGCACCCGGACACCGGCTTTAGCGAACACTGGAGTGTTCGCGCGTAAGTGTCCGGGTGCCGCCGGGGGGCGGGGAGATGCGCGGCGGCGCGGGCGGCAGTAGCGGGGAACAGGGGGGAGCCCTCTCTCTCTCCCTCTCCCCCCCGCTCCCCGCCGCACCCCCCCGCGCTGCCACGGCGGCCCCCGAACTTTTTCGCCCGAACACCGAGGTGTTCGCAAAGTTCGGTGTTCGGGCGAAAAAGGGGCGGGGCCGAACGTGTTCGCTCATCTCTAATTATGATATATTTATTCTAATGCTTTCCTTTCACATGTAATATTATAACTGCTTCCGCCTGCATTTTAATCAGAAAAGGCCTTCTGCACACGGCACACACGGATTCCACATAGGGAATCCCGCACAGAATCTGGCCATGACCGCGGCGGGTGACCCTACTTACCTGTGTGTGCAGGCAGCGTCCGTGCGGACTTCTCTTCTTCCGGGTTCTCTGTACTGCAGATGGTCCGCACGGCTCGCCGTCAGACATGCGCAGTACCAACTTTTTTCTTAAACTCCTGCTTTTCCCGTGGAATCCGCAGCCTATCTGCAATGTCAATTGCGGACGGGCCATGGGAAGCCGTCTGTGCGGGAACCACAGGAAAATAGAACATGCTGCGATTTTTCATCAGTGTGCCTGAAGGATCTTCTTTGCATTGCATGCTATGGAGGGTTATTGCTGCAGAATCTGGAGGCGGATGCCTGCTCCGGTTTCTGCAGCAGAGATCCACCTGCCCAAACCAACCAAACTTAGAGAAGCAGATAGAAGGCAGCAGAGAGCTCTCAGTATTACTGGTATTATGTGCACCATAAACTCAGGGTAATGAAAGAACAGGAAATCTGCGTGGTGACGCTTCAGCTGGTAGCTGCAGGAAGTGATGTAAGAGAGGGGTTGTGGTTTGGAAAAAAGTCTCCTGTGCAGCCTACTATCATGCAACCATTTTGTTATATCCTCTGGTGTTAATGAACTACAGTACAAAGTAATTGGAATACTACATTTTAGGGACCAGAGTAACAGAACAAACTTCTCTTCTATGTTACATGAGCCAAGTAACTCCATTTTATTGATCTTGCAAAGTTGCCCAGAATTCCATTTTAAAGTTACTAAAGGACTCTATGCATGACAAATTCTTATAATGTTTAATCTCTTGCATAATTAAATTTGTTGCCCCACCATAGCACCTTATCATGTATCCACAAGATAAGCAAAAGTTTTCCAGCATGAACAGAGTATCATTTCAGGTATCTCAATGGGACTGCCGACAACATCCTGAAATTCCATACCATCGTAAAGGGAGACCCCCATTCTTGTGGGGATCCCAGTGGTTAGACCACCACCAATCATTTACACCTGTCCTGAGAATAAGTGATAGGTTGTTATGGTCTTACTCCTTTTAAATAGGTTTTTTTTATCCCATGATTTCACAAAATCAACAAATTGGTATTATAAAGTATTATGTAACTATACAATAACAAATATGCTGGTTTTCTGAGAATTTTTGGAATCCATTAAAAATAATTGTTTTTATAATATTTGCTTTGGTTTCTCATTATTTGTGCTTTAGCTCTTAATTTTTATTTTAAAGGGACACTAATGTCTTAGACAACTTCTGCTCATTTGCTAGCTCGTGCTAACCTCATCATTTCTGTAAAACACTTGTATTAAATATTTTGTTGCTTTACCACTGTAAATCACATTTGAAGTGGCTGCCACTAGGGGTCTTCCTTCTAGCTTCTCTGCAATCCACTGTCTGTCATTAGCTACAGAGCTTCTTAGTAGCAAGGACACGGGAGCAACTCCTTTGCAATGAGCGGGGGCGAAGGCTATCTTCACAAGGACACTGCCTTGCAATCAGAGGCTGCAAGATGACAAACTGCAGATGATGTGATAATACTCTCTACAATCTCTGCCTTTCCTGGGGGAATGTGCATCTGTGTGTGTGTCTAAGGCCTCTTGCACATAGCTGTAGGCATTTTTACGTGTGCCCGCCTTAAAAATGCGTGAACGCGTGCACAAATTTAACATTTGTGCGCCTGTTCAGACGGCACGGGCCCGGCACATATACGCCAAGGCTGCAATGCCATTGCCTCCCCTTCCCCCCCCCCCCCTCGCGGCTCACCTCCTCTCTCCTTCCCTCCAGCTGTTTGCAATGGGAGTGGGTGGGACGGGTCTAGAGCAAAGCACCTGCCCCCTCCTGGCCTCTTCTCTGTAACCAGCAATGAAGGGGGTAGGACAAGGTGGAGTGGGTGTAGCTTAGCTCCGCCCCATCCTACTCCTTCCCATTGCAAACAGCCGGAGGGGAAGAGAGAAGAAAGAAGGAGTTTAGCAGTCACACTGCTAAACTCCCTCCCACCTCCCTTCTCCAGCCGCTGTCATTGGCTCCCATAGGAGTCCATGCAGCGGCCAACGTATTCCGGCCAGAAAGATAGTTCCAGGACTATCTTTTCAGCCTGCGTGAAAGCTCATGAGGCTATATTGGCTCGGCTGGGCGCTTTTACGCTGTGGGAATACGGCCATGTGATCTGATGCATTGGAATCCAATGCATCAGATTGTAGCGTATATCGGCCGGCCGATATACGCTTGTGTGAAAGAGCCCTAAGTGTGTGTGTATATACATTATATTGTTTTTTTTTCACCAATTGGCCAGAATGCATAAATCGTCCTGGGAGAGCACAGGCATTAAATACTTGCCCCTGCTGATTCGACCACAGACTAGGCAAAAATATATAAATTTGGTATTGCCATAATTGCACTGACCTATAGAATAAATTTAACATGCCATTTTTACCAAATGGTGTACACTATAAAAACGAGACCACCGAAACTGGTAAAATTGAGATTTTTTTTCAATTTCATCCTATTTTTTCAGTACATTTAAAGGTACCATTGAAAAATGCAACTTGTCCTGCAAAAAAACAAGCCTTCAAATAAGTACATCAAATGGAAAATAAAAGAGTTAGGATTTTTTGAAAGCGGGGACTAAAGAACAAGAATTAAAAAACAAAGTTGGCCATGTCCTAAAGGGGTTAAAGGAGTGTTCAACCTTGTATTCATCTATTTATTTTACTTTTTTATTACACCATGTTCTAAAACTGAAAAATACCTTTAGGCTTCCTTCACACACACTTGTGCCATTTTTTAGGGTAAAATAATTCATACACATTTTACGAGCGTTTTTTGCATGTTTTTTCTATCAGGAATGTTATCAAGTTTTTTTCAAATGCATTACTTTTCATATAAATTATGGATATGGCTATGGGAAAACATTTAAAAAAGATGCAAAACCTAAAGCTTACACCATTTTTAATGTGAAAAAACAGTCCACTAATCAAAAAACCCCACCAAAAGTAAGAACAGTCCCCCCTCCCCCCAAAAAAGCACTCTTCGTAAATTTTCATTTTTCTGTATTCCCTAATAGCCGACATCTGTCAGGGAAAAAAAACGCTGGAAAATGTACCAGCTAAAACACGTGCCAGTTTTTCCTAAAAGTGTTATATGTGAAAACACTCCTAAAGGACTTTAGTATATTTACAGAAGAAGCAATCCTGATACTGTCACAATCATAGCTGTGCGGGCCATGTGACTAGACAATGATGCTTTGGCCATTGTAGACAAAATTAATTTGAGAAGGCTGAAACATTAAAATACCATTTTTGGCTTCTCTGAGCAGCTGCCGTTCTGGCATGCCATATTTTTGCATCACACCAGAATAAGCCTCAAGATAAAACACATATTAAGGGCTGTTCACATCACGTCTCACTATCCATTGAGTGTATATTGTACATTTGCATTTTCAAAAAAGTTTTTTCTTCTACTCAACATACCCATAGACTATAGTTGGTCAAATGTAATTCAAGAGTGCATACTTTTGACTATGTTTGACTTCCCTTATGTCTACACTTTTTTTGGGGGTAGCCATTTCTCTTCTAGGAATGGTGGATTGGGTATTCCTGTTTTGAGGATTGACGTGAGGCTCATCATTAAATTTGGCATATTAAATCTGAATGAAAAAAAATTAAAACTGAATTAAATATACAGAATAGAAATGTCAATGTTAAATGTTACCTCCTAAGTCAGATGATGTACAGTATAAGGAAATTACTTAAGTAGCAAATCATTTTTATAATAAAACATGCATGATAGTACAATATTCTACTCGGAAATTGCTATTTAAGTGATTCATCCTGTTATTTCTAAATGTGGAAGTAGCATTCAAGTATTTGCTAAGTGTGTGGTAACCATTTCAAAATGAAGGGTTAAAGTAATGGTTTTGTAGCCGGGATTTGCGTTGATTGAGAGCATCTTTTCATGAGTCTATTGCTCAAAGCATTCTCTGAATGTATCGATTGATTCTATTATATGGGTCGTACATGTA
Source organism: Eleutherodactylus coqui (assembly GCF_035609145.1). Lineage (NCBI taxonomy): Eukaryota > Metazoa > Chordata > Amphibia > Anura > Eleutherodactylidae > Eleutherodactylus > Eleutherodactylus coqui. Next base: position 390,702,365 of record NC_089837.1, read on the forward strand.
TCTGTAACTAAGATCTTCATTTAACCTTGAGGAAATAGGATAGAACACAGATAACAAATAACAGATTGAAGTGCCATGATTGCTTGGGGTGGTAAAAAAAAACTCAGAATAGAAAAGGTTTGCTAAAATTTGCTGATGTTATTGTCAAGGTAGAAAACGACAAAATAGCTTCCATGAGATAAAATATAGTATATAGCATATTGTTAAATTGTGATGAAGAGAGAGAAAAACATAATTCATTTGGCACTTGCTTCATGTTTTATTGTACTCTTCGGTTTATTAGTATGTGCCATGCAATAATCCTTATTAGTAACATCCTCTGCCCCATGTGATGAACTAACCTGCAACATGTAAACCAATATGGAATAGTTTGTCAAAGATTTCCACATCTGGAGTAGGATAATTAACTAATTGTTCTACTAATAGACTGATGGGGGAAGCCCAACAATTAATGTTTTATCCCATCATCTTTGAACTTTTAACAACAGCACAATTAGTTTACAGTCAACTGACAAAAAGCCCTTCTGGATAACACAACCAATCTAATAGATTTCAGTCCACTTTGGAGGGTGAACATGCAGTAGGCCCAGTATGTTCCCACATGATGGCCATCAGTGTTTAATACATCAAAGTAAGTCTCCATGCCATGGAGTAGCTGTCAGGAGTACAATGGTGACAAAAAACTAGTTATGATTTGAGTGATAGATCTGTCCGTCAATTTTAGAAAAAGAACATTTGATGGAACACCCAGCTATGATAGCAGTACAACACAGATCTTTTAGAATATAGTTGTCACACATTTTTGTGAGCTCTTTCCACAGTGAAATGTATCTAATTTGGATATTAAAACATATGTGAGTTACTACAGTACAGCTAGACTTCAGCTACTCACAGTTATTCTGGCACTTGTTTCTCATAAATAGTTTGTAAAGATAATCTGAAGTTTGGGGAAATCAGAAGCACAAACGCATAGGTTATGTATCTTCACTACTATTCTTGACTTTTAGAAGTTTGGAAGTGGACATAAACTAACAACATGGAAAAGGAGAGGAGCCATATGGTGAGCCGCAATGTATGCTATATGTTTACAGACCTACCAGAGAAAAAGCCATACATCACCTGCCAGAAATGCAAGCTTGTGTCTCTACTGAAGGAAAAGGTGCAAAGTCTTCAGGAAGAATAGCTACATTGAAACTCAATAAGGAAGGTGAGGATTTGCTTGACAAAGCAGAAGAAAGTCTTCAAAATGTTGGAGAAATGAAGCAGAGGAATAGAAGCATGTGACCGAAAGAAGCAGGAGGATCAGGAGTCAACCAGCACCCATACTGCTCAGGAACCAGTACCAAGATCTCACGCAGGGGTGCCTGGTACAGGTTCCTGAGCAGAAGGAGAGAGAGGTACAGCAAGAAATGACTCTACCCACAAAGAACAGAGCAGAGGAGAAAGAGGTACAGCCAGAAATGACTTTACCCAAAAAGAACAGAGCAAAGGAGAAAGAGGTACAGCAAGAAATGACTCTACCCACAAAGAACTGTGTAGTAAGCACATAGAGTCCTCCTGAATGGAGAAAAAGAAGTGCTGTTCTGAATAAGAAAAGGAGAGTGGTGGTTGTGGGGGATTCCCTATTAAGAGGAACAGAGGCTGCTGTTTGCAGACCTGACACCTCATGAGAGGTGTGCTGTCTTCCAGGTGCACAAATCAAAGATGTGTCTAATAGTCTGTCAAGACTCTTCAGTCCTATAGAACCCCACCCATCCCTACTAATACATGTAGGGACAAATTACACTACAGAAAAGGACCTTGCAACTTTCAGGAGAGACTTTGAAGATCTTGGAAAGAAGGTGAAATAACTAGGAGCACAGCTGATCTTCTCATCCATCCTCCCAGTGGATGGCCATGGAATAAGAAGATGGAACAGGATTCTAGAGGTAAACAACTGGCTGTCGATGGCACCGTCAGCAAAGATTTGGACTATATGATGGACTGCTTGCTAGAGACGTGTTGCACATTAGAAAAACAGGTAAGCATATATTTTGTGGGCACCTTGCTTTGCTCATAGGAAAGCTTTAAACTAGAGCAATATGGGAAGGGAAGTGAAAGGCAAGGTAAAAATGTACAGCTAAATAATACATTTTAGAACCTTGCTATGAGAAGTGGAAAGAAAGAACAGAGACAACAAATTCAGAAGGAAAGTAGAGGAGCAAGAAACACCGATCACAAACTAAAATGTTTCTACACAAATGCACAGAGCATGGGAAACAAACAAGGAGAACTGGAGCTCCTAATACAGGAAAATAAATATGATGTCATAGACATCACTGAAACTTGGTGGAATAATACACATGATTGGAATACAAGGCTTGAAGGATGCAACCAATATATCACCAATATATATTATTCATCTCCACAGAGATTCAAGCTTCAGATAAGGGTAGTTCTGTAGAAACTGTTTGGGTAAGAATAGAAGGAGAGAACAACAGAAAGGACACTATTGTATGCATTTACTATAGGTCACCTGGACAAGCAGAAGATATTGATGAACTTTATCTACATCAGATGGCCAAGCTCTCGAAAAACATGACATAGTGATGATGGGAAATTTTAACTATCCAGACATTTGTTGGGAATCTCTCTCAGGTAAAAGTAATGGATCCAACAAATTCTTATCAGCTCTTGCTCACAACTTTATTTTCCAAAAGGTAGAAGAGAAAACAAGTAGATCTGCTATCTTGGACCTAATTCTTACCAACAGGGAGGAAATGGTTGAGGAAGTAATGGTAGCTGGGACCCTAGGAGGCAGTGATCATGCTATCCTTGAATTTGGGATAAAAAGAGGAGGAAGACCTGAGAAAACGCAGACCTCAAGGTTGGATTTCAGAAAGGCAGATTTTAATGAACTCAGAAAGAGGGTAGGAAGAATCTAACGGCTGGATGTTCTTAAGGACAGAAATGTCCAAGGAGGTTTGGAAATTTTGCGAAATGAGATTCTCAAAGCACAATCGTTAACAATCCCTAAAAGAAGGAAATGAGAGGCATTTAAAGAGACCAGGATAAACACAGAACTTAAATACATGTTAAAAACAAAGAAAAATATGTTTATGAAATGGAAAGAGGGGGGAATATCTAAAGAAGAATATAATGCGGTCTGCAGAAACTGTAGGGCAAGTGTCAGAAAAGCTAAGGCTAATAATGAATTGATGCTTGCAATAGAGGCCAAAAGCAATAAAAAAGGATATTGGGGATATGTCAAAAGCAAAAGAAAAATCAAACATGCTATTTGATGCTTAAAAGATGAAAATGGTGAATTGGATAAGAATGATGTTGAGAAGGCCGAACTTTTTGAGTGATCGTACTCAAAGAGTGGTCATAAATGGCTGCACATCAAAGTGGAAGAATGTATCAAGTGGGGTACCACAAGGCTCTGTCCTAGGCCCAGTGTTGTTCAACATCTTTATAAATGATCTGGAGGAGGGAATTGATAAGAAACTGAACAAATTTGCAGACAATACAAAGCTAGAAGGGATAGCTAACACTAGGGAAAAGAGAGAGAGTATTCAAAAAGATCTAGAAAAGCTTGAACAGTGGGTGGCAACTAAAAGAATGGTATTTAACAAGGAGAAATGCAAAGTCCTACATTTGGGCAAGAAAAATGAAAAAAGCACATACAGAAAGGGAGGAATTGGGTTAAGCAGCAGCACATGTGAAAAAGACTTGGGTATACTAATAGATCATAGACTGAACAGGAGTCAACAATGTGATGCAGCAGCCAAAAGGGGCAAACACAATTCTGGGATGTATTAAGAGAAGCATAGAGTCTAGATCACGTGAGGTAATTATCCCCCTGTACTCTTCCTTAGTAAGACGTCAACGAAAATACTGTGTCCGGTTCTGGGCACCCCACTTTAAAAAAGACAAACTGGAGCAAGTTAAGAGAAGAGTTACCAAGATGCTGAGCAGTCTGCAAATCATCTCCTATGAAGAGCGGTTAAAGGATCTGGGAATGTTGACTTGCAAAAAAGAAGGCTAAGAGGAGACTTAATAGCGGTCTACAAATATCTGAAGGGCTGTCACAGAGCAGAGGGATCAGCCTTATTCTCATTAGCGCAGGTAAAGACTAGAAGCAATGGGATAAAACTGAAAGGGAGGAGACATATTAGATATTAGAAAAAGCATTCTAACAGTGAGGGTGATCAATGAGTGGAACAGGTTATCATGGGAGGTGGTGAGTTCTCTTTCAATGGAAGTGTTCAAACAAAGGCTGGACAAATATCTGTCTGGGACGATTTAGTGAATCATGCACTGAGCAGGAAGCTGGATCCAATCACCCTGGAGGTTCCTTCCAACTCTACCATTCTATAATTCTATGGTCATTCTACTAGCCATGCTACTACAAATAAAATAGTAATATTGTATGCTAGGCTGAAAAAAGACAAATGTCCATCCAGTTCAGCCTGTTTCCACTCCCCCCCATGTTGATCCAGAAGAAGGCAAAAAAAAAACAATGTTAGTAGTTGCCCTTTATTACTTCTAACCCACTTTTCTGGAACATTATATGGAGTGTATTATGTGTTTGCATTACGTGATAAATCTGGTTCTGTTATATGAATTACAGGAGGTGTGATGAGCTGTGTACAGGCTGAACATGAGGATATAAGAAGTAATAAAGTTGGCATACTTTTTAAGAAAGATACACTGCAAACCTATTTTATTTCAAATAAAATGGATTTATGGCCAAGATATAAGTAATAGTTTGCCTCTTTGGTGTCAGTCGGCCCTGTTCAGTCCCTTGGTGAGTCTTAGTGCTAGTAATACTAAGCCACTTGGGAACAGTTATCATGATGGGTTAAAAGCCAAGTTAAACTAAATTCTATGCATTTAAAAGGCATTCTGTAACAGCAGAAGCAGTTAAAGGGGTTGTCCCGCGAAAGCAAGTGAAGTTATACAGACGACCTGTGCGGCGCAAGCACGCTGGAGCAGCCCCATTCAACGGGAGAGAAGAGCAGACTGCACAAGCGCGTCTAATCTGACACTCCTAAACAAGCCCTAACATTTTCTGGATTAACTGGGTAATTCTAGGAGCGCCCAATCTGTTCGTATATCAACACTCAAGCTCAACGCGTTTCTAAGGTCAATTTAATTGACCTCTCATCAGGAGCCAAGTCAAAGTGATAGAAATTAGTATTTTATTAGTCAATCTGTCGTGATAACGACAGGAAAGATTATCGAATCGCCATCAGACCAGAATAATAAAAGTTGATATTTAGGTAATCCAACTCTCATGAGAGGATTGTCAAAGCGCCATGTTGTCTGGCAGCATTTCAGTGTGCTATCAGCCGCGGTGGAGGATTCCCTTCTTCCCAGAAGTAATGCAGGGCTGTTTTGACATAAAAACGTATCGCATCCTTGGGGAATTCACATGGATGGTGAGCGCGATATGGGGGCGGGATCCACGGGCCCGTATCGTGCTTGCCTATGTGAAGTTAGCCTCATAGTAAGTAGTGTAAATATAAATTCAAATATTCAAAACTATCCCAGCAAGTATCTTTACAGCAGTGTACATAATAACAGTGCAGTCTATCCATGTAAAACATATTGTAGTCCCAATGTAATGATCCATACCGGTAGAGAATAACAGCAGAGATAACATACACCATCCCTAAACAGGTGTACAGTCTCCTGTACAAGGTTGTACGGCGTTGTGGTCCTCAGGGCGATGATTTCAATACAGACCCGTTCTTGTCAGCTATAGTGACGTCTATGGGGGGTGCACAAATGCACACGCAATACGCAAGGGGATGCTCGAAACACAGCGTAAAACCACAGGGAAAAGAACATATTTGAATCTCATTACGCTAAATAGCCTTTTAAATCAGGGAGGGATGTTGCACACACAAATGAACAGGCCCTGTGTGCAAAAAAGTGCAGTACATTGTACAGACACGCATGCAAATCAACTTTGTTCATAGGACATACGCTCATGTGAAGGAGCCCTAAATAAGAATAAGTAGTTTTTGTGAAACAAAATAAAAAAATGTATCTGCAAAAACTGACAAGAACTCTCAATCTTTGGGCTCAGTCACATGGGCGCATCGACGCCCGTGTTACTGCAGAAGGAAGACGGCCGTACCTCAAGACAGACGTCTCTCTGCAGCGCCGGGAAAAAGAACATGTGACCGGCTTTATTGCCGGTCATGTGTTCTTTCTTTAGTGCTGCAGAGAGACGTCCGTCTTGAGGTACGGCCGTCTTCTTCCTGCAGCAAGGGCTCAGTCACACGGGCGCATCGGTGCCTGTGTACGGGTGTCGATGCGCCTGTGTAACTGAGCCCTTAGGCTTTATTCACACGAGCATATATTGGCAGCGTTTTCACGCCCCACCGATATACGCTACTATGTGAGGCATTGGTTTTCAGTGCATTCGTTCACACAGATGACTATACGGTGCGTAAAAACGTTGCACAGACCACAGCAAAAATGAATTTTGAAATATCTAGGTAATATTGCCAATCCAGGCAACCGATATATAATTAATGCAGCCAAACATTCATACAAGAGCAATAACTGCATTCCAGGTTTGGGCAATTGAGAAAATGAAGAAATTTGAACAAAAAGGGAATTTAAAATAGAATATCATTAAACAGAGAGACATTCATACAAGTACCAGCAGAAATGTATCTAAAATGCAAAATAATGTTTTCATTACATAACAGATGGGAATGTCTTTGTTACTTTGCTTCTCTCCTAGTTTGTTTGTTATTAGCAGTATAGTTCAAGATACGGCACACTCCAGAATTGTTTTCAAACATTGCTTTTAATTGTTACTTTTGTCTGCTGTATTTGCATTAGTACCGGTAGTAGCAATGTGGAGTCCATCCTGATTGTTGTGAGGATGTGTATCTTCTGATATCATTCCTTAGGGCTCCTTCATAGAAACATTTGCAAATTTGAGCGTGTCTGAGCGCCACATTTTTTTCACAACAAACTATGCTTTTTTTATGTGCATATCTGCAGAGCATGTTCATTTGCGCGAGGCAAACAAAGATGCACCACATGCAATGGCTAATTAGTCTAATGAGTTCCAGATGTGTTTTTTTCCAGTGGAATTATGCAGCATATTATGCATTTCCTAGCGTATTATGTCAGCATTTGCGCACCCCAATTGACATCTATGAGAAAAGTAGCAGATGTGTGTGCAAAATACAGAAATGTAAATGAATACACCTGTGTGCCCTTATTGCAGCTCCACATTGTTGATTGGCCTGTTGGACCTTTCACATGCGACAGAATAGTCAGCAAGATGCACCGCAAGCCACAGTAATTCCACACCCAAATCTGCCATCTACTTGCGGATTTTGATGCAGAATTGAAAATGGCTTAAAGTCTGCCTGCAATTCTGTTTCTAATTTCAGTGTGGATTTGACTGCATCCTCCGGCGTTTGCTGGATATGCCGTCCCTGAATCCTGCACCAAATTCCACGTTATCAGTGCAGATTTCGAGGCTGAATATTTTACCACATTGTTGCGAAATATTCCGTCCTGTGTGAAAGGTCCCTTAGGTTTGCGTTTTTGTAACATCTGTTACCCTTCTACAATGAGTAAGGATTCGGGTAGTATCAGAACTCCATAGGCAGTTAGTTTTTTTGTATTATGGTAGATTTCAGCATTATTCATTAAGGGCTGAAATGTTTTCTGTTGAGCTGCTAATTTCTTTCTATGCAGGGGGATTTACCAAGCATATGGTGAGCTGGTATATTTTCTTGCTAATGAACACTTTTCCACTATTACCTCTTTTTGGTCCCAATTAGAGATGAGCGAGCATACTCGCTAAGGACAATTGCTCGATCGAGCATTGTCCTTAGCGAGTATATCCCCGCTCGGCAGAGAAGGTTCAGCTGCCGGCACGGTTGAGAGGTAAGTTGCGGCAAAATCAAATTTGAAAGAAAAAGGTTACAGCACACCACAGTAGACCACCTAGTGGGGGAGCATTCAGAAGCAAATGGGTGCACAGACTTCTATAGGTTTGGGTCTGGACACACTGACCCAATCACAGCAGAAACACCAGATCATGTAATGGCAAAGACAGCACTCCAGGACTTCAGGAAAAACGTACAAAAAGTTCTTTTTAATCCTCCATAACAACCGCTGCTACGTTTCGACGTTTCGACGCTTGACAAAGACCTAACACAGGTCGAAACGTAGCAGCGGTTGTTATGGAGGATTAAAAAGGACTTTTTGTACGTTTTTCCTGGAGTTCTGGAGTGCTGTCTTCGACATTACATGATCAGGTGAGTTGCGGCAGTCAGCAGCGGGGAGCGGGGGGGAGAGAGGGAGAGAGAGATCTCCCCTCCGTTCCTCCCCGCTCTCCCCCGCAGCTCCCCAACCGCCATCGGCAGCCAAATCTTTGCTCCCGAGCGGACAGGTACTCGCTAAGGGCAATGCTCGATCGAGCAATTGCCCTTAGTGAGTATACTCGCGCATCTCTAGTCCCAATACAAGTAAAACATCAGGTCTCCATTTGGTACAGACATTGCAGGTAAGTCCATAACCCTGGAGGCAATAGCTAAAGGGTGATGCAAAGGTGCAATATATATATATATATATATATATATGTATATATATATATATATGTATATATATATATATATATATATATATATATATATATATATATACATTCTGCTTTACTAGGAGTGAACATAATCCTCGGGACCCTTTAGGAAATAATAAGCCATATTGCAGTATGTCTATATATTATAATTTTATTATTATTTTTAGATATTAGCACATCCTTACAATCATACTGATTGTTCATCCCCTTCCGTTCTTGATGAAATAGGTCAGCATGTTGGTTATTGCACTTGGTTATTTTGAATAATATTATAGAGTATGTCAGGTGTGCAGGTCCACACTGTCAATGGGACAGCAAAAGGAGCTCAAGCTGAGCTCCCTGCTACTTTCACTGAGCCCATTGCAGCTAGACTTTATTACAAATGCAGCAAATTTTAACATGATTTTTAACACACTGTGATACCTCGTTGTTACTTTACAAAGACTTTTGTTGATTTAAAATAAAAAAAACAATTGGTTTTTAATTGCTTAAGTTAACTTTCTGCAACAAGTTATCACAGACATGTTAAAATCTGCTGCCTCTGCATGTATTTCTTTGTGCCTTTTCTAGACTGTTCTGCTATAATTTTTTACAGTATTTCAAAAACTAATTTATGGAAATTCCTGTGTGAACATCATAGCATTTTATTTTTGTTTTTCATAGGTTAGTTATTGTGTATCACAATATTACAATCGCGTAATTGTGAATGGACCCCTAAAGAAAGACTTTTTCTTAGTATACACCTTCTTATAACCTTCGAACAGTAGATCTATATTAGATTAAATTCATGTTTAATTCCATCCATGTCAGGATCCAGTAAGAGAACTTTGGAAAATCACGTTTAATTTAATGGACATGGAGAATTGATAGAGACGCCAACTAAATTACAAATGAAAAGACAAGAAGAGCCCAGGGGAGGTTTTGAGCCGGAGAGCTGCCGATGATGACCAGTGATCAGACAACCTTGAATTGGAAATGTCTGCTTTCTCATTACCATAACAAAAGTCTCAACATTTAAAATAAAGCTTTTTAATAAATGAAACGTAAAAGCAGCTTAAAAAAGATGTTTAACTTAAGTAACAGTAATATATTCACATTAGAAGTAGCAATGGACCATTTCCTTTCTTTAATATGTGCAGTTTTACCTGGGTTGAAGCAATGAGAAATGTAAACACTATGGGGTTCATTTCTTTAACAAGAATGAAATAGTGAATATTTGGAGTAGAAGTCATACAAAAAATGCTGTGCTGATGTGCACCATATATGTAATAAGTAAATATCACCTTTACCACTTTCATTTCAGTCCTTATGTACTATTGTGGGCATGACCACCTAAATACATGTCTGAATTGTTATAAAGGCAGAATAAATGTTCTAAAGGATAAAACTAGACAGGCTGGCAACGTAAGATTCAACATTTCAATGATATAATGCTACATACAGGTACGAGAAAAAGTAAGTGAACCCTTTTGGAATTACCTGTATTTCTCCTGTGATTGCTAATAAAATGTCCGCTAATTGTTATGTAAGTCCCAATTATAGACCAACACAATCTAACTGAAGCAATGGCACACAAACAGTTGATCCGTTCAAGACTATTACTAAGCACATTGAGTAAACTTCAACAGTGCAAGGAGAGAGAGCAAGTGAACCTCTGTGTTAATGATTTCTCCAAGAGCTACTGTATTTTGCAAAGGGTGTTTCAGTTAAGGAGATGAGATTGGAAGTGGGGGTTTCACAGGTGCTTTGCCCATTAAAGGTACTCAAATCCTGGTTACTGACAAATTGGTTCTTGACAAATAGATTGATGAGTGTCAACCATACAGTACCTTAATGTAAACAATTTTAGAAATCTGGTTGTGCACCAATCCACAGTTAGATAAATTATCTACAAATGGAGAACATTCAGAAATATCACTACTCTACCTACGATTGCTTGTTCTGTTAAGATCATTCCAAGAGGACAATCCTGGTGAGAAAGAACCCAAGGGTAACAATGAAAGACCTACAGAAGACTCTGTAAATTGTACAAAAACCCTGTGTTCATGTCCTAGTATTACAAAAACACAGAAGAAAAATGTTGTTCTTGAAAAGGAATCATAGTACCATAGTATGTAAGGCTGAAAAAAAGACATATATCCATCAAGTTCAGCCTATTATTCCCCCTCCTCAATGTTGATCCAGAGAAAGGCAAAAAGAAAACAACAATGAGGTAGAAGTCAATTTTCCCTGTTTAAGGAAAAAAAATCCTTCCTGGCTCAAATCTGGCAATCGGAATAATCCCCAAATCAACAGCCCTTGAAGTCATTAGTGATTATAACATATAATATTGTATCACTCATGAAGGAAGCCTTTGTTATTTAAAAAAAAACAACATTGTAGTCTGTCTGAAGTTTGCTCCAGACCACCTAGATAGATGAGACAAAAGTGAAAGTTTTTAACACAAATGCACGACTCTATGTTTGGAGGAAAATGCACACTGCCCATCAACATCTAAATCTCATCCCAACTGTGAATCATGGTGGAGGGAGCATCATGGTTTGGGACTGCTTTGCTGCCTCCGGTCGTGAGGTACGCTGTTTGTGTGCTATTAGTTTAGTTGAGGTGGCCTTACATATTACATATGGCTAAGGCATGAAAAATCTTTCAGCGACTATTGGGCAAAAATTTCAGATGTGGCAAACTTATTTTCAGACAATAACAGTCTGTTAGCGATCGCTGAAACAATTGTTCATTCTTAAATCTCACCTGATGAGCAACCACTTGGTGGAAATTTGTCCATTTTCATCAACTATAATCTAAAATGTATGACTAGTTTTAGACTTTGTTAATGTACTATTGTGACTTTGATAATGAGACCACATTTTATTAGCAATTAGAGATGAGCGAGCGTACTCGTTAAGGCAAAATACTCGAGCGGTTATTGCCATTTTCGAGTACATGCCCGCTTGTGAGAAAAGATTCGGGGTCGGCGAGGGTGAGCGGTGAGTTGTGGGAGTGAGCATGGGGTAGCGGGGGGGGGAGAGGGAGAGATCTCCCCTCTGTTCATCCCCGCTCTCCCCCACCGTTCCAAACCCCCCCCCGCTGGCCCCCGAATCTTTTGTCACAAGCAGGTATGTACTCGAAAATGGCAATACTCACTCGAGTATTTTGCCTTAACGAGTACGCTCGCTCATCTCTATTAGTAATCAATGCAGAAATCCAGGTAATTTCCAAAGATTCATTTACTTTTTCTTACACTTGTAAGTATACTAATTGTATTCTGCTACCTGCAAAGGAAATTTTACTTTCTGAATTATTTATTTAGTGGTATTGTATATTATGAATGACCACTGACACTGGAAATCTGGCAATCAGCTCATATCAATGAAGGAAGATTCCTCTCACCTCACATTTCTGCTCTTGCCTGCAGAGGAGATGTAGTATTAGGGCCCTATTACACAGGATGACCTATTGGGAATAATCTTGCTCAGTGAATGGAGACAGAGTGAACTGTGAATCCTACTAGCCATGCAGCTTCCATTCACTGCAAACAGGCAGTTGTTCATAGATGCATGACTGCCTGTTTACATGGGCCAAATCGCTGTTCGGTTTTTAGGCATGAATAAACTGAACGGTAGTAATGAATTGTCATTCATTGTTCAGTTGATGTTTGTTTTTACACTGAATGACAATTGTTCAGATTTTCACTGATCATGGGAATCTGAACGATTTTTTTGCGCTGTGTAAAAGTGGCCTTATTTGTGGGCCATTCAAATAAAAGGGCGATCATGTAATATGTGGAAGAGCCAAGATCCGCCAGAGTATTCGCTGTTTTTCCTTAGTGGTTCTACACTTTGGCTCATAAAGTGGATGTATGCACAGTGCTAAAACCCCATTGATTCATATTGAGCCATTCAGAGTTTTCCGCACAAATGAATTATGTATATGGAAAAAAACACAGCATGTCCTATTTTGGTTTGTACTGCGCACCACTATAGTCTATGGGTGCATAAAATATGCAGTGAATATGCATGCTACATCTGCTGCGCTCTCATTCGCATGACTGTATTTGAGCAGGCATTTCCACACATTAAAATGTTTTACATAATATGCAACCATGCAAAATATTGGATTTCAATTGCTTCATTCAAATGCTCGTGTTTTTGCCACATAAATATATGCGCAAGAAAAAAAAAAGACTTGCCCTATCTTTCTCTGCCGTCTTTTTTATACGGGGCATGAAAACATAGGTCTTGACTAGAGATGAGCGAGCATACTCGTCTGGGCTTGATGCTCATTCGAGTAGTAGCATAGTCGATGGTGCTCGTTACTCGAGCGAGCACCACACAGTGCTTGAGAAACTTTAATGTCCCCTCCCCCTAGTGCCATTTTTTTAGCCACTAAACATGCAGGGAAGGCTTTACCACTTCCTGCTGTGACGTGCCAACCCTCTGCACATCTACAGCAGTCAGGAGAGAGAGAGATAGAGATGCAGAGCATGGGCAACCTTGAAAAATGCTTGAGTCTCCCATTGACTTCAATGGGGTTCGTTACTCGAACCAAGCTCACGAGCATTACAAAAACCTCAGCTCGAGTAACAAGCACCCGAGCATTTTGGTTCTCGCTCATCTTTAGTCTTGACCTATCTTTATCTGTGTTATGCAGCCAGCTCCCATACACTTCTATGGCAGCAGAAAAGAAGGGAGGGTGAGGTAGTTACCCTGTGTACAACGCTGAGAAAAAAAGACAGCTCACCCTATTTAGGTATTTTAGTGTTTTTCTAAGGGTTAATTCTGATCGTTGCTTGCCATTGCTTTAGTGTTTTCCTTTACATTCACACTGCAGCGCCCAGTGTGAATGGCTTTAAAAACGGCAATTACGATTGGGACTCGAGCTTGATAAAAATTCATTCATGCAAATATACGTTGCGAATAGGCGAATGCATATACGCATACGCTCATGTGAAGGGGGCTTTATGTGTGTAGAAATATTTGCTTAATACGAGGCCAAAATCTGCCCATGTGAGTGAGCGTTAAGTCATTTTGGCTATCTGTCAGACAAAAGTAGTGCAGGAGCTTCATTCACATCAGAAAACTGACATAAATAGCTTTGATCAATTTGCCACATAGTACTTACAATAAACTAATGTAAATCAATTTGTCATTTCATTGACTGTGAAACTGCATCACAAAACCAGAAGCAAGATCTTTTTTTCAATATATGTGCAGTGAAGTGTCGATAGTCAATAGAGGTCATGGCACATTAACCGTCCTCCACAGGATACAAAGTATAACAACACCTTCAAAACTCCATATTCTTGGCATGTAATTTATGCAAGTAATCCCAACTGCGTGAACAGGAAGGAAGCATGTACAAGTGGTCCCTCAAGTTACAATACAAGGATACAATAGTTGCAACATACAATGGTCTTTCCCGAGCCATTGAATTATGTGACAACATTCAGAGTGCAATGCCACAGCTTCTACAGATTGGCTGGTAGAATTCGTCGGCGCTGCAGAATATGTATGCGCTATACAAATGAGTAAATAAATAAATACTGGTCTTAACTTATACTAAGTATCCTTTAGATACCTGATGAGGGCAGCTCCATGATATTTTTCTGGTAGACTGTGTGTACTGTAGACAGAAGTAAAGAAGCTCTTGTCCTTTATATGGAAAGTGATTTAGAGCAGGGGTCCCCAACCACCGGGCCGCGGACCGGGGCCGGGCCGTTGGATGTTTAGCGCCGGTCCGCGGCACCGCCGGGAACTTTTACTCTAAACACAAGGCCCGCGGGCCGAATCCGGCCCGCTGCCTTGTGCTATGTGGCCCGCGGCGTGCCGACGCCGCTGACCACCGAAGCGATTACCAGCGAGGGCGCCGCAGCTCCCCGCTGGTAATCGCGCTGATGCCGGCGCACACTGACGTCTGTGCAGCCAGGATACTCTTCCCCGAGTCCCCTGCTCATTAGTTCCGCAGGAGAGGACTCGGGGAGGAAGCGTTCCGGGCTGACGTCAGGGCAAGCAGACAGAGAGTGACAGCAGGGAGGAGGTAAGTATATGGGTTGGGGGGCTACTTATTATAGGGGAAGGGGCTGCCAATTACTGGGAGGGCTGGTTATTACTGGGGGCTACTTATTACAGGGGAAGGGGCTGCCTATTACTGGGGGGCTGCTTATTACTGGGGGGTGGGGGCTACTTATTACAGGGGAAGGGGCTGCCTATTACTGGGGGGGGGCTACTTACTACTGGGGGACCTGCTTATTACAGGGGGGACCTGCTTATTACTGGGGGGGAGGGCTACTTATTACAGGGGAAGGGGCTGCTTATTACTGGGGGGGGGCTGGTTATTACTGGGGGGGGCTACTTATTACAGGGGAAGGGGCTGCCTATTACGGGGGGCTGCCTATTACTGGGGGGGGACCTGCTTATTACTGGGGGGAACCTGCTTATTACTGGGGGGGCTGCTTATTACTGGGGGGGGGGTGTTCTTATTACAGGGGAATGGGGTTGCTTATTACTGTGGGGGCTGGTTATTACGGGGGGGGGGACCTGCGTATTACTGGGGGGGATTGCTTACTGGGGGGGGCTGCTTATTACTGGGGTGGGGTGGGGGCTACTTATTACAGGGGAAGGGGCTGCCTATTACTGGGGAGGCTGCCTATTACTGGGGGGGGGGCTGCCTATTACTTGGGGGGGGCGCTGCCTATTACTGGGGGTGGGGCGCTGCCTATTACTGGGGGGGGACCTGCTTATTACTGGGGGGGGGACCTGCTTATTACTGGGAGGGAACCTGCTTATTACTGGGGGGGGGGGACCTGCTTATTACAGGGGGAGGGGCTGCTAATTACTGAGAGGTGGGGGCTGTCTATTACTGAGGGATGGGGGCTGTCTATTACTGGGGGGGGGAGATAAATTATATGCTGCCCTATGTGTGTGCTGGGGGGGGGGGGGAGATTATACACTGCCCTATGTGTGTACTGCCAGGACATTCTAATGTCATAACTAAATAAGAATGCACTAAACTCCAACCCCCTTCATAACCCCGCCCCCTATAACCAAAGCCCCGCCCATGTCCCGCCCAACCCTGCCGGGCCTTGTAAAAATGGTCTTGCTTGAAGCCGGTCCCTGGTGCCAAAAAGGTTGGGGACCACTGATTTAGAGCTTCCGGCAGATGTTTCGGACTTTTATATGTAAGAACTTGCTTTATCTATATTAATATCTGCTTATTCTTTAATCTCCAGCTTTTCTTTAAATTTTGGGGGTTTCAGAGCCAAATATTAGTTTTGCATAAAGTTAAAGCTTCAAGTTTTTTAACAATGGTCACACGTGAACAAGTGAATAACTTAGTTTAGTTTACTTAATGGACCACTGTTTACACTTTCTGGATAAGATGTTCAGCAATTGCCCTTCTGCATGAAGACATAATCAGAATAGAGTGTTTTACTCCATTCCTGTTGCAGCTTATTATAGGGCAGCATGATAGTGGAGCTGAGAATGCAAAACTTCCTCCATGCTGATGATGGGGACCCCTTATTTTCAGGATCACTTAGGGCCCCAGTGGTCAGAGCTTCAGCAATCACATGTAGTTCTATGTCTAAACGCCATTTTTGCACAGGACAATTTGTCAGGCTCTGATGCCCAATAAGTCGTCCCAGTGAATCGTTGCTGTGTTTTTACACAGGAATGAGCATCACCAGTGAATGGAGGCCCACCACGACTGCCTGTTTAGACTGGCCAATTTCCTGTTCACTTTTTTGCATGCAGCGATTGAGAAGCGAATGAATTCTTGTACGTCATTCAGTTGGGACATGCATTTCCACTGAACAATAATCGTTCACATTCCTGCTAGATGCAAAAATCTGAACAATTTATCAGCCATGTAAAAAGGCCCTAACTAACATGAAATAAAGATTATTCATTGGAAAAGCCCTTTAGATAATCACTTAATAGTCTGTGAAAAGTAGCGCTAAACTTAGAGCTTTATATTGAGCTTAAAAATAGAGAGAACTAGAAAATCCCATCTGTCTTTGTGTGTGAAAGAGGGAAATAAATAAATTGCCATCTTATTAGAAAAGAGATTTTTATCAACACCTATATTTCAGCGGTCAGATTGTCTAATTAAGGAGGGATTAAGGTCACGGACTTTAGAAAATGATTTCCTTGTTTTGTGTATTTTTTAATACATTCATAAATAAATATACATTCTTCTAGTTTCAATTTCCTGTTTCTCGCCATCTACCCATAATACAGGACAATATCTCATATAGAAAATTAATTTTTCATCTGCAACATTGAAACCTATGGCAACTAATATACTATCATAAATACAATTTAAATTTTTTTATACATGAATCACATGAGCCACGGCTCTAAAGAAAAATGAATGTTTAAATATAGTTGCATTAGTTTTCTCAATATTAATTATGTTCAGAACCTTTGCTATTTTTGACCATGAAAATATGTATTTTTGGAGGTCTGCATTGTTCCCAGCATATAGTTGTAAGGCTATGTATACCTTTGCACTCTTTAAAAAAACATTTTAATCAATGTGTTTTTGGAAATGAAGACTTTTTGAAACTGGTTTTCATTAAAAATTTCTTATTGTTTGATTTCTATGCTTGTATTGTTTTACTAGGCACTACAGGTTGGGCTGGGGCTGAAATTTTAACAAATTATATCACTCAGAGTAAACTGACAGGTTATTTCTCAGCCCTTCCTTTAGCCTGCTCTATGTTATGAATGTGCATTCACTGCCTTTCCGTTGAACTATTACATAGGGCTGTATGACTGGGGTGCTGGGGTGTAACAGAGGAGATCAGGAGGACAGAGAGCAAAGGAGAGAAAGCTACTATTACATAGGGCTGTAATTGACTCTGGGTGAATATTCAGCTCTTATCAGCAGTGAGGAGTAACATTACTAGCAGCTATTCAGGGAGAAGGGGAGACTGATGGAAAGATAGCTGTGTAGTACTAAATGGGCATTACATAGTCTCTGAAGGAGGCAAAGGGAGGTGGAGCTCAGCTACTGCATATTTATGAGTGAGATCAGTTGGTCAGTGCTGAGAACATCCCCGAGCCAGAAATTTGAATCCAGGAGAACCTGCAAACCAAGTATGAGGCTTTTTACATGCATAAGAAGGAAAGCTCAATGCAAAAAACAGATATGTGCATTATTTTTTTCTGCATGGATTTAGTAAGATATGTAAATATTACTTTTTTAGGCACAAATGTTTCCACATCCTTTAAATAGTCATTCTGAATAGATATCAACATTTAAAAGAGCCCTCAAAATGGTAGGTCAGCAGTGGTAAATATTCACAAAATACTGCAGGTGCTCGATGAAATAAATCTCCGTCCCCACCTGCACCCATCCCCAGCTATTTTAACTATAGATGCTGAAAAAGCTTTTGATAACACCACATGGAAATGGCTTGGGGAGGTCTTATGCAGGATGGGGTTTGAGGGAACCTTTTGTTCCTATATATAGAACTTATATACTTCACGGACAGCTCGAATTTATGTCCCAGGGTACTTATCCCTTAGGTTTCCACTTCAAAATGGCACCAGACCAGGATGTCCTCTATCCCTGTTATTATTTTAGATAGCCATTGAACCTCTGAATCGGGTCCTGGAAGGCAGGGATGTCATAGAAGGTATAACAATTGCCAAGTCTATAGTCAATTCCATGTTTTTCGCTGATGATGTTTTGCTGGCCCTGGCGCATCCAGATAGAGACCTTCCAAGGGTTTTTGGATTTCTTTGTCAAACAGTCAGGATTTAAAATCAATGTATCAAAATGTGAACTACTAGATATATTAGCCCAGAAAAATTCAAAACTGAAG
Source organism: Eleutherodactylus coqui (assembly GCF_035609145.1). Classification (NCBI taxonomy): domain Eukaryota; kingdom Metazoa; phylum Chordata; class Amphibia; order Anura; family Eleutherodactylidae; genus Eleutherodactylus; species Eleutherodactylus coqui. The sequence continues at coordinate 390,720,796 of NC_089837.1, forward strand.
GACATGATAGGTACTAAACTTCCCATTACTTTAGCTAAATCATCAATTAAATTCTTGGGAATAAACATAGAGAAAAACTCAGAATCAATATATACTCTTAATTACCCTTTTTTAATGCTTAAAATCATTAAGGAGCTGCATAGATGGAATAATCTACAGCTATCTTTCCTGGTTGTTGCCACTTAATTAAAATGATCAGCTTTCCTAAACTTTTTTACCCCTTCCAAACGATCCCTTTGCTTTTGTAGCGTAAAGACATTAGGAAGCTCCACACAGCTTATTTGTCATTTATATGGAACAATAAGCATTCAAGAATAGCATTGATGAAACTGATGCTCCTGAAGGATAGAGACAGTATTGAATTTCCTAACATAAGAACATACAACCTGGCTGGTATGTTCTGACACTCCTGGGACTGGATCCACAGAAATAATTATTTTTCAAATTTCTCCTTGGAGGCAGACCTTCTCTCTCCATGGGATCTAAATGCTCTTCTGCACACTAGCTTTTCAAATCTTTCACCTTTGGTCAGACAAACCTTTCTGGCAAAAGACACGATTGCAACCTGGAAGATTGTGAAAAAGTTGTATGGGCTACTCTCTAAAGTTTCAAAACAAACAAGTTTCATAGTTTATGTAACTGACCCAAGGCTCAAACATTTTGCCCAGAGATAAGATTACTGATACACAAGGTCAAAAAAAATGTTACTTTCATTTACACCCTTTTATATTCCATTTTCTACCTGCTGAATTACAGTCAAGACATTTGATCCATGCTGCTCTTATAATAGGCAAACGGTGCCTATTAATACAATGGCTACAACCGCTAACTCCAAAACTCACAGACATAACACACCAACTCAAGCAAATTTTGTGTATGGAAAAATATGAATTAAAGCATAGGGTGGAGTCATGGGCTTCGGGTTTTTTTAGGAAATGGCATGCGTTCATTGAAGAATGTTTCACCACACAAGAAATCGTGGAATGTATGAAGTCATTCAAGGATACCTCATGGTACCTTAAACTACATAACACAAAACAGTTGGGTAAATTAAAAACAGATTAAGAAAAGAAAGAAGATAACCAACAAGTTATGATGGATAACATGCTGGAAGCTGTAATACAAACTTCAAGCTTCATACCAATAATAGGCAAATTTTCGATTTCAATTTAGAACACCAATATTCAGGTATAATATTGAGTGCAAAGAGTGGCAGAGTGACATTTGTGCCCAGAAAGTTAGTTGGTTTAAGTTTATTAATATTTCATAGCAACATGAGATGATAGCGGGAGCGACATGATGCAATCTGCTTTCACCTACAAGCCTCTTTCTAAACTAGTGCAATGTACCAGGCCTGGGCAGTTTGATACAGTGATAAAGATTTGTATGACTATACAAGAAAGTGATACTGCTCTTCACATGTTTTTCTTCAATATGCTGCAAAGTTTTTTTTATTGTATTTTGTACTTTCTACTATTTATAAAACCTAATAAATAGAGTTTTTTGTTTTTTTTTAAAAAAGAGCCCTCATGTTCCTCAAAGAGTGCATTATCAGTATAAACAAGTATTAATATTTTGGTCCTTTTTAAATGTTATTAGCTCTACTTGGGTAAGGCCTACTTGGCTTCAAAGCCTTGGCTGCTGTGGACACTGTAGGGATCCAACCACTCTGCCCCCTGGATCGTTTTTGGCGGCAAAGATTCCCTGGCAAACTCAATCTGCTGTCGCTCCCGACAGAAACCCCTGCAGTGCAGCTACCGGCCCACTGTGGCCAAGTGACATTCTGAGCCGTGGCCTGGATTTCTGGCCACACCACAGATTGCAGGAGCATCGCTACTGCACTGACTTGAATTGGAGGTCCGGGTTGTCGGAAAGGGAGGGGGCACACACTGTCCGCCAACACCAAACACCCCGCAACCAACTGCTGAGACCCATGGGAGTCAAGAGCCAAAACACATAGCCTAGGCCATGTCCATCTCCATTGCTGCCCTAACAATTGATATTGCTCTGGACTGTTGACAACCTGGAGAGGGGAGGCTGTACTAATAAGAGCATGATATACCAAGACAGAATAAACCCCCATAGACCAAGACCACTGGGGACTGCGGGAGAAGGTATTGGCCATGATTCAATCTCTTGGGGTGAAACTAACATGGATGGCTACTGCATAATTATCAGTTTCTTACCATCGACCTGCTGATAAATCTTCATTGATCTTAGAGACTGAGCGAAATTTTTGACCTTTGTGTACACAACCTCTGAAATTCCTAGACCTGGAGAGGTCCAAGTATGGACAGAAACTAAAATGAACACAGGTTGGGTACCCCGGCATGAGTAACACACCAGCTAGATTCGGAAAAAACAGCAACAACTGGAAAACAAAAAAGCAAATCATCTAAAACTGCTAAAGAGAAAGAACACAAAGGACTTCAACAGTCTATGTCCCCTCCAAAACCTGCCTAACCCCGTGCCACAGCTATATTTGATTTTCACTCTGAGGAACTGGACACCTCCTCTTCGCAGGCCTCTCCACCGACCGTTGGGGCCTCTGACAACATGGAGGTGGAGCAGGTGGCTTTAGTGGCACAGGAGGTGTCAAAGATACTTCTTCCTATATTTGATAGCAGATTGGAGACACTACATAAATCTATAAATTCAGCACTATCACAAATCACGGATAACACCCAAAGGTTGGCCGAACTGGAAATGCTCCAAGAGAATTTAGAGAACAGACATCATCGCAACAATCTACATTTTGTCGGGATACCAGAATCAGTAACCAGTAAGCAACTTATAACATACCTGATGACGGATATTCCACAGGCTCTTCAGCTCAATATGCCTACTGATCCTCTAATTATAGAAAAAGCTCATCGAATTGGACCAACTAGAGATGGCCATAACAACGACAGACCCAGGCCTCACCCAGTTATAGCTAAATATATGCATTGGGCCACCAAAGAAGGTATCCTAAAAGCTTAAGAGTGTCAAGGCGAGCTGCTAATCCAGGGGGTGTAGATCCTATTGTTCTAGGTCTTTTCTGTGGCGGTCTCACAAAAACGCAAGCTGTTTATCCCGATATGCCAAATCCTTTATGATAGGAACACCTGCTTTCAGCTACTATACCCTACTTTGTGTCCAAGATGGCAACAGGCCTCTCCTCTTCAACACTCCAGAGGAAACTAGAAGACACATGTGTTTGGAGGAGGCTGGAGAATGAGGCTAGCATACAGGAGGAACTTTATCTCTGGTTTCTACTTCGCTCACACTTTAAGTAACATGGATGTGGTGACTCTTATATCTAACAAATACTAATGTTTATGTTAATTGTTATTACATTCATTTTTCTATGATTTAATTTGACCTGCTTGACTTTTAGGGAATGGTTTGGTGAGGTGAGTGGGAGGCCCCACCGGCACGGCACGAGTATTATTCTGTTGTACCTGCAGCTCGCTGGACCGAAGGATGCAATGACAAATGGGAGACAAATATCAAAGTATCTATGTCTAGATCATATACCCCATCGTGCCTACAAACAAAGAAGTAGAAGAATTTCAAACACCTACAACACTACGATTTCTATCCTGGAACGTAGCAGGACATAATACACCCGTTAAGTAGAAAAAAGTCATCACACACTTAAAACGTCACAAACCAGACATCATTTTCCTACAGGAAACACATTGGAAGCAAGGAGGAGGGGGTGATCTATGGGCACCGTGGATTGACTCATGTTACACAGCTTTGCATACATCAGTGGCACGAGGGGTTGCCACCTTGATCAGAAAAAACACGCCACATGCACTAATGCACTCTATAGCCGATCCGCAGGGAACATATTTCATATTGAGAGTGTGCATAGACTCACTAGTATACTGCCTAGTTTACATTTATGCCCCCAATGTGGGCTAACCAGTATTCTACTCCGCACTTCTAGAAACATTACAGCCATATTTGAGTGATTATCTAATAGTCGGAGGTGATTTTACTAGTGTGCAGGTTGATTCTCTCGATAGGACCACCATACAGCCAGCTCTGACCACGCGCTATTGGCACTGATAGACCAACTCTACTTATGTGACCTATGGCGATTGCTTAATGCTACTTGCAGGGAGTACGCCTGTTGCTCCAATGCACATCGCTCATTCTCCCACATCGACCTTTACCTAATATCTAATTACCTTTTTGACCAATACCGTCAGTCCGGAATCCACCCAATGGTTCTCTCTGACCACGCACCAGTTACATTGGAGTTATATTTGGTCCCTTCCCAGAGGATGACATAGCACTATTTTCGCAGGCCTGAAAGGCTGTAATGTGGGGCCATATCATAGGTTACATTTTCCATAGACAGAGAAAGTTTTATGAAGAATTTGTGGCTCACAAATTCAAATAACTCACATCAAATATTCCTAACAGCAAAACATCTCCGGGACACATTTGTACATACTCAAGCACATTGACAAACTCAACTAACAAAAAATAAATTTTATAGATCAGATAACAGGACGGGACATTTATTGGCTAACTTAGCCAAGCAGCGCCAACCGCACAAACCTATCTTAGCCCTAAAACACCCTATTACTGGCAATTTAATAACCAATCAGAAACAGGTGGCCCAGGTGCTATTCGACTACTTTGAAGATCTCTATAGAGCAGAACCATCTAATACCCAAGACGTACACAGTTTTTTTGACACAGTAGGCCTACCTAGGCTCTTAGAGGAACAAACATCCTTGTTCAATGCTGTCATATGGGAGGAAGAGGTGTGAGGCATAATTGCGACAACAGCAGGGGGGGAAATCACTGGGACCAGATGGGTTTTCGGCAGAATACTATAAAATACTTTCAACAGATCTAGTGCCTACACTGACCCAACTTTACAACGCAGTGTATATAAATGGTACTCAAATTGAGGATTTTAGGGCCTCTAGAACTATCTTACTTCCCATACCTAACAAAGACTCTACTGACCCACGTTCATACAGACTGATAGCTTTACTAAATTGTGATTACAAGTTTCTGTCCAAGGCTGCCCCCTCTCCCCATTACGCTTTAATCTATCCATAGACCCATTGCTCAGACACTTAATAAATACCACACTCTTCACTGGAGCCTGCTATGCTGATTTGGAAATTAAGGTGAAAGCATTTGCAGACAACATACATTTAATAGTCAGCAACCCCAAAGAGACACTGACACCCTTGTTACGAGAAATTGAGAGAATTGGTAAGCTCTCTGGCTATACCTTAAATTTAGACAAAACTGAAGTGCTAGTACTAAAAGGACTGGCTAAACCTTTGTGGGTGGCCCAATACCCCTTCCATTGGTAAAAACATTCCATACAATATCTGGGAATATAGGTTTACAAGATGCCCTTCCAGATTTGCGCCCTCCCCATAGACTTGCGCACGAAACTTGAACATGCTACGTTTTTTCCCAAAAAAGTAAATGTGAGAAAACTCATTGAAATCAATAGGTTCTATTCTTTGTGTATTGTACACGTCTGCAAATATGCCTGTGGGTATACATCCTTAGACCACCTTTCACACGGGTGTTGCGATTTTTGGCTGCCCACACTGTGGCCAAAAATCACATGAACGGGAGAACGCCACGACCAAGTTATAACATTTTAGGTTGCTCAAAACTATCAACTAATTTTGTTAAAATCACTTTCTATCAATGCTGTTAAAACCCCCGAATATATCAGCTGTTCTTGACTGACTGTGATCTGTTCTCTCCAATCAGCTACTGTACAGCACATTACTAGGAATGTAAACAATAAGAAGTTGGCGGAAGGAAAATATGGACGGATTTCTAACACTGTAATGAGAATTCCTTGTATTTTCTGGTTTGTCTCCCAGGCTTTTACACCTGTGGAATTTTCTCTTAATTACGACCATCTCTAATACGGTCCATGAACCCCCCACAGTCCCATGATGCAACCTGTGCCTGCTGCTAGCAATTGCAGATAAAGGTGTATGTTTACTTCGCTATGGCATAGCAATTATTTGTTGTCTTTTCCGAGATGAAGAGGTTTCAATTTGTAATGTATAAGACTGGCAATTAATCCAATATTTCATTTTCGAGTTTGCAGCACAACATTCATTTCAGGATAGAGTTAGAGTAAGGAGGGCCTATCTATATCTGTAAATGAATGATATCATTATTTTGGGAAATGAAAGTTTAAGCTCTGTAAAACATACAATCCCACTGAGATCTCAGCAGAGGAACTTGTACGTGCAGGTGTTTAATGTGATAAGGTAGGCTGCCATTTATCTGTGTACTTGCAGACAAATATTAACATAGGCATGAATTAAGCTTTTAATCCCTTTATTATGAATTGAATATCTTTATTTTAACAAACATCAACAATGCACAATATTGTATTTCAAACTATTCATTATGATTCCCTACAGTGTACCATTACATGATACACCATAATACATGTGTTAATATAATGGTAGACATCTGCTTCACTTTACTTAGTATATATTTCTTTTTTAGACAGTTTGCACATTGAGGATGCTTCACGGAAATGTGAGCTATTTAATTCTTCATTACCTGGTAATCGAGGCAGTGGTATATGGCATTTAGAAACATATGGAGTAATTCATAAATGTGTAGGGATCATTAGAGTAGCTGATGCTTACTCTAATATATCATACCCATTTAATGTGCTCAGAAGGGAAACGAAAGCTATTTATTAAAAATTAACTTTTTTCTGACATGTTTTTGGTATTTCTTAGAAGATCAAATCCTTAATATCCACAAAGTTAAACGTTCTTTTGAAAACTGTTGGAAACCATAAGTATAAAACATGCTTTGGTATAGATAATGTAAAAACAATTGTTTACTGCTAAAGATTTTAAGGCATGTGTATCTTTCACTTCTATGTCACCCTAAAGACAAATGCCACACTGCAATTTATTTGCGCAGTGAACTAGGTTGATTTGCACGCGGTATTGATGCATTGTATTGTACTTTTTTTCACATGCAGGCCCTGTTAATATGCGCATGTAACACACCCTGCCCTGATTTAAAAGGCTATTCAGCCTAATGAAGTCACATGATTTGCACATCTATTTGCACAGCTCCCAAAGACTTCTATGAGGCCCTCGGTGCGCCAATACACAGGAAAATAATGCAGGTCCTATTTTTTTGCTCATGCAAGTAATGCGCTTGTAAAAAAAAGGAAATAAGAACTAACCCATTGAAATCAATGGATTTTATTTTTTTTCTGTTTTGCACACACATTTTTTTGCGCGGTCAAAAACGCATACAAATATGTTCGTATGAAGCCGCCTTAACACCGGGTTCCTTACAATCTCTCTTTTTGCTGCTGATTTTCAATAGAGTAGAAAGGTAAAGATTTAGGAAATATTCTGTTAGTTTACAAAGAAATATTAAATAACTTTGTTGGTTTGCAGTCAGCTATATAAGATAAACATTCGCTATTATAACCCAATACTGTTGCTAATGAAGCTCACATAGGATAATCTCCGCAGATTCACATTCACAGTAGGATTCCTAATGGCTCTATCTTATTATTCTAAACTACCGAACATGTTCTTAATATTATAGAAATGACAATAAGTATACAGCTACCTATACACTAGTAGAAGGAAGAAATAGAGGGAGTGTATGCAACTAGCCAATTAGGGGTACTGGTATGTATGATATTATCTCAGATTTCCCCTTAGGAGAATCAGCTGTTCTAATCCATATCTGTTGTTTCCCACTGACTTCAGTGTGACAGGGCCAGTAAATCCCTACTATTTCACTAATGAGGTTGTAATTATTTTTCCCACTAGGAAAATCAACCTGCAGGAAATAGAATTAGGACAAAAAACATCAGAAAATAGATTAGTTCAATTATAGCATAAAACAATCCAGAATTTGCTCCTCTTTTAAGTACCTAATACCTGGAGCCTTATATTCCACCCAAAATTGGTCCCATTAATTGGCTTTAAATAATTTAGTGTGTACAATACTCCAATATGGCCTGTTCTTGATGATGCTGCATGCAAGTTTGCTAAAAACCCTTTGCATGTGTGTGCATATCCTATAGCTATCACGTTACTTCTGCCTGCAAGATGATGCTGCATGCTTTAGAAACTGACCCCATGTGGCCTTTAATAGAGGAAACCCAGTGTACATGGGTTAAGAAGGTCAGAAGAAAGTGCCATTAAGTGAAGGAAGGCACAATATAGGCAAGGGAATCTGAACAATGCGAAGAGTGTAAAATGACATATTCAGTACTTGATAGAAATGAGATACAGAAAATGTTTGATATAGTATACAAGATACTTGTCATTAGTTGCAGATAAAGCAAATCTCCTGGGATCCCATGCATAACTAGTGAAGCTAAAAAGCGAGGCAATTAGATGACTTTTATTTTTATATTTACTCTGGAAAAATTTGATGTGTAATCTAATTGGTTGCTTTGGATTAAGTACGTATTTTTTTTTTCATGTAAGGGCTCAGTCACATGGGCACATCGGCTCCATTGCCGCTCATGGGATCTTTCTTCCGGCGTTGCGGAGAGTCGTCCGCACCTGCAGTGCGTCCGTCTTCTTCGTGCAGTAACTAAGCCCTCACTCAAAATGTTTTTCCTATTGAACACATACATGCTGACAGGTTCAAATATTTTTTTTTACATTTGTGGATACTTCTTGAACTGATATTACTGTATAATCTATTATATTTACCATGCTATAATATTATAATATAATCAAATGAAAATTTTGTTTTACGTGAGCTAGTGAAGATCGTTGATTCTTAGATAACTATATGAAAATGGCAGCTAAGGGACCTACATATGGTCCTTTGTTCCCGTTCTCTGTGTCTTCTGCTGAATCACCTACTAAGTGAAATCTGGAATGTAAATGTAATAAGCAAATAAATATTGAGTGCCAATTGAAATTAGTCTACGAAAATTTTATTGTCTGACTTGAATGCTGATTTCCACAGCCGGCAGTCAAGTCAAAGATTTCTAGATGGAATGGATATGGCTCCCACCTGTAAGTGAGCTGTAAAAAAAAAGCAGAATCATCCAACCTGTATATGGAAAAACACAATTTGCATGATTACACATAATATTTTTTTTTGTAGCCATGATATAAAAGTCTGTTTACTACAATAATTGTGAATATTCCTGTTGTTATTCAGATAAGCACTTATTTATGATAAACAGGTATTATTCTGATTATAATATTACTACTAATATTCTAATTACAAATTCAGTAGCTATTTCCAAATAGAGGATTCATTTGTAGGAGTTACTGCAGCTGAGAGCTTTATAAGCAAACAAAATTGGTTATAAGGCTCATTAGATCCAAACGTGATGGTCATGTTGAGAGATTTCAATCTTGCTATTGACCCAATACGTGACAGCCTTACAAGGGTGAATCCTTCTGTAACCCAACTGCCTGGCTGAACTTCCTCCTATCTACTACAGGAGATGTGGTGGCAAAGGCACTGTCCATGCTTGCCACTCACTCCTATAGTACCTTCTCCCATACAGACCTATGTTTTCGTACCCCAGACTGTCTACTGTTAGTGATATATCATACATAAGGCCCATTTACACGGAGCGATGATCGCTCAAAGATCGCTCAAACGACAGTTTGAGTCACAGCTTTGAGTGATCATTTTGCATAAACTATTAAGTAGGTACTCAGCCATTAAGTCTGCAAATGAATACTTAGCTGAATGCAGTTAATAGTCCGAGAGCTCTTATCTGCTTTCAGTTCCTCTGTTCTCCAACGGGAAACAATGCTATCAGCAGTACCTGTGGAGAACTCCTGATAAGACCACATGACGATTTTTAGGTTGGACTGAATTTAGTGATCAGCTAGCAGTGCACAAAAAGTGCACAATGGCGTTCAGGTGCAATAGTTATCTCGCAAACAATCGATTTTTACCATCGCTCCATGTAAATGGGCCTTCACCTAGAGGCATCTAGGATCACTCACCAGTCCAATTAATCAACTTCCAAATAAACATATACTGTATCAGCAGCAAAAGATTTATGTGGCGTAACCCAGCAGGGTGAGGAGAACCAAAGAAGATATAGCCAGTTCAATGTGCAAAAAAATCTTATACCGTTATTTGAAGTTTTCACATAAAAGCTTGAGAGAAAAGATTAAAATCTTTGTGTAGCATTATGCCATGGCATGTTATTTTCAGCTGTACAAACTTACAGCAAGCCGGACACAAGCAATAATTTCCAATCAATAGCAGAAACAGGAAACCCGCAAGACGACTGCTGAGCTAATTTTTTCCCTTTTTTATTTCTATAATATTGAGGAGAACCAAATGCTAGGCCACAAAAAGGATCTAAACCCTGATCCAAAAGACATCCAAGAGTAGAAGAAAGCTCATGGCAGCATATGATGTAAATAAAACATAATCTTTATTCCTCTATATTCCAATAAAAGGCTATGTTTCGACCTGGTGACGGTCTTTATCAAGCTTGAATACCTTGAATTATATTATTTATGTCAGAATCACTTGGATATGCAAAACCCTTACGGAGTTATTCTATGTTAAAGTGACATGCCAGATTTCCAAAATTTGGCTCCGTCACTAAGATGCAAACAGGCTTCATCACTAATAGGTTAATTTTAGAGATGAGCGAGTATACTTGCTAAGGCTAACTACTCGAGCGAGTAGTGCGTTAGGCGAGTATCCTACCGCTCGTCTGTAAAGATTCGGCTGCCGAACCCGGTGACAGGTGAGTTGCAGCAGTGAGCAGGGAGGAGTGGGGGGGGGGAGGGAGAGAGAGATCTCCCCTCCGTTCCTCCCCGCTCCCCGCCCCCCGCCAGCCCCTGAATCTTTACAGACAAGTGGGAAGATACTCGGCTAAGGCACTACTCGCTTGAGTAGTTAGCCTTAGCGAGTATACTCGCTCATCTCTAGTTAATTTACATTTTTAAAAATTCAGTTGAAAAAAAACAAAACATTTTTCCCCACATAAACACATTTTAAATGAATACAATACCCCCATTTTTTTTAAACAGCATACAATAGATATTACCACATTCATAATGACCCAGACAATGAAAATATTTTGTTATTTATTACGCACGGTGAACGCTGTAAAGATAATTCTAAAGAATAATGCCAGAGTTCCTAATTTTATATTGTTTGCGTTAAAAAAAAAACACAATACAAAGCAATCCAAAAGCCAAATGGTACCAATAAAAACTCCAACTCTTCTGACAAAAAGCAAGCTCTCACAAAGCTCCATTACCGGAAAAATAGAAATGTTATGGATCTTAGAATGCAACAATGCAAATTTGATAGTTTTTTTTTTAATTAGTTTTTAGGGCTCAGTCAGACAAGCGAATTTAGTCTCTGGAGACTAGAGATGAGCGAGCGTGCTCGTTTAAGGTTGCTGCTTGAGCGAGTAGCAGTCTTATCGAGTAACTGTGTACTCACCGCTGCAGCATGCGGGAGGCCAGTGGGGGGTGGCGGGGAGAGTGAGAAGGATCTCTCTCTCCCTCCCGCTGCCCCCCGTTTCTCCCCCTCTGGCCCCCGTCGAGCGAGTACACAGTTACTCAATAAGACTGCTACTCGCTCGAACAGCAGCCTTAAACGAGCATGCTCGCTCATCTCTCCCGGAGACTAAAATAAATGGTAAAAATAAGTTTTAAAAGGTTTTATTAATTATTTTAAAAAATTAAAAAGTAATAAAAGTTTAAGAAAAATCCTTTTGACAGAAAATAATTTTAAAAAATTAAATATCTTTAAAAAAAAAAAAGGAGTACAGCAAAAAAAAGTGTGTACGCTGTAGAAACAAGGTGCACTCAAAATGGCGGAATTAGTTTTTTTTTCCATTTTACTCTACTTAGAGTTTTTCAGTACATTATATGGTAATTAAATAGTATCATTAAAAAATACAACTTGTCCTACAAAAAACAAGCCCTCATACAGCAATGGCGATGGATAAATAAAAGTTATGATTTTTTTTTTTAAGGAGGGCAAAATGGAGAAAAAGGGCCGCGTCCCTAAGGGGTTAAGTGTATATATCCAACTGCATCACCATATTGAAGTACATAATGTGCACTTTGAGGCCTTAGTCAGACGGGCGTTTTTAGCCACGATTTGCGCATGCGCATGCGTCCGGCGATTTTTTAAAACCATTGCTTTGCAATGGTATCGGACACATGAGCACTTTTTATGCGCTCGTCCGATAAATTATAGAACAAAAAATCGCAGATCGCACCTATCTGCGATCTGCGATTCCTGTTCTCTTCTGTATATGCGCTCAATGGGGCTGGCGGCAGCAGCGCCGACCCCATTGAGAACATATAGAAGACAAATCATTCTTCTCTGCCACAGCTGTAACAGCTGTGGCAGAGAAGAACGATGTTTGCCCATTGAATTCAATGAAAGCAATGGGCTGCCGGCGTGCGCGGGGTGAATTGTCGGGAAGGGGTTAAATATATAAACCCTTCCCTGCAATTCATCCTAAAATGTGTTAAAATAAAAAAAAATTGTATACTCACCTTTCCGCTGCAGCCGGAGTCCAGCCGCGGCCGCTGTCAGTTCTCCTGAACTGCTTCTTGGCACTATTCAGCCGGCGGGGCTTTAAAATCCCTGCCTGCTGAATGAGGCTGCCTCTGATTGGTCACAGCCCTGACCAATCAGAGGCTGAAAACACTCACACACCCATTCATTGGTCTCAGCGCTGAGCCAATCAGGGGTAGGTCTGACTCACATCCATTCATGAATTCATGAATGGGTGTGAGTGAGGCATGCCTCTGATTGGCTCAGAGCTGAGCCAATCAGGGGGCAGGTCTGACTCACACCCCCTTCACACCCACTGTAGAACGGCCGCGCGGAGCTCCGGCTGCCGGCAGAAGGTGAGTATACAATTTTTTTTTATTTTTACACATTTTAGGATGAATTGCAGGTAAGGGCTTATATATTTAAGCCCTTACCGACAATTCATCCCGGGCTCGCCCGCAGCGCATTGCTTTTAATGGAGACGGCTGTATTGCCGTCTCCATTGAATGCAATGCGCTGGACAGCTCCGGCCCGTTTCTAATGAAACGCGGCTAGGAGCAGATTTTCGGGCGACTTGCGCGCACCGGTCACGCGATTTGCGGATGCGCATCCGTCATGCGATCCGCAAATCGCGCGAAAAAACGCCCGTCTGACTAAGGCCTGAAAGGGAAACTATGGAAATAGCATTGAAATGGACATAAGGTTTAGCAAAAAGCATAGCTGTTGAGAGTGCAGATAAATAAATTTCCTATTGTTCTGCTTTAATGTTTCTCTTTTTTTCAATGCATTGCTAGGAACACAATTGTTTTATAATTGCTATTACTGTTTTGCTTCAAATCCATTAATACGTTTTTTCAGATTCCTTAACAAAGCCTTTTATATCACCTTACTTTCTGCTATTTCCTATTTCTCCAGTATAATATCTGTCCCTCTCATTGCCCTTTTTCAAGAACCAGCCTTAAAAGATAGGCGATTGTGCACAAAGGAATAGTCAAATCCTTTTAGGTAAAAGGGTCCACTAATAATAGACAGATTTTCAATTGTTCTACCATTATGGCTTTGCTCCCACAAGCGTATATCGGCTCGCTGCTTTCATAGTCGGTCGATATACACTGTGGTCTGATTTATTGGATTTCAATGCATCAGACCACATGGCCGTATTTCCGCGACGTAAAAGCGCCTGGCCGGCCAATATAGTGCAGGATGTTTTTAGGTTGGGCCCAAAAGATAGTCCTGGAACTATCTTTTGGGCCAGAATACGTCGGCCGCTGCATGGGCTCCTATGGGAGCCAATGACTGGGGCCAGAGAAGGGAGGTGGGAGGGAGTTTAGCAGTGTGACTGCTAAACTCCCTTCCTCTTCTCTCCTCCCCTCCAGCTGATTGCAATGGGAGGTGGTGGGACTGGGGCAGAGCGATGCGCCGTCACGCCTCCTCCCATTGCTGGCTGCGGACACAGAGTAGGATGGGGTGGAGCTAAGCTTCTGCCTTCTCCCCGCACCTTGTCCGCAGCCAGAAATGGTAGGAGGCAGGGCAGGATGGGGCAGTGCTTAGCTCTGTCTCGCCCCCTCCCATTGCAAACAGCCAGAGGGGAGGAGAGAGGAGGTTAGCTGGCAAGGGGGGGAAGGGGAAGAGGCGATGGCATAATGGCCTCAGCGTATATGCGCCAGGGCCTGTGTCTTTATATGGGTGCACAAACATTAGATTTGTGCATCTGTTCACAAGTTTTAACTGCTCGAATCGAAGCATAAATCGGCTGGCCGTGAAAATGGCGGCAGATATACGATCGTGGGAACAAAGCCTAAGGGGGAAAACAACAGTAACTTTTCAGTTTCCCTGTACTGCGACCACTGGCAAAATGAAGCATTACACAGTTCTTGAAGTGACATGTCAGACCCTCCGAACAACGTACAGGACCGCAATAATACGTAAAGGGGTTATCCTCTGAAAAATATAATTTCTAGTTAAATCCTGACAATAATTATAAACATTTCTTGTATTTACATTAAAAAAATGTTTCTATCTCCAGATATTCCAGGGCTAATGTTAGAATAGCGCCACCTACTGTTTCTATTGAAGAGCCTATCTGTGTCTGCTTCACCTTAGTAAATGTTCCAAGGTGGACATACTTACTCAGTCTGGAAAATGTGGCTGATTAAATGTATGTCAGAAGATGAACCAGATATGTTGAAAGAGTAATTAATGTATACCTCTTTATTGTAACTTTTACACAAACATGGATATGTCACTTGTGACATTTTTTGCAGAATCCTTGAGAAAAATCTATAATTTAAAGCAAAATCTACTTATGGATATTTTTGGACATACAACAAGTGCATTTAGTTTAGAACATCTACATAAGATAATGCAGTTTTTCTAGATCAGGTCTAGATTATTCAGTACAAATCAGCTTTAGTCATTTACCAGTTTGAAACATGATGTAAATACAAAGTATAATGGTAAAGCTGTGGACTCTGTAAACAGATTGAATCATTATGTTACACGAGCAAGCCAAATTGCCATTGTTATATAATCTATTTGAGCTGCCAATCATTCCGTCTGGCAGCTGACAGCACGTAAAATGACACAAGGTCAGTCAGTGACCTTCTGATAAAAAGGACAGATGGTAGATACTATGGCAATTTTGGTAAATTTTTGTTATTTTATCTTAAATTACAAATGCACCAACACATTGACATATGTAGTGTTTTAATGAATTAATTTATATCCAGTATTATGAAATAAAATATTAAAACTGTAAAAAAGAAATGCTAGAACTTTGATTTATTCTATTGACTAGTTATATGAGAATCCAAAGGAAGGAGGACGATCTACTATATCCCAATACTGTATATGCTAATAGTGCTTATATTAGTTCAAATAATTGTAAGGCATTTGTACTTTTTTACATGTTTCATAAACTACAAATTCTGCTAAAGTCACAGTTAATAAGATTTTATCAATGTACTGTGCTGCTTTATATAGCTATATTCTGTGTTACTCTGTTGTGACTATATGGTATTATGCCCTGCTGATTGTCTTTTTGCATATAAGACTCCATGTACTCATAAAAGTTGTCTTCCCCAAGCGTATTTCTTGAACTCACAATAAAAGGTAGCAGAGATGGTCTTTATTTATTACAGCCAATTGGAAGACATTGTAATATGGTCCAAGTCTTAAACCCCTTTTACACAAGTCAAAAAGAGATAGCCAGCGGTACACCGATTCTAGCCACACAGGTGGGGAAGAAAAACAAGTGAGGTGCCTGCTCCAGAATGACCGTTGATCCCTCGGTCCTAAATGGTAAAAGATGCTTGACAGAGACCTCTTAGGTCGAAACATCGCATGTCTAACATTTTTATGGAGTCAGAATAAAAACCTTTTTTCTATTTCTACTTAACCTGGATTCTGCTATGGGTTCCTGAGTGCCGCAACCTGAGGAGTTTTTGAAACTCCATATACATGGGACAATTGTCGGACAAACAATGCCTGACACTCGACCCTGTACATACTCGTTCCCGTGTTACACAGGAGTGAGTATCGCTGGCTCCAGGAGGACAGTGGGGTGGCTGGAGGAGATTTTACTCCTTGCCCTCCCACATCCCTCTCCATTCACTTTAACAGCGGACGTTCAGTAATGAACGGCGCTATTTACACTGAACGATTATCGTTCAGCACATTGCAGCCTAAACGATGAAAGATGAGCTAAATGATGATCGTTCAGTGTAAAGAGCAGCCGTTTATTACTGAACGGCCGCTGTGTTAAGTGAATGGAGAGGGGCAGTGGAGAGGGAGGAGAGAAATCTTCTACAGCCTCCCCAATGCGAGCAAACAAACTCACTCCTGTGCAACAGCACGGGAGTGAGAACATGCGGGGACGAGTGTCAGGCATCATTTGCCCTACATTCGTCCCATGTATATGGGTCTTTGGGTATAATAGATAATAGTGGCCAATAAAGCACCTAAAAACAGGAAGGGCTAGCTCAGTCCATGCAGGTAATCAAATTTGTCACCATGGATGCTGGCTGTAGATATCCTTTATAAATAAAACCCATAATGGTAGTAGTAGTCAACTGTGTAGGTGTCACAGTTTAGGTGTAGCAATGCAGGATCCAGGATGCGATACAGCAGATGGAGCAACCAAAATGTACAATACAGATGTAGAAGCACCATCCTTGAAGAATGGCGCACTAGATTTGCAGTGCAGACTACGTTGTGCCTTTAAGCTGCGCTATGCTAATTGTAGAGCTTGGCCACTCCCATTTACTTCTTAGAACAACAGCCACAATATGCAATTAGCCTGACCACACTGAGCCACAGCTAACAGCATATGTTACTGCTGCTATATCTATATTTATTTAAGAATATGGAAATAAAAATAAAATGGTAATTACAGAGCAATTAGACTTTGCTTCACAATGTGCTATCAACTAATACCTAGTAATACCTTCTAAGCAATACCATTAACACTCAACTGCTAACAATACTGTCTCATGGAAATACAGCCTACAGAACCCCCTCACAAAGTCCCATTCATTTCAAGCTTGCACTCTACCCAAGACACCATTCCATTCTTCCCCTTATAGAACTGACTCAGTCCGGGAACTGGGGTTCAAGCAGAGGAAGCTTATTGATAATCTGTTCCCTTCAATGTGGCTCAGTCCCCAGCAGCACGCTTGCTGGATAAGTATTGCTGAACCCTGTTGGTGTACACCTCTAGCACCTTTATTGAGGTTGGCCTCAGTTACTTTTTGCCACTTCTGCCAACAAGGTTGGGAGTACTACTCTCCGCTCCATTTTGTATCTCTCTGTCAATGACAGTTGATATTGCTTCTCTCCAAGCCATGGAAGCTCTGTCCCCAGCTCTCTCAGGCTCAGTCTTATGTCACCTCAATGCTGCTCTCTTCCCTTCTCTGGTCTCCCGCTCTCCAGCAATGTGCACCTCCTCCTTACAGCCAGCAGCCTCCCCTTCCTGTGTCCAGCACCGGCTCAACTAACTACACAGCAAGAAATTGTCCTTTTTACATCAGGGCTTTCATCAATCACAATCAGTCCAGTGAGCATTCTCAGCACCAAAGTTTGGCAAACAAAGTGATTTTGGTGCATTTCCTTTAGCCCATCTCCATGGTAACCTTAATCCTTATGGGGAAGTCCCTTATATAGAGCAGCAAAGGAACGTGGTTAAGTACATTTATTGCATATTATTATGAGTATGAAAACTTGAATATTGTTGTTACCTTAAAATTATATTTTTAATGCATATTTGATTTGTATTTTTTACTAAGGAAGTAGGTAAGCAGATAAGGAGGAAGCCACCATCATAATTAAAGAACCATGTGCTTTCATCACAATATAGACAGTCCATTTTACTTGTAAAAAACAGAACTGGAAGAAGCTTGTAATAAATTATGAAAACATTTCATGTCATAAAAAAGAGGTAGATGCCAAAAAACTTTATTGTAGAAGAGAAATCTAGCAAATTAGAAAATTTGTGGACTTTGATCACCATGTGACCATGGTGGGTTGTTTTGAACAATCATCTTCCTTTATTGTACAATGTATTTTTTTTAGTACAAATGGCTAAGAAGAAGCTAAGGTTCAATTTATTACTTTAATTAGTTTCACGCGCTTTTTATTTAGTGTTTATTTTCCATTAAAATGTATTAAAACAACCGCTACAGATTTATTATGTCATTTCCAGGTAGGCAGGAAGATACACTCTTTGCCAGGAAAAATATCAAGCCCCTAGAAGGAGTTGGTTTGCTGCAAAACTCAGCAGGCAGTTACATCTCGGGCAGATATGCAAATGATTGGAGTTGTGGTGTGATTAGATGAATGGTCTTGCCACCTTAAATGGTTCTACCCTTGGGCTTTAAAAAGGTTCTCAGAGGCTACTTGTTTCCAGTAGAACTCTTTTCTGCTTGTGTAGAGCTTGTTGACTGCTAGACATTTCTCTATGATGCAATCAAAGAGATTTTACCCAGTTAACGGAGTTTGGGAGGGGCGCATCATAAGAATGTGAGAAACTGTTTGATTGTATCGACAAATAGCCTGCCACCTAGGCTGTTCTGACCAGACTGTGAGGGCTCGGTCAGACGGGCGTATATTCACGCATTTTCCCACGTGGAAAAAAAAAAGGAATTCCATGCGCAGCAAAGGATTTGCACCTACAAAAGATAGAACATATGGGTGGCAATGGGCGTGGTCACACTGATTTTTTTCAGGATAGCCATGCAATTTTTCTAACTTAAAATTTGATTGTATGGTACAGAGATGCTAGTAATATAAAAAAAAACACTGTTTCTTACGGTACTTACTAAGAAAAGTATACAAATGTACAGTGTGACCTATTCAAAGTTTTCAACATATCAAACATATTCCAAAAGGAATGCTGCCTTCCAGTAGATGGCCCTGTAGAGGTTTTATTCCATCTCCCTTATTCCAAAAGAGTTATGAAAGACTGACATCTACGAATGAGATTATTCAAAAATGAAGCCTACCAATGCATTATGCCCTTTAAAAAAAACAAGTTCACAATACTTCATTGCGCAATGAATCCATCTAAAGAAAAAACTGAAACAGAAGCTTTACTTCCCTTGAAAAGGACAGCTTCATTAAATGGATGCCCTTTTCAGGTCTAAAACCATGGATTTTATTCAAGTAAACTGTTTTTTCTCTATGAATTCAATTCATAAGCCGAGATCTCAGTAATGGAAGTGTGTTTATTTGCACATAAACTTCCACCCAACTGGTCCCACTGTATAGTATACATAGCAATCAAACTCATTCTAAAACCCACTGTCTTGCCACAAGCATGCCAATTAAGCAGTTTCTATACAAATTCTTGAGGGGTTTAATATTTAAGGCAGTTTAATATTTATTGCATTTTAAAGAGGTTGTTTGGTTTAAAAGACACTTATTCAAGTGTCTTACTTTGTAGGGAAACCCACATTCAGGACCATCTTCTTTAAACCAGAATGAGGAGTGACTAGAAAGGGCATTCCTCATTCTGTAGGGCCAGTCATATACATGCATTACATGGACAGACCATTGATTTCAATTTGAGCATTGTATTTTAATTTTTAATTTTGAGCTGCCAGTTTTTCCCCATGGCTTAATGGTCAATGAACTCTTCCAACAAGATGCAATTATTTAATCTAGACTCTCCTAAATTGCTGCTATTCAATTGTCAAGAAATAAAACCACAAAAATGCATGTGTATGTTCACACCCTAAGTCCAAAGCTGATCATAACATCTAAGGCCACATTCACATCTGTGCTGGAGGCTCTGTATACCAGACAAAATAGTTAAAGGGGTTCTGACACAAATAATGTTTTTATGCTTTAGCAGCCATTGTTCCCTGGTCTGCCTAATGGACCCAGGGAACCCATGGTTTAATGCCTGCTAAAGCATAAAAAGATAATACTTACCTTGTCTTCTGTTGTTGTTGACATCGGGGGGTCATCTCCCGGCAGGCGCTGCTCCTCCTCTTCTGTCTGCACGAGCCGCGCCGCTCCGGGATCGCGCGCATGCGCAGTGGAGAGGTGCCCTCTGACAGGAGTCAGGACGGGCTGCGTCTCCACTGCGCATGCGCAGCACTCCGGAGTTCAGCTGGACGGACGGGCCGCCCACAGCAAGCACTGCTTGTGACGTGCTTGCTGTGGCAGTCCGTCCGTTGACCTCGGAAGTGCCTGACGGACGGACCAGAGCAGGAAGCGGTCTTTTTGACCGCTCCTGCTCTGCTTTAAAGGCACAGAAGAAGATGCCGGCTGGAGGGGACATGCCTGGCTATCGGGCCAGGCCAGGCAAGGTGAGTACAATTTTTTTTTTTGATGTCAGAACCCCTTTAACAAACTGTGCTGTTTCATCTGGGAAAATTTGGAATGGCTTGCTGGCAGCTGGACAGTCTCCATTATAGTCAATGGGATTTGTCTGATGGTGTTTGAGTGCAGTATATGCCAGATTCAGAGCTTCTAATATCTTCATTGTTCAGCTATATGGAGTTAAACAACAGAAATTATACCAAAACTCCAAAGGAGATATGAACGTGGCCAAAAGGATTAAACAGAGAAAAGGGTTGCATTTGTCACTTTAACAGCATCCTAACTACATGATCCCGAGGTACCTGTGGCTTGCCATAACAGTTGATGGCCTAAGAAAGATCTCCTGGTCTGCCATGAATTTGAGCCTAAAACTGACAGGCATAATACACTGCAATATACAAGTACTGCAGTGTATTATAGAAGCAATCAAACTATTGCATGGCTAAGTCCCAGAGTGGACATATATTTGGTGATGACACATCCATAACGATAAAGACTATAATATTATTGTGGTTTCTATTCCATGCTGTAAACAACATAAAAATTAATTTAAAAAAAATATCAAGAAGACATAAATTATACCAATAAAAACTACAACTCATCCCACTTAAAACTTGGGTCAATAGAAAAATTAAAATATTATAGATCATATTAGAATTTAGCGACACAAACATGATTAAAAAATTCAATTTAAAACTTCCTACAATTTTAGTGCTATACAGTACCTCCTTCAAATATCTGGCTGTCCTGCTGTATCTACATAGAACCAATAGAGCGCTGCTCCTGCCTCTGTCAGCTTTTTCTGCTCTCACCCTCTTGTCTCCCAGTGTTAAAGACAGCAACCACACGAGGAAGGAAGTTGTACACTGGAGGACAAAGAGTAAGAAAGTAGAAAAGCATTGGGGTTTTCTGGGAGAGCAAATCACTCCGGCTGTAGATAGGGAGGAAAGAAAACGCAACAGTTAGCAGAGCGAAAATGAATCAGTGGAGTATCTGTGTACAGAGAAAGGAGAAACATGTTGGCAGGCTACATGGTAAAGGAAATCACAGACTCTACAGCAGCAGATTCTTCATTGACTGTAGAAGAAGAAATGAGTACATGGGTGAACCTGTTCTGATGCATGAGAACCAGTGGAGGCGGCAGTATTCTGGACACATAGAACTCACATTCAGCACATACTACTGGGAGGGACTTGCCCACGTGAGAAAAGTCTGAAACTAGGAGTGGGTTATAAATTGCATATCAGGGGACCTGAATACATATGAGAGCATGAAGAAACTTAATACAACCTTCTAAACTCAAAGTAATCATTAACATATGTAAGAATAATTTCTATATATGTCCAAGGTGTTCATGATGATGTACTTAAAGGGTTAATTCAGTCCACAATACGTGTTATAATTTGGATTAAGTAGTGATGCTATTACAAAGTTTGTTATGCAAAATCACAGAGAATAAAAAAGTTTTGTCTTGAAGATCAATGCTTATCTTTATACAGAAAATGTAATATATATTTTAACTTTTTTCACATTCCAATCCCTTTTGCACATAACACGGTACAGGTTAACATATCTAAAAAATTATACTATTAACCCCACCAAAAAAGAATATACTGCATGTACAGATTTGACTATGTTTATTTACCTACATAGGATATATTTTTGTTGCACGCTTTGCTTTGCCTTAAATATAAGGAATGTTTGGAATATTATGCAGTATTTATTTGCATAGATGTTTTGATATGTAATATATCATATCTGGCTTGTACTTGTATATTAAACATGATTACTACATATTTCCCGCATAAAATATATATATATATATATATATATATATATATATATATATATCAAAATATCCAGAAAGATTACACATAGAATCTGAATATTTTAAGTGTTTCTGGTTTGTGCCAAAATATTATTTAAGAATAAAAACCCTAACCATTACATATACACTAAATGTTTGTGAAAACTACCACTGAAGCCAGCAGGAGAGGAAAATTATATTCATCAATTGATGCTAATTAGCCTGTCTGAAATCTCTCTTTACAAAATACACCAACCCCCAATCCTTTTTCAAACACAAAGAAACAAGATTACAAAAAAAAAAAAAAACAGAGAAAGCAGAAATCCCACCCACTCTACAGGGTGAATCACATCAGACTACCTTTGGTTTGTTATAAATGAAACCCTACACACATTTCTCAAGAAGCAATAAGTGCACTGAATGTTGTGCAGAAATGTGATTTTAATTATTATGATTGCATAACCCCTAATTAATCTTCACAAAGTGAGAACATTGGTCAGCTAATGATCATTGCCTAGTTAAATGGAATTAGGTGTTACAAGAAAATCACACTTGTACTTCGGTGCATTCATATAATAAAATGTGTCAGATGTGTGTAACGTAATAGTCATTCACATAGATCATTGTCACTTTATTAGGTAACTCATTAGATTACTCAAAAGGATAGTAGCTGATTCTACCAGGTAGCACATAGGAACATGCTTATACCTTTAGATAAATAAGAAAAGCTACAGATGATGCTGCCAAGCACAATGTAACAGTAAGGCCTGTGTCACACGAGCGTATGTGTATTTGCTTGCACATTTGTGCTGTTTTTGTTGAACATACGTTGTGTTTTTGCGTGCACAAAAGCATTATTTTACTTTAATTTTTGCAAGCGCAAGACGTGTGCAATTTTGCGTGAAAAAAAACATGCACCAATGCTCTAAGTCATTTAAATGGCCAATTACCGTATATACTCGAGTATTAGCCGACCCGAGTTTAAGCCGAATCAATAAGTTTTAGCACAAAAAAATGGTAAAACGTATTGACTCGAGTATAAGCCGAGCTATACTCGAGTACATAGTAGGTAAAAAAAAAAAGGAATACTCACCTATCAGCTGGCGTCTGTGTCCCTGGCGCGATGCTGTCCCCGGCGGGATGCTCCCCCCAGCAGTGTGGCCAGTTGCTGCAGTCTTCTCCCCGCTGTCTTCTCCCTGGCTTGCTTTTGAAATCCCCGCCCTCAGCGCTGTGATTGGATTGAGCACCGGCCAATCACAGCCAGCGCTCGATAAAGTAATAATAGCCATTCAGTGATGTCATTCTGAATGGCTATTATTACTTTATCGAGCGCTGGCTGTGATTGGCCGCGCTTGATCCAATCACAGCGCTGACAGTGGGGGTTTTAAAAGCAAGCCAGGGAGAAGACTGCAGCAGCTGGCCGCACAGCTGGGGACAGCATTACGCTGGGGATGCAGACGCCAGCTGATAGGTGAGTATTGAGTTTTGTTTTTTTTTATACCTCACTCGAGTATAAGCTGAGGGTGGGTTTTTCAGCACATTTTTTGTGCTGAAAAACTCGACTTATACTCACGTATATACGGTATTTTAATGAGTTCAGGATGTGCTCTTTTCCTGTGCAAATGTGCAAGAAACTAGAGCATGCTGCATATTTTTTGCACTGAAAAATTGCACACGCCAAGAAAGCGCATGTGAATAAACCCATGGAAATCAATGGGTTCTATTTGCTGAGTATTGTGTATGCAAAATTTGAGAACGAAAATATGCCCGTGTGACACAGGTCTTAAGGGTGTAGTTACACTTGGACATTTTGGCTGTGATTTTGTGAAAATCAAAGTAAAAAAAGGCAAGCCTGACAAATGTAAACATACTCTGAGCCTCTGTTCACACTAAGGTTTTTCACACTAGAATGTTCATCTACAGTGCCACCTATTTTTAATCCTCTAAAAAACATAAACAAGGGCCTCTTGGAGCTGTCTGCGAAGCACAGCATGTGGTCTGAGCTCTGCACACAGCTCTGTAGTTCTCGCAAGGGCTGTTGGCAGAATACAATGTAATTTCCGACTCACAGCGTGCGGTCTGTGTTATCTCTCTCCAGCTGAGTGATGGATTTAATTCATCTTAAAATCATCGTTCAGCCAAAGAGTGAACGATGGCAGCATTTACACGCAACAATTTTAGCTCATATGCCATAGTTTGAATGAATTTTGAGCGATGATCGTTGCGTGTAAATGGGCCTTGAGCTGCAATACCAGACACAAGCAATAGAGAAGTGTAGCACTGTTTATGGAAAAAAAATAGTTGACTCTTTTTTTATATTTTAATACAACTGCTTTAATCAGCAGTGGTTTAGAGTCATCAACAGAGGACCTGCTGATAACTAATGATAATTTGTAAATGACACCAATAATTTACTCTGGAGAAACACATCTGAATTCTTTTGACATGAAAACAAGCATTATGCATATAGGCAGAGCTGAGGGTACACTTAATGCATTGTATTGGTTATGGCGTGTATAGTGCCTAGAGCACAGATTCTTTTAAAATATTTGAATAAAAGTTATATTTTATTTTTATATCAGCCACTTTCTCAGTGATGCATAACAACTAGAGATGAGTGAGCATGCTCGGATAAAGCAGTTACTCGAGCGAGCATCGCTCTTCTCGAGTAACTGCTTACTGGTTCCAGCAGGCTCGGGGAGACTCCGCTTGTCTTCTGCATCCTCCGCTGGGAGAGCTCAGCTGTATAACAGCCGGGCGTTACAGCTGGATGTAGAAGCCAAGCAGGGACACCCTGCTTGTCTCCTGCATCCTCCACTCCGAGTGCTCGGTTGTATAACAGCCGAGCGCTCGGAGCAGGGAAACAGCTGGACGCAGAAGACAAGCAGGGACACCCTGCTTGTCTTCTGCATCCTCTGCTGGCAATGCAAGGTGATCGCTCATCTTAAGCGATCATCTTGCACTGTAAATGGCACAACGATGATCGATCAAAAGTCGCTTGAGCAACATCATTTGAGCGATTATCATTGTGTCTAAATAGGCCCTAACCTGCCCTGTGTAGTAATATTTCCCCCCCCCCCCCGCCCATGTTGGTGGCCACAGTAGTAATAGCGATCCCCTATATTGGTAGCCCCAGTAGTAATAGCGATCCCCTATAACGGTGGCCCCACTAGTAATAGTGACCCCCTATATCGCTGGCCCCACTAGTAATAGTGACCCCCTATATCGCTGGCCCCACTAGAAATAGTGACCCCCTATATTGCTGGCCCCAGTAGTAATAGCGATCCCCTATATCGGTGGCCCCACTAGTAGTAGTGACCCCCTATATCGCTGGCCCCACTAGTAATAGTGACCCCCTATATCATTGGCCCTACTAGTAATAGTGACCCCCTATATCGCTGGCCCCACTAGTAATAGTGACCCCCTATATCGCTGGCCCTACTAGTAATAGGGACCCCCTATATCGCTGGCCCCAGTAGTAATAGTGATCCCCTATATCGGTGGTCCCAGTAGTAATAGCGACCCCCTGTATCGGTGGCCCCGGTAGTAAAAGCGACCCTGCTGCGGTCCTGGTAGTAAAAGCGACCCCTATTGTGGCCCCGGTAGTAATAGCGACCGATATTGCGGCCACGGTAGTAATAGCGACTGATATTGCGGCCCCGGTAGTAATAGCGACCGATATTGAGAGTCCGACGGGTGGCATCAAAGAGCCAATTGCCACCTAGGGGTGTGACATGGCCTATCTAAGCCCTGTCACACCCCTACCTTCCGGTGGCGTCAAGATACGCCACTACTGACGTGATTTTCAGCCAGAGAGCTGCGGCACCTCTGGCAGCCTCTCACGATACCCCGGTTGGGAACCACTGTTATAAGCAAAGCCACATGTGTTTAGTAGCTATTTATCTTCATCTTTCCATATAAAATAACAAGCTTTAACCAAGCTGAAAGGGCACTTTAAATGGGGAGTTGGGGAAGATCACACAGTAGACAGCTATCTAGTGTCTGTGACTAGTATGAACATCAGATCCTGTGTGAAGCTTTTTGCATCTCTCTTTGTCCTTTTATTAATCATGTGATTATAATACAGTAATTAACATAATGTAGCTGACAAAATCCAGGCAGTGATATTCAATGCTAGCAGATACACTACTGGACAAAAGTTTTAGAACACCCCAATTTTTCCATTTTGTATTGTTATTTACAGTTTAATGTCTCAAATGTGCTTGGAAATAGATTAGAACAAATAAACATGTTAAGGTGAATAAAAATAATAGATAACTTTGTTTAACTAAAATAAATCTACGTTTTTGACTCACCAACGTATCCACCTCTAGCAGTTATAACAGCTTTACACAATCAATGCATTGTTTCTAGAATTACATTCAGATATTTTTCAGGAATTTCTTCCCAACATTGTTGCAGAAGTTCCCACAAATGTGCTGCGCTTGTAGGTTGTGCTGCTCGTGGACAATTCCGTCCAGTTCATCCCAAACAAGCTTTTTGAGGTTTAAGACTGGAGACTTTGAAGGCCATTCCATTCTTTGAAGGCTACTGTCATCTTCTTGTTTTCTTAATTGGTTCTGATATAACCTAGAAGTATGCTTTGGATCATTTTCTTGCTATAATATGTACCCCCGACCAACTAGATATGTATCAGAGGGTATCGCATGGCATATCAAAATGCTGTGGTAGCCCTTTTTGTCTGGTGTGTCAGTCACTCTGAGCAAGTTTTCAAATCTGGATCCAGCAAAAGAGCCCCAGTCCATTACACTTGCTCCTCTATGTTTGACAGTTGGTGTCACACCTTTCACCTATTCAACGTTGTACAAAAACCCTGCATGACGTACTAAAGATGTAAATTTTTGATTCAGTAGTCCATAAGACATTTTTTCACTCTTTAGTAGCTTACTGGAGGTGCTGCTTGGCCCAAGCAATCTTTTTTTTTAATTTTGCAAACTTAACTGTGGCTTTCTTACTGCTACCCTACCTGTCAAATCCACAGAAAGAAGTCTTCTCTTCGCAGTTGATCTTGAAACTTATTTATGCTTTTCTGCATTAGGCCTCATTCACACGAGCACGACAATCCTGCCGAAGTTACACGTGCAAAGAAATCGCAGCTAACTGCACAAAAAGTAGCGTGAATGGATGATTTACTGCTATCAAGACCTGAGCTCAAATAGCAATCAAAATTGCCCATTCACACAATCTGAAGCTGTGTGTAGCAGGAGCAACTGTGCTATAGTTCGGAATTCCCACGGTCGGTAGAAATCCTCCTTATGACTTCTAATGTCTAAACTACAGACGCCTGTCTTTTTTTTCGAGCATTGGACACAGATAAACTCCCTACGCTCCTTTTTTTTCCACCTCCAATAGGAGCCTATGGAAACTCCTGTGCTTAGCACACCAAAGATAGGCCAGGTCCTATCTTAACATGCAGCAGGGAATTTCAGTTGTGGGATTTCAGCTGTGCATGTCCTAATATTATTTTAGGTTCAAATTCTTTCATCTGAATGTTTCCATATGAATCTATTGGTTCTAAAATATTCACGATTTTTTTTGTAGTTGTACGTTAGCTGTGCTAACACACTTGTGTAAATGAACCCTTAACCCCTTGAGTGGCGGGTTTCCTACCACCCTGTCATGCCCACCAGGGCAGGTTTTTTAAAATGGTCTAATCATTGAATTTCAACTAATTTTGCAGTTGCGTCTCAAGAGCCATAACTTTTTCATTTTTCCATTGACATGGCCATATAAAGGCTTGCTTTTTGCGGGACAAGTTGTGATTTTTTAAACAGGGGGGAGGAAAAAAAGAAATGGGGAAAAAAGAAAAAAAGGGGCCATGTCATTAAGGGGTTAAATAATGCATTAACTTCCTTCTCTGGGTCATTACGATGCATGGATACCACATGTGTGATTGTATTTTAGATTTTTTTACAAAGTAAAGGGAGACAAGTGTTTTTATAATTTTTTTTATAATTTTTTAACTTTTTTTTTTTTTATTTTTTTTATTTTTTTTGTCCCTTTAGGGGACTTCTACAGGGACTCACCAGGACCCCTGATCACATTCCGGGGGTCCGATGGTGACAGCCCTTTACATGCCGCAGTCACATAGACTGCCGCATGTAAAGGGTTAACACAGCAGAGATCGGAGGTTTTCTCTGATCTCTGCTGTAAGAGCAGGTACCTAGCTGTCCTCTGACAGCCAAGCATCAAGCTCTCCCTGCCACAGAGACCATCGGCTTGCTTCTGACAAGCCGATGGTCTCTATGGCAACCTGTAAACAAAGCAGGAGATTGCGGACATATCGGCAATATCTTCTGCTGGTTTTTCAAAGCCCTTGCTTTGTTCTCTGTGGGTCTGTGCAGGCAGAGCACAGTGTCACAGCTTGTGGCATTGTGCTCTGCAGCTCCCATAGTGATACATAGCCCGGAAATCTTCCGGGCTATGTTGCTATGAGCAGTGGAGCTCGTCCCGGAAAATTTCCGGGCGTGCCACTCAAGGGGTTAAGCTGTGCTTGTAGATTTTGTGCTATGAGGCATCACACAAACTTTTGACTCTCAAGAACTTGATATATGATTTCGTAGTGGCTTTCCTGTCAGTTTCCTCCAGTTTCCAAGTGACTGTTGATGGTATACCAAACTATACTAACTGCCACCTTGGCTCTCTTGGCAATTTGTCTTTAGGACAAACCTACACTTCTACATAGTAACATGGTATTTTATGCTGAAAAAAGAGACATCCATCCAGTTCAGCCTATTTTTCCCCCAATGTTGATTTAGAGGAAGGCAAAAAAAAAACAATGAAGTAAAAGACAATTTTCTCTATTTAAGGGAAAACATTCCTTCCTGACTTTTAGTCTGGCAATTAGAATAATCCCAGGTTCTAAAGTAATTAGCAATTTTAACATATAATGATAGAACAGTCAAGAAAGATGTCCAGGACTCTCTTGGACTCTTTTATCAAGTTTGCCATCACCACGTCCTCAGACAGAGAGTTCCATTGTCTCACTGCTCTTACAGTAAAGAATACCCTTCTATGTTGGTTAGAAAGCTGCTTTTCTCTAGACATAGAGAATGCCTCCATGGTACAGTTAGGTTATAACTGTCTTTCTTCTTTATTTGCCCTATTCTTGTCATTATGTTATCAATGTGCTCTGTCCTAAAGAGTAAAACTGTTCAAATGCTGCGCTAGAGGGTGTTGTAATGAAGTCTGTTCCAATACTAGTTATATAGAATCAGAGGGTTTGAAAGTAATCTAGAAAAGTTAAAATACTTGTTTAAATAGTTTGCACCAAATTTCAAACCATAATTTGCTTTCTGTGCTGCAGAGTAGCTGTCCTTGATGTGTTCCTTAAAAAAGCTTTTTGGTTAAAATCAGAAATTTAGACTTATAGTTGTGTTTCAAGTTAAAATTTCATAATATTTTTATGTTTGTACCTTACTTTTGAACCATTTCCTGTTGTTTGCTGGACTTGGGCTGAGTTAATAGCAAAAATAAGTGGAAGAATTGAGGTGTTCTAAAACGTTTGACAGGTAGTGTATGCAGAATATATTAAATAAATACTGAATATAGAATTACACTATATGGTCAAAAGTATAAGTTTAGGTGTTTTAACCAAACCTAGTACATGAAATTAGGCATGCAACTATGTAATCTCCTTTAACAAAAGTAGGTAGAAGTGTGGATCATACTGAAGAGGTCACAATCTTTAAAATGACACTATTATGGGATGCCACGTTTACCACAAAAGTCGGTTTGTGAAAATTTTGACCTGCTAGATCTGTCATAGTCAAACTCAACGGTATTATTACATGTGAAGATACACTTCTACAAACAATCAAGAATATATGAGTATTAAAGTTCCAAGACATCCTTTTAGATGCAAAAATGATCATATATATTTTCTTGATTTTACCAACTTTTTAAAAACGCTTGTCTTTCCTTCTTACTCTGCAAATGATTAGTTATATCCCCTCACCTGTTTACATGAGGGAAAAAAATGCTGACAAAGGATATTTTTTGATCATCATAAAGTATTTAATCAACAATAAATGAGGAAATTCTCTTTGATTAGGCAATTGCTGCTCATGTTTCCATTAGACAATGATTGGAAACATTTACTCGATATACCAATTTATTTTACACAATAATTGCTCCATGTGAAAAGTCCCTTAGTACGAATACTGTGAAGTGGAAGCATCTAGGAGTAACAACCACTCAGTCAACAAGTGGTATACCATGCAAACCCACTTAGCAGGGGCCCACTGTACATGAAAATCCCCTCTCCTCTGTAGTAATAGGGTGGCTTCACACGAGCGTGTTTTTGTGCATGCGGGCAGATGTTTCCTTCATCCTCTCGAGGAAAAAGAATTCCCTCCTGCACCTGCCACATCTGTGACAGATGCAGCAAATACATTTTTCATCACTGCGGAGAATAAAGAATTGCCTACCACAGCTGTCACAGATGACAGCTGCGGTAGGGGATCCAGCTGCCAGCATCCTGTAATTGGTTTTCAGAGAAGGGCTTTAAAGCTCTTTCCTGAAAAACAAGAAAAAATGGTGAATAAAATAAAAAAAGTTCTCACCTTTCTTCAGCTGCCGGGGCTCAGCCGTGTCCAGCCGCCTCTTCTTCCTGTACTGCTCTCAGTAGGATTCAGCAGGCGGGGATTTAAAATCCCCGCCTGCTGAATGGGCTGCCTCTGATTGGCTGAGCACTGTGACTGATCAGAGGCAGCTCTCAGCTAATGAATGACAGCTGAGAGCTGCCTCTGATTGGTCCCTGTGCTCAGCTAATCAGAGGCAGCACTCACCCATTCATAAATTCATGAATGGGTGAGAGCGGCCTCAGATATTGAATGACAGCACTCACCCATTCGTGAAAAACAATTCAGGGGTGCCGGCAGACCATTGCCTTCAATGGAGCTGCCGGCAGCAGCCGCGGCACCATTGAAGGCAATGCACAGACCTTCATACACACGTGTTTTTGCATGTACCTAGGTGCGCACCTATGTAGGCACCTATATACGCACAAAAACACGCTCATGTGAAGCCCCCCTCAATCACTACAAAATTCCTTACTTCCCCTGGAAGTAATATTAGCACAAGCACTGTGTGTCAGGAGTTTCATGAAATAGATTTCCTTGCTCAAGCTTTTCCGAAAATGTTTCTATTAAGTAGTAAACATGCATTTGTCTAAAATGTCCTAACATAACCCTTCACTGGAAATAAAGGGCCATTATCAACCAATGAAAAATTATAATATTGTTCCTTCTCCATCAAATTTGTAAGTTGATATTATGCATTGCATTAGGTAGCATTCTTTGGGCATACAGCAAATCCAAATTCATCCATCAGACTGTTAGATAATGAACTGTGATTCATCACTCCAGGGCCCATGTTTATGCTGCAGTAGAGTAACAGATGTACCTGAATGCTATTGAACAATATTGGGATTAAATGCAATGCTGACTGTGACCCATCCATCCTCATCCAACATTAGCGTCCTACCTCATAAATGTTCTTTTGGCTGCAAGGACGAAAGTTGCAACAGAATAGAAATGGCTACCATATCCATGAAAGGAGGTCCAACTTCATAGTAAAGCAGTATACACATCTTGTCTTTTCACAGCTGAAATGGGAAACCACTGTCATGGCTACTGGCCACTTGGCTTGAGGAAAGAGCTGAGTACTCAGCATACCACTATTTCTGTAGCACTAATGGAAGTGAATGGGAGATACAGAAACAGCATAGCACAGCGCCCCAAGTTCAATGAGAGCTATGGAAGCATTCAGCTCCTGGGTGGTCAGAACCAAGAGGTTGGGTTTTCCCATCTCGGCCATGAAATGCCAAGAAGAGAATACCCCTATAATGTCCATGATTTTGGAACAAGATGCTCAATAAGCTCCTAGAGGTGTAATGACCTCCATATATTTTGACCACATTGCATACCTGTATGTATTTATTGTCCATGTTCCCATGTTAAACAGGCCACAAACACAACCATGTAAATAAATGCCATATTTGGATTATTGGATCAGAAATGTGCTGATTATGTGATATATTTACAGTATTATAACAAAGTATATGAGGAATGTGTAAGAAATGTACAATAGCACATTTGTATACTAATACAACCATTATAGGGTATCGGGGTCTGATGTTGTAAGAGTGAAAACATATAAATTCTGTACTTTTACATTAGATCACATGATGCATTACTTCCATCTGGTATTTGTTTTCTCTAAACCTCTTTGCGAGGAGGTTAGCTGTTACATGAGAGACAACGTACACCTGTGTAAGAAAATGTATTCAACAAATGGCGTAAACATTTCCTGGTGTGACTGCAAGAACAGAAAAAGAAATCTTACGGCACTAATAATACATCATTTATGTATTATATGAAAAAATGATTTTTTATTTCTGATTGGAGTTCTAGCCATGCCCTCCAGTAACTTTTTCCATCTCTTATGCTGAAGTCACATGGGTGTATTTGCACGTGCAATACACAGAGAATAGAGCACATTGATTTCAATGGGTTTTGTTCACCTTCCCTTATTTTATGCGCGTCATGAAAAAAAATGCAGCAGGTAAACGCAACAGGCTCTACTTTTCTGCATTTGCGTGCCAAAAGTCCCCATAGAAGTCATGTGCGTGCAATACACAAGGAGATGCGTAATATGCTGCATAATTTCATTGGAAAAAGGACACATCTGGAACTCATTAGACGAATTAGCCATTTTAATCCGTGCGTCTTTGTTTGCCATGCGAAATGAAGTACGAAAAAAGTACAGTAAGATACGCCGATACGGGAGTAAAGTGTGCAAAAAAAATTGCGCTGATGCGTGCACAAATATACCTTAGGGCCCATTCACATCACTTTAGTTTGCATCCGTAACATAACGTTTATATATTGCTGTGCGCACAAATTGTATCTTTCTATGGACTTTGTAAGAAAAAAATTCACGCCATATTTTTTTCTCCCCAGATGCACTGTAGGATTGCTTAATGGTATTTTCTGTCATCTCCAATCCAAATACATAATCTGACATGAGTTTCAGACCCGGATTGCCTTCCAAAAGCTACATTAAGCATAGACACCGAGATTGTACTGCTGTAAGATCCTGTGATTGAGACAGTATAAATTATCCAAAACCTGATGCCAGTGAAATGCCTCACAGCAGTGGAACAACCACAAGTGGCAAACCTATTAATCCAGCTTGGAAAAAATAGACCCCTGGGATAGGCTCACATTAAACGTACAACTATGCCATCAGCAAATTAAAATCAATTGAAATCTATTTAGCGTGGATATAAAAAGTCTCCTTCCCCCTCTGCTGCTCATCTGCTGTGCCAACAGCTTCCAGTGATGAAACAGGTGCTTGTAAATTAATTAGCCTGATGAAACACACCTTAGTATGAATTTCCCAGAACACCCTGGCAGACAGCCATGCTGGTCCCAGGAGCTGATCAGCGTTCTGTAAATATTGAGATTTGATAAAGTGAATGTGGCTCTGGCAGCAGATGGCTTGGAATGCTCTGTTGACACTGTCTGCGATTACTTGGATATGAAGACTTTACTTCTCACGGACCTCCTCTGGGAGTCACCAGAGGACTTGATCCCCTCTCCAGCTATTTGCCTTCTAATTGAAAATCCTTATTCCCAGATGGAGCATAAAACCTCAGCTTCAGGCAAGTCACACTGCACTGTTTCACTGTGGAGACATGGGTAATTGCTTTCAGTAATGCAGGTTAAATGTGACATTTAGTGCTTAATAAAAATTATCAAGGCCAAAGCCATTTATCATTCTTACACTTTGGTTTGTCAGTAGTAAGGGAATTCAATCTGATTAATCTAATTTCTTAACAGAGCATTTCCGGAAACTACAGGAAACTTTAGAGATCAGTTTCAAAAGAAATTCGCATCCATTTTTTAATGCTTTGCAGCTATTTTTGCAGAACAGTCAAGTTAAGAGACATAAATACTAGACACAATGCATTTTCAGTGGTGACCAAATCAAAAAGTTCCATATTTCTCGGCACTTTTATATATAGAAATATGTGTATGCCCCCTTTAATTATATTGTATACTATGCTAATGAAGATTAATTGTTTTTTAATGCATTTCCAAATATATTACAATTTTATTGTCTGGACTAGAGATGAGCGAGCGGCGGAGCGTACTCGGTTCGGGTGTTTTTGCACTCGAGCACCGCTTTTTCCAAGTAACTGACTACTCGGACGGACGAAAAGATTCGGGGGGCGCCAGGGGGTAGGGGGTAGCAGTGGGGAACAGGGGGGAGCTCTCTTTCTCTCCCCCCCCCCCACTCCCCTCTGCAACCCCCCGCTCACCCCCGGCGCCCCCCGAATCTTTTAGTCCGAGTAGTCAGTTGCTCGGAAAAAGCGGTGCTAGAGTGCAAAAACACCCGAACCGAGTAGGTTCGCTCATCTCTAGTCTAGACCCATTCAGCACAGGAGTATTAAATCCAACTGTAGGTGCCTTTGGTGTATACATACAGTACTTAGCATATATTGCAAATCTATACTGCATAGGAAACGTGTTAGAAAACAAATTCAGCAGATTTTGGTTTTGGACCACTTATTCCGTTTCACTTATCTGTTTTAACTTCTGTTGCTTATTTTGTATCAGTTACTTATTGTGCAGATATGGTCGAATCTGTAAAGTAGGATTCAGTAAGATACTAAATACGTAGAACGGAGAGGAGAAGTGATGGGAGAGATGGATGTTGCAGGACAGATGACAACTATACACAAGAGAAGTGGAAAAGATGATATACCCATTGTTCAAATGTCTTTGAGTTAACAAAATAAAAATAGATTCCAGTTATCTAGTTGTCACAAACAGATGAAACGTGTCAAACTACTGTTTGGCACACTACATTGTTTGGCACGTTACAGTATTTGTCTAGTCATTGACATATAATTACTGCTGGCCAATGTAAATTGCACAGGCACGCTAAGTTAACGACATATTCCATTTCAGAATGCTGGATCGGTGCGATCTAATATATTAATGTTTCTTGTGTTGTTATATTTGTTTCGATTATCATGGCAAAACTATGTACATTTTATGGGATGCTGAGTAGTGACTGGACTGGAGACAAGACTTGACCAGAAGTAGATTTTAATGAAAAGTAGGAGCATAACAAAAAGCATATAAAAAGTACAAGAGCGAGGCTACTTGTAGCCCAATGGATACCACAAGTAGGCTGCAGTGTCACCGCTTGATCTCCTGGCATCGGTGCTCACATCCTGAGTACAATGATCCAAGGAGTTCAGGAATGTGATTCCGCAGCAGTCACCTGATTTCCGGTGACATCATTTGTCACAACAATCACTGGGACCACAGTGGGACTGCAACACTGGATCCTGGTGACAATAGAAGGTGAAGTATAGTTCACTTTGTTATTCTAATACAGTGGATCCTATTGAAGCTGGATTGTCCAGTAACCGGACAACCCCTTTAATATTTCAGTTTGTATTCTTATGTTTTATGAATATGTCAAGAATGGCACATTTTAGAAACCAGAAAAAATGCCTAAAAGCTTCCAAACTGTATGATTTGGGGAATTTGGTGCCAATTGGCTGTTGCATTTGTATTCTGATTTTTACTTCTGATTTTTTTGAGACTATGTTGAGAATAGTAGGTCCTAGATATGAAACCCAGTCTACAACGTTCAGAGGTGCCTCATTTACCTATATGCCACATTTGGTACAGTTTGGTACAGTAATTTGACACAGATTTTGGCCTCATGTCCACGGGCATGCATGGTTTCCCAGTACAGAATTTAGCAACGGATTCCTGATCTCCTCCGTCGCGGCCGGATCTTCTTTCTTCTGCTTTCTTTTGTTTTTAAATGTCCTGATTTCCCACGGATTTGGGGTAGGACTAATATTTCAAGCCACCCCCCGAAAATCATTGCTGCAGGGGTTGCCTTCATCCCATTGCTTTCAAGTGCAATACTTTCACGGTGCTGTCACAGTGTTCAGTGATGAGGGGACTCCCCGCGGGAAGTAACAGAACCCTCCGGGAGTCCCCTCATTCCCTGTCACCTCTATAACAGCACACGATGTCTTTAACACGCAACACGAACCTTACCGGACCTTACATTATAGGCACACATGTCCTATCTTTTGTAGGTGCAAGTATTTTGCGCCTCTAAAAGACGGACATGTGAACACTTCACAGGAAACCAGTGGTTCTAATAGACACAATTGTTTTTTTGTGCACATAGGCGTGCAAAAAAAAAAAGGTGGTTTGACCGCGGCCCTGCTGTGTGGAAATCCCGCACAGAAAATCCGTGGCAAATTCACCCTATGTGACCCTGGCATAGGCACAGGGATACATATTTGATAGCAGAACTTGCAAAGTAAGTAGCCTCCAGTAGCTCTCTTTGTCGTGTTACTGACAACCCTGGTATTTGAATCACTTTTGCAACTCAATACTCATAATAAACCATACAATGAAGTTTATTTAGTCAGTTATGGAATTGCATTATGCAAATATCATTAAAAAATAACCGTTAATTTATATGTACTCCAAAATGATGCATAAGGAAATTTTAAAAATGTATCCGAAATCCCCATGATCCTTAAGGACAGCATTAGCTCTGTTTTTAAAGCGTAATCTGACAGCTAATGAATATGAAAGACAAATAAGTAATTGCTTTAAGTAATATATTGTAAAATAATTCAATATATGAATATACAATCGAAAACAAGCACTTCATGGAAGAAAGCAGAGGAAAAGGTTAAAAAAAAAGTTTCACTTAGAAAAAAACATGCTATCATACACTTTATTAATTTATCTAATAATCTTTTGAGAGAATTGGCTTATTTTTAACAATGTGTATTGATCATAATATCTAATACATGCAAATGTACATTATGGCACTACATACACTTATTGCTAAGTAGGATAATGGAGAAAAATGTTGAGAAATTATTTATCCACTTTCACTATCCAATCATTGGGCTTTTTTGCATGAATCATAAGTAGACTTAAGTATTTCCCAGTGGAATTATTGACTGCCTTATTCTTTAACTCATACACTTTATCCGGTAAACATTAGGTATGTCAGAGAATTTTATAGTCTTCTTATTACAATAACAAGTACACTAGCTGATGAGTAATATACATTAAAATATACACATTTTATGCTCCCAATTTGAATAAAATAACCTCCATTGACATATGGAGGCCAAAAGAGTATTATTTGCATCTCTGTCTAACTAGTATATGTACACTATATAGAGTCCAGTAAGAAAATGCATTGTCATGTTGTGTTCCTGGCACCTGTGGTTCTGTTGGGTTTCCATGGTTTGCACAATGCTGCAGGTGTGGTTGATTTGGCTGACTAATGGTGTGGAGTTCTCCAGCCAGCCAATTACCACCGGTCTGCTGCATATAAATACCAGCCCCTCTGGCTAGAGAATGCTGGTCATTTATTCATCCTATCTCATTCCCACTCAGATCTTGGTGCTATGCATGTTAGTTTGAAGTGTTTCTACCAACTTCTCTGAGGATGGTCTGTACACCTGTATTCTCTGCATATTTTGCAAGCCCCTGCTCCCTTTCCCATTGACAAGTGCAGCCTCTAGACATCCGATGTCATGTGTGTTGTCTGGTGGGTGATGCCTGTCATGGTTCCTTTTGGTAGGTTTGGTGTCTGACTCTCTTTCCCTTGCTGTGAAGACACTTGCACTAACTATTGTTTAGTATTAGTATGTATAAGTTGTTTGAATGGGGTTTCTGTATGTATGTTGGTGTGAACAGCAACATGTTCAGTGTCTGTTTAGGTGACCAGACATGAGGTTGGAACAGTTCTGTTCAGTGTGTATGTACTTCCCTTGTCTGTTGTTGGTGTGAACAGCAACGTATTCTGTGTCTGTGTAGGTGACCAGACATTTTGGTGTAAAGAGTTACCTGGTCAGGGTGGATGTCCCATGTCTGTTGATGTGGGTGAATGATGTCTTGTCTCTTGGGTGAGCAAGGCCCACCCTATTGGGACGATTGCCCCGTTTGTAGACAGGACGTCTGTGGTTACGTTTTCTTGCTAGAATAGGGACTCATGAGACAACAAAAAAACTTGTCATGTGCTCGTGAGCTAAAGTATTTTGGCCAAAATATGAACCAATACCTCATACATACTTTACCTATTCCATCTGCTTATACGTGTTGGTATTTTAGGTAAGTGTTTTGGTGGTTGTCAGTCATTGTTGGATGCCTTTTTGTAAGTCCCGTTTACAATTACCTTTGTTATGGTGTTCAGCATGTATTCACATTTCCCTATCCTCCCTCCTTTCCCTCCAACCGTTGTTTGAGTTGCGTTCGGGTAGGTCGTTTCCCCTATGGCCTGTCTCAACATAACATGTATACATTGAACACATATATTTTTATGTTTCAAAAGTATTTATTGAAAGTAAATTATAAACTGTTGGCAACATTCCTGCCAATTTGGCATAACAACAGGAATGAACACATATATTTTTAACATAGAAGCCTTATTGATGATGGATGCCACTATAGCATTCATCACAGGCATTCATTTAATGAGCTTTTCGATAGTTTTTTATGCCACATTCATCAAACTCATGTATTATATTGTATGGGTGAAGGATGCAATCTTATGACATATCAGTTAAACAGATTTTATTTTAGCCTGTGAGTAATGGATACCAATGTTAGGAATCCATTACAGCCTTCATTTAACATATTGTGTTTCAGAAATGTGAATGAATGAATTACAGTTCTGTATACTATTATAGTCACCAAAGAGTTTATAATGGTGAAGTATTGATACTAGGTCAGAGAGAAACAGACCGAGCAGTATGCACATCACTGACTCTTTAGGGGCATTAGAAATGTTTGCCTAGAAAAGCAGCTTGGTTATGCAAGGAGGACATTCTTTGTCCATTGATTCTAGATGCAGTTCATTTCACCACAAATCTTAAATAAGGTATAGTGATTCCTACTTTTGTAATCAGCAATGCCATGAGAAGCATATTGTTTAAACAATTTAGTGGCATAGTTTTAAATTTTCCATGTTACTATCTAGATTAAAAAAACAAATAAATGTTGCTGTTTCAGGAGTCATTGTATTGTCATCTAACAACTAAAATGATAATACCTATATTATAAAGGCCCATTTACACTGAATGAATGTCGGGCAAATGATGCCCGACACTCGTCCCTGTGTGTACTCGCTCCCGTGCTGCTGCACAGGAGCAAGTATCGTTGGCTCGCAGCAGGGCGGCTGGAGGAGATTTCTCTCCTTGCGCTCCCCTGCATATCTCCATTCACTTATCACAGCGGCTGTTCAGTACTGAACGGCTGCTGTTTACATTGAATGATCGGCATTCAGAATTTTAAGCTGCATAAATGATGATCGTTCAGTGTAAACAGCAGCCGTTCAGTACTGAACGGCCACTGCTAATGTGAATGGAGAGGGGCGGGGGAGAGCGAGGAGAGAAATCTCCTCCAACTGCCCCGCTGTGAGCCAATGATAGTCGCTCTTCTGCAACAGTGCGGGAGTGAGTACACACAGGGAAGAGTGTCGGGCATTGTTTGCCCAAAACTTGTCTAGTGTAAATGGGCCTTAAGGCTGCAGGCAGATAACACAGGATCACTCCATTAACAATAGATTGTGTAGCTTACCTTATCTGCAGATCTAGTGTTTACCACGTGAGACAATATACAGGTTATGTGTGATTTATAGACTAATGTTCCATTTAGACGGGACGGTAGCTGTCTAAACGACTGCACGAGCACTGACATCCCTGCTAAGATTGTTAGCATTCGAACAGAGCATTTAAACAGGCAGAGACCACTGCTGGATCACAGGCTTCTTGCTCAGCACTTTACATTCTATATGAATTTTGAGCGATAATTGTCTTGTGTAAATGGCCCTTAAGCAATCAGTCTCTTACAGCCGTTTTGACAAAGCCCCAGTTTGTGTATTCAGGTTTTGACCTTGGCTTTATATTCTGAACTTCATTATTGCCTGCTGCCTGCCTTTATCTATTTTCCGGACATCTTTATTGCTCCCGTCCTGCCAGCCCTGACCATAGCCAGTTCCCTGGATACAAGCCTATTCATACCATCAAGTACCACGCTTCGACCTAGTGCAGCATCAGCAGCCATACTGCCAGGGCCATCTGTGCAAGTAATGGTCTGGGAACCCCACAGAGAGGAACAGACTCAACAGTGAAAAACAGGGTTCCTCAAGTGCTGCCTCCTCAGATAGACCTAAGTCAAATTAGTGCGTGGTAAGGCAGATTCACATCTGCCTGTCTGATTCGTGACTTGCAAAGTACCTGTTAAGCTGCTTGTTGAGTAGAGTATCATGTACAGAAAAAAAAGCTATTGCTATGACTAATTTTGGAGGGGGTAGTGAGTAAATTGTATGTAAGTGGGCCCCATGATTCCCATGATTGTCCCACTTGACTACACTAATATAGTGCATGTTTAGAAAGATTGTTATAGCAAACCTCCAATCCCAGTAGACCCTGCCATCTGTCTTGATTTGCCTGGTGTTAACGGTGGCACTAAACAGGTGCCTACTTTTGGCTTATTATTATTAAGTATAAGACAAATGCCTATATTGAAAAGGAGTATTTCATGTAAAGAATTATGGCATATCCACATGATATGTCTTATAGTTGGGGGTGTCTCCTCTGACACTATCAGCTATTGAGGAAAAATGGTACTCCTCACTTCCAATTGCTGATGAAAAACATCTGTCAGCGACTACTTGTTGGACTGTTTTCAATAGAGGGGTGGTCACTAGAGATGAGCGAACACCAAAATGCTCGGGTGCTCGTTACTCGGCACGAAATTTTCGCAATGCTCGAGGGTTCGTTTCGAGTAACGAACCCCATTGAAGTCAATGGGCGACCGGAGCATTTTTGTATTTCGCTGATGCTCGCTAAGGTTTTCATGTGTGAAAATCTGGGCAATTCAAGAAAGTGATGGGAACGACACAGAAGCGGATAGGGTAGGCGAGGGGCTACATGTTGGGCTGCATCTCAAGTTCACAGGTCCCACTATTAAGCCACAATAGCGGCAAGAGTGGGCCCCCCCCCCCCCCGCACTGTCAGCGTAAAGATCGTTCTCCTCTGGCACAGCTGTAACAGCTGTAGCAGAGAAGAACGATGTTAGCCCATTGAATTCAATGGAACCAGCAATACAGCAGGTTCCACTGAATGCAATGGGCTGCCGGCGATCGCAGGATGAATGGTCGGGAAGGGGTTAAATATATAACCCCTTCCCTGCAATTCATCCAGAAATGTGATACACTAAAAATATATACCGGCGTATAAGGCGACGGGGCGTATAAGACAACCCCCCAACTGTCACCTTATACGCCGGCAATACAGTGGAGCAAAGAATAAAAAGCATTACTTACTTCTTCGCACGATCTGCGCCGCTCCTGCAGACTGTCACTCCTTCCTGGTCCACGGACTAAAGCTTTCTCTATGAAAGGCTTGAAATCCCCGCCTCCAGAAACACAGCCAATCACAGCAATTCAATGACATCACTGTCATTGGCTGTGATTGGCTGAAGGCACGTGTGTTTCTGGAGGCGTGGATTTAAAGCCTTTCGTAGAGAAAGCAATGCTCTGCCGGGAACCAGGAGGGAGCAAGAGCCTGCAGGAGCACCGCAGAACACCAGGAAGGAGTGACAGTCTACAGGAGCGGCGCAGATCGTCTGAAGAAGTGAGTAATGCTTTTTATTCTTTGCTCTACTGTATTGCCGGCGTGTAAGGTGACAGTTGGGGGGTCGTCTTATACGCCCCGTCGCCTTATACGCCGGTATATATTTTTAGTGTATCACATTTCTGGATGAATTGCAGGGAAGGGGTTATATATTTAACCCCTTCCCGACCATTCATCCTGCGATCGCCGGCAGCCCATTGCATTCAGTGGAACCTGCTGTATTGCTGGTTCCATTGAATTCAATGGGCAAACATCGTTCTTCTCTGCTACAGCTGTTACAGCTGTGGCAGAAAAGAAGGATTTGTCTTCTATATGTTCTCAATGGGGTCGGCGCTGCTGCCGCCGGCCCCACTGAGCGCATATAGAGACGATTTATGGCCTTTAGAAGGACCGTTGGGGTTCTTGAAGCCTACAATACACCTAACACTCTCCCTATAGCAGCTCCAACACGATACCACTTTCCCTGAACTAATGTCAGCGAGCCGCGGGAAGGCCTTTAGAAGGACCGTTGGGGTTCTTGAAGCCTACAATACACCTAACACTCTCCCTATAGCAGCTCCAACACGATACCACTTTCCCTGAACTAATCCGTAGCGAGCCGCGGGAAGGGCAGATTTCAATACTCGGGTGACACCTTATCTCCCCAGCCACTCACAGCAGGGGGGTGGTATAGGGCTTAAACGTTGCAGGGGGAAGTTGTAATGCCTTCCCTGTCTTTCAATTGGCCAGAAAAGCGCGCTAACGTCTCACAGAGGAAAGTGAAAGTAACCTGAACACCGCGTGGTGCTCGTTAAGAGTAACGAGCATCCCGAACACCCTAATATTCGCACGAATATCAAGCTCGGACGAGTACGTTCGCTCATCTCTAGTGGTCACACATGAAGGTGGCTCAATACATTGAATTCTATGTAAGCTAATGAAAATTCCAAATGCTTCTTGTTTGCCTCTTTCCAGAACTTGTATAGACTTTAATATATAGGGGGGCATGCAAGAAAAGCCTCCGGTGTAGTATATTGTTTACAATGGTTCAAATGGTTGCCGACAATCACATTAAGGGCTCAGTCAGACGGGCGTTTTTTCGCGCGATTTGCGGATCGCATGACGGATGCGCATCCGCAAATCGCGTGACCGGTGCGCGCAAGTCGCCCGCAAATCGCCCGAAAATCTGCTCCTAGCCGCGTTTCATTAGAAACGGGCCGGAGCTGTCCAGCGCATTGCATTCAATGGAGACGGCAATACAGCCGTCTCCATTGAAAGCAATGCGCTGCGGGCGAGCCCGGGATGAATTGTCGGTAAGGGCTTAAATATATAAGCCCTTACCTGCAATGCATCCTAAAATGTGTAAAAATTAAAAAAAATTGTAGACTCACCTTCTGCCTGCAGCCGGAGCTCCGTGCGGCCGTCCTGCAGTGGGTGTGAAGGGGGTGTGAGTCAGACCTGCCCTCTGATTGGCTCAGCGCTGAGTCAATCAGAGGCATGCCTCACTCACACCCATTCATGAATTCATGAATGGATGTGAGTCAG
Source organism: Eleutherodactylus coqui (assembly GCF_035609145.1). Classification (NCBI taxonomy): domain Eukaryota; kingdom Metazoa; phylum Chordata; class Amphibia; order Anura; family Eleutherodactylidae; genus Eleutherodactylus; species Eleutherodactylus coqui. Next base: position 390,764,199 of record NC_089837.1, read on the forward strand.
ACCTGCCCCTGATTGGCTCAGCGCTGAGAGGCAGCAGTCACTCACCCATTCATGAATTCATGAATGGGTGTGTGAGTGTTTTCAGCCTCTGATTGGTCAGGGCTTTGACCAATCAGAGGCAGATCATTCAGCAGGCGGGGATTTTAAAGCCCCGCCGGCTGAATAGTGCCGAGAAGCAGTTCAGGAGAACTGACAGCTGTTACAGCTGTGGCAGAGAAGAATGATTTGTCTTCTATATGTTCTCAATGGGGTCGGCGCTGCTGCCGCCGGCCCCATTGAGCGCATATACAGAAGAGAACAGGAATCGCAGATCGCAGATAGGTGCGATCTGCGATTTTTTGTTCTATAATTTATAGGACGAGCGCATAAAAAGCGCTCATGTGTCCGATACCATTGCAAAGCAATGGTTTTAAAAAATCGCCGGACGCATGCGCATGCGCAAATCGCGGCTAAAAATGCCCGTCTGACTAAGGCCTAAATCGGCTATGCCCTAAATATCTCAGATGTTATTACCACTTTAAATCTTCAGAAGTACAAGGGTATTAGAATGGTAATGATATGAATCTTCAAGCATCACACTCTGGTTACATAACTAAAACAGGTTAAATGTCTAATATTAATAATGATGACTGTGACCTATATCGGGTATTTATTCCACATACAATAAAGGACATAGGTTATATTTTTAAAATACATTAGCTATGTGTAAACCTATTAAACTTAGTGTTTGCTTTATCTGATAAATTAAAATAAGGAAATATAAGAATAAAATACCATAAAATAGTTGACTCTGCTGTGAGTGTGGGCTGGTAGCACTTCACGGACATTAAAGAATATAATAATATGTTGCTTGTTTTTCTAATCTCCTAACAACGACTGCATAAAATATCTTGGAAATTATAAGATGGAAATTAATTTTAGTCATATGGTGGTAAAAGTTAGAGACTTATTAACAGCTTTTGTCCTGGTGAATTTATTTTCCTGGGGGAGAAGTATCCTTCAAATTATATAAAAATGTTCCAAATCATTTCAGAATAAATACATTTAAATCCGTAAAAAAATACTATGTATAACAATGAACAGCTAATTATTTTGTTGAACTATATAGTGACATAATTTAGATTTGTGGGGTTTTTTTGGAGTTACAATCAGGATAGCACTGGATTCAATACATTTTATGGTAACTGATGATAATTTTTTTTTTTAATTGAGGTATTAACCATTTTAATCCCTTTGTGACCAAGAGTTATTGATGCGCCTGCATCCAGATCAGTTCTGATATTTCTAGTTTTAAAAAACCATAACTTTTTTATTTCTCAGCTGACATATCTACATGAGGGCTTGTTTTTTGCAGGACAAGCTGTGTTTTTCAATGATACCATTTAGTGGTAGGTACACAGATGATCTTCACACTGTAAAAATAAACACTGTGCAGGTAAATTCAATGACTCCCAGTTGATGTGTTCTTGAATTGCAGTCATTCACTTTTCCTACCTTTTCCATCCAGCTCAGTCCGTCATGATGACTTTTTAGCTATTAGCAGAAATGATTGCTTATAGATCCTTGCCTCCTAGCTTTTCCAGCACCCTTCTTACAATTTTTCAATCTACGCAAACTCCCCATCCTGTACCAATTACTATACATGTTAAGGTTGCACAATACCCCCAAATACTGTACCTTTGAAAAATTGTCATAGGAATAGAAAATGTATGCAGCAACACTGAAGCTGAGAAACATATATGGGGGCACATCTCACAAGGGCCTTAATCTAAAGCTTCAAAAAGTTAAAATCCAATAACATAGAGAAAGACAGCACATTCAACAAGTAAAGACGTCTTTACTACATCATGTTTCAGTTCCTGTGAACCTATGTCAAGACAAGCCATAGTGTAAATCAATGATCCATATATATATATATATATATATATATATATATATATATATATATATATATATATATATATATATGTGTGTGTATATATATACACTACCGTTCAAAAGTTTGGGGTCACATTGAAATGTCCTTATTTTTGAAGGAAAAGCACTGTACTTTTCAATGAAGATAACTTTAAACTAGTCCTAACTTTAAACAAATGCACTCTATACATTGCTAATGTGGTAAATGACTATTCTAGCTGCAAATGTCTGTTTTTTTGTGCAATATCTACAAAGGTGTATAGAGGCCCATTTCCAGCAACTATCACTCCAGTGTTCTAATGGTACAATGTGTTTGCTCATTGGCTCAGAAGGCTAATTGATGATTAGAAAACCCTTGTGCAATCATGTTCACACATCTGAAAACAGTCTAGCTCATTACAGAAGCTACAAAACTGACCTTCCTGTGAGCAGATTGAGTTTCTGGAGCATCACATTTGTGTGGTCAATTAAACGCTCAAAATGGCCAGAAAAAGAGAACTTTCATCTGAAACTCGACAGTCTATTCTTGTTCTTAGAAATGAAGGCTATTCCATGCGAGAAATTGCTAAGAAATTGAAGATTTCCTACAACGGTGTGTACTACTCCCTTCAGAGGACAGCACAAACAGGCTCTAACCAGAGTAGAAAAAGAAGTGGGAGGCCGTGTTGCACAACTAAGCAAGAAGATAAGCACATTAGAGTCTCTAGTTTGAGAAACAGACGCCTCACAGGTACCCAACTGGCATCTTCATTAAATAGTACCCGCAAAACACCAGTGTTAACATCTACAGTGAAGAGGCGGCTGCGGGATTTTGGGCTTCAGGGCAGAGTGGCAAAGAAAAAGCCATATCTGAGACTGGCCAATAAAAGAAAAAGATTAAGATGGGCAAAAGAACACAGACATTGGACAGAGGAAGACTGGAAAAAAGTGTTGTGGACGGATGAATCCAAGTTTGAGGTGTTTGGATCACAAAGAAGAACGTTTGTGAGACGCAGAACAAATGAAAAGATGCTGGAAGAATGCCTGACGCCATCTGTTAAGCATGGTGGAGGTAATGTGATGGTCTGGGGTTGCTTTGGTGCTGGTAAGGTGGGAGATTTGTACAGGGTAAAAGGGATTCTGAATAAGGAAGGCTATCACTCCATTTTGCAACGCCATGCCATACCCAGTGGACAGCGCTTGATTGGAACCAATTTCATCCTACAACAGGACAATGACCCTAAACACACCTCCAAATTGTGCAAGAACTATTTACAGCAGAAGCAGGCAGCTGGTATTCTATCGGTAATGGAGTGGCCAGCGCAGTCACCAGATCTGAACCCCATTGAGCTGTTGTGGGAGCAGCTTGACCGTATGGTACGCCAGAAGTGCCCATCCAACCAATCCAACTTGTGGGAGATGCTTCTAGAAGCGTGGGGTGCAATTTCACAAGCTTAGCTCAACAAATTAACAGCTAGAATGTCAAAGGTGTGCAATGCTGTAATTGCTGCAAAAGGAGGATTCTTTGACGAAAGCAAAGTTTGATGTAAAAACAATGTTATTTCAAATACAAATCATTATTTCTAACCTTGTCAATGTCTTGACTCTATTTTCTATTCATTTCACAACGCATGGTGGTGAATAAGTGTGACTTTTCATGGAAAACACAAAATTGTTTGGGTGACCCCCAAACTTTTGAACGGTAGTGTATATATATATATATATATATATGTATATAATTATATATATGTATATATATAAAATAAGTGATCAATACTCAATTAACCAATTAATAATGATAATATATAGATAGTTTGTATTACATGTATCTCAAATCATATGCAAATCCATACACAATGTGAAAAAAGTCACAGAGTTTGAAAAGTGACAAATATATTGGGGATATTAAAAACTACATATATTAGTAATTATTTTAAAGATGTTTAACAAAAAAAGTATAAAAAAAAGTTTTTCCCCATTTTTAACATAAAAACATCAAAATGGTCCTGCAAAAAACAGACCCTCATATGGTTTAATTAATAGAAAAATAAAAACATTATGATTTTTTTTAAAGTAGGGAGGAAAAAACAAAAAAGAAAAATCAGCAGAATCTGCTGTGAACTGTTAAATAATAATTAAAATCACAAATAACTTTCACAAGCTTCTACAGTTTAACAAAACTAATTACAGGAAAATCTGCATTTTATTATGGAGACTAGACAAAAAATCCCCTGTTTTTATGGATTGTCTATGTATTTACAGTATAGATAGTTGACAACCTTGCTGGGAGATAACGTCCTTGGGCATCCCTTCTATCACCTAAAACCAAGAGTTATGTCAACCATGCCTCTATGTTCCAAAAATTGACAGACGAGTCACTGAAATCAATAAAATATTAAACTAGCTTTAGTTTACAGAAAATGTTTTGATGCTTTTGGCTAAGCCTTAAAAAAATTATTTAAAGTGTAAAAAGTAAAAAGAAGAATACTGTCCCTATATCTCCATTGTTACTTATACCATACCATCCTCACCTTGGTATATTAGTAAACATAAATCAAAAGGTTTATGATATTTAATAGCATTATGGATGTCTTTACTATATTCCGATATTAGCATATGAACTAAAATAATGCCAACAACAAGATATCACGCCATTCATTTGCAGAGGGTCAAACAAGATTTGTGCAGAGCCGATCTGTATTTTAAAATATTAAAATACAGATCGGCTCTGCACAAATCTTAGTAATTAGTAATATTTTTCCTTGTGCATCAAATCAATATCCGGATAAATAGTTACTCAAATACATTAGGACTCAAAATAAGGGCTCCTTACTTTACTACTACCTGTAGTGCAAACAGGAAAACAGAGGCCCCATTTAACTTGACAGAAGGGAAAGGGATTGTTTGGGTTTTAGATAGCAGATTATTGTTAATGGAATGTCTGGAAGGCTCGAAACAGAAAGGTTTGTGTTTATCTGATCCAGACCCCAAATTTAGACAAATAAATCCAAGAATATAAGGAGCAGAGATTGAGAATAGGGACTGGATACCAAAGAATATACACTACCGTTCAAAAGTTTGGGGTCACATTGAAATGTCCTTATTTTTGAAGGAAAGCACTGTACTTTTCAATGAAGATAACTTTAAACTAGTCCTAACTTTAAACAAATGCACTCTATACGTTGCTAATGTGGTAAATGACTATTCTAGCTGCAAATGCCTGGTTTTTTGTGCAAAATCTACAAAGGTGAATAGAGGCCCATTTCCAGCAACTATCACTCCAGTGTTCTAATGGTACAATGTGTTTGCTCATTGGCTCAGAAGGCTAATTGATGATTAGAAAACCCCTGTGCAATCATGTTCACACATCTGAAAACAGTCTAGCTCGTTACAGAAGCTACAAAACTGACCTTCCTGTGAGCAGATTGAGTTTCTGGAGCATCACATTTGTGGGGTCAATTAAACGCTCAAAATGGCCAGAAAAAGAGAACTTTCATCTGAAACTCGACAGTCTATTCTTGTTCTTAGAAATGAAGGCTATTCCATGCGAGAAATTGCTAAGAAATTGAAGATTTCCTACAACGGTGTGTACTACTCCCTTCAGAGGACAGCACAAACAGGCTCTAACCAGAGTAGAAAAAGAAGTGGGAGGCCGCGTTGCACAACTAAGCAAGAAGATAAGCACATTAGAGTCTCTAGTTTGAGAAACAGACGCCTCACAGGTACCCAACTGGCATCTTCATTAAATAGTACCCGCAAAACACCAGTGTCAACATCTACAGTGAAGAGGCGGCTGCGGGATTTTGGGCTTCAGGGCAGAGTGGCAAAGAAAAAGCCATATCTGAGACTGGCCAATAAAAGAAAAAGATTAAGATGGGCAAAAGAACACAGACATTGGACAGAGGAAGACTGGAAAAAAGTGTTGTGGACGGATGAATCCAAGTTTGAGGTGTTTGGATCACAAAGAAGAACGTTTGTGAGACGCAGAACAAATGAAAAGATGCTGGAAGAATGCCTGACGCCATCTGTTAAGCATGGTGGAGGTAATGTGATGGTCTGGGGTTGCTTTGGTGCTGGTAAGGTGGGAGATTTGTACAGGGTAAAAGGGATTCTGAATAAGGAAGGCTATCACTCCATTTTGCAACGCCATGCCATACCCAGTGGACAGCGCTTGATTGGAACCAATTTCATCCTACAACAGGACAATGACCCTAAACACACCTCCAAATTGTGCAAGAACTATTTACAGCAGAAGCAGGCAGCTGGTATTCTATCGGTAATGGAGTGGCCAGCGCAGTCACCAGATCTGAACCCCATTGAGCTGCTGTGGGAGCAGCTTGACCGTATGGTACGCCAGAAGTGCCCATCCAACCAATCCAACTTGTGGGAGATGCTTCTAGAAGCGTGGGGTGCAATTTCTCAAGCTTACCTCAACAAATTAACAGCTAGAATGTCAAAGGTGTGCAATGCTGTAATTGCTGCAAAAGGAGGATTCTTTGACGAAAGCAAAGTTTGATGTAAAAACAATGTTATTTCCAATACAAATCATTATTTCTAACCTTGTCAATGTCTTGACTCTATTTTCTATTCATTTCACAACGCATGGTGGTGAATAAGTGTGACTTTTCATGGAAAACACAAAATTGTTTGGGTGACCCCAAACTTTTGAACGGTAGTGTATATAATAAGTGACCGAACAGATTTTGCTAAATTTGCTTCTTCCCCGTGAACCAACTGGAACTTCACTCACAAGTATAAAATTGTGACATCATCCAAAGGGGTGTCAAAAAGAGTCCCAAAGAATTCACAAAGACCCAGAAAGGTCAAAATATTGCAATTTCATAATGGAGGAACAAACGATTTTTCAACTTTCTTGACAATCCTTTGGATGCTATCTCATCATTTCATACTTCTGAAAATAGGTGCCAGGGATTGTCCTAAGGGGGTCTCCAGGAGCCTGCATACCTTAGTATTGCAGCCCCTGAACTCTGTGTCAGTCATCTAATCTGTGTCTCAAAAAATGAAGGACTGAGGTTGTGTGTCAACAGGTTTATGAAGAAGCCATATCTTGCATTATTCTTTGATTCTTTGAAAACCAATACTGAGGCTTGACTTCCTCCGTTTCTCATTTGTAGTGGCTATTTTTACAAAAGCAACAACAGGAAGTTTGTTGTCAGTCACTTTTGATATAGCTTCTGGTTAAGTTCACTTTGTTATACTTTGAACATTGCTTGCAAAATGACAGTTGACTATTGGCTTATAAAATAAATTTATTCAAAGGTAACAACCAAGAGGCCAAGAATTCATGTTGCCATTTTCTTTTAAATGGATGCTGCAAGAAAACAGGAAAAGTTGATATTGCTGTCAATAAAGGAAACATAAACATTGACTACTGCTTTCTTCTTTCTAGTATATGGTCAATTTTATATTTTGGCTAGAAGTCTTTAATGTAATGTTTTCATTGCAGAATGATTAGCCATGTCTACAATCAGTACTTGTACTGCTCTGGCTAGCAATACCCAGCACTTGTGCCTTCAAAGACTGCTCTTCTACCTTAGCTTTTGCGTCTTTGGGAATTGCAGATATAGGAGCAACCATTGCTCTTCTTGGAATTGCAGATCAGGCATTTCAGAGAGTTGTTTTTCAAGGAGTTGCAGGTCTTGACAGACTGCAAGCAGTCCATGAGCAAGCTCTTGAAACATACAGTATCAAGCAGATCTTGCACTAGTTCAACCAACAACTTTGCAAAATCAATGTTAACAGTATTGGCCAGTTATTCTTTAACATTTCCATTACAGAAAACATTTGCCTGTCCAGCATATGTGCCTCTGCAATCAGTTTTGGTGCTGGCTACTCAGGCTAGCAACACACAGGGATCATAGGTATTCATTTTTTTAACCCCTCCAGGTGGGATGTGGTCTTCAGCTGCTACAAATCCCTAGGGTGTGTCACCAGAGTAGCTGTTGATTAGTGGTGCAGACAACAAGGACAAATAGGCCAGGGGTCAATACAAGGAGGTCAGAGGGAACATCAGCACTAAAGGATAAATAAAAGTCAGGGTCAGAACCAGGAGGATTACAAAGTACAAGACAACAGGCAAACAGGTAGTCAGACAGGCAAGCCAAGGGCAGAATTCAGGTAGCCAGATTAGGTCAGCTTAAGAGAACAGAAGGGGTAAACAGGTTCAAGTACAAAAACCAAACCAAACTGGTATATAGGATAATCAGATATATAGGTATATCAGGTAATCGGAACAGGTATACAGAATCAGGCAATGGCTTTTAGAGTTAAGACATCAAGATAGACAATCCAGGAAGTAGACCACACATATACTCTGCTTACTAGCTGGATTTGCAGGGCTGAGCAGGTTTATGTAGAATGTCAAGCACACTCATAGGCTGCTGGAGAGACATGCTGATTGGTGTGCTGGCAGAACCTAATTGACAGGTGAGGACATGCGAACTTAAGGTAAAAATGCATAGGAATGTATACACAGAACCAAAAATGTCCTTAATGCTGGGTTTAAAGTTGTGATGCCTGACACACAGGATGCTCAGGTGCATTACATATAAGAAATGGAAATGTGCAATTTCAGCATTAAATGCAATTTTTGCAAGTGTCATGTGACACTTTCACAAGTTTATGTGAACTAGCCTTTGCTAGCCAAGAACTGTAGAATTGTAAAAAATGCACTGATTTAATGGGTTGTTCAGGACTTTTCTAGTGATGGTTGAGCTCTCTAATGATCTTCTGATATTTGGCCAGCTGACATTGTGGGCAGAACCAGATGCACACAGCTCTGCCCATAGTGCAGTGGCCAGTTTGGTAATGCAGGTGTAGTTTCCACTGAAATCAAGAAAAGCTGCAACTGCAATACCAACCGGTGGAACTGCATTACAGACATAGCTGTCTGCTTCTGGTGCTATCTACAATGACAACTGGTCTAGTGAACAGTTCTTCGGCATGGGTCTTGAGTGGCAAAGACCTACGTATTTATAGTAAAGTCCCAGATAACCTCTTTAATTGGGAGCATAGAAAGACCTATAAGACTAAAGCTATCCCTATGCAGCACCTGTTCAGAGGTAAAACTGTAGCAGTATTATTTATCATTAATTCCAGCTTCTAATAGTAAATTCTATTTAGTAACCAATTAATACTTGGGGAAGGGGATTTTGTGTGATATTTTCCCTACCAGAAGCCAGCATTCGGAGGGAGTCGGCTAGACCTTGCTGTCCAAACTGCAGGCATCATGTTATAGAGTAAGAGGAGCTGAGCAGATTGTATATAGTTTTATGGGGAAACCTTCAGTATAACTTGTACTTTAATTCTGTAAACCTCTGCACATTCTGAGATGAACAGTCCAGTGGGCAGTCCTATCAGTGATTGATAACTATCTCTGTATCTACAGTCATTCACAGATACCTGTCAATCATTGACAGGACCGCCCACTAGACTTTTCATTTCAGAATGTGCAGAGGTTTGCATAATTAAAATACAATTTATACTGAATATTTATAAAACTATATATCAATCTGCTGAGCTCCTCCTGCTCTATAACTTGGACAGCTCTATAGTTTGGACAGCAAGTTCAAGCTGACAGATTCCCTTTAGGGGAAGGACTCCACTGGCACGAATGGCAAGAAATCACATGTCAGAAGTATACAAGTATTGTTCTAGTATATATACTATGGATAGCTTTAGAGCAAAATATATAATGATCTAAAAAAAACATCAACAGGAATTTCTCCATGGTGCAATCCTTATTATCACAGCTTAGTAGCTAATGCCTCTAAATACATTTCATTAATTAGAAAATTAGAAAATTTCATAAGCCATCTGAATAATTCAGCAATTTGGATATTTTCAGTAACAGTGTTGAGAGTGAGACCTTGAAAGCGATGAGCTATATCTCAGATTTTTCGCATAATGATCACAATTCATTATGAACATTTAATGCAGTCTAATAAGGATGAACACTTCATTAGACATATTGAAGCATAAATGTATTTGGATACAGTATTTGTCCTTAACCTAACAGTACAATGAGGGCCTTCCATTTCCATTCTTGTGCAACAGACTGCAGAAATTACAACACTACCATTGAGAAATAATGTTATTTTTCTCTGTGTGAGAATGTAAATGTTCAGTATAATGCTAGTGAGATACTGAGTCTGTACACAAAGTTTGTATTGTAATAAACAACTACAATAGAAAAGTTGTCCACTTATATGTGCCCAAACCAGATCGTTTATTGAGTAGGCTGTATGGCTGGTTATACCTTATACTATAATCATAGATAATGAAACACAATTGGATACATTTGTTGAAATAGTTGAATTAATTGTTGTAATATTCCTTTGTGTACTGTTTTGACATTTTGTAATTCCACATCCAAGAACCAAGTAACATTCTAAATCCCTATTCCTACTCTTTCCGAGAAAAAAACAGCTTCCAGGTTTCCACAATGCACATTTTTCCATACAAAACACCTTCACAAGTGACCTTGAGTAAAAAATTGCTGGTAAATTAGAAAGGGCCCTTTTACACAGGGCAACACACAGATGCCCTTTTACACAGATGCCCGATAGATTGTTCCAGCGATAATCTCACCTGTGCTTTACTCAGGAACTCGCATCACTCAGTGAATGGAGGTGGGATGGGGATCATTCAAGTTCGCTGCCTCTATTCACAATAAACAGGCAGTCATTCATAAGTGAACGACTGCCTATTTATATGGGATGATCCATTGTTCGAGTTTCTGTGTGCATAAACTAAACAACGAATGGCAAGCAAACAAATTCTCATTTGTCGTTCCGTTGGGACATGCATTTACACTGAACGATAATTGTTCAGATTCCCGCTGAATGCAGGATTCTGAACAATTTATCATCCCGTGTAAAAAGGACCCTAACACCTAAATTAGTTCCATTTTATTGCTCATTTTAAAGGAAGATAGTAATTTGTTTCACACATTATTTAAGACAAAAATTATTGTTGTTACAAAAATCTTATTTTTATTTTGTTCCTCTCATTAACTTTCTGTTCAACATTTGATATTCTCCTTTTATCATTTAAAGACTACACCCTTCAGATTCAGTCAATAGTTTAAAGAGGTCTTCTCCTTAATGATAAATAAAGGAGTATTCCCATCTTGACCCCTTAACTCATCCCAATATTCTTTTCCCATTGGCTGATGAACCTGGGCTCCCAATAGTAGCTGGGTTTTACAGAAATAGATGAGCCTGTGCTAAAGTTGGGTTCATAACTCCCATAACAGTGAATGGGTGTTATGCAAACTGTAGCACAGCTAGCTATACTGTTTCCATATCTTGTGACTTCAGGAAACAGTGTAGCTTTCAGTGATGCACTGTTTACAGAACTTCCATTCACCTCTATGGGAGTTACAGAAACATCATAGCACAGAGTGCTTGGCTTTTGTCATACAACCCATCCACTTAGATGTGGTGGTCAGTGGAGAAGTGCAGAGAAACCGAGTAAGACTCAGAGATAGAACTACCCCTTTCAGACCCAAACAAGTGCATATATTTAAAATATTTACAGTACATATACAATAAAGGAAAACATATGTAAGTTGCAAGATCAGTGTAGAAACAGCAAGTTCAAGGATATTCTCAGTATCTATTCTAGGCTTCATGCACATGGCAGAGGCAGGTGCTTGTAGGCTGTATGGAAATCCATGAAATCCCTAAGGTTTCATACTACACATCCTTAGGCACTAAACATGCCTTTGTATGGTACCTCCATATGGTACCTGATTAGTAGTAATGGTTTTAGAAAAGAATGCCACTGTAATATGACATCTGATAGAAAAGGTAGAATTTGTTTTTCTTTCAGATTACCATAGAATCAGATGTAAAAATCCTTACTGTGCAAACATATGACATTGTAGGCATAAGCAAGTGCAGTAAGGCATCTATGAGCTCCATTTTACATACTTGGAAGTTATATAGAGCTATAACATGGCTTCGTGCACGAGGCTTTATTTTAAAAGCCCAGTATATGTTCCTTAGACCCTAGTAGTTGGTTCACACTTTAATTATAAACTACAGCAACTTGCATCCATTTTTTCTTACAGCTTTTTTTTATAGAAATATACCCATATGCGAAATCCTTATTTTTTTATATAATTATGCTCTTTCTGATAAAAATAGTTTAACATATTTTAAGTATTATTTTAGTACTATTACCACTACCATTATTTTTCTACAGTTGTATTTGCTGGCTTTAGACGTATACTGAATATAAAGGGAGTTGGAATTGTTATAATTGTTATAAAAAGGTTTGTAATCTATTGTTACCTAAAAGAAAAACATACAAACATACTTGACAACAATCATTATCAGAGATTTATGGTGCATTATAGTGGGTGAATATCTCAGGTAGGAAGAAAAATGTAACTTTGTCAAGCAGTTGTTTCTAGCACTTTCCCCTCAATGTGAGTAATTACATGGGAACAAAAAAGCGGAACTGGGTTTCTTATGTTAATGCCCATTGCTGTTAAATAGTGCAAGAACATTATTTCATTCACCAATTATTATTTATGGGCGGGGGTGCATATTAGTAGTTGTGGACAATAAAAAATGTTAGCTGCAGTTAAAATTACATTAATCTTTAACATATACCCTTTGTAATTTTATTTATAAGGAAATGTATAAAGTGTATATTTACAAAGTGTCAAATTTAGCACCATTTTTAATGGTTTTACATTTACTCAGGCATGTATCTAATATTCCAAATTCACTATACTAAAGCATGATATTGCATCACTAATGTGATGCGGTTTTTCTAGTACTCTTAGAATCCTCGTATTCTAGTATCTCTCAGTCAGCATTCAAATGTCTTGTCATGGCTGGTATCCATAGTAATTTTACTTCTTCCACTAGTTAAATGTTTTAGAATTTCTTCTAGTCCTAATGTATCTTGCATTTCTAAGATTCCTAGTGTTTCTAGGCTTTGTACTATTTCTAGTGTTTGTAGTATTTCTTGTATTCATAATGTAGTCTAGCATTGTAGCATTTTTATGATACCTAGTATTTCTAGTACTCCTACCTGTCATGGTAATATTGGGGTTTAAGTCATTTAAGTGTCCCTAGTATATCTAGTAATTCATGGTAATTTCCAGTATTCATAGCATTCTAGTATTTTAAATGTCTCTAGTAATTCTAGAATTCATGGTGTTTCTACTGTTCATTCTATCCTATTATTTGGCATTTTTTATTATTTAGGTAGTTGATTTGGTGCTAGAAAAATACTACATAAAATATACATTAAGCCATATCATTAGCAAAATGACAAATATATAGTCTATCAAACAGACCTGCCAAACACTGTAATCTTTCTTCATGCTGTGCATTTCAGAATTTCAAAAGGACTGCAGAATAATCTTAAACCATAAATATTGTGAGACTTATTTTAACCTTCTAGTATTCCATTTTTTTATTGAGCCCTTTCAGGTGAAGAGGTGGAAGATATGTCCCCATATGAACTCTGCTGTCCAACCTTTGCACCAAATTGCTCTCTGTAAATTCAGTTGCCAATGACTAGTGTATTGTCAAGCGAAATCTACATAATCTGCTGTCAAACTGTCAAAGAAAATAGTTGACTGCATATAATATAATCAAAACACAGGCAAAGACAAAGAAATATCTTTAACTTTAAAAACTCCTTGAAGAAACAGATCTAAAACTATACCCTGTGTCAGAATAAAACCCCAACCAAACATTCCAATCCTTAACAGAAAGACATTGAATTATCTTTATAAAAATAGATGCTGACATTTTCATAATAAACAAATACATTCTATGTAAAATGTATGGGAAAATGCACAGAAAGTACATAGGTTTGTATAATTAATATAGCATGATTCAACTCCTGATTTGTGATATGATATAAAAGCTTTGCGCTTTCCACTATACAGAATACAAAAAAAAAAAGATCTACTTCAAGCACTCAATTTCATCCATTGTTATCTGTGCTTAATATGCAATGTGGGTCTCTTTGTTGACAATTTAATTTTTTCCTCTTCCTAGATGAAAAACAGGCAATATAGTAGCTGTGCAGTGTTGCTTGCACTATGATACATTTTAGGGATTAGTATTTTTGTTTGGCATTTTATTTGCCACGTTGACAATTCAACTGATAATTGTTGTTTAATTGAACAGACCTTCGATAGAGTAGCTCACAGATTTTTAGTGTTCCCACAGCAACTCAGATCCTAAAATTCTAATATTTCATCGATAAACATTTATTCTTCACTGCAGCAGAGCTTTTAGACATCCATCTCTATCTTACTGATATCATTCTTCATTAGACATTATTGCCAGACATTAGATTTGATACATTGTACGCTGGAGGTATATTGACAGTGTGTATCACAGGAAGGAGTCCTATACTGTATTGTTCAATTAAGTATTAAGGCCAGAATGGTAAGGTTTTGGTTACCGTTCAGTCTTTTGCAGGTGCTTCAGCAGGAAATGGGTTTCCATCCAGCCTCTTAAAACAAATACGTTTGGTTTCTACATTATCATAAAGCATCCATGTTTTTACAACTCTAGCAGTTCTGCAACAGCATTAGCATATTTTGGCTGTGATATTGTTTTACTCTGACCCGTATAATAAGTGTCACATTAGCAACACAACAAATCAAACGTTTGTTAATTTCCCTCGCTTTCCCACACAGCTGCTAGTGTTATCGTGTCACCAGATTTTAATTAATATGATAAGTAACACTTGCAAGACAACAGGCAGATTTTTTCCCTCTCTCTGTGCACGAGTGTGGACTGAAAAAAGGGGGGAAAAGAGGGAACCAAAATGCTTACTGGCCCATGCTTTGTTAACACTAGATTCATTTTACAGCGTATCGTTATCATTATAATTGCGGTAATGAATTGTATCCACAAGTATCGAAATGTATTGAAAAAAGGTATATAAATAATTGTGCACAGACAAATTTGATATATATATATATATATATATATATATATGCACTCGTGTCCTGCGTTGCTATATAAGTATTGAAATATGTATTTGCCATAACAATGCCAACATTATTTGTTATTTATGTGATATCTATGTTTCTATGTGCATCTAGTGCAGACAGGCACACAACCACGTGAGAGATGATAGAGAAAGGGAAAGGGAGAGACTGGTATATGGCGTCTGAGTCTATAGGTCTATGTGTATGTAAATGTATGTAAAGAGAGAGTCCTTTATTAGCCAATCTCCTGCTCATTTCATTTCATTTAAATTCCTTTTGCTCAAATGAGAAGGTGAAACTAAATGTTTTGTGATCCTATAAATGTGTATCCCAAAAAACTTGCAGTTTTCCCTTTCAAGCACTATGGCATTTCTGCTGTATTGATGCTACAATTCTATTGCAAGTCCAAAAGTGCCACCTATGTTCAAAAGGCAGAAGTGCAACACTGAGCATATAAAGGATTATTGTACTCTGTAGCAATGTTAAGTGGGAGAAATATTGCAATAGAAATGCCTGGCATTTCATATAAATATGATCTTATACATGTTTCAATATTTCATTACATACCAGATATACTTTTTTTTAAAACTGTAATAGTGTTAATAGTAAAAAAAAGTTGGTCTTTTTCCCCGTATCGATACAGATATAGTTGGGGCAGCATTGTCCATGTAGCAGAGCTGAGGTTATTATTACTGAAACACTGAAACAGAACTAAGTTTGTCATTTGATACAATTTGTTGTGATATCTCAATTTCCATTGGATTACAGCTAAAGTTCCTGTATTAGCTTAAAACAATGAATTGCCATAATGTGAAAAAAAAATAGTTAAAAAAAATTTTTGCATGTGTAATGTTAAAGCTGGAAAGGTTTTGCACATTTTCAAAATATTAATTTGCATGGAGCACTGCATAACAATAAGTACTATAAAACCACCAAATGCACTATATATGCGCAACAGATGGTAACTAAGCTACTTGATAAAACCATGCATAGGGCTTGTCCCCACTACAATTTTTTTGAAGTGTGTTTTTGTGAAAAATGACAAATTAGCCAAAGGATCTTATTTACTTCCATGGGACAAACTTCCAGAGTACTTCAGTTTCCAGTCATCAAAAGAGGTATTGTAAAAAAAAAAACACTAGTGTGAACATGCTCTGTAATGCATGTTAGCATCAGGTGCACAAGTGGCTCAATGAATGGGAATGTAATTAAATATTTTTGACAGCTCTTCAAACAACATAGTAAAATGCGTATAATAATCGCTACATAATATTGGGGCATCCTTGTTATTAGAAATTTAAAGACAATTATCAGCACAGTTTTTAGAATCACCCATGGACTATTATAATTATCTATTCTATTTAGTGTGCATAATTCTCTGACAGCATATACTCGTCAATCTAAAATAATAAATGTATATATATATATATATATATATATATACACATATACACAGATTTATATTTTTATGTTGAATATATATATATATATACATATATATATATATATATGTGTGTGTAGGTATGTGTATCTCTCTCTCTCTCTCTCTCTCTCTCTCTCTATATATATATATATATATATATATATATATGTATGTGTATATATCTATATCTATATAGATGTAGATATATACACACACACATATATATATATATATATATATATATATATATATATATATATATGTGTGTATATATCTATATAGATATATACATATATATGGTCAAATTCCTGACATTAGAAGGTCCAAGCCAGTATGCGTCCATCATTCCTCCCTGTTAAACCTTTTTAAATTAGATGCTCAAATTTGCTTCAAATTTTCAATTCCAAATTTCTTCTTTCTTTTTAATTTCAGACTCTTGACTACCTAAAAGAGTTGACAGAGAAAAATGCTGGGCAATCTGCTTTCTTTTTATTCCCAATAATCAGACTATGCCTCTATGAGAAGCCTAAAATGTTACATCCACAATAACACAAATAGCCTCTGTCATTATATGGTTCTGCAAAGGCAAAACTAACAGTGGATGGGTTTTGATAGCTTCCTTAAAACCTAGAATCAGTGTGATTTCAAGAACACTGTTTCTGAATAATGGTCACACCACTTAATGTTCTACAGTTCATATAATAGAATCTAATAAGCCAATTTCAAAAATAAAAATCTTCTTTTATTTTTAAGGGAAATATTGCCAGAGGTTTTTTTTAGGATTGTTGCTTCTTTTCTGACATCATGTTAAGAATGGTTTATGAGAACTTTAATGCAATGTATCACTAGCATAACACTTTCATGTGGCAAACTACTGTAGTTACAAATGGGCTGACAGGTCCTGATGCTCACTTGCTCTTCAAATAAGATTGGAGCTAAGAAGATCATTGCAATAAAGGGTTAAAGATAATATTTAACTAATCCTTGCAACAATTTGCAGTATTTATGTAGAACTGTGAATTATACGCTCAATTTCCGACTAAGACAATATTTGCACATTACATGCCTCTTACGCGCAATCTTTTCAGCTGCACATTGTTTGAAGAGCATCTAAGTATTTACAGATGTTAAATATACTAAAATCGAGTCTGGAAGGCGTACATATAATTTTTGTTTTTAAGAAATAATTGCTCCCTCTAAAAGGTGATACAGGAAGATAAAATATACAAGTGTCATCTCTACTCATCCAGCATTATTGTTTTCCCGCAGCGACAGGAAAATATAGTCATTTTTCTATAACTATATATTCTTTACAGCAAAGATTGACTTAAGAAGAGAAACAGTGCCTGTACGGCTGTAGTCTGATTATTACATAATAAAAGACAATAGATTTATAAGAGTCACTTGAGGAGATGCAAGCTCTTGTATATAACAGCTCCTACAATTATCAGACACTACTAAACTACTATTGATCCTTTTCACATTTGGTGATAACAGAGTATTTTCCACTTATTTAAAGTGCTGTACGCCAGAAACTCCTATCAAGGCAAAAGAGTAGACAAATATGTTGTTCAATATAATAACAGCAATCCTTGGAGGTGCCGTGTACCCAACACCAGGAGAGGAACCATCAGCGTTTCAGGCATAGGTAGCTGCTTTCTGCATGGTCATATGGCACCTAATCCTGTAGCCTAAGTACGGTATTACATATTGAGTAATGGTTAAGGAGTGAGAAAATGTTTTAGCATGACTTACAGCAAGCCGAAAAAAAGAGCACATTATAAAGGCAAACTCAGGGCTAAATGCTGCACTCTATTTCCAGCAAATAGCTTTACTGTTTATATTGTTTTGTTTTCTAAATGTTGTTTTTTAATATATAAATTTCATCAAATAGTTTATGAAATGCAAAATAAACAAAACAGTTCCTATATGTATCATGTTCAAGAGTGAATACCATGCTTTGCCATTTAGTTAATAGTGAGTGCTCACTGGAATTTGACACATCTTGCTCCAGAGGGCTGTGACAATTGTTACAGGTAAGGCTGAAGTCACTGTAATCTCAATAAACAATCCTAAAGTATAATGACAGTCCTGTATCTTCTGTCACAAAACAGCTATTGTAAAGATCAGTTTAACAAATATATATTGTGATTGTCAGTACCCAGACATCACACTGATACAGCTTGCAAACACTATTAAGCACTTGCCCTAATATGTCTAAACAAGAAATGTATAAGGCATCTATGGGACTTGACACATACAGGATTATTAAGTATCCTGGAATTTAAATTGATCATAGAAAAGCAAGTAAGAGTAGCTTTTACCTCCTTCTTGCATGTGGATATACATATACACCACCAGTGGGAGCTATTTCCTACGCTGACAGCTTTACTCCCATAATAGCTTCACTGACCTCTGTCTTTCAAAAAAAACAAATCACTGTGGCAGCTCCCTATATGTCCATCAAATGAACCCAAGCATTGTGAAAACCAGGGTCACTGTTGTATGCAGATACCATAGAAACCTACATGAGGTACTAATCCTAAGAGCTTTCTCAGGGTATGCCCTAACAAATGCCTTTAAATTGCATTATGCATGTAATACACTGGCATATAGACATATGATAGTGTCATTTTTCTACATTTGATGTGCGATTTTTTTTTTTTGTTCATGTGCTAAAAAATTTGCTCGTCTGACCAAGCCCTAAAAATGAAGAAAGTGAATGGTCACAAATACAAAAAACTTCAATAAACATGATTTTTTTTTTTAAAAGAATCATGTTTCTTAAACAAGTCTCAATAACTAAAAAAATGCATATGATGTATCTTGACATGTAATAGCCCACACAGTAAAGCACATTACTACATTGATCAGCAAAAACAGTTAGAAAGGTAGATTTTCTTATTCATGCATTCCACCATTATAAAAGATTCATATAAATTAAATGCTACCATATATGGAAAGTACAGCCTAAGAATAGTCCCACAAAAAACAAACAGTAAGCTACCAATGTAGACATACAAAATTTAAGGCTAATAGAAACCGAGAGGCAAAAAGGTCAAAATTGACCTGGTCCTTCAAGGGCTAGGTATCAAAAGTTAAATAATTAAGATATAATTTGAATGGCAACTGCTAATTAATATGGTTTCCTGAGCTTATGACTTCCAGTATTGTCAGAAAGTTCTTCAAAGGAAACAAAAAGTACCAGTCAATTGTAATTGTTGAACTAATTAAAGATTAATTCAAAAATTTTTTATTGTTTTTATTAGTGACACTTAATAATAGCAGCATTCATACGGCCTCAATGCGTAAAGATATAGGCATTTAAAATATAATTCCAATTAATAATTATATTATACTAAATCTTAAAGAAACAGTATACGGAAATAAAAACTCAATATAACATCAACATTTATTTTTTACTTAATTTCCTTAGATGGCACCAACATACCATACTTCATAGTGCTGTACATAGATTGCCCTCACTCATGTCAGCCCCCTCCCCCTATTCAGACTCATAATCTAATTTCCCTTAACACAAACAAACATGCTAGGATCAATTTCAAGGTAGGTCTATTACCCTATCATTGTGTCTCCATCCAAATATATAAGCTCAGTAAAGATGCTGCTTTGGATTAGATTATAATCTGGAACCCCAATGCTGTAAAGCAACAGTGTTAACCACTGAGCTCTATGTTATATTGTTGATGCCAAAACAAAAAATAAAGTTGTAAAGATTAAAGTTTTTAAACACTTGAGAAGATTTTGAGTCCAACTTCCACAGCCCTATCCAGTCTGAGCCTTCCAAATGCTTTTTTAAAATCAGTGTTCCTACAATTTCAACATGAACACCCAATATTAAACAATTTTAAATTTTGTGAAGTAACAAATTCTAGTAGTAGTAACAGTTTATTTCAAATACTGTAAATTTTACAGAGGGATGGAAGTCATCAACAATAGAGTGGATACTTTCATTTTTCTCTGCTGCTTCACTGTGTACTGAAAAATGAAATATGTACTACTTCCCTCTGATATTTCATACAAACAAGTTGAATCATTTGACTGAAGACTGGATGGTTCAGTAAGCTGAAATACGTCTTTTTGAACTCAAGGTCATCTTTTCAATACCTGTTTGCATTTTTCTTATAACTGGCTTCAGTGGTATGGGAAAGAATTTAAAAGCCTGTATTACACTTTCTTTTCTTTCTTAAAAATGAAAATACTCCAGAATTCTCCTTGCCTTCTAAACTAATATCTAAATTCTAAACACCTTTATACAATCGACCTACAATACATTGCTTAGTGACAAACCAGTGGTAACCTTGGTATTTTTCAATTATGAAAATTAAAAACACCAAATGAAAAAAAAATGAAAACATGGTTTATTCAGTCTAATAACTATACAAATGATCATGTGTAGAGATGAGCGAACGTACTCGGACACGCCCCTTTTTCACTCGAGCACCGCGATTTTCGAGTACTTCTGTACTTGGGGGAAAAGATTTGGGGGGCGTCGTGAGTGAGTGGGGGGTTGCAGCGGTGAGTGGGGGGGAGGGAGAGTTCCCCCCTGTTCCCCGCTGCTACCCCTCGCTCAGCCACGCCTCCCCCCGCCCCCCAGCACCCCCCGAATCTTTTCACCCGAGTATGGAAGTACTCGGAAATAGCGATGCTCGATCGAGTAATTACTCGGAACGAGTACGTTCGCTCATCTCTAATCATGTGTAAGAAAGAGTGTTTTAGGTCTAAGTACAGGAAAGGGTTCTTTACAATTATAATAGAAAAACTGTGAAGGAAAAAAAAACATCTCACAAGCTCAGCATCTTCTGTCAATCCTAGTGCACAGATCACACTCCGACCCAGTGTCACAGACTAGAGAAGCAAGTGTTGACACAGAACTCAGGTAAAGGGAGAAATCCAAACTTTATTTTCACAATACTATTAAAATCCACTTCAACCAACAAGCACAATAACACTTGCATGTTTCAAGTGTATCCCATGATCTTAGCCATAGATATTGTCAGGAAATACCCACCACTTGTGTTAAAGATCACGGTTACTAATTATAATGGAAAGAGAAATGCCATATCAGCATCACATTACACAGAGGAAGTGAGAAAGATATAATGAACTTTTCATATTTTCAGAATTATCTTTAATAAGTCAAGATTGAAGTGTCCATTTGATAGATGATGAGTTGCTGAATAAAAACAAGAAATAGTATAAAAGCACAGTTGGATCTGACTAAAAGGGGATCTACCAAAAACAAAATGTATCACCTCTCAACAGGATATGTGATAAGTCTGATTGATGGGGATCTTATTGCTAAGACCTCCATTAATCCTGAGAATGTAGGTCTTGTGTCCACCCTCCTCATCACTGCAGGCTCACTGTACCTCCCATACTACCCCATTCCATTGATTTTCAGTGGGACTGCCAGAGATAGCTGAGTGCTTGGACTCAGTATTTCTGTCACCCTCTTTGAAATTAATGGAGAGGTGCCGCACATTGGCAACTACCGCTTCATTCAATCTGATGTCACTGTGGGTGGTACATAAATATTCACAGAAAGTGGCAGCATCAGCGGTGTGTTCAATAAAAAATCTGCCTTTATTGCTCCATGTTCATAAAATATACAGGCTGCCACTTTATGTGAATATTTACCTATTGAGGGTACTGAAAGTCCATGGTCCCCACTGTGGCTTGGCATGCTGTGATACCTCTGCTGATTCCTTGCATCTGAAGTGAGTGCTGTGGGATTTCCTTTGCTTTGGACTGTGGGTGGTACAGTGAGTCGGCAGTGACAAACGAGGGGGGCATGGGATCCCTATTCTCAGGATTAATGAGGATCCCAGTGGCAAGACCCTATCCCCATTGATCAGACCTTTATCACCCATACTGTGAATAGGTGACACAAGTTGTTTTTGGTACAACCCCTATAAATGAAAAAAATATATATGTATATCACTGTGGTAAATCAGATCTTAAAAAATCAATGAAAGTGTCCAGCTAGATACATCAATAGGTTAAGAAATTATGTATTATTTGTAAAGTAATATAATTGTCTCATTATTAAATGAAATTATGGTAAAGGAATAAATACAGTTGGACACCACCAATATGGTTAGAATGAACACTTCTCCAATACACTGCAATTAGGGATGAGTATGAAAAAAGAGCCAGATGTGTCATAGGAAGCATCAAGAAACATGCACTACCCATTACCCCTAAATCCTTTCTTAGGATAAAAAAAATGCATGATCAAATATTTTTTCAAAAGATATATCCACTAAAGAAAGGAGAGTGGGAACTTGCTCAAACGTTCAGTGACAAAAAATGAAAAGAAGCCTTTGATCTGACACATAAAGCACTTAAATGTAGTTCTCACATGGAGACACTGATAAAAATCATATTGAGATGGAATAATACTCCAGTCCAATTACCTCAAATGTATCCTAACAGCACAGCCAACTGTTGGAGAAATTGTGGCAATAGGGGTACATTGCTACATGTCTTATGGAGCTGCCCTTTTCTCCAACAATACTTGGACTCTGTATTTCAAATGCTATCCTCTTTGCTGGGTTGTGTAATACTTAAGACCTCTTCTCTAGCGTTGTTAAATATTGACTCACACGCAATTCCACCAAAATTATATATATTAGGATGCAAAATACTGGCCTTATCTAATCTTGCCATATTGAGATATTGGAAAACCATGCATGTGCTTTGTATAGAAGAAACTATAACCTCAATAAATCAAGCATAGATATGAAAAAATGCTTGCATGTAACATCCTTTTGTTTCCCAAATTCCATCACATATGGAGAGCATGGTTGTCTAGCACTTACTGTGTAGTGGGTGGACTATGACCTCATCCCCAGGATAAGCCTACAAGCTATTAGGGTGAGATGGCAAATGCATGGAACACTGATCATACCACTTTCATGAACCTGGTAATTACTCGTATATCAATGTGTTTTCTTTTTCTACTTCACTTTCTTTTTTTTTATTATATGTTTTATAGATTTCTCTTTATTCATTGACTACTGTACAATTAATTCTACATAATACATGATATGCCATTACCTGTGGTGGAGAACTTTTCTAGTCATGGACATGACATAGAAGATGTGAAAGTTATTATACTAAAAAAGGCAACTTCACAAAGCCATAGAAGATTTGGGAATATAAATTAATAACAACTTTAGGCACTTTCAATAGAGCTCTAAATTCTTAACGAGGATTGATGCGTGAATGGGAAGTACGAGAAATCTACAGTTCAAATAATACTGCTGCCCTGGTGAGCCCCCCAACACTAATTCAGAGACCATAAAAGCCTCACTCCCTTATCAATGACTATTCAAAGATGTTTGTGTTTCTGTGGTAGTATTCATTTAAGTGCAAATTATTCACATCCATGTCTGTGCCTTGTCATAAGTATGTGTGTATAAATTTGCATGCCTCTTCGGATCGATTTCATTTAAGCCTGAAGAAGAACCCTGCATTGGTTAGAAAGCTCGCATTAACATCATGTATTTTTGTTAGCTGTTAAGAAGTATTATATCTATGAGATTACTTGGCTTCTCTTGCTGGGAACAATCACATTTTGCTCTACTAGCTAACACCGTACCAAACTTATCTCATTATATATCATTGTACATGATAGATGATTATCTCATTTGTTGTAGGTGGTGGGGCAAAAAACAAAAAATCTTGAGAAGTAGTGACTTGTTGCCTCAAGAACATACATTGACACAAAATAGTTTAGCTGTTTATAATCTTTCTTCTAGGGCTAGATTGATGTGGTTTTATTAAGATTGACTTTTGTACCCAACAACAGTTTTGATATGTTTTCTATGCTCAACAACATTAATACATGTATAAGGGAACAAAATCAAACACCATTTTCTTCAGATGAGGACCAACTGCTTTAATCCAGAGGAAATACTTATACTATAAATGAATTAAAAAATTCTGATTTTTCAGGACAGTTGGCATTATGTCCTCAAGCAAATCCTGGGAATGAGCAATCCAGATTAAGCATTGCTATTGACTTTAAAGCCCCATTTACACGGAATGACTGTCGGACAAACGATGTCTGACACTTGTCCCCGCATGTTCTCGCTCCCGTGCTGTCGCACAGGAGCGAGTATTGTTGGCTCGCAGCAGGGCAGCTGGAGGAGATTTCTCTCCTCGCTCTCCCCGCCCCTCTTCATTCACTTAATACAGTGGCCATTCAGTACTGAACAGCTGCTGTTTACACTGAACAATCTTCCTTCAGATCATCGTCCATTGTTTAGGTTGCATAAAATTATGAACAATAATCGTTCAGTGTAAACAGCAGCCATTCAGTACTGAACAGCTGCAGTGTGAAGTGAATGGAGACGGGCGGGGGAGAGCAGGGAGAGAAATCTCCTCCACATAGAGATGAGTGTCAGGCATAGTTTGCCAAATATTCGTCCTGTGTAAATGGAGCTTAAGACTTCTAATCCAAACTTTTACTTCTCTTCATCTAGGGTGGATTTAATGGACAACTTTCAATTGTCAGTAGAATGTGATCTTAAATTATTTGATATGCCCAACGATGGTTGCCATAATTACAATCTTACTTATGGCCCTTATTCAGCAATGAAAGAACTGAATTGTTTAGATGATGTAATCATCAAGGTACTCTGAGGGTTATGAATAAAGACACATATTTTTCTCAAGTGATATTTTTATCTGACATATCACAAATGCACCCTGACATTTTAACCCCACTTGGTTAGTTTGGTCATAAAAGAACATGCTCTTGCAGTATTACCACAGAAGCAATGTGACTATCTTTGTTCTGAGAATCTCTTTAGTCCTATTTTGTATGTCCAAAAGTCTACAAAGAGGAAAATTCTCCTTCTATAAGACCAAGTTGTCAGGTATAGGCTCTTGAATGAGAGACTCTTCAAATAGTTTTAGCATTTGTCACAGCCTCTTGTTCTTATGGTTCCAGGGTATATACAGGACACTTGGGATTTATTATGCAGCTTTCATAATAAAAAAAAACTGAACAATAGACAGGGGTTAGCTGCTAAGTAGTATCCCTGTATACTTCTATTCCACACAATGTAGTATTTAGGACCCTTTCCTTTCATCTTGATCACTACAGTGTTCTGTATACCTCACAAAGCTTATTATAAAAGTCATATATTTCTTGATGTTCCATAATTTATTTAACTTTAATTATCAATTTTATCTACAAACACACTGTGTGTCTATGGGGGCTAAATATTACCTCTATTTAACAAGCGCGGTTATGTTATGGCTTGAAGAGCAAGTCATTTTTACTGTTTGCAATCCTTTTCATGACATTGTGCCCTGGTCTGGCTGATGCATAGACTCATTTGACAGGGTGATGTTGCTGCCACAACAGTGTCTGCATTACATCTATAGAAATTATATTAATGTATTCTATACTCATTATTATCATTCCACTATTAACCTTCTTTGTGGGTCTTCAATTATCTGGTATGGTTGGCAAGGTCATTTTAACTTATACCTTTTGTAAGCCGACTGTAGGAAATATGATTCTTCAGACCAATAGTAGACACCCATGCCTTAAAGTGAAATCAATACCAGTTAGGAAATTGGTTAGAGCCAAAAGAAACCTTAGCAATCAGGAAAATGTCCATAGAGCTGTAGATGTTCATAGCCATTTGAAGAAGTGAAGCTATTCTTCTTGGATGTTGGACTGTGCTGTTGCATACCTGCTGATTAGTTGAACATTTACCAGGCAAAGCATTGTATAGTTAGCTGTAGCTGTGTCTGGTACAGTAGCTCACAGACTATATAGTAGCCCCAGAAAACCCCTTTAATATGCTACTAAATTAAAATACTCTGCTCACAATATAAATTGTATTTGGTATGTAAATATGTACAAAATATACCAGTAATTCATTTAAAACAGAAACTGAATGTATTTCTCTACAATGGGAACAATATGTCCTATAAACTGTTATAAAGTAAAGATATAAAATTGTGCATACTAATGGCATTCTCAAATTACCTTATTAGTCATGAGGTTAGCCTTGTTGGTGGCCATCAAAGCTATCACAAGGGACTGAAGGTGATACTGTTGTTAAGAGTCCGGCATAAAAAGGAGCCTACTTTCACCTATCAACTGTTACTTATAGTAACAATTACCATATATACTCGAGTGTTAGCCGACCCGAGTATAAGCCGAGACAATAAGTTTCACCACAAAAAACTGGGAAAACTTATTGACTCGACTATAAGCCGAGCTATACTCAAGTATATACTAGGTAAAAAAAACCCTCCATACTCACCTCCCAGCCGGCATCTGTGTCTGTGCGACAAGCTGCTTGAATTCTCCCCACTGTCATCCCCCACCATCCTCTCTGCTTGGCTCTGTCAGTGCTGTGTAAGTAAGCGCTGTGATTGGATTGAGCGCCAGCCAATCCCAGCTGGCGCTCGATCCAATCACAGTACTTACTTACACAGCACTGATGGCAGGGGATTTGAAAGCCGAGCAGGGAGATGACAGCGGGGAGAATTCTAAAGCAGCTTGATTGGCTGTGAATGATCAAGTACCGGCTGTGATTGGCTGACACTCGATCCAATCACAGCTCTTACTTACACAGCGCTGACGGCGGGGGATGACAGAGCTGAGCAAAGAGGATGGCGGGGGATGATAGCGAAGAGAATTCAAACAGCCTGCTGCAGCGCCAGCAGAGACACAGACTTCGGCTGGGAGGTGAGTATAGAGGTTTTTTTTAAAGCCTTTCCTGACTCGAGTATAAGCCGAGGGGGGCTTTTTCAGCACAAAACAATGTGCTGAAAAACTAGGCTTATACTCGAGTATATACAGTAATAGTCCTATAGTCACGCCACAGAACCTGCATACTTTATCTCGCATAAAAGGAAGGAGCTCTATTTAATTCATGCAAATTATATAAGACAAGTGCTAGTTAGTCTTCTGGCTTCGAAGGTGGTCCTAAGGCCGCTCTTCCATGTAAGAAGACACCAGTACTATGAAGGGCACATGGTAAGCAGGGAACACTGTTGCAGATTTTACATAGGAGCTTAGGAGCTTTAAGTTATGTCTCTGTTTGGACCCCACACAAGATCTTTGGGCCACTGTGTAAATATAAATTATCTTTATGCAGGAAAGGGATGTTGTTATCACTTTTGATGTTTGCTAAAAGTACACAATGTGGTCTAAGATAGATAATAGGAATGTAGAAGAGAACCCAGAGGCCCTGATCACTTGTCTGTATGGGGCCCAGATAGTTTTGATAGTAGTCCTGGTTACCATGATATATCTAAACTCAGCATAATGATGTTATTGATCAATTCTGGAAAAATGCTGATCTTATTAAAAAAAGAAAGATCGAGAGTATTAAAGTACCATTCCTACATGGCAAATGGCAACATCAAATTTAGTAGAAGAATTTGCATTTCATGCCATCCGCTATACTGTTTATATCTGAAAAGGCTTTCAGTGTTTTTCACTTCCAGTTCATAAAGTGCACTTTGTAATCATTGCTACAACTGTAAACTATTCCAGACAAACTGTTATTTTGTTAACAATGGCGCACTTTAAAATTTCCATTCAGTAGAACAAAAGCCGAGGAAGGGTAAGAACTTTCCATTGAAAGACTTTAAGATAAATAGGTACAATATTTGTGATCATCTCCTTGCTCAGAATTGATATCTGAAGTGAATTAGCAAACAAAGACATCGCTGACATTCTGTGCCTCTTAATATAGCCATACAAGAAAGTACAATTCACAATTGCACAATTATGTGCCTCATTCATTAGTACCACATCATTGACTGCACAGTGAAAGAAATGACAAATTAGCAATTTCACGCTACTAGCATAACACTATCATTTGTATCACAGAGTCAGCAAAAACTAAGCCCTAATAATTCAGCATGCTATTTTAACCAAAGGGATGCTATCAATATAGGTTTATGCACCCTATACTAATCACTAAGTCAGATAATGTGCAAGGTTAATGCTTGCAGACAGTCACAGGAAATATCTAAGATCTGATAAGAGAACCCCCCATTATTGCTATTTTATGTGTGCATATACTGATCAAGAATAGGCCATCTGAGGCAATCAATGTTTAAGGCAGTTGTAATACATCTCCTGCCGTAACATATAAATTGGCCTTTCATTGCCTATTCACAGTTTGGCTAATAAATGGCACAGACACTGGACACTGTGATAGTAAAGAAGTGCAGTCTTTGTATGCATGTCACTTCCCTGTTAGATTTATGCTGCCATATTAAAGAAGACTTTATCTGGTGTTCTTCAATTACCCCGCAGCTTTTCCACATAAAATAAGAATCAAACACGTTGTCAAGCAGATTAGGAGCTGAATGCATTCTGTAACTTCAGACAAAAGTCAACAGTGCATTGTTTTCAGCCAGAGTACAGCCATTAGTTTTAATCAGAAAAAACAATCTGTGTTTGTGCTAGAGCAAAGCTCTTATCCACACTGTCCAGGTGCTGAGAAACAGCTCTATTGCATCCTATATTGACTGTATGTGGATTGCAAGCAATAGTACATAGCTTCAGCTTAGGCTGTTTCTTTGAGTATATTCAGAATTATGTATTCGCTGTATTTCTCAGTATCACTTTGCCAGCTTATATATTACAAGTTCTGGCCTTCTGCCCTTGTGAAATTCATGTGCAAAGACATTTATGTTAGATCAAAAGATTATTATTATCTTCAGCACTGTGTCCAATGACTTCCTGAAGCCGTGATGCGTATCTGTTGTGATCCATTTTGTAATGCATAGTGTTGCTTATCGTGATCAGCCGGGTGATAAAAGCAGACTGGTTTTTGGTAAACTGGATCATCCCAATCCAATTTTTAGAAAAAAATTGGTAAAATATTGTCCCTGCTTTGAGCAGAAAGGACAGGTGTGTTGATGAGGATTTGAGCCTGTGACTCCACCACTACAAGGCAGAAGCAAGCCACCATCATCACTTCCACTGTTGTTTAAGGAACATTTTGGAGGCCAATTTAGAAAACCCCAATTTTTACTCCTATTGATTTTAATGGAAGTCGGAATCAAAAGTCCCTAAACACAATTATTTTTTAAAATCCAGTCTGTCACTCCCAACCCAATTATTTCAATGAGCGCTCAACACTAGTAATGGATACTTGATGGATTCCATTAACTTATAGTGAGTTTGTCAGTGATATTTAAGCTATACAGATATAGCCAAGTATCTGTGGTATATTTCTCCTAATGTCCTTTTTCTAACGATCTCTCTCTATCCCTAAGCTGTTATCCCATTTCTACATATAGCCGTCAGCCTACCATCAGGGCAGGAGGCTCTGTATAATCTCTCTGCATTTTTTGTTTTATTCAATGTATCCTGGCTGTTAGGCAAGCTACCTATTTAGGTGATTGAGTTTGCAGCTAAGAATAGTAATGGCATAACAGTTTATGAGTAGAGAGAGGTAGTCAGAAAAAGGACACTAGGGGAAATATACCACAGATACTCGGTCAATCATTGGACCTGGGTCTATTTCTGTGGGCCTTCCTAATACAGTCCACTGACGTGATCAGTAAAAAAAAAAAGGTTCGCTTCATGCTAACATGGTGTAGGTTCCTAGATGTTTGTACCCGCATTCTCTGGTGCTTATTGGGAACTACACCTGATCATTCCTACTGGTTTTAGTAGGTGTATAGCCTGTAGAAAGTGTTCTCGCTCTAATATCTGTATGAGCGAAGAATACACTCCCTTGTGCTAACTTCAATGGATTTTTCTTCATATAAAAAATAACCAGTTCCTGATGAGTTGATTTGTAACAACAGAAATGCGTCAAACCATAGTACTGAAGAACCACATAAATTACAATAAAAATGAAAAATTAAGAATCATTCTGACAATTTGCTATTATAGTTATGATCGTTTAACCCAATTGTATATAAGCTCTATATGGCTGCAGGTCATCTGGGATCTAAAAATTAGCTTAATATCAAAAATAATAAGACAAGGTCCTTTTGTTGATACACTGGCCTGTAGTCTATATAGACGAAACAGCAGATATGAATCTAAGGATCATTGATCCAGAGGACTGTTTCTAGAAGTCTTATTTTTTCTCCTGTCTTTACAATAATAGTGTGTAGGAATAAGCCCAGCCTAAGCCACTTTTTGTAGAATAATATTGTTTTTATGAGTGTGTATGTGAGATATGAATGACACCTGCACATAGAATAAATATACAATCAAGATATTAACTACATGTGGATTGGATTCAATTCTACAAGATGTCACTCTATTAGTGGGATGTGCATTTTATTTGGTGACACAATCTGGTATGTTGTATGTTGCTGTGTGTCCCGGCAATTTTTTAACCTTCTAACATTAAAAGTTATGTTTTCTTTACAATCTCACAAATCAGAACGGTGTAAGCTTACAAAGTGTTACACTGATTTTTTTCTGCCTCTGTGATTAGAGATCAGGGTAAGGGGGTATTCGCATCTCGGCAAATCATGGCCTTCTGAATGTGGTTGTCACCAGTGGCCCAGATTAGAAAAGATGGGACACTGTCTGTTTAGTACCATTATTTTTAGGAGTGCTGCCTGTGTGGAACTATTTTGAGGGGTAATTGTAGTTACGACAGCATAGTATTTGAGACATTGTTCCACACAGCAGGTTCAGTAATGGGGTAAGATTGGACAGTAACAGTCAGAGAATTAGGGGTGGAAGCAGATGGAGAATTTCTATAGGTTGTGGAAATTGTGGGGCGCTGGAAAAAGTGATGAGCCAAGGATGTATGTGTTGCAAACGCTACAAAAACAAGCTGTGGCTAGAAACCATTATGGTGGCTAAATAGAAAATATTGGAAAAGTGAACAGATATCACCTGGGAATTACTAGATTTGATGCAAAGTATTCAGTTATACAGTCTGCAGAGCTCCTGTGTATAACTGGTATCTACCACCATATGGTCACTGTATGGTAGTAATTAGAGTATTTGTATAACTACTGTGATTAAGATGTGCCTCTGCACTTGTAACCTGAATTCGGGCCCACTTAGAATTCTTCACCTCCCTCACCCCTTTATTCTGAACCCCTAGATACACTGCTCGTACTAGTCAACATCAAAGACATATCACAGCTTCAGAGGGTTCAAAGATTGGCAACTAAAGTATTAAATCAAATAGGTGGACTACAGTACTCATAGAGAATGTTGACATTATTAATAGAGATGAGTGAATATACTCGTTTCGAGTAATTACTCGATCGAGCACCGCGATTTTCGAGTACTTCTGTTCTCGGGTGAAAAGATTCGGGGGGCGCCGGGGGGCAGGGGGAGGCATGGCGGAACGGGGGTAGCAGTGGAGAACAGAGGGGAGCCCTCTCTCCCCTCCACCCCCCACTCCCCGCTGAAACCCCCCACTCACCCACGGCGCCCCCCGAATCTTTTCGCCCGAGTACGGAAGTACTCGAAAATCGCGGGGCTCGGGCAAAAAAGGGGCGTGGACGAGTAGGTTCGCTCATCTCTAATTATTAACTTTTATTAAAATGATTAAGTAACATTAAGGTTATTTTGTTTGGAAAAAATACGACTGAGTTGTGACCTAATAAATATATCAAGAGTCAATATAGAGATCTCTCCTATGAGCTACCATGATTGTAACAAAGGGGCATTCTGTTTGTCTAGAGAAAACAAGGTTTTTACACCAACATAGAAGGCATTTCATTATAGTAAGTGCAATGAGGCTATGGAACTCCTAGCCTGAGGAGGTGATATTGGAAAATTCACTAGAGGTGGCTTTACATGGGACAACTACCACTGAATAGTTGCTTAAAATAGTTGCTAAAGCATACAAATGACTGTGTGCTTTTGCACAGAGCAATTGTTGTTCAATTGTTCAATTTCATGATCACTAGTTAGGGGGCATGGGGTTCTCCGCAGGCATATATTTGAAATTTCATCCTCCCCCAACACAAGCTAATTGGGCACCAATTCCACTGAATAGACATACACATGTAGAAGCGGTCTTCGCATGAATCTTCAATGCTGTGAGAGGTTGCAGCACTGAGTGATGGCCAAACTAGTTGAAGACTGCAGCAGAAACCGTATCAGCAAGTGTTCTTTTGAAGACCAGCAGGACAGTTCAGTTGAGGATAACTTGTTTGCATTTATGTGTTTTGGGGAATCAATAAGCTTTTAAGTGGGAGGGCAAAACTTTCTAAAAAAGGGGGGGGGCAACTGTGTTCAGTGGAAGGGGCATGACAAAGAAGCGCACACCTCCCTGCAAAGTTGTTGGCTAATTGTTGAAAGACAATGATTACTTGTTCTAACCAGATGATTATCAATCTGTGACAATTTTTAGGTGAGCTGAAATTAAGGGAATAGTGAACAAATTCTTGCTCATTATCAAAACATCACTAATAACATTAAAACCTGATTATCTTGTTACAATGGCTTCCAACAAAGGGTGGATATACTAAACAGCAAGTGAACAGTCATTTGACTTGCTGTTTATGTCAGCTGGTTTGTTGGAAGCAGGAAAATTGGGCAACATGAGGATCTGAGCGACTTTGACAAGGGCCGAATTGCAATGGCTCTGACTGGATCTCCAAAACAAGAAGTCTTATGGGGCTTCCCATTATACAGGGGTTCATAACTACCAAAAGTGCTTCATAGAAGGACACAACCAGTGAACCAGCAACAGCATCATGAGCACCCAAGAGCCATTCATGCATGTGAGGAGCAAATGCTAATCCAACTGGTCAGATCCCACAGAGCACACAAATTGCTGAAAAGTTAATTTTGGCTATGATAGAAAGGTGTCAAAACATACAGGACATTCTAGCTTGTTACATTTTGGGCTCCATAGCCACAGACTTATTAGAGTGTCCATGTTGTTGAAAGCATTTACAATAAAGTGTTCGCGTTGTTGAAAGCACTTACCTGAGAACTGGAGTAATGGGAGAATGTGGCCTGGAACAATGAATCATGTTTTTGTTTTTATCATGTGGACAGAGGCAGTGTGATGCTCTGATCAATGTTCTGCTGGGAACTCTCATGTCCTGGCATTATTATGAATACTACTTTGATACATTCCACCTACCAAACACATGGTTGCAGTCCAAGTACTCCATTTCATGGCAAATGTATTCCCCTAATGTGTATGGTGGCTTTACACAATATGCTGTTGGCATGAGAGCAGCTCTTCTATACATTCAGAACAGACTCCTACAGAAAGTTGAGTCAATTGTAAATCACTCGCTTTATGTCACCACATGCTAACATAGTGATAGTAGTCCTTATTACATGGCACTCCCTTGTGTTTTAGCTTTTTGTATGTTTTTACGTATTTCCAACTGTTCTGTTTAATAAAATGTATATTTTTGTGTATATTTTGGCATTTTTGCAAACTTTTTTTCTTGTGTCTATGCTTCCCTAAAGTGTGCAGCCATTGATATTTGGCTAAATGGTAGTGCCAGGCATACGTGTTTCAAGGTCACTTGCATATTCATCATGTGCCCTAAAATGCTGCTTTTATTTACATTTTTTACAATTCTTTTAATATTTATAGCTTGGAATATAAAAGAATATATTTTGAGGGTCATAGTTTTTTCTTATAAAATAAACATCCATACCCCGTAATGGATCCTCTTTAGGCTTACTACTATACCTCCACCTGTACATGTGAGGGTACTTTTGGAGGGATCATTTGTCTCTCTGGAAGGTACATTTTTTCCCAATTACTAAAAGGCTGGATTTTAGGTACGGTATATTATGTGTAAGATTGCTCCCAGTTCTAAACAATTTATTTCCTATTAAAAAAACATCAGCAATATTTTAGGCTAATATTCTTCAATTTTGTTTTATACACATAAAATATAATTGTTTCAGCAAGTTTGTCAGGTGAATAGTTGCATTTGGAGTTGGTTCAGTTTCTAAGTAATTAACTGCTCACTCAGTGACAGCCATCATTTGTATAGACAATGCCATTAAGGCTATTTCAGGAAGTTAAGCATTTATCAACAGAATATGTATGTGTGATTCATTTGAAAAATGAGGAATACAAAAGAATTAAGTGACTTAAAATAATGCCTTGCCACAAGTGGACAAGTAAAACTGCTGAGAGTTTCAAACAATGCAATGTTTTGAGAGCACTACAGTGTATTTTTAAAAAGTCAGGGTAGATGTCTTCGGTAGTTAAAATGACTTTATTTATTAATTATGTCAGCGTCTTGCCTTTCTTTTCTTGAGTTTTGCCATTTACTTCCTCCCTTGCAGATGTCACCCTTGAACTACAGTTATCAGCATTCCTTTTCTTTCAGCTTGTTTTATAAATTCCTTGTCCCCTTATAAGCTATAAATTAGGGCGAGAGTTTTTATTTACTGATAGATCTCTGATGGACAAGTGAAGATTTGATTACCGATACCATATCGTGTTCCATATTCTACGGGCATGCATTCAGTTAATCATGTTTCCATTAAAGAGAATGTATTACCTGTACTTTTTACTAATTAAAACCAGATAGTGCAACATTTTCTATTTTTCTACGCTGATTGTAGATTTTTCATTCTATTGGCTGTACAGGACTATGGGGGCCGTCATATTGTATGTGCTGCAGAGATATACTTTACAGCAGCTTTGTGGGCTATTCACACAATGAACAGGAGCTGACCCATTGACTTCTCTATGAGAAAGTGTTCTAGGTATGTCTTTAACCTGTGCAGAGGTCACTGAACAGGTATGGGAAGTAGATAAGCTGTATCTATCATCTATTGTGAATGCTGGATCCTGTGATGATAATGAAATGGCTACTGAAACATTTTCTCTACAAAACAGGAAGTGTCAGACTATTAGGCTTATTGCTCAGTGTGAAAATGAAGGATATTAGGATTTTTTTTCATGAAGTATAGGCTGTGACAAAAAAAGTTAAAAAATATAAAAATTTCTTAAAAACTATATTTAACACAAAAAACAGACTTATTCAATTGGTAATTTTCTGATGACACATTCCTTTTAAGTAAAAGACATAACTGACTAACAGGGAAACTTGACAAAAGGAATTCCTATTAATGCTTTGCATGACCCAATGACAGAAAATAGTAACCCATGAGACTTAGTATGGCTGGACAGTAAAAGTCCAGTGCACAACCGACTATGCTTATAGAAAATGACTGGACACAGTTACTTCTCATAATGTTTTAGTCACATTGTATGACTATTCACTAGTACTCAGTCAATGATGCCCTATGATTAAATAACTGATCAGCAAAAGGGCGCTTAGAAGCTCAGCAAGGGTCATAAATAGAGATGAGCGAACGTACTCATCCGAGCTTGATACTCGTTCGAGTATTAGCGTGTTCGAGATGCTCGTTACTCGTAACGAGTACCACACGATGTTCGAGTTACTTTCACTTTACTCTCTGAGACGTTAGCGCGCTTTTCTGGCCAATTGAAAGACAGGGAAGGCATTACAACTTCCCCCTGCGACGTTCAAGCCCTATACCACCCCCCTGCAGTGAGTGGCTGGGGAGATCAGGTGTCACCCGAGTATAAAAATCGGCCCCTCCCGCGGCTCGCCTCAGATGCGTTGTGAGATAGCTGAGGGACAGTGCTGTTGGTGCCGGAGCTGCTATAGGGAGAGTGTTAGGAGTTAGTGTAGGCTTCAAGAACCCCAACGGTCCTTAGGGCCACATCTAACCGTGTGCAGTAGTGTGGAGGCTGCTTTTAGCAGTGTTGCACATTTTTTTTTTTTTGGTATATCGGCCGTGCAGAGCATTGCGCCCTGCAGTAATAGTCCAGGGACAGAAGTGGTGGTTAGGCAGGGAGAGTGTTAGGAGTTAGTGTAGGCTTCAAGAACCCCAGCGGTCCTTCTTAGGGCCACATCTAACCGTGTGCAGTAGTGTGGAGGCTGCTTTTAGCAGTGTTGCACTTTTTTTTTTTTTTTGGTATATCGGCCGTGCAAAGCATTGCGCCCTGCAGTAATACTCCAGGGAGAGAATTGTGTAGGCAGGGCCAGAAGACATATATTATAGATTGAATATACGCAGTGGTCCTTTAGAAAAAAATATTTGGAAAAAATCTATTTGGCCTGCCTGTCACTCTGCTCAGTGTTCTGGGTCTGTGTCTGCTGGGGGTAGTAGTTCTCCAAATAAATACGCAGCCAGCTAAGTGTTACAGCAGGCTTGCGCCAAATTATTTCCTGGCTCTGAAATCACCGGTCTGTTGCAGTTAATAACAGTGCAACACTGCAGTTCCGTCACACAGTCCAGGGACAGAATTGTGTAGGCAGGGCCAGAAGACATATATTATAGATTGAATATACGCAGTGGTCCTTTAGAAAAAAATATTTGAAAAAAACTATTTGGCCTGCCTGTCACTCTGCTCAGTGTTCTGGGTCCATGTCTGCTGGGGGTAGTAGTTCTCCAAATAAATACAAAGCCAGCTAAGTGTTACAGCAGGCTTGCGCCAAATTATTTCCTGGCTCTGAAATCACCGGTCTGTTGCAGTTAATAACAGTGCAACACTGCAGTTCCGTGACACACACATCAGGGACAGAATTGTGTAGGCAGGGCCAGAAGACATATATTATAGATTGAATATACGCAGTGGTCCTTTAGAAAAAAATATTTGAAAAAAATCTATTTGGCCTGCCTGTCACTCTGCTCAGTGTTCTGGGTCCGTGTCTGCTGGGGGTAGTAGTTCTCCAAATAAATACGCAGCCAGCTAAGTGTTACAGCAGGCTTGCGCCAAATTATTTCCTGGCTCTGAAATCACCGGTCTGTTGCAGTTAATAACAGTGCAACACTGCAGTTCCGTCACACAGTCCAGGGACAGAATTGTGTGACAGGGCCAGAAGACATATATTATAGATTGAATATACGCAGTGGTCCTTTAGAAAAAAATATTTGGAAAAAATCTATTTGGCCTGCCTGTCACTCTGCTCAGTGTTCTGGGTCCGTGTCTGCTGGGGGTAGTATTTCTCCAAATAAATACGCAGCCAGCTAAGTGTTACAGCAGGCTTGCGCCAAATTATTTCCTGGCGTTCCGTAAGCGAACTCAGCCTCCAACCACAGGCCAATAAGCGGCACATTTAATTACAGTGTTGTGTTTCTGCATTCCTGGTAGTACAGCATGCTGAGGGGTAGGGGTAGGCCTAGAGGACGTGGGCGCGGCCGAGGACGCGGAGGCCCTAGTCCGGGTGTGGGCACAGGCCGAGCTCCTGATCCAGGTGTATCGCAGCCGACTGCTGCGGGATTAGGAGAGAGGCACGTTTCTGGCGTCCCCACATTCATAGCACATTTAATGGGTCCACGCGGTAGACCTTTATTAGAAAATGAGCAGTGTGAGCAGGTCCTGTCGTGGATGGCAGAAAGTGCTTCCAGCAACCTATCGTCCACCCAGAGTTCTGCGCCGTCCACTGCTGCAACTCAGAATCCTCTGTCTGCTGGTCCTCCTTCCTCCCAGCCTCCTCACTACATGAAAATGAGACATTCTGAGGAGCGGGCAGACTCCCAGGAACTGTTCTCGGGCCCCTGCTCAGATTGGGCAGCAGTGGTTCCTCTCCCACCAGAGGAGTTTATCGTCACTGATGCCCAACCATTGCAAAGTTCCCGGGTCCGGGGGATGAGGCTGGGGACTTCCGGCAACTGTCTCAAGACCTTTCAGTGGGTGAGGAGGCCGATGACGATGAGACACAGTTGTCTATCAGTGAGGTAGTAGTAAGGGCATTAAGTCCGAGGGAGGAGCGCACAGAGGATTCTGAGGAAGAGCAGCAGGACAATGAGGTGACTGACCCCACCTGGTTTGCTACGCCTACTGAGGATAGGTCTTCAGAGGGGGAGGCAAGGGCAGCAGCAGGGCAGGTTGCAAGAGGCAGTGCGGTGACCAGGGGTAAGGGCAGGGCCAGGCCGAATAATCCACCAACTGTTTCCCAAAGCGCCCCCTTGCGCCATGCCACCCAGCAGAGGCCGAGGTGCTCAAAGGTCTGGCAGTTTTTCACTGAGAGTGCAGACGACCGACGAACAGTGGTGTGCAACCTTTGTCGCGGCAAGATCGGCAAGATCAGCCGGGGAGCCACCACCACCAGCCTCACCACCACCAGCATGCGCAGACATATGATGCCCGAGCACCCCACAAGGTGGGACGAAGGCCGTTCACCGCCTCCGGTTTGCACCGCTGCCTCTCCCCCTGTGCCCCAACCTGCCACTGAGATCCAACCCCGCTCTGAGGACACAGGCACTACCGTCTCCTGGCCTGCACCCACACCCTCACCTCCGCTGTCCTCGGCCCCATCCAGCAATGTCTGTCAGCGCAGCGTCCAGCCGTCGCTAGCGCAAGTGTTTGAGCGCAAGCGCAAGTACGCCGCCACGCACCCGCACGCTCAAGCGTTAAACGTGCACGTAGCCAAATTTATCAGCCTGGAGATGCTGCCGTATAGGGTTGTGGAAACGGAGTCCTTCAAAAGTATGATGGTGGCAGCGGCCCCGCGCTACTCAGTTCCCAGTCGCCACTACTTTTCCCGATGTGCCGTCCCAGCCCTGCACGACCACGTCTCCCACAACATTGTACGCGCCCTCACCAACGCGGTTACTGCCAAGGTCCACTTAACAACGGACACGTGGACAAGCACAGGCGGGCAGGGCCACTATATCTCCCTGACGGCACATTGGGTGAATTTAGTGGAGGCTGGGACAGAGTCAGAGCCTGGGACCGCTCACGTCCTACCCACCCCCAGAATTGCGGGCCACAGCTCGGTGGTGGTATCTGCGGCGGTGTATCCTTCCTCCACTAAACCACCCTCCTCCTCCTCCTCCAACGCAACCTCTGTCTCGCAATCAAGATGTGTCAGCAGCAGCAGCACGTCGGCAGCAGTCGGTGTCGCGCATCGTGGCAGCACAGCGGTGGGCAAGCGTCAGCAGGCCGTGCTGAAACTACTCAGCTTAGGAGATAGGAGGCACACGGCCCACGAACTGCTGCAGGGTCTGACAGAGCAGACTGACCGCTGGCTTGCGCCGCTGAGCCTCCAACTGGGCATGGTCGTGTGTGACAACAGCCGTAACCTGGTGGTGGCTCTGCAGCTCGGCAGCCTCACGCACGTGCCATGCCTGGCCCACGTCTTTAATTTGGTGGTTCAGCGCTTTCTGAAAAGTTACCCACGCTTGTCAGACCTGCTCGGAAAGGTGCGCACATTTCCGCAAGTCCCACACGGACGCTGCCACCCTGCGCATCCTGCAACATCGGTTTAATCTGCCAGTGCACCGACTGCTGTGCGACGTGCCCACACGGTGGAACTCTACGCTCCACATGTTGGCCAGGCTCTATGAGCAGCGTAGAGCTATAGTGGAATACCAACTCCAACATGGGCGGCGCAGTGGGAGTCAGCCTCCTCAATTATTTTCAGAAGAGTGGGCCTGGTTGGCAGACATCTGCCAGGTCCTTCGAAACTTTGAGGAGTCTACCCAGGTGGTGAGCGGCGATGCTGCAATCATTAGCGTCACCATTCCTCTTTTATGCCTCTTGAGAAGTTCCCTGCAAAGCATAAAGGCAGACGCTTTGCACTCGGAAACAGAGCCGGGGGAAGACAGTATGTCGCTGGATAGTCAGAGCACCCTCCTGTCTATATCTCAGTGCGGTGAGGAGGAGGAGGAGGAGGAAGATGAGGAGGAGGGGGAAGACACAGCTTGGCCCACTGGTGAGGATACACATGCTGCTGGCCTGTCATCCTTTCAGCGTGTATGGCCTGAGGAGGAGGAGGAGGAGGAGGATCCTGAAAGTGATCTTCCTAGTGAGGACAGCCATGTGTTGCGTACAGGTACCCTGGCACACATGGCTGACTTCATGTTAGGATGCCTTTCTCGTGACCCTCGCGTTACACGCATTCTGGCCACTGCGGATTACTGGGTGTACACACTGCTCGACCCACGGTATAAGGAGAACCTTTCCACTCTCATACCCGAAGAGGAAAGGGGTTCGAGAGTGTTGCTATACCACAGGACCCTGGCGGACAAACTGATGGTAAAATTCCAATACGACAGCGCTAGTGGCAGAAGGCGCAGTTCCGAGGGTCAGGTAGCAGGGGAGGCGCGGAGATCAGGCAGCATGTACAGCACAGGCAGGCCAACACTCTTTAAGGCCCTTGACAGCTTTATGGCTCCCCAGCAAGACTGTGTCACCGCTCCCCAGTCAAGGCTGAGTCGGCGGGAGCACTGTAAAAGGATGGTGAGGGAGTACGTAGCCGATCGCACGACCGTCCTCGGTGACGCCTCTGCCCCCTACAACTACTGGGTGTCGAAGCTGGACACGTGGCCTGAACTCGCGCTGTATGCCCTGGAGGTGCTTGCTTGTCCTGCGGCTAGCGTCTTGTCAGAGAGGGTGTTTAGTGCGGCTGGGGGAATCATCACGGATAAGCGTACCCGCCTGTCAACCGACAGTGCCGACAGACCAACACTCATCAAGATGAACAAAGCCTGGAGCAATAGGTAGGCTGCACCCGCGGATGGAAGCATCGTTCTGTATCCCCATCAAAAACGGGGACCTTTTCGCTTCATCAATCTGTGTATAATATTCCTCCTCCTGCTCCTCCTCCTGAAACCTCACATAATCACGCCGAACGGGCAATTTTTCTTAGGCCCACAAGGCTCAGTCATATAATTTTTCTAAACAATTTTTATACGTTTCAATGCTCATTAAAGCGTTGAAACTTTCACCTCCACCAATTTTTATTTTAACTGGGCTGCCTCCTGGCCTAGTTACCAATTAAGCCACATTAATTTTTGTGGGCCCTCGCCTACAGTGTAATCAAATGAATTTTTAGCCCACCTGTATTACAGCTGACGTTACATCCGCTGTGTTGGGCAATGCAATGGGATATTTTTATGTACCGCCGGTGGGTTCCAGGGAGCCACCCATGCTGTGGGTCCACAGGGAGTTGTAAATGCATCTGTTTCCACTTCTAAAGAACCCCAGTCTGACTGGGGCATGCAGTGTGGGCCGAAGCCCACCTGCATTAAACATGACATTACTACCTCAGCTGTGTTGGGCAATGCAATGGGATATATTTATGTACCGCCGGTGGCTTCCTGGCACCCACCCATGCTGTGGGTCCACAGGGAGTTGTAAATGCATCTGTTTCCACTTCTAAAGAACCCCAGTCTGACTGGGCTATGCAGTGTGGGCCCGAAGCCCACCTGCATTAAACATGACATTACTACCTCAGCTGTGATGGGCAATGCAATGGGATATTTTTATGTACCGCCGGTGGGTTCCAGGGAGCCACCCATGCTGTGGATCCACAGGGAGTTGTAAATGCATCTGTTTCCACTTCTAAAGAACCCCAGTCTGACTGGGGCATGCAGTGTGGGCCGAAGCCCACCTGCATTAAACATGACATTACTACCTCAGCTGTGTTGGGCAATGCAATGGGATATATTTATGTACCGCCGGTGGCTTCCTGGCACCCACCCATGCTGTGGGTCCACAGGGAGTTGTAAATGCATCTGTTTCCACTTCTAAAGAACCCCAGTCTGACTGGGGCATGCAGTGTGGGCCGAAGCCCACCTGCATTAAACATGACATTACTACCTCAGCTGTGATGGGCAAAGCAATGGGATACTTTTATGTACCGCCGGTGGGTTCCAGGGAGCCACCCATGCTGTGGGTGCACACGGAATTCCCATTGCAGAGTTGTACCTGCCTGTGACTATATATAAAAAAACACGGTCTGACTGGGGCGTGCAGACACCTTGACAGAATAAATAGTGTGTGGCACATAGGTTCCCCATTGCTATGCCCACGTGTGCAGCTCCAGATGGAGGTGGCACAGGATTCGATTTCTCATTGCTTCTGTACAGCATTGTGGGCTATCGCCCCGCCCCTTTTAAAGAGGGTCGCTGCCTAGCCGTGCCAACCCTCTGCAGTGTGTGCCTGCTTTTCCTGTGCAGACGCACTTATAAATAGACATGAGGGTGGTGTGGCATGAGGGCAGCTGAAGGCTGGGCAGGGACAGTTTGGTGTGCGCTGTGGACACTGGGTCGTGGGGGGGGGATTTGGCAGCATGTAACCCAGGAGAAGTGGCAGCGGAGTGTCATGCAGGCAGTGATTGTGCTTTGTTGGAGGTAGTGTGGTGCTTAGCTAAGGTATGCATTGCTAATGAGGGCTTTTCAGATGTTAAAGTTGTTGGGGGGGGGCCCACTCTTGCTGCTATTGTGGCTTAATAGTGGGACCTGGGAACTTGAGATGCAGCCCAACATGTAGCCCCTCGCCTGCCCTATCCGTTTCTGTGTCGTTCCCATCACTTTCTTTAATTGCCCCGATTTTCACAAATGAAAACCTTAGCGAGCATCGGCGATATACAAAAATGCTCGAGTCGCCCATTGACTTCAATGGGGTTCGTTACTCGAAACGAACCCTCGAGCATCGCGAAAAATTCGTCTCGAGTAACGAGCACCCGAGCATTTTGGTGCTCGCTCATCTCTAGTCATAAATGGTTTAAAGTGAAAACAAAGACATTAACCCTCTGCACCAAGTTCTCTAAAATAAAACTATTATTAGATAGACATTTAAATCCACTTGTAAAAACTAACAATCCAGATTGCAGGCTGTCTGAAACAAACAAACACTCATTAGGTAAATCACCCAAATTTGCCCTCTTTCTCTGGGACATGAGTGAAAGACTCAAACTCCCTCCTTCGTATAGGAAAATGCTTGAAATGTATAGTGAAAAACTGCACTAAGCTCCCTATTTACCAAGTGGAAGACCCAAACTACCCTTCTATATCAATGGGAATCGAATGGAAGACTCAAACTCCCTCTTCAGTATTTGTAGATACTAATTAAACTTATATTTTAGGGTACCTGGTGTAGGGGTTAATGCCTTTGGCATTTGTTTTCCCTCTATGATAAAATAGACTGTCATAAAAATGGACTGTTTTTTTTTTTTAATAATAAATTGGGTAAAAACCGAGTTGATGTTTTGTGGCCCTAATGTGACCGAGTCCGATCACCATAGAAAGAAGAAAAAGAAGCACAGACATTAAATAACTGGGAACATATGACTCATACTGATGACTTATTGTGTTTGTTGCCAATTACTTTATGCGGATATTGTTAAAAGGAGGCTTTGTACCTTATGAGATCTCACACAGGTCAAGAATATAATGTAATGATATTTCATTTATTCTATAATAGTTTGCAATACTGAAAAACCACATAGGTCTTGCAAGGCCAATAGATCTACACAGTAGGACTGAGAGAATTATGGTGGACCTATTGAAGAGTGCAAAATATGAGTTATGCAGCCCTTGACATGCATTTGTTTTCAAAGAGTGTTTAAGTTGATTTAATGGAGTTCTATCTATCTTTTAAAACTATTTATTCAATCATAAATGATTTGTAATATGGTATTAAACACATTCAATTTATCATATTTTTCAGACTATGAGATGCACCTGACTGTACGATGGACCCAGGTTTAAGCAACCTAATGTAAGAAAACAAATGGTTTGTACTAATTTAAACTTCCCTGGTGGCTTAAGGATGTGGAAGGATTACTGTCACTAATTTTGGTCATCTGTGGTAGTGCTTTCTTTCTTTGTAACTTCTAGAATTGGTGAGGCAGTAAATAGCAGTAGCAGTCAAACTGCAAAAGAGCATGTAGATACTTTATATTTAGCTATCCACGAAAATGTCTCACTTGACTGCTCGTCCTGCTTTACAATATGTGTTATTCATGATTATACAGTACTTTACAAAAGTTTTAGGCAGTGGTAGAAAAATGATGCAAAGTAAAGCCCCATTTACATGCAACATCTATCGTTTAAAATTTGTTCAAACGATGGCTTTTGAGCGATAATCGTTGCGTATAAATGCTTCCATCTTTCACTCTTCAGCTGAATGATGAATTTTAGGTCAGCATAAAATCCATCTTTCAGCTGGAGAGAGATAGCGAGGACCACATGCTGTGTCCTCAATGGGAAGAGCTGATTACATCATATTCAGCTGACAGCCTCTGCGAATTCCAGCTGAGTGCAAATTCCAGACCACATGCTTGGATTTGCAAACAGCTGCTGGAGGCTTATTTACATGTAAATGCTGCTAATAAAGTGATAAAGGGTATTAGTGCCCATTAGTTCTTTATGCAAAATGATCGCTAGAACTGTCAAACTTTCAATCGTTTGAAAGATTGTCTTTGCGGGCCTTAGAGTGCTTTCAAAAAGAGAAGTGTTAGTAGTTTTTTGTCAATTAATTAATCAATACTTGGTGTG
The DNA here is from genome assembly GCF_035609145.1 of Eleutherodactylus coqui. Lineage (NCBI taxonomy): Eukaryota > Metazoa > Chordata > Amphibia > Anura > Eleutherodactylidae > Eleutherodactylus > Eleutherodactylus coqui. Next base: position 390,808,779 of record NC_089837.1, read on the forward strand.
ATCACATTTGCCTTCAAGACAGCATCAATTCTTCTAGGTACACTTGCACACAGTTTTTGAAGGGACTCAGCATTCTCTTTTTGATTTAAACGCCATTCAGGAGTTCAAATCACAGGACTTAATATGGATGGCCAAAAATGGCATCCAGACAGAACTCAGGATGGCTCTATAGGTTGTTATTAGTAAAATAAAGATCGAAGCTGCAATTCTTGGTCTCTGTTTTAGCAGATGTCTGTTCGATTCCAGCATTTTGGACAAACAGAATAGCATAATTGAGTTATATTTTGAGTAAGGCAATAGCATTCTTGCAGTTAGTATATTAGTCAGAGCTCTTACCCACTTGAGTTTTTTTAACACGATTGACAATGGGACTTTCTAATGTTAGAAATGCATCACACAAAAATAGCAAAGCACCAACTTGAGCCAATCAGAGGCAGGTCTGACTCACACCCCCTTCACACCCACTGCAGGCAGTCCGCGCTGAACTCCGGCTGCCGGGACAAGGTGAGTACATATATTTTTTTTATTTTAACACATTTCTGGATGAATTGCAGGGAAGGGCTTATATATTTAAGCCCTTCCCGACAATTCATCCCACACTCGCCCGCAGCGCATTGCTTTCAATGGAGCCGGCTGTATTGCCGGCTCCATTGAATGCAATGCGCTGGACAGCTCCGGCCCGTTTCTAATGAAACGTGGCTAGGAGCAGATTTTTGGGCCCCGGTCACGCGATTTGCGAATGCGCATCCGTCATGCGATCTGCAAATCGCGCGAAAAAACGCCCGTCTGACTTAGGCCTGAAGGAAAAAGCACTCTTTTTGGATTTGTGTGAGCCATAAAAAGTATAAGTAAATACTACACTGAAAAATTACAATTTGTTATGTAAATGCACTATAGGGAAAATGAGCTTTCTGAGCTTAAGACACTAAAAGATATGTACCTCCAGTAATGTAACTCTAGCACTGAATATTACCTAGTACTATGGCCATGAAGTCTGCCTTAGTACCCAAGCACAGCTACTTATTCCATATGGCAATGATCACCCACTATAAAAATCTTATACAAACTACATATTAATGATATGTACACTGTAAAGAAACCCTTAGTTCATAGTCTGTTAATATGCAGTAATATAGGTCAATATAAGGGCCAGTATAAGTGCAGTAGGAACAAAAGGGTAGGATATTTTTATTCAAGACTATTTACAAACTTTTATTGTTGTCACAGAGGTATTTATTGCAAACACAATATTAGACACAATGGGACATATCTATTAAACCTCTGGCCCAGAATTATGGCTTCAAAAAGTTATAATTTTGGCACAAGTAAAGTCACAAGGTGCAGCCGGGCAGATTTACTATTATTTTCATCAGAAACTGGTGTAAATTCTAGCTGAGGCTTACAGAAGCTGGTAGCTGTTGTAGTTTTCATCCTGGCGCACGGAGGAGCTCCAGATGCAACAAATGTATTTAAAGGTTTGCAGCTCTTAATACATTTGTTGCCCTTTACTGGGACAAAGTTTACTGATATCTGCTTATGAAATGCTGGTCTAAAAAATATGGCTAAATAAATATGGCCCAATGAATCTACTGTATAGAATATGTTCTTATAAAAAGAGTCAGCATACTGTATAGAAATGAATGAAATAACTGCTTTCATGTTCAAACGCTGAGAAAAATCATAATCTGATTGTCTACGACGTTTAACACTTTTATTTAAGAGGTCTTTATGGCTACACTGAACTTGTGAGAAATCAGAACAGTAGATGTTTTCAGGAACTCATTATGTCATTAGCAAGCTCAAGCTTTGAATCTTGAACTTAACGCACTAACATATAAAACTGATTCTCTCAATTAAAGAGTTTGACAGGACATTAAAAAAAGGGTTATACAGTCTTGAAATAAAGAGAAATTGAATACTCATCTATCGTGGCAGCTCCCAATCCAGTGCTGCAGCCCCAGTGACCACTGCATGGAAGCTGTGCTATTCACTATTCACACAACCACTCAGCCACTCACAGGCTTTATTAGTGATTCTGCTATGGCTACTGAAGCCTGTGAACAGCTGAGCAACCATGTGCACAATGAACAGTGCAAGACCATCTGCCGCTTCTTCTTGGTCCCATGTTACAGATGCTAGGGCTGTGGCGCTGAACCTGGAACTGCCAGGGTAGGTGAGTATTCAATTTTTTTTATCAGATTACCTTTTTTTATCTCCTGGAAGTCCTGGTAGTCAGGGCAATTTCCACACATTTGACATATGCAAAAAAAAATCTTAAACACATTGAACCTGATGTCTGATCTGCCAACAGGAGAAGCTGGATTGATTAATACATAGTTTTGTGGAAAAAGATACAGTATAAGGCCTTAGTCAGACGGGCGTTTTTTCGCGCGATTTGCGGATCGCATGATGGATGCGCATCCGCAAATCACGTGACCGGTGCCCGAAAATCGCCCGAAAATCTGCTCCTAGCCGCGTTTCATTAGAAACGGACCAGAGCTGTCCAGCACATTGCATTCAATGGAGCCGGCAATACAGCCGGCTGCATTGAAAGCAATGCGCTGCGGGCGAGTGAGGGATGAATTGTCGGGACGGGCTTAAATATATAAGCCCTTCCCTGCAATTCATCCAGAAAAGTGTTAAAATAAAAAATATATATATACTCACCTGCTCCCGGCAGCCGGAGTTTCGCACGGCCGGCCTGCAGTGGGTGTGAAGGGGGTGTGAGTCAGACTTGCCTCTGATTGGCTCAGCGCTGAGCCAATCAGGGGGCAGGTCCGACTCACACCCCCTTCACACCCACTGCAGGCTGGCCGTGCGGAACTCCGGCTGCCGGGAGCAGGTGAGTATATATATATTTTTTATTTTAACACTTTTCTGGATGAATTGCAGGGAAGGGCTTATATATTTAAGCCCTTCCCGACAATTCATCCCGCGCACACCGGCAGCCCATTGCTACAATGGAGCCGGCTGTATTGCCGGCTCCATTGAATTCAATGGGCAAACATCGTTCTTCTCTGCCACAGCTGTTACAGCTGTGGCAGAGAAGAATGATTTGTCTTCTATATGTTCTCAATGGGGTCGGCGCTGCTGCCGCCGGCCCCATTGTGCGCATATAGAGAAGAGAACAGGAATCGCAGATAGGTGCGATCTGCGATTTCTGTTCTATAATTTATCGAACGAGCGCATAAAAAGCGCTCATGTGTCCGATACCATTGCAAAGCAATGGTTTTAAAAGATCGCCGGACGCATGAGCATGCGCAAATCGCGCGAAAAAACGCCCGTCTGACTAAGGCCTAACTTGCCATTTATTGATCTAAACCTCTGCTCATTCTAGACTCAGGAGTCCTGTGGGCTGGCCTATCAGCATCTCCTGTATGACTGTGGGTAGAGAAATAACTGTTTATTACTAAGTAGGACTGCCCACTGGACTTCTGAACTGTGAATAAGTATGGATTTACATCAACAAATGACAAGATACACTGAATCTTTTCCCACAAAACTAATTTCAATTTGCTTAGTTTCTCCTTCTCTACACAAGTTAACTTGACTATTAGCATGTTGAGAAAAGATTATTTGCAACAGTTTGTTTGCCCTTTCAGTAGTTTTTTGTGTGTTTTGTTGTGTTAACATAAATTGTTGCTGAAAGTTATCACAGCCAAGTTAGGCTTTGCTACACTTGTATATCATGCTGCCCATAGATAGAACTGTATATATTTTTTCACTGGGGCAGTATTTGTCTATATTTCAAACACTAAGCCCTTCACAGTTATAGATAGCTAAATGATTCAATCTTTATTAAACAAACGTTAAATAGGGGCTAACATGGACAAACTCACATAAACTCATACATAAGATCCTCAATAAGTAAGATAGGCATATCTAAGTCGACTTATGAGGATTTCAAATGTATTTGAGCTCACCTTATTCAAAAATTGATTCGATAGCACAAGTGGCATAGTAATGGGCTCGCTCCGTCAGGGCAATCAAATCAAAAATTTTCAACGTTTTTGAGGGGAATGGAGACCCGAAGCATATTATAACCAGGGGTCTAAATGACTTCTATTATAGTGATGAAACAATAGAGTCAATGTCACATCTCTCCCTTAGTATGACAGTGCATGCAATTGAATGAACCATCCAACCAGGGTGGGCATAAAAGTAAAAAGCTATTTGCAGGGCTCAAGGTTAATGGAGCGATAAAACAATTTTTTGATTCAAGACCAACAGCAGTACAGGTTTGACGCATTTCTCTTTTGATAGCAACAGTTTATCAGGAACCTTTCTAGCTATGTTGCTCCAAAGGAAAGATTTTTTGAACCTTCTCCCCCTATGAAACTGAACATGTAATTCAACATAATAGTGGCCGGGTATACAATTTCCCTAGGCTTAGTTGAACATGCTGGGCTACGGACTAAACACCAGTTGGGAGCACAATCAATGTGGTTCCCTTGTGTTTCCACATGTCTAGGTAGCAGCAGCCTACTATCAGTACAACACTATGAGAGATAAAGCAAAAAACAGGCAGAGCCTCAGGCCTTGATGGTAGGCAAGCGGTTATGACATTGTATCCAGGTTGCCTGGGTTAAATGACAGCCAAAGACCAACCTAGAAGGTGGGTTTATACTTCCTCTGCAAATCAGAGGATGGTGGGTGTATTCAGCCATACCTGGTCCACACCCTTGAAAATATTAACGCCTATGTCTCTGCCAATTTGTCTCATTCCTGTCCAAGAGTGATACGACAGCTGAGGTATACTGGTTTACCAGTAACTGCGCTCATCTGATCCATCTATGCTATTGCCGAACTCTCCAGTTATAGCAGTGCATTAAAAAAAATGCTGTCCTTTCATTGATTCAAATTGGCAACATTGTAATGGGTGTGCTAATTTGAAACAAACACCCCTCTTTTTCAGTCAAGAGAAGACACAAAGAGGTGTCCATGTGGACACCTACCACATGGTCCATGACCTCCACGAGGGGGACAAGGTTACGGTTCTGGACAACCCCCTAGTGGTCCTCACCCCTCATGACATCCAGAGTGTATGCACAGAAGTGCACCCCAAGCACTTATCTCTGGCCTGTCAGATCCAGCCCTCTTCATGCCTCATAGCATCTTTTTCCAATGTTGTACTACTTTGAACCCGGTTACTCTTCTTCCAACCGAGTATCCTGGTTCAAAGGGGGGAGGCATAGGTGATCTAGGTATTACAGATCAGCTATTTTTTAATTTTTTTTTAATTATCAGCATGATTGTTTAGCATTGATGCAACAAGAAAATTCAGGTTTTAAAAATAGTTACTGGAACCCCTTGGTAACAATGCATATTTTGGGGTTTTTTTGGTGAATGTATTAGGGTGAGGATTGACGACTCCACACCGGATATGCAGTGGTCACACACAAGATGCGGAACTGAAGGCGCTCACTGAGGTGTGTAGAGTGGCAGAAGGTAAGAGGGCAAACATCTACACTGATTCCCGGTATACATTTGGCATAGCTCATGATTAAGGCCCAATATGGAAGGCCAGACAGTTTCTTACCTCAGCAGGACAGCCAATTAAGAATGGTGCAGCGGTACAGAGTCTCATGGAGGCCATACTTCTACCTGACAAAGTGAAGAGCTCACAGCAATTCCTACACTGGAGAAGCAAGAGGCAATGCCATCTTAGAAAGCACAGCAAAGGCAGCGGCCCTCAAGCTGTGGAAGAAAAGAAGATACTGACAAACTTTGGACATTGCAAAAATTTGGACATTGACAAACTTTGGACCTTGCAAAACTTTGAACATTGATATGCTAAGGACTTTACAGTTACAAGCCAGCAAGAAAAGAAAAGAAAAAATTAACTAAAAATGGGAGCAGCAGAACAGGACAGCGTATGGCAAACAGTCAACAGAACGTGCCAACCCGGTCCCTGTGTCCCATGATGGCTTAGCTAATGTACAGAAAGATGCACCTATCAAAAGCAGCAATGATGTCAGCGCTTGAACGAGGACAGATGACTCCTGGGTTCTCTGTAGCTGCTGCATCATTTGTCCAGTCTTGCATGATCTATGCCATAGGCAATAGTAGAAATAGGAAAGTCCCGCAGCACACCTAACACTTGCACTTAAGTGCAGAGGTTCCAATCTGTGTATGCCAAGCCACCTGTGGGGTCATGAACCCAACCCCAAATAAATGCAATGGTGTCCAAGGAGGCGGCAGCATCAACGGTGTAGAAATTGTAGAAAAAGGTTTTATTGCTCCATAAAATGGCGACGTTTCGACTTAATCTAAGTCTTTTTCAAGCCTTAGATTAAGTCGAAACGTCGCCATTTTATGGAGCAATAAAACCTTTTTCTACAATTTCTACACCATTGATGCTGCCGCCTCCTTGGATACCATTGCCATAGGCAATAGGGCAGAAGTAAAAGGGCCACATAACACTTGCCTAGGCCACTATACCCATTTCAGAGATTGTAAATTGACTACATTCAGCTCCCACTTGTTGGGAAATATGAATATGTGCTTGTTGTTGTTGATATCTTTTCAGGTTGGAGGCCTACCCTGTTACCAAGGTAATAAAGCAGGTAACCGCACAGAGCTCATGAACGAGGTAATCTGCAGATATGGGGTACCAGAAGTGATTGAGTCAAACAAAGGTACAACTTTACAGGTGAAATAATGCAACGCATCATTTCTGCTCTGGGTATATTCCAGGCCTTTCACACACCATACCATCCATCGAGTAGGGGGAAAGTAGAAAGGATGAACGGTACCCTGAAATTTAAGGTACAAAAGGCAATAGAGCAAACCTTGGACTGAGTGCCTTTCATTACCTTTTTTTCCTCAATTAGGTACATACCTGGCAGCATAGGAAAAAATAAGTTTAGAACACTGTGTATTTAGAACACTATCATAGGTTTTCACTAAAATTTTGCTTCACTTTTACCTACAGTGCACCCTGCTCATGCCACTCATCGTGCCAGCGTTACAACGCCCTCAGTCCAGCTACCTTGTTGCCTCTGGAGAAAGGGGGGAAGTGGGAATAATAACCTAATAGTTTTTTTTTTTCTTTCAGATTGATGGACATGACTATGTACTAGCTAATGGCCCAGGAGAAAGGGGAATCAGTCATGTTGATCAGTCATTAGATAACACTGATTTTGCACTCTTTTGTGGATGGATCGAGGTATGGTCAAGAAGGCAGGTTCTACACAAGCTATGTTGTGCTCTCCTTACAAAGCCGAACCTCTTCTAACCTAACACCTACACAGACTCCCTCTATGCCTATGGCATTGCTCATGACTACAGACCCATCTGGAGAGTGAGGTCTTTCTTGAAAATAAAGCAATTAGAAGCAGTAAAGTTGTACCAACACTGATGGAAGCCCTCTTGCTGCCCGAGAGAGTGGCTTAAAAATGCAACAAAAGGCCACTCCATGGATGGCACCTGAGGCAACCATAAATCACCCGGCTAATAAGGCTGTGAAGGCAGCCATGCAGAAGCCCAGACTTGATCCTCCAGGGGTTGGGGCGGTACAGGTACCCCGTCAGATGACACCCCTGGTGGATTATGACCTGCTGATTCAGTTACAAAAGGTGACTAAAGAGGGGCAAAGAGACGCCAGGGAATAAATGGATAGTATCCAACAAGCCTTGCCTGCCACAGGCCCCTATCCCGTCATGTCCATGGCTTCGGCCTCCCATGAAAATACACACCTGTCACAAACAGCTGTGGTTGCTAGTCACTGATCTGCACCAGAATTTAGCATCACGGCAGCCACACACACATAGGACTGCCTGATTCAATGCACAGAACAACGTGGGTAAGTCTGTATAGGCTCCCATGCAGTGCACCCCTCATCCTGACTACCTGTTCCAGCGTCTTCAAGTAGACTACTTCCAACTGCCAAGGGTAGGCAGTTATGAGGTCGGTCTGGTCTGCCTAGACCTGTTCTCATGGTAGCCAGTCTGACATAGCTGCCTACGAATGCCACCAACAAAAACTGACCTCTGAGGTGGAATACAGGTACAGAGTACCAGAGACAACTGAGAGTGACCAAGGTACTCCCTCCACGGGAGAAGTGATGCAGAAAGTAATGAAAGTTTTGGGTATGGAACTGGCATTTTATGTTCCGTACCATCCACAAAGCAGTGGTAGAGCAGAAAGTTTTATTTGGTACCTTAGAAACCACGATCCAGAAGCCCATGGCAGAGCTCAATAGACCATGGACCGAGTGCCTCCCCTTAGTACTCTTCTCTGGAAGGTACACACCTGACAGAATAGGCCTCAACCCATATGAGGTACTTTTTGGGTCGGCCCCAAGGTTAGGGTTGTATTTACCAAAATAACTCCAGATGCAGCATGGTAGCTTGACAAACTGTTATTGCTCTCACAAAACACTTGACTAATGTATATTCTTGAGTGTTTACTTCCCTTCCAGATAAAGAGACTGGCACTGGGTCCCATGACCTGCTCCCCGGAGATTGGGTGTATGTGAAGAAAAAAGTTAGAAAACACCCCTTTGAGCCCAAATACGACAGTCCTTCTCTCTTCTCTCAGCCTCTATACTAACACCACCACCAATAAGACAGGCTGTAAAAGATGTAAGGAAGAGTACCCCATTATTACTAAGTACCACACCCAGGGAAGGGGATTGTAATATACCCGGGAAACTACACCTGTATTGTCAATTATGGCAATGGTGGATTCCTAGGGAACTTCACAGATAGGTACTGTGCTGTTCGGAAGGATGGCACCCTAGCACGGAGACAAGTCCAGTCCCTAAGAGATGTCTATTGGGTGTGTGGTGACGGGAAGATACGCACCAGACTCGAAGGGGACTGGACTGGAGAATGTGCCCTCGCAAAAGCCTTAATGCCCTTGCACACACTACCTGACAATGCAGGAGTGAACAAACCAACACACCGAACAAAAAGAGCAATCGAGACACCAGGAGGCAGCTTTGACCCTCACGTCTACATAGATGTCATAGAGGTGCCTAGGGGGTACCAGATGAATACAAAGCCAGGGATCAGGTAAAAACCGGATAGGAGTTGTTGTTTACCATTGTCATTGTTTGAAAAAAAAATTTAGAATGGTTAAACTATATAAATTACATCAGAGATGCCTTACAGGGAATTGCTGACCATCTAGGACCCATGGTAGCAATAGGGATCTCTATTATGTGTGTATTAATTATATTTATAGCTTTCTGTGTAATCCCCTGTATCCAGAGGACCTGTGAAACTGCTTCTGCCAGTGCTGCTCCCACTATGAACCTGCTGAACGTGTCCTCAGAGAATGTGAACAAGCCTCATAACCCCTTGAATCTTTCTGACCCCTGTTCACAACACACTTCAGCCTTAGGGCCAGATCACCCTCCTTGGAACAAGTCAGTGGCTACGGAGGACTCAGGCTAGCTGTGGTCCAGTTGAAAGGGCTGTGAAAAACCCCGTGGTAGACCCGGAGAGCTTGCCTTGGTTTGCTCGAAGGGCCTGCCTCGATCTGGGACGTCGAGGAGGGTCAACCGTTGAGGACTGCGGGGTAGTGTAGGGACAGTTAGAAAAAAACAGACAGTTTCATGGGGGGGGGGTTTGTGGAGGATATATATATATATATATCCATACAAGGTAAAATGTCTATTTCACTATCTGAGGAAGTAGAATGGAATGTGCCGTCACATCCTGTACTGCTAACCATTATCAGAATATGCAGCTTGATAGAAACACATGCTCATAACCTCAGAGCACATTTTTTACCCGCACATAACCCTCAGACATCATTTGATGACACGCTGCTCACTCCACCCCCTGCACCCTTCATCGAACACTAAAGATGGCGCTGGTTTTTTATCTGAAACCACATGATGTCAGACGTCCATGATGACAGCAACACACGCAGGACCGGATGTAAAAAGACCATATTTGGACCACCCAATCCCATCCTTTGATTTCCAACCACGTATTGCTTCCTGCATGCCCATAAAGGGCAATTAACTCATCATGCTATATAAGATGCTATACGCCTACTAATAAACAGAGTCAGGAAGACTTTGTACACTGACAATATTGTCTCCGTGTGATCTCTTCCATTGTGCGCACAATCTCTGAACATAAATCTGGAAGAGTGCAAACATTCCTACTGATTACGCTATGGACCCCCAAATAAATCCACGTCACTATTTGCTTTCAACACTGCACTGACAGTGGGCCTGGTGATCAGCTGATCAGTGTGGATCCTGAGCAGTGAACCCCTTCTGATCAACTATTGATAACCCAAGGATCATCTATATATAAAGACGAAAGCCCTCACTGACTCACTCACTGACTGACTCACTCGCCACTAATTCTCCAACTTCCCGATGTCGTAGAAACATGCAATTTGGCACGAGCATAGATTATGTCCAAAATAGGAAAAGTAAAGAGGTCCCAACTTGATTATTCAATTCTAAGTGCAAAAGAATTAGCGTCCAAATTTTACGTACGTAATCTAATTCTGTCACTTGAAATTTGTCACGAGCATTGATTATTATGTCATTAATAGGAAAAGTTAATGGGTCCCAACTCGATTATTCAATTCTAAGCGCAAAAGAATTAGCGTCCAAATTTTACGTACGGAATCTAATTCTCTCACTTCCCGATGTCTTAGAAATTTGGCACGAGCATCGATTATGTCATAAATAGGAAAAGTTAATGGGTCCCAACTTGATTATTCAATTCTAAGCACAAAAGAATTAGCGTTCAAGTTTTACATACGTAATTAGAGATGAGCGAGCATACTCGCTAAGGACAATTACTCGATCGAGCATTGTCCTTAGCGATTACCTGCCCGCTCGGAAGAAAAGGTTTGGCTGCCGGCGAGGGTGAGAGGTGAGTTGTGGCAGTGAGCAGGGGGGAGCGGGGGGGAGAGAGGAAGAGAGAGATCTCTCCTCCGTTCCTCCCCGCTCTGCCCCGCCGCTCCCCACCCGCCGGCGGCAGGGCAATGCTCGATCGAGTAATTGCCCTTAGCGAGTATGCTCGCTCATCTCTATACGTAATCTAATTCTCTCACTTCATGATGTCATAGAAACTTGAAATTCGGCATGAGCATTGATTATGTCATAAATAGGAAAAGTTAATGGGTCCCAACTCAATTATTCAATTCTAAGTGCAAAAGAATTAGCGTCCAAATTTTACGTACGTAATCTAATTCTCTCACTTCCCGATGTCATATAAACTTGAAGTTTGTCACGAGCATTGATTATGTCATAAATAGGAAAAGCTAATGGGTCCCAACTCCATTATTCAATTCCAAGTGCAAAAGAATTAGTGTCCAAATTTTACTTACGTAATCTAATTCTCTCACTTCCCGATGCAACAAATAATTACACAACGTTTTACCGCACAAATGTGAAATTTGCCATGACCATTCTTTGCGTACTAAATATTGGAAATTTAAAGGGTTGCAACTTGATTATTCAATCCTATGCATAAAAGTAAGTGACCCCCTATGTAATGTAACTAATAACACACATCTGTACTGCACAAACTTTAAATATGGCATGACCATTCCTATGTTATGTAACTAATAACATATCTGTACCCCGCAATATATGAGACAGTTATCTTCTCAGCAAAACAAAACGCATTTAGAAATATGAGTATATACTGACAGGAATAAAACTGACTGTCGTATGTATTGAAAGGCTGTAAGTGCAAAAGGAAGTGGACATGGACTGCTGGGATGGAGTATGCCTTTAAGTATAACAAGGGGCTGCAACCTTCAGTCTGGGTAGGAAATTTGAATAAAAAGGGGCGTTACCTTTCAGGGTAAAAATGAGGAGAGTGTGTGAGGTGGCACATTCTGTGGGGTGACATTATCACATACAGTCTGAGATTAATCTCTCTCCTATCTGCCTATACACTGAGAGGAATCTATCTGACCTGTGTGTAATGAGCAGCGTGTGAGAGGTGGACATTCTGGGGGTGACATTTTCACATGCAGTTTGAGATAAATCTCTCTCCTATCTGCCTATACACTGAGAGGAATCTATCTGATCTGTGTGTTATGAGCAGCGTGTGAGAGGTGGATATTCTGTGTAGTGGCATTTTCACATACAGTCTGAGATAAATCTCTTTCCTATCTGCCAATACACTGAGAGGAATCTATCTGATCTGTTTGTTATGAGCAGCGTGTGAAAGGTGGACATTCTGTGGGGTGACATTTTCACATACAGCCTGAGATAAATCTCTTTCCTATCTGCCTATACACTGAGAGGAATCTATCTGATCTGTGTGTTATGAGCAGCATGTGAGAGGCGGCACATTCTGTGGGGTGACATTTTCAAAAAACTACCTTTTTAGGTTTAACGAGGAATTACTATTTCCTTCTAAAATTCAATTGTCTTCTTATTTGTTTTATACAAATCTTTTTATTTTATTTTTTTAAATTTTATATACGTTGCATGGTTATCTCCACGTGGTGTTTCCTGGGTAACGCAAAGAGCCATGCAAAATGGTGAACATATTTTTTTCCTTGGTATCTCTAAAGTAACCACGACTTCATAAGATTTTCCGTGTGAACACCAGATAAACACCAGTACCAAATTAACTCGGGCGAAGCCTGGTATATCAGCTAGTCAAATAATAAAAGTCACAGACAACCCTTTTAACTTATTAATGTTTGTGTGTGTGTATGCTGGTAAATATCTGGGTTATCATTTTATTATCCTCCTTTGGATTTGCCAGCTCTTTTACTAAATTGGAGACCATGTCCTCTAACATTAACATTCTATCTTCCACCTCATCTGGCCATTCATTTAACTTAGAAAGGTCTGCTTTAATCAGTTACATCAGATTTCATATCTTCAACCAGATTACTCAGGCCTATAAGTGAAACATCCATTTTTTCAAAGGTTTTCAAAATTTCTTTTAATACTGAGGGATTTGTTGTAAATAGAGATGAGCGAACGTGTTCTTCCGAGCTTGATATTCGTGCGAATATTAGGGTGTTCGGGATGTTCGTTATTCGTAACGAACACCATGCGGTGTTCGGGTTACTTTCACTTCCTTCCCTGAGACGTTAGCGCGCTTTTCTGGCCAATTGAAAGACAGGGAAGGCATTACAACTTCCCCCTGCGTCGTTCAAGCCCTATACCACCCCCCTGCAGTGAGTGGCTGGGAAGATCAGGTGTCCGCCTAATATAAAAGTCGGCCACTCCCGCGGCTCGCCTCAGATGCCTGGTGAGTTAGATGAGGGACAGTGCTGTTTGTACCGGAGCTGCTGTAGGGAAAGAATTGGTAGTTAGTGTAGGCTTCAAGACCCCCCAAAGGTCCTTATTAGGGCCACTGATAGCTGTGTGTTGGCTGCTGTTAGCAGTGGCAATTTTTTTTTTCTCAAAATCGTCTCTGCAGAGCGTTGCACCCGGCATTAGGGACAGAAGTGCTGCATAGGCAGGGAGAGTGTTAGGAGTGAGTGTAGCCTTCAAGAACCTCAACGGTCCTTTCTAGGGCCATATTTAACCGTGTGCAGTACTGTCCAGGCTGCTGTTAGCTGTGCTGCATTTTTTTTTACTTCTCAAAATCGCCTCTGCAGAGCATTGCACCCTCCATTGATACTGCAGGGAAAGAATTGTGTAGGCAGGGCCACAACACAGTTATTATTCATTGAATATACGCAGTGCTGCCTTTTGGTGCAAAAAAACGGAAAATATTTCTATTTGTCCTGCCTCTGTCCGTCCTAAGGGCGGTGGACACGTGTCGGCTGCGTCTGCAACCTTTAAAAATCAGACGCACCCAGCTACGTTTTACTCCTGGCTTCGCCATTTGCTTTCCTTCATTGGGAAAAAAAATACCTGCTCTGCCACAGTTAATAACTCTGCTACCCTCACGTTCTGTGACACATTAGCAGGAAAACAGCACAGTTATTAAACTTCTCATGTTCATAGAATATACGTAGTGCTGCCTTTTGGTGCAAAAAAACGGAAAATAATTCTATTTGTCCTGCCTCTGTCCGTCCTAAGGGCGGTGGACACGTGTCAGCTGCGTGTGCAACCTTTAAAAATCAGACGCACCCAGCTACGTTTTACTCCTGGCTTCGCCATTTGCTTTCCTTAATTGGGAAAAAAAATACCTGCTCTGCCACAGTTAATAACTCTGCTACCCTCACGTTCTGTGACACATTAGCAGGAAAACAGCACAGTTATTAAACTTCTCATGTTCATTGAATATACGCAGTGCTGCCTTTTGGTGCAAAAAAACGGAAAATAATTCTATTTGTCCTGCCTCTGTCCGTCCTAAGGGCGGTGGACACGTGTCGGCTGCGTGTGCAACCTTTAAGAATCAGACGCACCCAGCTACGTTTTACTCCTGGCTTCGCCATTTGCTTTCCTTAATTGGGAAAAAAAATACCTGCTCTGCCACAGTTAATAACTCTGCTACCCTCACGTTCTGTGACACATTAGCAGGAAAACAGCACAGTTATAAAAATTAAGTTTATACATTCACTAGAGGCAGTGGGGCCTTTCGTTTTCAAAAAAGGGAAAAAATTATATTTGGCCTGCAGTCTTGCGCCAATTTATTTCCTGCCTGTGAAATCAAATCACTGGTAATACAGCATGCTGAGGGGTAGGGGTAGGCCTAGAGGACGTGGACGCGGCCGAGGACGCGGAGGGCCAAGTCAGGGTGTGGGCACAGGCCGAGCTCCTGATCCAGGTGTGTCGCAGCCGACTGCTGCGCGATTAGGAGAGAGGCACGTTTCTGGCGTCCCCACATTCATCGCCCAATTAATGGGTCCACGCGGGAGACGGTTATTAGAAAATGAGCAGTGTGAGCAGGTCCTGTCCTGGATGGCAGAAAGTGCTTCGAGCAACCTATCGTCAACCCGCAGTTCTGCGCCGTCCACTGCTGCAAATCCGAATCCTCTGTCTGCTGCTCCTCCTTCCTCCCAGCCTCCTCATTCCACTACAATGACACCTGCTCAGGAGCGGGAACACTCCCAGGAACTGTTCTCGGGCCCCTGCTTAGATTGGGCAGCAGCGGTTCCTCTCCCACCAGAGGAGTTTATCGTCACTGATGCCCAACCATTCGAAAGTTCCCGGGGTCCGGGGGAAGAGGCTGGGGACTTCCGCCAACTGTCTCAACAACTTTCTGTGGGTGAGGAGGACGATGACGATCAGACACAGTTGTCTTGCAGTGAGGTAGTAGTAAGGGCAGTAAGTCCGAGGGAGCAGCGCACAGAGGATTCGGAGGAAGAGCAGCAGGAGGATGAGGTGACTGACCCCACCTGGTGTGCAACGCTTACTCAGGAGGACAGGTCTTCAGAGGGGGAGTCAAGGGCATCAGCAGGGCAGGTTGCAAGAGGCAGTGCGGTGGCCAGGGGTAGAGGCAGGGCCAGACCGAATAATCCACCAAGTGTTTCCCAAAGCGCCCCCTCGCGCCATGCCACCCTGCAGAGGCCGAGGTGCTCTAAGGTCTGGCAGTTTTTCACAGAGACGCCTGACGACCGACGAACAGTGGTGTGCAAACTTTGTCGCGCAAAGCTCAGCCGGGGAGCCAACACCAACAGCCTCACCACCACCACCATGCGCAGACATATGATGGCCAAGCACCCCACAAGGTGGGACGAAGGCCGTTCAGCGCCTCCGGTTTGCACCCCTGCCTCTCCCCCTGTGCCCCAACCTGCCACTGAGATGCAACCCCCCTCTCAGGACACAGGCACTACTGTCTCCTGGCCTGCACCCACACCCTCACCTCCGCTGTCTTCGGCCCCATCCAGCAGTGTAGTTCAGCGCACCGTCCAGCCGTCGCTTGCGCAACTGTTGGAGCGCAAGCGCAAGTACGCCGCCACGCACCCGCACGCTCAAACGTTAACCGTCCGCATAGCAAAATTCATCAGCCTTGAGATGCTGCCGTATAGGGTTGTGGAAACGGAGTCCTTCAAAAGAATCATGGAGGCGGCGGCCCCGCGCTACTCAGTTCCCAGTCGCCACTACTTTTCCCGATGTGCCGTCCCAGCCCTGCACGACCACGTCTCCCGCAACATTGTACGCGCCCTCACCAACGCGGTTACTGCCACGGTCCACTTAACTACGGACACATGGACAAGCACAGGCGGGCAGGGCCACTACATCTCCCTGACGGCACATTGGGTGAATTTAGTGGAGGCTGGGACAGAGTCAGAGCCCGGGACCGCTCACGTCCTACCCACCCCCAGAATTGCGGGCCCCAGCTCGGTGGTGGTATCTGCGGAGGTGTATGCTTCCTCCACTAAAGCACCCTCCTCCTCCTCCTCCTCTGTCTCGCAATCAAGATGTGTTAGCAGCAGCACGTCGCCAGCAGTCGGTGTCGCGCGGTGTGGCAGCACAGCGGTGGGCAAGCGTCAGCAGGCCGTGCTGAAACTACTCAGCTTAGGTGATAAGAGGCACACGGCCCACGAACTGCTGCAGGGTCTGACAGAGCAGACCGACCGCTGGCTTGCGCCACTGAGCCTCCAACCGGGCATGGTCGTGTGTGACAACGGCCGTAACCTGGTGGCGGCTCTGCAGCTCGGCAGCCTCACGCACGTGCCATGCCTGGCCCACGTCTTTAATTTGGTGGTTCAGCGCTTTCTGAAAAGCTACCCACGCTTGTCAGACCTGCTCGTAAAAGCGCGCCGGCTCTGCGCACATTTTCGCAAGTCCCACACGGACGCTGCCACCCTGCACACCCTGCAACATCACTTTAAGCTGCCAGTGCACCGACTGCTGTGCGACGTGCCCACACGGTGGAACTCTACGCTCCACATGTTGGCCAGGCTCTATGAACAGCGTAGAGCTATAGTCGAATACCAACTCCAACATGGGCGGCGCAGTGGGAGTCAGCCTCCTCAATTCCTTTCAGAAGAGTGGGCCTGGTTGGCAGACATCTGCCATGTCCTTGGTAATTTTGAGGAGTCTACCCAGGTGGTGAGCGGCGATGCTACAATCATTAGCGTCACCATTCCTCTGCTATGCATCTTGAGAAATTCCCTGCAAACCATAAAGGCAGCTGCTTTGCGCTCGGAAACGGGGGCGGGGGAAGACAGTATGCCGCTGGATAGTCAGGGCACCCTCCTGTCTATTTCTCAGCGCGTACAGGAGGAGGAGGAGCATGAGGAGGATGAGGAGGAGGGGGAAGAGACAGCTTGGCCCGCTGCTGACGGTACACCGGCTGATTGCCTGTCATCCTTTCAGCGTGTATGGCCTGAGGAGGAGGAGGAGGAGGAGGAGGATCCTGAAAGTGATCTTCCTAGTGAAGACAGCCATGTGTTGCGTACAGGTACCCTGGCACACATGGCTGACTTCATGTTAGGATGCCTTTCTCGTGACCCTCGCGTTGCACGCATTCTGGCCACGACGGATTACTGGGTGTACACACTGCTCGATCCACGGTATAAGGAGAACCTGCCCACTCTCATTCCCAAAGAGGAAAGGGGTTCGAGAGTGTTGCTATACCACAGGACCCTTGCGGACAAGCTGATGGTAAAATTCCCAGCCGACAGCGCTAGTGGCAGAAGGCGCAGTACCGAGGGCAAGGTAGCAGGGGAGGTGCGTAGATCGAGCAGCATGTACATCCCAGGCAGTGCAACAGTCTTTAAGGGCCTGGCCAGCTTTATGGCTCCCCACCAAGACTGTGTCACCGCTCCCCAGTCACGGCTGAGTCGGCAGGAGCACTGTAAAAGGATGGTGAGGGAGTACGTAGCGGATCGCACGACCATCCTTGGTGACGCCTCTGCCCCCTACAACTACTGGGTGTCGAAGCTGGACACGTGGCCTGAACTAGCGCTGTATGCCCTGGAGGTGCTTGCTTGTCCTGCGGCTAGCGTCTTGTCGGAGAGGGTGTTTAGTGCGGCTGGGGGAATCATCACAGATAAGCGTAGCCGCTTGTCAACCGACAGTGCCGACAGGCTAACACTCATCAAGATGAACAAAGGCTGGATTTCCCCAGACTTCTGTTCTCCACCAGCGGACAGCAGCGATACGTAAGCAATACGTAGGCTGCACCCGCGGATGGGGACATTTCTGCTTCATCAATCTGTGTCTAATATTCCTCCTACTCCTCCTGCTCCTCCTCCTGAAACCTCACGTATTCACGCTGAACGGGCAATTTTTCTTAGGGCCACAAGGCTCACTCAAATAATTTTTCTGAACAATTTTTATAAGTTTCAATGCGCTTAAAAGCGTTGGAACTTTAACTTGAACCAATTTTTCGTTACACTGGGCTGCCTCCAGGCCTAGTTACCACTTAAGCCACATTAACCAAAGCGATTCACCTGCCATCTTGGTTGGGCATGGCCAATTTTTACTGAGGTACATTAGTACTGTTGGTACACCAAATTTTTGGGGCCCTCACCTACAGTGTAATCATAGCAATTTGTATGTTCTTCGCCTGCACTCATGGTACAGAAAGGTGTGTGGGGTTGGCGTACACTTTAGCTACATAAATGTAACTTGGGCCTTGGCTATACTAAGGCTACTGAAATGGAACTAAGACTGCGCTCCCGCTATACTGCTGCTTCGGAATTGTTACTGGGGTCTGTCTTGAGTGCTACTATTGCTGACATGGAACGAAGACTGCGCTCCTCCTATAATGCTGCTAGTGATATGTTAGTGGGGCCTGTCCTTATGCTACGGCTGAAATGTTACGAATTCTGGGCTCTGCCTATACCGCTGCTAATGGTATGTCTCTGGGGTGTGGAAACAGAGGCTTCCCAAAGACATGATGGCGGCGAGGCCATTTCCCACCAACGCGGTTACTGTAAAGGTGCATATAACCACGGACACGTGGAGAGGACACGTAGTGCCTCAAAAACATCCCCCTCCTCCTCCAACAGGGAAAACATTCTTGGCAAATGCCTTTGCATTGGTTCGTCTGGTGGCAGTCCAAGAATTTCACCTTTACCGACACAACAAGAGAGCCCCCACACCATCCCCCCGCCACGGCCCACTTAATCCTGGCCGCATTCCGAAAACCAACAAAATACAACCGTGCTACTAGGTCCGCAGTCACCACCACATTACCACCAACGCGGTTACTGTAAAGGTGCATATAACCACGGACACGTGGAGAGGACACGTAGTGCCTCAAAAACATCCCCCTCCTCCTCCAACAGGGAAAACATTCTTGGCAAATGCCTTTGCATTGGTTCGTCTGGTGGCAGTCCAAGAATTTCACCTTTACCGACACAACAAGAGAGCCCCCACACCATCCCCCCACCACGGCCCACTTAATCCTGGCCGCATTCCGAAAACCAACAAAATACAACCGTGCTACTAGGTCCGCAGTCACCACCACATTCCCACCAACGCGGTTACTGTTAAGGTGCATATTACCAGTCTGACTGGGGCATGCAGACACCTTGACAGAATGAATAGTGTGTGGCACATAGGTTCCCCATTGCTATGCCTACGTGTGCAGCTCCTGATGGCGGTGGCACAGGATTCTATTTCTCATTGCTTCTGTACAGCATTGTGGGCTATCGCCCCGCCCCTTTTAAAGAGGGTCGCTGCCTAGCCATGCCAACCCTCTGCAGTGTGTGTCTGCGGTTCCTCCTCATGGCAGACGCACTTCTAAATAGACATGAGTGTGGCGTGGCATGAGGGCAGCTGAAGGCTGCGCAGGGACACTTTGGTGTGCGCTGTGGGGGGGAGGGGGGGCGGTTGGTCAGCATGTAACCCAGGAGAAGTGGCAGCGGAGTGTCATCCAGGCAGTGATTGTGCTTTGTTGTAGCTAGTGTGGTGCTTAGCAAAGGTATGCCATGCTAATGAGGGCTTTTCAGAAGTAAAAGTTGTTGGGAGGGGGGGGGCCCACTCTTGCCGGTATTGTGGCTTAATAGTGGGACCTGTGAACTTGAGATGCAGCCCAACATGTAGCCCCTCGCCTGCCCTATCCGTTTCTGTGTCATTCCCATCACTTTCTTGAATTGCCCAGATTTTCACACATGAAAACCTTAGCGAGCATCGGCGAAATACAAAAATGCTCTGGTCGCCCATTGACTTCAATGGGGTTCGTTGTTCGAAACGAACCCTCGAACATCGCGGGAAGTTCGTTCCGAATAACGAACACCCGAACATTTTGGTGTTCGCTCATCTCTAGTTGTAAACGGGTCATTCTCATGTTTATTCCCATTTTCTGGCAGAGACATAGCTGCTAGCATAAGGTCGCCTACACACAACCAGGTCGTAATAATCCTGTAATATCATAGCGCTCTAGAAAGGCATCTAGTCCCTTCTTAACCCCTTAGTGACCAAGCCTGTTTGCGCCTTAATAACCAGACCAAATTTTGGAAATCTGACATGTGTCACTTTGACATAGCATAACTCCGTAAAGGTTTTGCTTATCCAAGTGATTCTGACATTGTTTTTTCGCCACATGTTGTACTTCATTTAGGTTGTGAAAATAGTGCGATAGAATTTGTGTATATTTATTAAAAGTGCCAAAATTGGGAAAATTTTGAAAAGAATTTCTTTTTTTCACATTTTCAACTACGATATCTCAAATATGTGCAAACATACTGTACAAATTCTTGATAAAATATATATTTCCATCTGTTTACTTTATTCTGGGCACACATTAGAAAAAGTTTAGTTTTTTTTTAACCATTTAAGAGACGTGCAAATTTAACATTGATTATCAGCATTTTGAGGAACACTTTATTTTCCGGCACCAAGCCAAGATTACAAAGGCTCATAGATGTCAGAATGATAGATACCCCCACAAATGACCCTATTTTAAAAACTACACCCCTTAATGTATTCACTGAGGGGGGTCGTGAGTATTTTTACCTCACAGATTTTTTTCAGGAATTAATGCAATTTAGAGGAGAAAAAATAAAATGTCATGTTTTTGCAAATATGCTATTTAAAAGATGGGATTTTTTTCTATAATGCACATGAAAATGCATATTTGCACCCAAAATGGATACCCCCGTTTGTCCTGTGTTCAGAAACATACCAATTGTAGCCCTAATCTTCTGTCCATATGCACAACGGGGCCCAAACCGAAAAGAGCAGACGGTGACTTTCAGAACAGTGATTTTACTTGATGGCGATTTCAGCCCCATTGCCCAATTGTAGAGCCCTTGATGGACCAAAATGACAGAGAACCCCACAAATGACCCCATTTTGAAAACAAGACCCCTTAACGAATTCCTCCAGGGGTGTACTGTGTATTTTGACCCCAAGGCTTTTGAATGAATCTAAGCAAAGCAGAAGGAAAAAATTATGATTTTCATTTTTTTGGCAATCATGTCACTTTCAAACCCATTTTTTTTTTGGACAGCACACATATAAATGAAGACTTTCACCCCAAAATAGATACCCTCATTTGTCCCGTGTTCAGAAACATACCCACTGTGGCCCTAAAATTATGTCCGTATTCACAATGGGGCCCAAAACGAAAGGAGCAGCCGGTGGCTTTTAGAGCAGACATTTTGCGTGAAGGCGTTTTAGGCCCCATTGCCCACTTGTAGAACCCTTGAGCGGCCAAAACGACAGAGGACCCCCACAAATGATCCCATTTTGAAAACTAGACCACTTAACGCATACACCTAGGGGTGTACTGTATATTTTAACCCCACAGTTTTTGAATGAATCTGAGCAAAGCAGATGGAAAAAATTACGATTTAAAATTTTTTTGGCAGTTGTGTCATTTTAAAAACATTTTTTTGTATAGCGTACATAAGAATGAAAAAGTTCACCCCAAAATGGATACCCCCTTTTGTCTTGTTTTCAGAGACATACCCATTGTGGCCTTAATATGGGACTCAAAAGGAAAGGCGCATCAAACTTCAACTGTGTCTTAAATTTTACGTAATCGCCATTATCTATTGGATAACGGAGATCACATGACCGGAAACCACTCACTGCGGCCCTTGGTCACTGCTCCAGGCTCTTGGCTACATTTAGTAGCCAGGAGCAAGGAGACTTTGAATTTCCAGGGCCCTCAACAGCTTTTGCGCTTGCGTCCGCCATTTTGCTAATGGGCACATGCGCCAAAGTTGGGGAAAGGTCCGTGGATAAAGATCCCGTCAGGGGACATCACCAGAGGCCTTAGGTAAGTAATTTCACCTCCCCTCACGAATCTGATCTGTGATTGGAGGTGAAATTTTCACTTAATTTACTTTTACGTGATCGCTGTTTTCAATTGTAAAACGGCGATCATGTGACCAGGAACAGCGTTTTGCGGGCCCCAGTGAAATCTCCAGGCTCTCGGTTACATTTGGTAGCCAGGAGCAGGGAGATTTCAAATTACCCTGGCAATCTGTGCCTTTTGCACATGCGTCCGCCATCTTGGTGGCGGGCGCGTGCACAGAAGCCGTGGTGAAGTCCACGGATAAATGTGGTGCCTTAGGTACGTTATTTCATCTCCCCTCACGGATATGATCCGTGAGGGGAGATGAAACTTGAACTTTTTTTTCTTTTTTTTTTACTTTTTAAAAACTTTTTTTTATTTTACATGATCGCTGCTATCCATTGGATAGCAGCAATCATGTGACCGGGAACCGCAAACAGCAGCTCCCGGTGACATCCCTCTGCTCTCGGCTGCACATGGGAGCCGGGAGCAGAAGAATTTTTACATTTCCCGGGCCGCGCACGCCTTCTGAGCGCGCGCCCAACATATGATGTCTGGCGCACATGCACAGAAGGCGCCAACGGGACCTGGAGGCTGGGAAACCGCCGGTCATTGGGGCGAAGGCGGGTAAGTACTTTTAGCTGCCCCGATGGATTCGATCCACCGGGGCAGCTGAATCTTTCACTTTTTTAAACTTTTTACTAACTTTTATATGATCGCCGGCATTCGGTAAATGCCAGCGATCATGTGACCGGGGGAGGGGACCCGCGGCCCGGAATGGCAGCTCCAGCTTGCCGGCTACCTCCGGGAGACGGCAGCATGGAGCTACCACGTCGTCAGCTTGCAGGGCCTTACTCCCTGCAGGAAACATATTTCTACGTCCTCAGGGAATAAGGCCCAGCAAGTGAGGACGTAAAAAGACTATGGGCCGGTCGTTAAGGGGTTAAACTCCTCTATGGATTTTGCCATTACCACGTCCTCAGACAGAGAGTTCCACAGTCTCACTGCTCTTATGGTGAAAAACACCCTTCTGTGTTGGTGATGAAACCTACTTTCTTCTACATGTAGCGGATACCCTCTTGCTCTATAAATGGTTCTAAAATAGGATCAAATGAGCTGCGCACACCGGGGCTTATTTATTACACAACAGTCATCTGGCGCAAATTATGCCAGAAACTAGCTCATAAGCTTTGTGCAACATTTACTATGTGTTTTCAGATACTTTGGGACAGTTTTCCCAACTTGTCTGAAAAAGAGCATAGTCTAAATTGCTCCTCAATTTTTGCATACACTAAGCCAACAAATAGGTGCTCTAAACTTAGACTAGACAGTCTTAAAACTTAGCCAATTTATTCAGCCGACCACTATGATAAATCTGGTGCATTTTAAGACTGCGTAGTCTAAGTTTGCACTGTCTGACTTTTATGCAGCATTAGTTTTAAAAAAAACTCAGTCTGTTTAGGTGTAATTAGAGAAGAACCCCTGAGCCTAGTATATCCATCCATAGATTTATTTTTATTGGAGGGAATTAGAAAAGGGCTCAGGTATTTTTGTAGAAAAGATTCCACCTGTAGGGCTCAAACAGATGGGCATGATTTTGTCCCATCATGCAGCTGGGAAAATCACGGCTGCATAATGGGACATAACTAAACCATTGATTTTTATGGTCTCGTTTTCACCAGCAGGATTCTCAGGTGCATGCTGTCAGTGCCGCAATAACACAAAGGTTGGAGCAGAAGCCTCCGCGCCAACCTCTGTGTAGTGGCTGGCGTTTGTAACAGCTCTCATTGATTTCAATAACTAGTCCCTTTCCCCTCCTGCCCTATCTTTCTCGCACGTAGTATTAGGTTAAATATAGAGATGAGCGAGCACCAAAATGCTCGGGTGCTCGTTACTCGGGACGAAATTATCGCGATGCTCGAGGGTTCGTTTCGAGTAACGAACCCCATTGAAGTCAATGGGCGACCCGAGCATTTTTGTAAATCGCCGATGCTCGCTAAGGTTTTCATTTGTGAAAATCTGGGCAATTAAAGAAAGTGATGGGAACGACACAGCAACGGATAGGGCAGGCGAGGGGCTACATGTTGGGCTGCATCTCAAGTTCCCAGGTCCCACTATTAAGCCAAAATAGTGGCAAGAGTGCCCCCCCCCCTCCCAACAACTTTTACTTCTGAAAAGCCCTCATTAGCAATGCATATCTTAGCTAAGCACCACACTACCTCCAACAAAGCACAATCACTGCTTGCATGACACTCCACTGCCACTTCTCCTGGGTTACATGCTGCCAATCCCCCCACCCCCCCACCCCCTGCACTACCCAGTGTCCACAGCGCACACCAAATTGTCCCTGCGCAGCCTTCAGCTGCCCTCATGCCACACCACCCTCATGTCCATTTATAAGTGCGTCTGTCATGAGGAGGAACCGCAGGCACACACTGCAGAGGGTTGGCATGGCTAGGCAGCGACCCTCTTTAAAAGGGGCGGGGCGATAGCCCACAATGCTGTACAGAAGCAATGAGAAATATAATCCTGTGCCACCGCCATCAGGAGCTGCACACGTGGGCATAGCAATGGGGAACCTATGTGCCACACACTATTCATTCTGTCAAGGTGTCTGCATGCCCCAGCCAGACCGCGTTTTTTTATAAATAGTCACAGGCAGGTACAACTCCGCAATGGGAATTCCGTGTGCACCCACAGCATGGGTGGCTCCCTGGAACCCACCGGCTGTACATAAATGTATCCCATTGCAGTGCCCATCACAGCTGAGGTAACGTCTAATTAAATGCAGGTGGGCTTCGGCCCACACTGCATGCCCCAGTCACACTGGGGTTCTTTAGAAGTGGACACATGCAGTTACAACTCCCTGTGGACCCACAGCATGGGTGGGTGCCAGGAAGCCACCGGCGGTACATAAATATATCCCATTGCATTGCCCAGTACAGCTGATGTAACGTCAGCTTTAATGCAGGTGGGCAAAAAATTAATTGGATTACACTGTAGGCGAGGGCCCCAAAAAATTGGTGTACCAACAGTACTTATGTACGTCAGAAAAATTGCCCATGCCCAACCAAGAGGGCAGGTGAAACCCATTAATCGCTTTGGTTAATGTGGCTTAATTTGTAACTAGGCCTAGAGGCAGCCCAGTTAAAATAAAAATTGGTTCAGGTGAAAGTTTCAACACTTTAATGATCATTGATCAATGATCACTGAGCCTTGTGGGCCTAAGAAAAATTGCCCGTTCGGCGTGATTACGTCAGGTTTCAGGAGGAGGAGGAGGATGAATATTATACACAGGCTTTGTTCATCTTGATGAGTGTAAGCCTGTCGGCACTGTCGGTTGACAGGCGGGTACGCTTATCTGTGATGATTCCCCCAGCCGCACTAAACACCCTCTCTGACAAGACGCTAGCCGCAGGACAAGCAAGCACCTCCAGGGCATGCAGCGCGAGTTCAGGCCACGTGTCCAGCTTCGACACCCAGTAGTTGTAGGGGGCAGAAGCGTCACGGAGGACGGTCGTGCGATCGGCTACGTACTCCCTCACCATCCTTTTACAGTGCTCCCGCCGACTCAGCCTTGACTGGGGAGCGGTGACACAGTCTTGCTGGGGAGCCAGAAAGCTGTCAAAGGCCTTAGAGAGTGTTCCCCTGCCTGCGCTGTACATGCTGCCTGATCTCTGCGCCTCCCCTGCTACCTGGCTCTCGGAACTGCGCCTTCGGCCACTAGCGCTGTCGGATGGGAATTTTACCATCAGTTTGTCCGCCAGGGTCCTGTGGTATAGCATCACTCCCGAACCCCTTTCCTCTTCGGGTATGAGAGTGGAAAGGTTCTCCTTATACCGTGGGTCGAGCAGTGTGTACACCCAGTAATCCGTAGTGGCCAGAATGCGTGTAACGCGAGGGTCACGAGAAAGGCATCCTAACATGAAGTCAGCCATGTGTGCCAGGGTACCTGTACGCAACACATGGCTGTCCTCACTAGGAAGATCACTTTCAGGATCCTCCTCCTCCTCCTCCTCCTCCTCAGGCCATACACACTGAAAGGATGACAGGCAAGCAGCATGGGTACCCTCAGCAGTGGGCCAAGCTGTCTCTTCCCCCTCCTCCTCATCCTCCTCATGCTCCTCCTCCTCCTCAACGCGCTGAGATATAGACAGGAGGGTGCTCTGACTATCCAGCGACATACTGTCTTCCCCCGCCTCTGTTTCCGAGCGCAAAGCATCTGCCTTTATGCTTTGCAGGGAACTTCTCAAGAGGCATAGCAGAGGAATGGTGACGCTAATGATTGCAGCATCGCCACTCACCATCTGGGTAGACTCCTCAAAGTTTCCAAGGACCTGGCAGATGTCTGCCAACCAGGCCCACTCTTCTGTAAAGAATTGAGGAGACTGACTCCCACTGCGCCACCTATGTTGGAGTTGGTATTCCACTATAGCTCTACACTGCTCATAGAGCCTGGTCAACATGTGGAGCGTAGAGTTCCACCGTGTGGGCACGTCGCACAGCAGGCGGTGCACTGGCAGATGAAACCGATGTTGCAGGGTGCGCAGGGTGGCAGCGTCCGTGTGGGACTTGCGGAAATGTGCGCAGAGCCGGCGCACCTTTCCGAGCAGGTCTGACAAGCGTGGGTAGCTTTTCAGAAAGCGCTGAACCACCAAATTAAAGACGTGGGCCAGGCATGGCACGTGCGTGAGGCTGCCGAGCTGCAGAGCCGCCACCAGGTTACGGCCGTTGTCACACACGACCATGCCCGGTTGGAGGCTCAGCGGCGCAAGCCAGCGGTCGGTCTGCTCTGTCAGACCCTGCAGCAGTTCATGGGCCGTGTGCCTCTTCTCTCCTAAGCTGAGTAGTTTCAGCACGGCCTGCTGACGCTTGCCCACCGCTGTGCTGCCACGCCGCGCGACACCAACTGCTGGCGACGTGCTGCTGCTGACACATCTTGATTGCGAGACAGAGGTTGCATAGGAGGAGGAGGAGGAGGGTGGTTTAGTGGAGGAAGCATACACCGCCGCAGATACCACCACCGAGCTGGGGCCCGCAATTCTGGGGGTGGGTAGGACGTGAGCGGTCCCAGGCTCTGACTCTGTCCCAGCCTCCACTAAATTCACCCAATGTGCCGTCAGGGAGATATAGTGGCCCTGCCCGGCTGTGCTTGTCCACGTGTCCGTTGTTAAGTGGACCTTGGCAGTAACCGCATTGGTGAGGGCGCGTACAATGTTGCGGGAGACGTGGTCGTGCAGGGCTGGGACGGCACATCGGGAAAAGTAGTGGCGACTGGGAACTGAGTAGCGCGGGGCCGCCGCCGCCATCATACCTTTGAAAGCCTCCGTTTCCACAACCCTATACGGCAGCATCTCCAGGCTGATAAATTTGGCTATGTGCACGTTTAACGCTTGAGCGTGCGGGTGCGTGGCGGCGTACTTGCGCTTGCGCTCCAACACTTGCGCTAGCGACGGTTGGACGGTGCGCTGAGAGACATTGGTGGATGGGGCCGAGCACAGCGGAGGTGAGGATGTGGGTGCAGGCCAGGAGACGGTAGTGCCTGTGTCCTGAGAGGGGGCTTGGATCTCAGTGGCAGGTTGGGGCACAGGGGGAGAGGCAGCGGTGCAAACCGGAGGCGGTGAACGGCCTTCGTCCCACCTTGTGGGGTGCTTGGCCATCATATGTCTGCGCATGCTGGTGGTGGTGAGGCTGGTGGTGGTGGATCCCCGGCTGATCTTGGCACGACAAAGGTTGCACATCACTGTTCGTCGGTCGTCTGCACTCTCAGTGAAAAACTGCCAGACCTTTGAGCACCTCGGCCTCTGCAGGGTGGCATGGCGCGAGGGGGCGCTTTGGGAAACAGTTGGTGGATTATTCGGTCTGGCCCTGCCTCTACCCCTGGCCACCGCACCGCCTCTTCCAACCTGCCCTGCTGCTGCACTTGCCTCCCCCTCTGAAGACCTGTCCTCAGTAGGCGTAGCAAACCAGGTGGGGTCAGTCACCTCATCGTCCTGCTGCTCTTCCTCCGAATCCTCTGTGCGCTCCTCCCTCGAACTTACTCCAATTACTACTACCTGAGTGATAGACAACTGTGTCTCATCGTCATCGTCCTCCTCACCCACTGAAAGCTCTTGAGACAGTTGCCGGAAGTCCCCAGCCTCATCCCCCGGACCCCGGGAACTTTCCAAAGGTTGGGCATCGGTCACGACAAACTCCTCCGGTGGGAGAGGATTCGGAACCATTGCTGCCCATTCTGGGCAGGGGCCCGAGAACAGTTCCTGGGAGTCTGCCTGCTCCTCAGAATGTGTCATTGTAATGGAGTGAGGAGGCTGGGAGGAAGGAGGAGCAGCAGCCAGAGGATTCTGAGTTGCAGCAGTGGACGGCGCAGAATTCTGGGTGGTCGATAGATTGCTGGATGCACTTTCTGCCATCCACGACAGGACCTGCTCATACTGCTCATTTTCCAACAAAGGTCTACCGCGTGGACCCATTAATTGTGAGATGAATGTGGGGACGCCAGAAATGTGCCTCTCTCCTAATACCGCAGCAGTCGGCTGTGATACGCCTAGATCAGGAGCTCGGCCTGTGCCCACACCCTGACTTGGGCCTCCGCGTCCTCGCCCGCGTCCACGTCCTCTAGGCCTACCCCTACCCCTCAGCATGCTGTATTACCAGTAGTGCAGAAACAGAACCGTGTAATTAAATGTGCCGCTTATTGGCCTGTGGTTGGAGGCTGACTTCGCTTACGGAACGCACAGCAGAGGCAGGAAAGAATTTTGCGCAAGCCTGCTGTAACACTTAGCTGGCTGCGTATGAATTAGGACAACTACCCCCAGCAGAGACGCAGTACAGTCAGGACGGTCACAGGCAGCACAAATAGATTTTTTTTCCCAAATTTTTTTGGAAAAGCCCACTGCCTATATAGACTGGATATGTCTTTCACTGTCCCTGCCTCACCACCACTACTGGCCATGGACTATGTAAAATTACTGCAGACTGTTTCACTCTGGACAGGATGACAGCGGTGATGTAAGAGACAACGCAGAGGCAGGAAAGAATTTTGCGCAAGCCTGCTGTAACACTTAGCTGGCTGCGTATGAATTAGGACAACTACCCCCAGCAGAGACGCAGTACAGTCAGGATGGTCACAGGCAGCCCAAATAGATTTTTTTTCCCAAATTTTTTTGGAAAAGCCCACTGCCTATATAGACTGGATATGTCTTTCACTGTCCCTGCCTCACCACCACTACTGGCCGTGGAGTATGTAAAATGACTGAAGGATGCAATGCTCTGGACGCAATGCTCTGCACGGCCGATATACAAAAAAAAAAAAAAAATGTGCAATACTGCAAAAAGCAGCCTCAACAGTACTGCACACGGTCAGATGTGGCCCTAAGAAGGACCGTTGGGGTTCTTGAAGCCTAAAATCAATCCTAACACTCCCTATAGCAGCTCCGGCATCAGCAGCACTTTCCCTGATCTCTGTCAGAATGCATCTGTGGCGAGCCGCGGGAGGGGCCGATTTATATACTCGGGTGACACCTGATCTCACCAGCCACTCACTGCAGGGGGGTGGTATAGGGCTTGAGCGTCGCAGGGGGAAGTTGTAATGCCTTCCCTGTCTTTCTATTGGCCAGAAAAGCACGCTAACGTCTCAGAGATGAAAGTGAAAGTAACTCGAACATCGCGTGGTGCTCGCCTCTAGTAACGAGCATCTCGAACACGCTAATACTCGAACAAGTATCAAGCTCGGACGAGTACGTTCGCTCATCTCTAATCGTTATAGCTTTTGCATCATAAGCAGTGTCTCTATAACATTTCCCTCACTAAACATGACATTAGCATATCTTTCCTTCATACTTTAGGCATCATCATTTGCATTACAATTTCTTCATTAAGGCCGTATTTATACAGCCAATAAGCCCAAAAGTCTCGGATCCGACTTACATCGCACAGAACATGGACAGCATGTCCATATTCTATACAATTAGCATGAGACCGCATATCTACATGTTCTATCCTCATACGAGACTCATACGAAAATAGGACATGCTGCGGTTTTTCCATCTCACAGCAACGCGTATGTCCATAGACCCATTGCAAACAATGGGATCTTTCTGCATGAGAGTTTTTTGCGTCTCACAACAACAATATCATCCGTGTAAACAAGGCCTTAATGTGTTTTTCAGGGAAATACAATTGATGACCTATCCTCAGGACCCCAGACAATCAGTTGATTGGGCGACCACTGTCAGTGCTGCAACACATATGGGTACTGAGCCAAGGCTGCTGCTCTGACCCCTGTGTAGTGCCCAGTGTTTGTAACTGCAGGTGCATCTCTCATTGAATTTAATGGGAGCTGCACCTGCAATTCAAACAGGCAAATTAGCAGCTAACCTTAACACAGAGAAATATTGTAGATCATATTGAAGACTTCATCGCAGCATGCTCTATTTCTCTGTATACCACGCAACGTGAGCAGTATACATTGGTATATGCAGCATATGAAACTCTAACCATAAGCAATACATTGCATACAGGCGGCGTTTTCAAAAGCAACTCCACTCTGAAACAGAGCGGGGAATTTAAAACAAAAAGAAAGAGTCACACTGCGCATGTGATATGCGGGCATGCGCGGTGTACTTGCAACCATACATGGTCTCTGCCAGCACAGACGGTGTTTACAAACATCGCTAAAATGCTGCAGGAAGACCCAAAGTGTTTTACCAATACGTTCGTTGTAACGAGCCCCTAGAGAGACACAAAAAGCGGATTTCTGTTTCTTATATGCTACTCTTCTACTTTGCAGCTTAACTTTAGTGGGATAACTTGCTACAACTTCTATTTTAAGCCATTAAACGTCTGTTGTTCTCTTAACACAACAAAAGTCTTCCTAAAGTAATTGAAAGAGTAAACTAGCTGTGGCACAGAAAGTTATCTGCAGTCTCACGTTAAACTTTGCTACATCTATCTATATATATATAATTATTTATTTAACCCCCATTGCAAATTATCTTTATTTGCCAAATTTACAAACTTTCAGCTGTTTACAAAAATAAGAAAATGAATACAAACAATAAAACAATTTAAATAGCTCAATGCAGCTAATATAACAGGTTGTTTCTCCAAATTCACCTCCAAATGCCACTTTTAATGACTAATGCAGTCTAGGACTTATTCAATGCCCTTAATTGAATCCCTCATGTGAACATGCATTTGCAAATCAGGTCCTGTCTCAAGTACATCTCATGCAACTAATGCTACATTTACACGGGATGACTGTCCGCTAAACTACTGCACGACTGCTGATGTCAGCGCTAGTTGTTTAGACAGGCAGATCAGCACTAAAGTATCACTCACTTCTTGCTGACATCTCATTCAACGGTTCACATTCTATGCGAAGCACTGAACGAGGAGCATTTACACGCAGCAAGAAGCCAGCGAACCAGCAATGATTTTTATGCTGGTGGAAAGTGAGCAACAAATGAAAAGTAAATGAATAGCACACAATGGCTTTCCATTAGGACGTAACTATTATAGCACATTTTCGTTCATCTGAGTGATATTTTGTGCTATAATTGTCCAGTGTAAATGGTCCTTAAACAAGGGCTTCATTAAGGCCCATTTAGACGCAACAAGTATCGCTCAAAATTTGCTCAAAAGCCATCTTTTGAGTGATAATCATTGTGTATAAATGTGCCCATCTTTCAGTTCTGTATGAAAATCATTGTTCAGCAGAACAGCTAATAAGCAGGACAACATGCTGTGCTCTGCCAGGGAAGAACTTATCACAGCTGATTGCTTTGTCTCAGCTTTCAGCCCCACCAGCAGAACAGCTGATAAGCAGGACCCTGCTGTCTATGGTACTGAATTCTCCACGGGGAGCTAGAGATTACGATATTTTCTCTTAGCAGCCCATGGCTAAACAATGGAGCTAATTACGGAGCTCAGACCTCCTGCTGAGTTCTGCAACAGTTTCCAGAAGCTCATTTCTATGCAAATGAGGCTGATAAAGTACTTATAGCAATTAGGGCCTCTTAGTACTTTATGCAAAATGATCACTGATCTTTCAATCTTTTGAAAGATTATCTGTGTGTGTAAATGGGCATTTAGTTGTATGTGTACTTAAGATAAAACAGATCAAATAATTGGACTGGCTAGGGCTTTATTTAGTTTGATATTTGATTGATTGTAGATATAGGGCTAAAGGCCCAATTACACTGAGCGATGATTACTCAAAGGACAGTTTGAGTGACAGCTTTGAGCGATGATTTTGCATAAACTATTAAGTAGCTACTCAGCTACTTAATAGCAATTTAGTGAGCAAATCAAGCCATTAGCTGAAAGCAGTTAATAGCCCAAGGGCTCTTATCTACTTTCAACTCTTGTTTTTCCAATGGCAAACAATGCTATCAGCACTACCCATGGACAACTGATTTTTTGAACGATCATCGCTCCGTGTAAATGGGCCTTAAGTCAAGAGAATAGTTGAAAAAGTTAAGAGAAAAGATCACTTACTTGCACAAACAAGGAAAAAGATATGGGGAATGTTTATGAATATCCTGATTACTTACTGTGAGAGGTTCATACCATACAGGAATAAAAGGGTTAGGAATAGGAGAAAACCAATGTGATTAAATAAAGATGTAAGGCTGCTGTCACACAGCCCACTTTTTACCGCGATTAGTGCGGCATTTGAAAGCCATGCTACGCTCCCATTGATTTCAATGGGGCCTCACAGACCTACGCTATTTTCATGCATTTTAGTGCTTTTTAACACACCTTCTCACCCATCACAATGATGAAGTGTGTTAAAAAATGCTGTCAAACACCGAAACATCTTTTAAAAACTCTGCATTTGAAATTGTAGCATTTTACAGGGATTTCAAATGTGGCATTTTGTGAATGCATGTGTGTGAGTTACCTAAAGGGGGCAATAAACAGTAACACACACATGAAAACAATGGAGCTGATTGCAGAGCTCAGACCACCTGCTGGGCACTGCAAACAGGTCCTATATCCAGGATCACTCCATCTAGCTTAGATGTTATCTCCGCTCAATCTGCGGCATCCTTCAAGTCTCATATATGGTAATGTGATGCTCCGCGTCATCAAATACCCCGGGTCTCACGATGTTTGACATCGATGTCAGAGCAGCCACCACGCATGCGTCAACCCAATTGTAAGCGAGTGTGCAATGACGTACCATAACATATCCTAAACCATCTACAAAGGGTACCGCACCACTGCTATAAATACTGCATCACATAGAAAAAATATATATATTTTAAACAGTGTCATAGCACTGCATAGTCAGAATTATAGCTATATGTCATAAACGACCCGCAGTAATTGGAAAGCTGATGCTTCGCATCACTATGCATCCCACCAAGCGTCACATTACCGTGCATGAGACTTGAAGGACGCAGCAGATTGAGCAGAGATAACATCTAAGCTGGACAGAGTGATCCTGAATATAGCACCTGTGGGGGTATTCTTTTTGTTAAGAAAATTCTAGATCAATGTATCAGTTAATTATTCTATATTGCATTGTAGAATAGGAATATATAGCATGATACTAGTATAAGTAGTGAAGGGGTTAAATGAAACCCTTCTATAGGCCTGCATGTCTTCTGAGGTAGACAGATAAAATATAAGACAGTCTGCTAGACCACCCATGTATGTATGTTTACAGATGAGGCCCACAGGAAATAGGACAGACGTCTAGATATGCTTTGCATTCCTTTCTCCTGAATTCATAACGGTTTTATTGTATGTTATAGTTACACCTTAAGAGGTGTAACTTATGTTAATCATTTTTGTTTTAACCTATCATGTATTCTTATTAATCTTGGAGGTATATACTTTTGCTGTGATGTCATTTATGGTACATAAGCTTCAAACACCTTAGAATAAAATGGAAATCATCTGATACCGCACAGGCTGGTGTGATTTGTATTTCTCCTGGGCCCAGACTTCTGCACGAGATCTGGGATCGTCTTCTCTTTGATAAACACATAAATTCTCCTTACATTTTTGGTCCTTCGAGCCGGAAAGACTCACTGCAGAGGGAGAGGACAGCCTGGCTGTGAAAAGGTGGGTCAGAAGTACTCTCCGATCATTAAAAGACCTCCGTCTTGCTTAGACGTCATTAGAGGCCAGTCGGGCATCCTGTCTGAAACAGTGACGTTTTTCCGAACTTGCCTCCCAGATAACATGTAGTAAGTATAACAATGGTTAAACTTTTCTTCTCTCTTCTTCTTCTTCTGTATACTTTAGTGTTAGTAGAATTTACAATGTGTATTGTAAATGAGAGGCAAGTATAGACGAATGGGTTGTCAAGGGACAATAGCAGTAGTCTATGTGAAATGTGTAAGGTAAATGAGAAGTATAGATGAATGGGTTGCCAAGGGGCAATAGCAGTAGTCTATGTGAGACCATAGCCATTGTGAGAAGGCTACAGGAAAGAATTAACTCCGTGCGACACGTAAAAAGCGGTTAGATGACGTCATGGGACACAGGGGTGTCCAGGAACTTTACTTCTTATCTTTCTATTACTTTCTCTTTGATATTGTGTTATAGAGTAACTAAGAATATAAAGAGGGCGGCCGCCTACTAACATAATGTACTATTTGTATTGTTGTCTTATATTGCATGAAGCGAATGTGTGAGTGATTGAGATGAGTGGATCTGATACGTGGGCATTGACCTCTAGGACACATTAAGGACCAACCTCGCTGCGCAGGTTGTTTTCGGACAAGCCCCTTCTTGTGTTCAATGTTCACAGGCCCTACTCGGTAAAACTAAAAGGGACCTTTGCGTTTTCACTAAACATTTTAGTGGCCAGAGGCTTGTTTTATGTTGTTTGTCTTGTAAATCGGCACCAAGAACATAATTACTAACAATTGGAAATATAAACTGTAAGGCATTCTCTTGTGCATGTCTCTGTTGTTGTTGCCAACGACAGGAAGCCCTTCAAGGAGATAAGAAGTACATACACAAGTTAGATCCTGACTATGTCAAATATTGTGACATAAGTGGGAAAAATATGGATTTAAAAAAAAATAAATAAATAAATTAAAAGTTCCTAGTTGTAAAGAATTATGTGATAAAATACGGACAAAATCAGCTAAAAGATCAGCAGAAATACGGATTATCCGCTGCTGAAGTCTGGTTAAAAGAAGCCCCAAACTGTCACGCCCATATAAAAATAGACCCCCGACAGTTTGATGAACAATTCAAAGGGTTAATGAGGAGTTCCAATTGAATGAAAAATAGAGAGAGCAGATAGAATAATTCTATGGCCAGAATTATGGGAAGTCTAGGGATTTTGCCCGAGAGTGCCCTGAGAAACAATGTTCTCAGCCACCTTGGGGAAAAATGACTAGGAGGGGTCGATGTACAACACTTGGAGGATCTCATGGCAATTTCTACTGCCTGAGATAGATCTCCAGGTGAATGGGCGGATGATTACTTTCCTGGTGGGCTCAGGAGCCACCAGGACATTAATACATCCCAATATGTAGCCAATGTTAAATGTAGTAATAGTCATATCCTGGTAAGAGGGGTTAATGGCCGGACCCACAGGGAATCCCTCTCTGAACCAGTTATAACAGACCTAGAGACAAATAAGCCTGTGAAATGTCAAATTATGTAGTCTTGCATATGTCCAGTAAAATTGTTGAGATGAGATATTATGATAAAATTAGGTATACCTTCACCAGAGTACCTCAGGGCTGCTGTGAATCTCCAACAATTTTCTCCCAGGCTATGTCAGTACACTTAGCGCAGTTCCAGCCTCTTAGAGGTAGTCAGCTACTACTGTATGTTGGTAGCCAGCAGCAGACAGTGGAGAGAATTGTTGGGGGACACAGTCGCACCCTTGAGGTTTATTTATGAGCAAGGCCATAAAGTAAACAGGTAGAAACTCCAATACGGTCAGCAAACGGTTAAATATTTGGGGTATAACCTGTCAGATGAAGGTAGGCAAGCAATTCTGGAGGTCCCAAAACTATGAGCAAATGATGTCCTCTTTGGGAATGACAATGTTACGTGTGCTGCTGAGATATGTTGTTCTATTGTGTTTCCAGCAGCACAGCACTCACAGGGTTAATGATTGAGCTGGCTGGGTGTGGTACTGTATGCTAGCCAATCCACTGGATTTGTGCTCAAATATAAACCCAGCTCCTGGTCAGTCTGTATGGCCCCTCAGGTGAGCAGTCATGAATGCTCGCCTGGTGGAGTTTGCAGTGTGACTTGGTTCATATCCGTTTGTACGTTTAAATTCTGTCAGTTTTGTGTTAGTTTGCTGTGTGTCCTGCAATCTGTGTCCTGTCCTGTTGCAGCGTGCGGCATGAATGGTGTCCGGTTTTGCTAGACTCCTGGTTAGTGTAGGGACTAGCAGTATAACCAGGAGCAGTGAAGTGGCCTGCTAGCTTCCACATATTGTACAACATGTCAACTAATACCTGGTATTTATATTCAGCTTCCAATCTGGTACTAGTGGTTGCATGTTGTGTGCAGTGTATTCTGGATCTGTCATATGGCATGTGAATGCGTCCTGTTCTGGTGCGTGGCTCCTAGGATCAGCTAGGGCCCAGATCCGAAGACCACTGGGCTGCCCTTATTGGGGCAATGTCCCCGCTTAGGTAGGGCCATTTCTACCTCCCGTTAGCACAGGGTCAGTTGCCTGAAACCGGTGTGAGTCCCGTGTGACCCTGGTGATACCCGTGTGCGTCCCCTTTGGTCATGATCATGTGGGTTCCGTGCTTTGCCTGCCCACACGATCGTAACAGACAAACTTCTGCAGCTCCTGGATCCCAAATTCTGCATCTCTGACAGCGCTTCTTACCAGACTCATCTGTGATGAACCTCTGGCTGCAGCTGACAGGATCCAGTAAGATGGGCCCTCTGAGGAAGCCGTTGTCAGGTTAAAACAGACTCTGGTGGGCACATCAGTCTGGGGGGCTGCTGAATTACATCAAGCCCTTTGTGCTAACTGTTGACTCAGGAGAAGGATATATGACCTCTGTGTTAACTCAGGAACACGGTGGGAAGCAGAGCGCTGGCATACTACTCTGCAGACTAGATCCAGTGGCCGAGCGCTCCCAGCCTGTGTACAAGTGGTAGTCAGACCTTCTGCCACTATAGTGCTGTCCCCCCACACACTGAGTACCGCACGCACTTAGTTTTACTCATATCTTAGTCCTTCTAGACATCCCCCTGCAGGACACTACTGCTCTCACAGCCACACCTGACAAGCTAGGGATGTACTACGCTCCATTCATCTACCTTACTGCCTATTTCTTCAGACGGTCCTCCACACAATTGTCTAGGAGAGATGGCACATGAGGTGTTACTCAGACCAGATCTGCAGGAGGTATCTCTTGTAGATGCTGAATACACTCTTTGTAGATGGGCTGTACATCTCCGTAGAGAAAAAAAAGGAAAACAAAAAAAAACTATCTTACCTAAATCGTTCTTCAGATGTGCAGCAGTTTTGAGCCATGGCCTGTGTCATGTCTCAACAGTGGGGATGGTAGCACTCATATGGAAAGTATTCACAGCCTAGGGGTTTACAAACTACTCTAAAAAAAAATTTTGTCTTGTATTATTTGTGCTAAACACAATTCAGAAGGGAGTATAAGACCAGGAGGGGACCCGATCCTACACATGGGGGATGCTGGGAGAGCTCTGAGTGTAACTTCTATAAAAAGGAGTGACGAGCGCCATACTGGTAGATCTGCTTCCTGACCTACTGACTGCAATCCCTGCTAGCCATCATAAACTGCCCCTGCAGTCACACAGTTTCTGCCGTCACACGGCTAAATGTCTGACCATTGTCTATGTGTATAGCATCCCTCACTCTCCAGCCCGCCATACTGTGCACATCTCCAGCCCCTTTACCTTCTGTATCCCCCCATTACCTGTAGTATGTAAGCTCGTTGGAGCAGGACCCGCACCCCTATTGTTTCCATCAGCTGATTACTATGTAACCGTGGTTCTGTAATGTTTGTACTTATGTCTTTCTGTATTCCCCCTGTCTATGTAAGCGCTGCGGAATATGTTGGCGCTATACACAAAGATTATTATA
Source organism: Eleutherodactylus coqui (assembly GCF_035609145.1). Lineage (NCBI taxonomy): Eukaryota > Metazoa > Chordata > Amphibia > Anura > Eleutherodactylidae > Eleutherodactylus > Eleutherodactylus coqui. The sequence goes on from NC_089837.1 coordinate 390,846,903, forward strand.
GATGTGTGTCAGATGAGGGACTTGTTGGCATTGCACACGAAGGAATAAGGTGTGGCTAAATGCTTGCCTGGCTTGATAGTACTCCTAGTCAGGCCACGTCCCTGGCGGCCATCTTAGTGCTAGCCATGGCCTGCGGCCATTTTAGTACCTGCTGTAATACCTTCAGCCGCCGCCCAGATGCCATCTTGGCTCCTTACATCCCATAGCTGTACCTTCTACCTGGCATCCCAATGCTTGCACTTGTAGTACACAACACCAGTGATTAGTGCCTTCTCTGAATTGCATAGGAATATTCAGAAGCCTCCATCACTGTCTTCTGTGTGTTGATGATATGTTGTCTATCTTATTAAGTGTGCGCTATAAGATAGGGGTCAGTATGATACTGCGGGATATTTAGTCATAGCAGAGGAATATGTATGGTCTCCTTCAGATAAGTGTCAGGTAGTGAGGGGACAGGTTGCTATGGGTGACGGTAGTGAGGGGACAGGTTGCTATGGGTGACGGTAGTGAGGGGACAGGTTGCTATGGGTGACGGTAGTACTGACAAGGATCAGGGATAGTAGGCAGCAGGACAGAAGGGATGATTACATGATGCAGACAGTCCTGGGATGAGACAGTGGAGGAATGAAAGTTTACAGTAGTATTAGATGAAGATGACAATGGCTTGAGTGCTGCTCTGTGTGGTGGGGTCAGCTCACAAATGGTTAAATCATCTGTTACATGGGAATGCTTGTTTCACCCTCACCACCACCTTTCAGCTTTAGAGTTCCATGAGAAGAAGGGAGGGGGAGTGTGACTGACTAGCAATGCTCTACTTGCTTGATATGAATAGACCTGTAATGAAGATGATCAGGAATGAAGTTTAGTATAAACCTGTGTGAAAAGGGAACGTACATTCTTGCTGTTATTTGTGTACATGTCAGTTCTGTGATTGGTTTGCAGTTAGCTGTAGGAGTCCAGACACAGCTAAAGCTTTGTTTATCTTACTCCATCACCTCTCCTTGATAAGAGAAATTCCCGAGGGGGGGGTGTTAAGGTTGGAGGACCAAGCGACTCTGCAGATGATTGGAGTAGTAGTAGTTGTGTGAATCTTTGTGTTATGCAGTAAATATTGTGTATAGAGAATTGTATGTTAATAATAATTATATGAGATAGAAAGACTTGACCCCACGATAAAAGTTAATGACAAGTCTTCAAGCTGTGATGAACGTAAAATGTGTGATTAAGCTTCTTAACTGTACCTACACCCCACAGATAAGTGATCCATGTTATACATTGAGTTTGCTGTTTCCACCTGTGAGCAGGGACCAAATACCTGCTGTTGCCTCTGATCCTGGGGTTATACTTGCTTCGCGCTACCTGGTAATGGGACCGAGGCAGACTACGGGAGACTGCCTGAGGGATGCTGTGCGGAGAGGAGAACCGTAAAGGGCACGCTGTCTCTGGGATATGGCCTGAGCTACAGAGAGCACACGCAGACGTGTGATGGTTGTGTGGTGACCGGGCCTAGAACAGGTGCCAGGTACAGCCCCTAACAGAATTGTGCTTGGTACAACTGATAATGCCTATATACCTCATGACCTCCGAGGGCAACAGCAAGGGCCGTGTCTGGAGAAATAGGAACACCTCTCCCAAAGGTTCCTCTGACCCATCGGGGTCCCAAGGGGGGTACCGGACGAGTATGGGACGAGAAATCGGATAGCTGCAGGGGGTTTGAGTCTCTTCTTGTATGGTGGGTAACAGTGAATAAAGATGTAGACTGGATTATATATATATATTATAACCAACAGAGATTTGTTAATTATACAAGAGATGCAATCAGGGGCCTAGAGAAGCAACTAGGACATACCTTACACTCATTGCATGGCAAAATAGAATGGCTCTTGTTATATGTTACTAGCAGAGTTTGTAAAATGATTGGAGGATATTGTTGTACTAGCATTCCTAATAACACTGCACCAGATGATACCCGAGCACTGGAAGGGTTAAATGCATAATAAAATGAACTAGCTGATAACTCTGGCATAGACGATCCATTCAGGGAAGCTTGTTCGGACACTGGTCACAAGTCATATACTCCACACTAGTCTATGTCAGTATGTGCCTCGATTCTAGTACTCTGCGGTTGCTGCTGTATTCCGTGTATCTGAGGACTGTTACAAAACCTTATTGACACTTCCATCACCAAAACGATGTTCCAAAATATACAAGATGACGAAGAACAAGATGGCTTATTGGGTCAGTGTGTCCTGATTGTACCGGAGGATTGCTCTAATAACTGAGTGACACTTCAATAAGTAAGATTTTATATCATGATGGACAATCATATTGTATATGAAGAAAGGAGCATCAATCTCATAATAAATCAAGGTCAAGCTTCTCTTGGGGGCGGGCCTAATTTTGGGTACAATTGGTGGAATGACTTTATATATATATATGCATCAATATAATACTTTTTTACGAAATAATTACATACTTAGTCTTGAAGTGTGAACCCAGGCATCTTGGTAATAAAGCTTCGGGCCTGAATAAGCCAGGGGGTCTGTGGTAGAGTCATTATATATGTGTATTTACTATTATACTGTGTTGATGTATTGATCTAAAGTGGGGAATGTTAAGAAAATTGTAGATCAATGTATCAGTTAATTATTCTATATTGCATTGTAGACTAGGAATATATAGCATGATACTAGTATAAGTAGTGAAGGGGTTAAATGAAACCCTTCTATAGGCCTGCATGTCTTCTGAGGTAGACAGATAAAATATAAGACAGTCTGCTAGACCACCCATGTATGTATGTTTACAGATGAGGCCCACAGGAAATAGGACAGACGTCTAGATATGCTTTGCATTCCTTTCTCCTGAATTCATAACGGTTTTATTGTATGTTATAGTTACACCTTAAGAGGTGTAACTTATGTTAATCATTTTTGTTTTAACGTATCATGTATTCTTATTAATCTTGGAGATATATACTTTTGCTGTGATGTCATTTATGGTACATAAGCTTCAAACACCTTAGAATAAAATGGAAATCATCTGATACCGCACAGGCTGGTGTGATTTGTATTTCTCCTGGGCCCAGACTTCTGCAAGAGATCTGGGATCGTCTTCTCTTCGATAAACACATAAATTCTCCTTACACTTTTCTTGTGATGTATATATAGTTAATTATGTGGGTGTTACCAATTGTGGGTGGGACGCAGCCCTAATTAGTGGGATACCATGTGATGTGGTTTATATGTGTGCACTTTGGTGATGTTTCCTTAAAGGGTTTGTCCCGCGAAAGCAAGTGGGGTAAAGCACTTCAGTATGGCCATATTGATGCACTTTGTAATATACATCGTGCATTAAATATTGGCCATACAGAAGTTATACACTTACCCCCTCCGGTGTTGGCGTCCCCGTCTCCATGGCGCCGACCGAAGCCTTCTTCTCCCTCGATTAGACGCGCTTACGCAGTCTGCTCTTCTGTTCTGTTGAATGGGCTGCTCCGGCGTGCTCGCGCTGCACAGGTCTTCTGCGCACGCCAACACCAGAGGGGGTAAGTGTATAACTTCTGTATGGCCAATATTTAATGCACGATGTATATTACAAAGTGCATTAATATGGCCATACAGAAGTGCTTTACCCCACTTGCTTTCGCGGGACAACCCCTTTAAGCTTGAAAAAGACCGTGGAGGTCGAAACGTAGCCTTCTGCACATTATGGGAGGATAAAAAGCTCTTCTGCTTTGCACCGATATATGCTGCCTGGCTCTCTCCTTTAACAAACTTCCATTTGGATCTTGTGTATCTGGACTTTTCCAAAGCGTTTGATACTGTGCCGCATAAAAGGTTGCTATATAAAATGAGAATGTTTGGTCTGGGCGAGAATATGTGCAAGTGGGTAAGTAACTGGCTCAGTGATAGAAAGCAGAGGTTGACTATCAACAGTGCATACTCTGATTGGGTCACCGTTATTAGTGGGATACTATAGGGGTCAGTTCTGGGCCCTACTCTTTTTAATATATTTACTGACCTGGTAGAAGAATTGTGCAGTAAAATATCAAAATTTGCAGATGGCACAAAACTATCTAAAGAAATGAACACTAGAGAGCACACAAGGCAGTTGCAAATGGATCTGGATAAGTTGGCGGCTTGGGTTGAAAAAGTGGCAAATGAGGTTTAACAGTGATAAATGTAAGTTTGTGCAAATGAGCAGAGCAAATACATGTCACCATTACATACTAAATGGGAAACCACTGGGTAACACTGACATGGGAAAGGACTTGGAGATTTTAGTTAACTGTAAGCTTAACTGGGGCAACCAGTGTCAGGCAGCTGCTGCCAGGGAAAATAGGATCATGGGGTACATCTAAAGAGGTGTAGAGGCACATGACGAGAACATTGTTCTTCCTCTTCGCAAGTCACTAGTCAGACCACACATGGAATATTGTGTACGTTTTGGACACTGGTACTCTGGACATATCAGAGCTTGAGTGGGTACAAAGGCAGGCAAATAAAGTAATAAATGAAATGGGTGGACATACCAGGTGGAAATACCCAAGATGCCTGAGGGGAGACCTAATAACTATATAGAAATATATCAGGGATCAATACAGAGATCTCTACCATCATCTGTTTATACCCAGGATTTTGACTGTAACAAGAGGGCATCCGCTACATCTAGAGGAAAGAAGGTTTCTACACAGACATAGAAGGGGTTTCTTAACTGTAAGAGCAGTGAAGCAATGGAACTCTCTACCTGGGAACATGCGGATAGTAAATTCGGTGAAAGAGTTCAAGAGAGGCCTGAACGCCTTTTTCAGCGATACAACATGGTATATTATAATCATTAATAACTTCAGAAGAGTTGATGATCCAGGGATTATTCCATTATGCCATATTGGAGTCAGGAAGGATTTTTTTTCCCTTAAAAGGGGAAAATTGGCTTCTACCTCATTGGGGTTTTTTTTTTGCCTTCCTCTAGCTCAACATTGGGGGACTAATAGGCTGAACTGGATGGACATATGTCTTCTTTCAGCCTTACATACTATGTTACTAAATGCACTAAATGTTCCTAGAGATGGAAGCATAATTTGCAAGTTCAAAATTAAAGGAACACACACTAACTATACTACCTTGCTGTAGCAGAAAGATGAAGCTATCATTGACTGATACCACATCCCTGAGGAGGCAGGTAGCCAAAAAACCTCAAGTGACTGCAAAAGACGTGCAGCAAGATTTGGTTGCAGCAGGCTGTCACAGCATCAGTTGTGCCATGATTTCTGGATTCATATTGCACCTATTGGCACAAATGTTTTGCTCTGCCTGGACAGGAAAGGGTTAAGTACCATTTCTGCTGTTTAGCTTCTAGGCTAGCTGGGATGATTGATAGCCAGCCAGCCAGTCAGTTTCTTTATTAGTGTGGTTTAGCTATTGAATTGACTGGGGCTATTGCTAGCCCAAACAGCCAATCAGCTTCTTTTTAGGGCTATTTAGTCCAGCTAGCAGGGACGCTGACACTGGTTATGCTGACTAAGTACTGGCCACACTGTCTCTGTGTTTTGTTAGAAGCTTAGTAATACCTGCTTTCTTAGTTTTAGGAACTCAGTTTTAGTGCAGTGTTTGCGAGATAGTTTAGATTGGTTCTGGTCTCTCTGCCACAGTGCGGTCATCCTTCTCAGAAAGGGTGCTCTGCTTGGTGGACCAGTCCAATTCAGACGATTCTGGTACTCTGTTACTTGCAGTTCTCCGTACTTAGTAACTTTCAGTTTCTCTACCATCTGTTCCATTAGCCAGTCTTTCCAGATGTGACACAGGCACTAAGGTTTCCATTTGCACAGTAAACCTGATGGTCTTCCTGCCCAAACGCCAAGACATATAACTTTACTGGCCCAATGGCATAAGAAAAGCCAGCTCTAATATGTTCAAAATAAGCTACAAACGTTTTAAGATTCGGTACTGTGGAGCTACAGAACAACACTGGAACTTTCCAGGCCTATGATTCAGAAGAATGTCTGAAGGAGAATGAAGCATACGCTGAAAAGAACACCTTGCCTACAGTGAAGCATGGTGGTGGCTCAGTGATGCTCTGAGGTTGCTTTGCTTTCTCTGACACTGGAAACCTGCAACATGAGGAGGACAAGATAGATTCATTCAAGTATCAGGAAATCCTAGAAGAAAACAACTTGCTTTATGTGAGGAAGCTGAAGCTTGAACATCATTGGATCTTCCAACAAGACAATGATTTCAAGCACACCTCAAAGTCCACCAAGGCTTGGTTTCAGAAGTCTTAGAAGATTTTGGAGTGACAGTCACAGTCGCCTGACTGGAACCACATAGAAAATATATTGTGGTATTTAAAAAAGGTGGTTGCAGCATGAAAACCCAAGAATATTAGTGAACTGGAGGCCATTGTCCATGAAGAATGGGCTAATATTTATCAGAAATGCTGTCTGAAGCTGGTTTTGGCTCATTTACAGCAGCTCACAACAGCAAAAGCATGCTCTACTAAGTACTAAAGACACTTGTCATGAAGGGGTTGAATACTTCTAAAACTCCAGGAGTCATTAAAAGTGGCATTTAGTGTTGAATTTGGAGAAACCACTGTCATAGCAGTTGTATTGACCTGTTTAAATTGTTCTTGTTTGATTGGCTTTTTGCTCGACTAAACGAGCACTGACCATTGAATTTAATGGATCCGGCAATACAGCCGGCTCCATTGAAAGCAATGGGCTGCCGGCGAGCGCGGGATGAATTTTCCGGAAGGGCTTAAAAATATAAGTAAAAAAAAATATACACTACCGTTCAAAAGTTTGGGGTCACCCAAACAATTTTGTGTTTTCCATGAAAAGTCACACTTATTCACCACCATGCGTTGTGAAATGAATAGAAAATAGAGTCAAGACATTGACAAGGTTAGAAATAATGATTTGTATTTGAAATAACATTGTTTTTACATCAAACTTTGCTTTCGTCAAAGAATCCTCCTTTTGCAGCAATTACAGCATTGCACACCTTTGACATTCTAGCTGTTAATTTGTTGAGGTAAGCTTGAGAAATTGCACCCCACGCTTCTAGAAGCATCTCCCACAAGTTGGATTGGTTGGATGGGCACTTCTGGCGTACCATACGGTCAAGCTGCTCCCACAACAGCTCAATGGGGTTCAGATCTGGTGACTGCGCTGGCCACTCCATTACCGATAGAATACCAGCTGCCTGCTTCTGCTGTAAATAGTTCTTGCACAATTTGGAGGTGTGTTTAGGGTCATTGTCCTGTTGTAGGATGAAATTGGTTCCAATCAAGCGCTGTCCACTGGGTATGGCATGGCGTTGCAAAATGGAGTGATAGCCTTCCTTATTCAGAATCCCTTTTACCCTGTACAAATCTCCCACCTTACCAGCACCAAAGCAACCCCAGACCATCACATTACCTCCACCATGCTTAACAGATGGCGTCAGGCATTCTTCCAGCATCTTTTCATTTGTTCTGCGTCTCACAAACGTTCTTCTTTGTGATCCAAACACCTCAAACTTGGATTCATCCGTCCACAACACTTTTTTCCAGTCTTCCTCTGTCCAATGTCTGTGTTCTTTTGCCCATCTTAATCTTTTTCTTTTATTGGCCAGTCTCAGATATGGCTTTTTCTTTGCCACTCTGCCCTGAAGCCCAAAATCCCGCAGCCGCCTCTTCACTGTAGATGTTGACACTGGTGTTTTGCGGGTACTATTTAATGAAGATGCCAGTTGGGTACCTGTGAGGCGTCTGTTTCTCAAACTAGAGACTCTAATGTGCTTATCTTCTTGCTTAGTTGTGCAACGCGGCCTCCCACTTCTTTTTCTACTCTGGTTAGAGCCTGTTTGTGCTGTCCTCTGAAGGGAGTAGTACACACCGTTGTAGGAAATCTTCAATTTCTTAGCAATTTCTCGCATGGAATAGCCTTCATTTCTAAGAACAAGAATAGACTGTCGAGTTTCAGATGAAAGTTCTCTTTTTCTGGCCATTTTGAGCGTTTAATTGACCCCACAAATGTGATGCTCCAGAAACTCAATCTGCTCACAGGAAGGTCAGTTTTGTAGCTTCTGTAACGAGCTAGACTGTTTTCAGATGTGTGAACATGATTGCACAAGGGTTTTCTAATCATCAATTAGCCTTCTGAGCCAATGAGCAAACACATTGTACCATTAGAACACTGGAGTGATAGTTGCTGGAAATGGGCCTCTATTCACCTTTGTAGATATTGCACAAAAAACCAGACATTTGCAGCTAGAATAGTCATTTACCACATTAGCAATGTATAGAGTGCATTTGTTTAAAGTTAGGACTAGTTTAAAGTTATCTTCATTGAAAAGTACAGTGCTTTTCCTTCAAAAATAAGGACATTTCAATGTGACCCCAAACTTTTGAACGGTAGTGTATACTCACCTTGTCCCGCCCTTCCCTGCAATTCATCCAGGAATGTGTAAAAATAAAAAAAATATATATACTCATCACCTGGTCCAGGCAGACGGAGTTCAGCTGCGGCCAGCTGGCAGTTCTCCTGAACTGCTCTCTGTAGTATTCAGCAGCCGGGGATTTAAAATCCCCGCCTGCTGAATGAGCTGCCTCTGATTGGTCACAGCCTGACCAATCAGAGGCAGATCTCACTCACACCCATTCATGAATTCATGAATGGGTGAGTGAATGCTGCCTCTGATTGGCTCAGCGCAGCTCTCAGCTGAATGACAGCAGTTCAGCACCACAGTGCAGGGGACAGCAGGAGAAGACGCGGCTGTGCCCCGGCAGCTGAAGGGAGGTGAGTATCTATTTTTTTTGTTTTTTAAATCACTTTTAATTCATTTCCAGGAAATGGCTTATATGTAAAGCCCTTCCCTAAAAAAGAATTCAGGTGTGCCAGCGGACCATTGTCTTCAATGCAGCGGCTCCATTGAAGAGAATGCCTGCATTTTTATTCTTTTTTACACTAAAATCTTTCTTTTTCAGGTAAGGGCTTTTATTTTAAGCCCTTCCCGAAAATTCATCCCGCGCTCGCCGGCAGCCCATTGCTTTCAATGGAGCCGGCTGTATTGCCGGCTCCATTGAATTCAATGGGCTAACATCGTTCTTCTCTGCCACAGCTGTTACAGCTGTGGCAGAGGAGAACGATCTTAATGCTGACATAATTTTTTTTTTTTTTTTTTTACACATTTTAGGATGATTTTCAGGTAAGGGCTTATATTTTTAAGCCCTTCACGAAAATTCAACCCGCACTCGCTGGCAGCCCATTGCTTTCAATGGAGCCGGCTGTATTGCCGGCTCCATTGAATTCAATGGGCTAACATTGTTCTTCTCTGCCACAGCTGTTACAGCTGTGGCAGAGGAGAACAATCGTTATGCTGACAGTGGGGGGGGGGTCTCACTCTTGCCACTATTGTGGCTTAATAGTGAGACCTCAGAGCCCGAAATGCAGCCTTGCATGTTGCTCCTCGCCTGCCCTACCCATTTCTGTGTTTTTTACATGACTTTGGTGATTTGCTAAGATTTTCACAAATGAAAACCTTAGCGGAGCACCAGTCATATACAAAAATGCTCGAGTCGCCCATTGACTTCAATGGGGTTCGTTACTCGAAACGAACTCTCGAGCATCACTGAAAGTTCGACTTGAGTAACGAGCACTCGAGCATTTTGGTGCTCGCTCATCTCTAATTATAATGATTGACTCAAAACTGAAATATCAGTCATACAGCCAATCTATACTTTTTTCAGTCATTTAAAATTCATTAACACAAGTCAAATGTCTGCCCAACCCTTAGGTAATCCATTTTTATACAATTAAGATACGTAATCAGTTCTCATTTAGCTATGCATTTTCACATCGCCCTAATAAAATAGAGGCAGCCATTCTATTTCTTTGGCACAAATATATTATACCACTATTTTGTTGGTCTCTGGACTGAGAAAAAAAGTTTCTACAAATCACAGGAGGAAAATTAACAACCCCACGCAGCATATTTCTGTTGTAAAAAAAAAAGACACAAATCCTATTTAGGGCCGTCTAAACGAAATAAAATATTAAATAAATATTGTATATTACGTATATTAAATATTTAAACAAGCGAAAGATGTTAGAATTCGCTCATTCACTCAGACATCCCGTTTATACAGACAGATACATTTTTGGCTTGTTTAAATGCAAAATCGTTTAGTCATTCACTGTATAAGTGTATGAAAACGAGTGAATGAGCGCTATTTAAACTGAATGATAAGTGAACTAGCCAACAATGATTTTTGTGCCTGCATTAGATGAAAGACCAATGAAAAGTGAACAATTTATTATTCGTTGTTTGGTCGTTGGTTGCGTTTAAACTGAATGATCGTTCATTCTTGCTGATTTAAATGATTTTTTTAAATGATCATTCTGTATAAAAGGGCATAAGCATAAGTTTGCGACTTTGGGGCATTTTGGCCTTAATTCATGTATTGTGTGTCCTGTCAACAACATAGAATGTGAAGGAAAACAGTATATATTAGTTTAAGTATATATTAGGCCTTCTGCCCACAGACGGAGTAGGATACGCCCGCAGTTTTACGCCCCGGGAATCCTGCGGAGTAAACAAAAAAGTCCCCACTGGCGATCGCTGAAAAACACGCGTTTTTCCGCGGTCTCCATTATTACTGTATTAATGTAAACCTCCTGCCGCAGAAAAACACGGAAAATAGAACATGCCGCAATTTTTTTCCCGCAGCGTAAATCCACGGCAGAATCCCACATATGAGGACTGAGCTATTAGGTTCAATAGCACCTAATAGCTGCATTATTCTGCCGTGGATTTAAGCTGCAGGGAACGTGGCAGAAATCAGTCCCTGGGAATTAGCCCTAAGGCCTTAGTCACACGGGCGTAAATACGCGCGTATATACGCGCGTAAATAAAAAACGTGTGACCATGTCCATTGCCACCAATATGTTCTATCTTTTGTAGGTGCATTTTTACGCGCGTATATACGCGCGTATTTACGCCCGTGGGTTTTTATGCGCGTATATACGCGCGTATTTACGCCCTTGTGACTAAGGCCTTACACTGTTAAAAAGTTGAGGTAAATAGAAATAAATACCATCGCATACATGGCAACACTCAAGATAACCATGATTGAGAAGAATTTCCACTGGATCATTGTGGGATAAGGCCTGGTCACATTGTGACTGTGCCTATTTGTTGTATATTTTTATGCAAAACTTTGTAAACAATATTATAAAAGTTGGTTTTCCTGTGCCTTAGATCTTTAATATCTTTAATATACCAATAGGATATGTCATAAATGTACTATTGCTTGGAATCAAAGACTCACTGTTTGCTAAAGGGTTAGGTTTATTGCAGCCTCTTTGTTCTAACAATCTGTGGGATTCGAGTAGTTGGACCTCTATGATTCATACATTTATGTCATGATCTGTTAATATGCCATGAATATTAGTTGTAAGAGAATTAATTTCAAGCTCATCTATCACCTGTAACATATTGCTACATTAAAGGCACCATGTCATAACAACAGGACCGCTGTAGTGTGAGGTCTTTTTTAAATGTCATTGTGAATATTTGGCTGACAATTTTTAAACTGAAATAATGACCCCTCATTATAGTAGACCTGACTTTAATTCAGGTGACATGTAATAGGCTACTGGTGTACTTTAGGTAGAACTTTTATTGAAGAAAAATACTATTATGGTGATGATGAAGAAGAATTTATGGTATGGAGGGTTTCAATCAATATATAATCACATCACTAGAGTTGCCTTTTGTCATTCTGACATGTCTACCTCTAGATTTTTGCTGACATTGCTCTTTTGAGCTAAAGGAATTTTGTTTTTGGTATAAGCTTTTTGGTACATAACATGTAGTGTTTCATTTATATTTTTTTGTTAAGTGAAATTTGCCAAAAAAATATATTTTTTTCCTATAGTTTTCTAAACATCTTCAATAATGTTTTCATTCATTTTCCGAGCTTTAAGGATTAAAGGGATATATAATATATGCATTTTTATGTTTTAGAATATTTACTTATGAAAAACAGTTTAAACAAATAATTACATTTATTTATTTTCCTTGTATATAATTCTTTACAAAATATTTTATTAAACTGAGCTGTTAGGGCATATCTTACACAGAAGAGCCTTTGTAAGGGCTGTCCAATAAAACCATAAGGCCTCCCAATATTTTGTGATGCTGGCATTGTTTTTGATTGCAGCATTAAAAGCATTAAAAAGCCACAATCAGAATTTTCTATTATCCCACCAATGCTGTGGGTTGATTTCCCCACAGGTGATTATGCAAACACACCTGCTGTACTGGGCACTAAGTACAAACTACCAGCACCATACATTTACTTGAAGTAGTGCAAAGGGGTTAAAGGATTGTTCAGCTCTTAACCCCTTCCCACTCCAGGACATACATTTACGTCCTGGAGCGTCGGGGTATGTATGCAGAGAGATCGCGGGGCGACCTCTCTGCAAACAGCACGGGCATCAGCTGTTTACTACAGCTGACACCCGCGGGCAACAGCCGTGATCGGCCGAACCTTTTAAATGCCGCTGTCAATTCTGACAGCGGCATTTAAAGCCCCCGAACACTTTTCAAACTGCCCCCCTGCGGTGAGATCTGGGGAGCCGTGCAGGTGTCATGGCTGCCGGGGGCCTTCTGAAAGGCTCCAGGGCTGCCTTGAGAGACTGCCTATCAAGCCATCCCCGTGGGGTGGCTTGATAAGCTGCCTATCAGAATGCAGTATGACGTAATGCTACAGCATTCATACTGCAGGAACAATCAAAGTATCGCATATTGTAGACCCCCAGAGGGACTTAAAAGTAAAGTAAAAAAAAGAACAATAAAGTTTTTTTAATTGTAAAAAAATTAATAAAAGTTTAAATCACCCTCCTTTTGCCATATCTATAATTAAAAAGTCTAAATAGTAAAATAAAAATACATATTTGGTATCGCCATGTCCATAAAAGTTCAATATATCAAAGTAGCACATTATTTACCCTGCACGGTGAACGTCATCTGAAAAAAAAATAAAGAACACCAGAGATGCACTTTTTCTGTCACCCTGTCTTTTAGAAAAAATGCAATAAAAAGCGATCAAAAAGTTTTATGTATTTCGAATTAGTACTAACAGAAACTACAGGACATCCTGCAAAAAATGAACCATTGCTGAACTACGTCGACGGAAAAATAAAAAAGTTATTGCGCACACAAGATGACCGCAGAAAATAATTGAAAAAAATTAAATGTCTTCGAAAAAAAAAAGAGTAGTATAGTAAAAAAAAAAAATTTGCAAATTTGGTATCGTAGCAATTGTGCTGACCCATAGAATAAAGTCATTTTTGTTGCAGTTTGTGTGCCGTAGAAACAAAACGCACAGAAAGATGGTGGAATGTCATTTTTTTTTCATTTTACTCCACTTAGAATTCTTTAAAAGTTTTTCAGTACATTATATGATACATTAAATAGCACCATTAAAAACTACAACTCATCCGGCAAAAAACAAGCCCTCATACAGCGACGTCGATGGATAACTAAAGAAGTCATGATGTTTTTGAGGAGGGGGGGAGAAAAAAATGAAAATGGAAAAAAAAAGGTCCGCGTCATGAAAGGGTTAAAGACTGATGACCTACATGTATCTTCAGGATAGATCATCAGTAGCTGATCAGCAGAGGGTCTTCCGGCTAATACCCTAAACACTTAGCTGGTCACCGGGCCGCTATTCTCGTGTATGAAGCCAGAAGCACACATCTATGTACACACTGCAGTGGACAGGCATGGTATTGCCGGCACAGTTCCCATTCTCTTCAATGGGAATAATGCTTGAAATACCAACTCAGGCCGATGCACAGCAGTCAGTGTCTGAGAACACAAGGGCTCCAAAACATGAGTGCATCAGGCCAGCAAACAGCTGGTCAGAGGGGTCCCAGGTGGTGGACCCCTGCTGTTCAGCTATTGATCAATCATCAATCACTTAGAGCTGAACAAGCCCTTTAAAGTAAATGTTCTTTGATAAACATTTTGCAGTTTGGATATTGAATTGAGCTACATAAAATATTGTTAAACTTTTCTAGCATGTTGCTTTGCTGATATTGTACTAATCCAGTTACAGCATGTATGATCCAGAGCTGCTTACATTTTTGCTGCCTTCGCAATTGGAATTTTTCGGCTTTCCCTACCTGTGTAATCTCTGCACTGTGTTTTGTATAGCGATTTACACCCTGACATGCGTAACCTCCACACCAATCACTGTACAACAAAAGGATGTTAAGAAATGTAACTATTCCTGATGCATTCTAAGATTTCAGCTCAGATATTAAGACCATGTATCATGAGCCAAGAAGCTTGTTAGCTGTCTCCAAAAGAAACACATATACCATATATATTATATTTGTATAGAAATAATAAAATATTGCTCAAAATGGAATATATATTTTTTTATTATTATTTTGATTCACAGTATGAGCTTTTTGTTTATTTTTACATTTCACCACTTTTTGTTTTGAACTTCTACTTTATTTTCCTGGGCTTTACATCTTGTAAAATGCTATTTAGAAAAAAATATCAAGCATATTTCAGCTTAAAATGTTATTAGCAAATTGTATGTGAAAACTACAAATACACTTCCAAGCAAATTAGCATAATTTTAAAGCTATGAATGTTTGCAGCCATAGAAGAAGCACTGCTTATTTGCTTATAAATAAACACCGATGCTATTTATTATATGTTGCAGTAAAGTAATGAGTGTTTAATGCTACTGAAATAAAGTGTATGTTTCCTCGATATAACATATTTACAGCTGATCACAAAAAATAATGATTTTTCCATTTTCTGAACAGCACATATAAATTTAATTTTGTGACACTGGTGATTCTCCTTAGCTTGGTATTTTGCATGTCCCTTACAAAGCCTTTAAAGAGCTGGGAGAATTTTTGTCTAGCCTTTCTTTCATTCATGCCTGATGTTTTTTAAAGACCAATTTGTCCCTGCATGCACTTTGTTACAATGTTATTGTGCAACGTCCTAATCAGTTTTTTTGGAATGAAAAGTGTCACAAAGTGAGATTCAAGGAACAAGAGCCCCTGAATGTACATTTATCCTGGTATAAAATTCAGATCAATTCTAAAGCATTAATCAGTTATTTAATTCATTATTTAGACATAAAAGAGGCCAGGGGACAATTTTTGTTCTGATCAAACTGCTCTGTGCCTTTCTGTGGGGATCTCGTTTTGTGCCACTGTACATGAACAAAACCCATACAGTACTCATGCTGTTTGTTACCTCAATAGCAAAAGAAAGAAAAACAAAGAACCATTATAATGCAGAAGAAGTAATATTCGCTTTTATGTGATTTTTGCAGTTCTGCAATTAAAAAAAATAAGAATGGCAAATTGAAGAGGGCTGAAAATGGGAGTAGAATTTGAGGTAGGGGGTGTGTAAAATGATGGGGAAAAGACAAAAAAAAAGGCAGATGAAAAAAAAAGGGAGAAAGTCTATAGTTAAAACTTTTTGGAATTTGCTACAATAAAGTGTGATTTTCTACAAAAATACATATTTGTTCTAGCATTTTGTTTTGTATCAAGTACATATCTAGTGTCTTGTATCAAATACAAAAATCGTAACAATTACAGTAAAATATATAGAGTGAACAAAATAAAAGTCACAAATATCTCCTCAGTCCTGACATCTGAAAATAAATTGAATAATATAAATCTGTATGCGAAGCCTAATGAATTCCTAGATCATTGCTACACAACCACCCTAATTACATTTATACTTCTGGCAATCCAGCTTTGGCATTAGTATATATAAAAATAATACAGGGACTATGTATAACTTAAAATAATTTGTACTACTAGAACTATATTTTATGAAAACAAAGTGTTCCTCTGTATATTGGAATTAATATCCTTCAAAATTTGTATTTCAACTTAATATAGGGGTAATGCAGCACTGCAGTATTGTAACTTGCTGCAATTTATATGCACATAGACCTGAAGATCAGATCTCAGTGACTGTGGGTGAAAAGCTGCCTGTATTCCTTTACGTAGCGACATTTGTGCATGTACAATTCTGGACAAAGCAATCATTAGAGCCATATTCTCAGCTCCATGCCTTGTGTGCTATCACGCTCAAACATGCAAAGACGGCTAACACATTCTTCACCTTGAGAAAAAGAGTCAAAGGTATTGGAAAGGTATTTAGATAAAATCAAATAGGCTCAGTACGTATAATGGAATCCTTTTTGAGCAACACATACATTAAATACTGAAATAATTGTTCTTCAAATGATTTTATTAATCATTAAAAAAAACACAAATGCATCAGTTAAATGATCAGAAGTAGAAGATAGAAAGAGGAGTACAGCAAAGATGATCCTAAACGGACATACAATGACTGCTCTATGTGTTCATCCACAATCATGCAAAATTTAGCAAAGAAGACATACAGCAGGTATATAACAAGGCAATGGAAGTCAATTCTACAGTATACTTATATTAGTCACATTAATCATAGAAGGGGAATTCTTTCTATTTAGGTGACAATACTTCACAAATGATATATGCACTGCACAAACATTTTAAGGAATCCTACAAATCTGATTAACAGTCAGTTGAATGTCTTCTTCTATCTCTTTAAAGGCCTTGTTCAGAGGAGCGGGGGTTTTTTTGCACGCCTACAGGCGTGCAAAGCAATACATTGCTGGAAGCGCGTGAACGGGCAAAGTTTCATATATGTGCAGTGCATGACACTTGGCCCATTCACTGGAGCTGCTGTTCTCCAAGTGCCAGCTCCGTCACAGTGTTCATTGATGATGGGACTCCCCGTGGGGATGGAGGAATCCACTGTAACAGCTGTGGCAGAGGAGCATGATGCTATCCTATTGCTTTCAATGGGGTTGGCGCTGCTGCGACCCCATTGAAAGCAATTGGATAAATGCAACCCCACACAGGCATTTTTGGGCAAAGGCCTTAAATATATGCCCTACCAAGAAAATAAGCCATAGCTGCTGTAAAAAAAAAAAAACATCACCTCTCCAGTGCTGTCCAGCTCTGGCGCGCTCTACCTAGCTCCCTGGCACTGTCAGGGAGGTCTTCTGTCT
Organism: Eleutherodactylus coqui; assembly: GCF_035609145.1. Lineage (NCBI taxonomy): Eukaryota > Metazoa > Chordata > Amphibia > Anura > Eleutherodactylidae > Eleutherodactylus > Eleutherodactylus coqui. The sequence goes on from NC_089837.1 coordinate 390,864,000, forward strand.
CCTGGTAAGCACTGCCTCTGATTGGTTTGAGCACAGGGACCAATCACAGCAATTCAATGAAAAGGGTCAGTGTGAGTGCTTCAATAGCAACTTATTGGTTGCTATAGAAGCGTGGTTTACACGCTGCTGTAGCAGCGTGTAAATCACACTCGTCTGATCGAGCTCTTACTGTGCATGTTGGAACTTTTGATATGTGTGTGCAACAAACTGCTCTTTAATACTCATGACTTATTCTTTTTAAGCTCCACCTGCTGACTGTCACACAGAGGCATAACTTGAAGCTTTTGGGCCCCAATACAAAATCTGTAATAGGGGCCCCCAATTATAATGCTTTATTTATAGTACTAGGCTCCCTATATGGAGAAGAAAGGCCTTATGGGCCGCTAAGGGTCCTGAACCCGGGTGCAACTGCATCCCCTAAAGTTACGCCCCTGCTGTCACAGAAATATTGCTTCAACAGTCTGATACCATGGTCATGCGCAGTGTGACTCTTTCTTTTTTTTCTAATCCACCGCTCAATTTCATAGCCTAAAATGTGTGGCAATGTAAGATGACATGGGTAGTAATGTAATATGTTGCATTGCTGGTTCAGCCTAGCGCATATGACTTGAAAAAAAATACACAACTACTTTAGAATGTTTTTGCTACGCTATTAGAGTATACTATGCATTCACTTTCACTAAAACACTAGTGAGGTTCTATCAACAGAGAATGAGTTAATGTGGAATTTCAGTACATACTTGTGAGAATGACTTTGCTTTTGTTTTGAGTAAAATTGGTATGTAGAAAAATGTAAGTAGAACATATGGGTCTACAACAGGAAAAAGTAATACTAGAATCTCCAAAGGGATAGGCGGAGTCAGTACAAGCCCCTTTGTTGCTAATGACATTGGTTGCAGAATGATAGCTATTAGATGGACAATCATCCATTTGTCTCTTGTCATACCTTTCCAAACCAATCTCTAGTATTGTTTATACAAGAAAACTGTGCTTTTAAAGCTAATTAATACTCATAAATCCACCGAAAAGTAGTTCCTACTTCTTAACCTGAGGCTCTCCAGCTGTTGAAAAACTACAACTCCATTATGTCTTGACAATCTAATAATGCTAATGTACTATACGTTTACCCCAAAAAGGTATCTAAAGAGATCATAACTTTTTCACAAAAAACAACATCTGAAACTGTTACGTTGACTTAAAAATAAACTGATGAAAATAAAAAAACAAAAAAAACGCGTTGACCTTAAAATCCAAAATGGGCTTTTTCTTTAAGTAGTTAAATCTTACCATGACAGTCTCCCTTTTTTCAACATTACACCACTAGTACGAGTATTAACTCAATTCTAGAAGAGAGGAAAAATATAATTGAAATATATGTCTAAATCCGGGGTTCCCAACCTGCGACCAAGTAAAGTATGTGGCCTGTGAAGCCATTTTGTGCAATTTCCATCCATCAGACTGGCACAGTTATTGGGGGAGTGTGTGGTTGGTGCTCTTGTTTTAAGAACTGTAGGGTTGTGTGAGTTTGGAAGATTATCCAGATAGCTCTCTAATTAGATATTTATGACACATATACAGGATTTCCATAAATGTTTGATTATCTTCACACTTCAGAGAAGAAACAAAAAGATAGAAAGGTGTCCACACATGTAGCTTATGAGAGTTATGAAATGCTTAACTGCTTCCATAACTTCCACAAACTGGTATAGGGATAACCATATCCATGTGCAGTCCCCAAGTCCTCTCACACAGGAAGCCTGTGACATGCAGAAGACTTGTAGGCTGCAGCTGGCAGCATTGCATCTTCATCATTGGATCCATCCTCTTGCAGTGCACAGACAGATGCACCACGTCTTGTTATGAGGAGGAACAGGAGGTGCATGTTTGCTGTGGCAGTGCCTTATAATAATAGAGTTGCAGCCTACTGGAATAGTTTGGTTTTAAATGTGAGGGCATCATAGCTGGAACTATATGGGGTCATACTATGTCTGGCATTGAATAAGATCAGGGGCACACTGTGGTTAGTAGTGTATAAGATGAGGGGCAGTATATGCCTGACATCCTTCAAGAGGGACATTACATTACCCTGCAGTATAGCCAAGTGATAAAAGTCACCTAGGGACTGGGTCTGGAGGCAAGTACCCCTTTATGTTATGTACTTCCCTGGAAAACTCAAGCCAGTGCAAGTTTAAAGTCTACTTGGTCCCATTATGGAACCACCCAAAAAGTGAGTTAATGGTTAAATGTATCTTCAAAAAGACTATGGAGAGGATTTACACCAACATTCTGTCATACAAAGTCACAAAGTTTGGTTCACATTGCATTTGTCCAAAACATTGTGACTATTTTCATTTTTATGTCATGCACACCACTTTTGGGAAACATGGGCAGGGTTCAGTGGAAGGGGTGAAGCCCTTTATGGTCTGAGAGATTCACTATAATTACAACAAAAACTGGAGTAAATACTAGCACAAATCTTTACCAGCTCTTATTCTTATCACCATGCAGAGCCAATGAATACAAGACACATTGGAGGAAAATATTCCCGTCAATCATAATCAAATGTTTTCTAAGTAAACCGCATTTCACATAATGCTGACTTACATAAGTACTAATTTTATAAAACTTGAAATGTCTGTCACTAAAAAACCCTGCCTGACGGCTCGGTCAGACGAGCGTGGTTTACTCGCTGCTAAGCAACGAGTAAACCGCGCTGCTATCTTTCCTGAAAAGATCACGTGAACGGGCTGCTTCTAGCTCCATGAAGCAGCCCATAGGAGCCTATGGAAAGCATGCTGCACCTTGGCGCACCACGGAGCTGACAAGTGAATTTGCACTCGCTGTCCTTTCTTTGTTAGAAGCTCAGATTCTGTGCTTCTAGAAAGCGTCCATGTGAGCGCTTCCATAAGAACCTATTGGTTCCTATAGCCACGCTGTTTTCTCACTGCTGTAGCAGCGAGTAAAGAACACTCATCTGACCAAGCCCTGATGGAAAAATTCTAACAACATATTTGAATTCAGGAGGTGAAATACTACTAGAGTCACCAGTAAATATTCTTGTGAAAGAAAAAAAAAATGTTTTGCAGTCCAGTGTAATCAACAAAAAAAGCAATTCCGCTGGTGCCTGTCAGTACTTTTAGTGGTCATAGCCTTGATGTTCGGAGCCAACTGGCCTGTTGGCATAACAGTTTAAATAATTTTAATTTCATAAAAAAAAGGTCACAGCATAGGAGCCACTTTTTAGAGCTTCCTCTGCGCCCTGACTGCCAGGTCAGAGATAAGCTGTGCCTCTTTTCCCGCTACACCCCTGATGTAGGCTAAGATAGGAGACCTACTGGTGAATATGTGAAGTAACAATCCTACTGCACAGGAAACAATTAACTCAAATATCACTGCCAGAGGCCATATTTACCTAAATGCCTATAGAAAATACACAAGGACAGATACAAACACCATTTTCCAGCAGAATGCAAAGAGGCAGATTACTATACAGAGGAGCATTGCACAAGTGCAAAATACTAATGGACAATCACTTACATGCATATCACATATTGGGGAGAGTGGCTGCTTAGTATTATACTTGTACATAAATAAGGCACATAAAGGGTACTAAGTCTCATTTATACATGTGGTGCACCAGGCAGGCTTACAACCTACTAATGATAATACATATAATTCAGCCTGGCGGGTTGCCCTGCTTTTCAAAGTGAACCACACTTGACCAACACCACAAGTCCCCCCAGCATGTAAAGCTGGACTGCTTACTACAAAAAACAATGATAAAACATGGTATTTGTTAATATGTGGACCATTGTCGTGGGCTTGCAAGCTTGCATTTTTTGGCCAAAATATTAACCAATACCTCGTACTTATCAGTATTTATTGTTGATGTTTGCAGTCTGTGGGCTTAGTCACACGGGCGCATCGGCGCCCGTGTTACTGCAGGTAGCAGACAGCCGTACTTGAAAACGGATGTCTCTCTGCAGCGCCGGAGGAAAGAACATGTGACCAGCTTCATTGCCGGTCATGTGTTCTTTCATAAGCGCTACAGACACACGTCCGTCTTCAGGTACGGCCGACTTCTTACTGCAATAACGGCTCAGTCACACAGGCGCATCGGCGGTGGTGTAGGGGTGCCGATGCGCCCATGTGACTGAGCCCTGATTTAAGAAGTGGGGGAAGCCCATGGTGTTGGTCCAATGTGGCTCACTTTGAAATTCAGGGCAACCTGCTGAGTTAAACTATATTTGGTGTTTTTAATAGGCTGAAAGCCTGCGTGGTGCATTGCATGTATCAGAGGGACTGGCACCTTTTGTTTGCCTTATCTATGTGCAAATATACTACTAAGCAACCCCCCCCCCCCCCCCAATATGTGGCAGGCACATAAATGGTTATTCATCAGCATCTTGCACTATAGTGCAGTGCTACTCTGTGTAGCAATCCACCTGTCTACCTTCTGCTGGGAAGAGGTGTTTGTACCTACCCTTGTATATCTTATTAGTATAAAGGTAAATATGGCCTCTGGCAGTGATATTAAATTAATCATTCCACCAGTAACTCTTTATCTTTACTATAAAACTTTTCAACAGTGATACAAATTTCTCTCTCAAAGGATTAATGACTGATGAAGTACTATCACGGTGATAGTTATACCCACCCAGTGCATGTATCTAAATAAAGTAAAGTAAGACAGCAAAAGCTGCCATGAGTTGGAAAGATTCTAAGCACTATTTAATAGAGGAATTAGGGTACATTTTAAAAATCTCTCTTTTTGAACAATAGTCTCAGAACCAAATAGGTTCCAAAGAAGAGCCTTTTTCAGGCTTTTTACAGTTTTGTATTTGTTTGTTTTCGCTACTCACATTCGGATTTTACATTTGGGGGGACTTCTTATTTGTATAGCACCAACTTATTCTGCAGTGCTTTCAGGTAAAATATTTTCCAGACATTGGAAAACTACAATGAACCATAAAGATCGGGAAATATACAGAATGCCTGCTTCATTAGAGAAAGTTATCTAGTAGCGTGTTAGACCCACTTTGGCCTTTAGAACCTCAGCAAATCATTGTGGAATCCATCAGATGATCTAGGATGTGCCAAGAAAACATTTACCACACCAATCCGCACACATCATTCCACCTTAACCAACCTGAACTGTTGACACCTAACAGGAAGAGCATATCAATTCGTTCTGCTTGTGCCAAATTCTGACCCTTCCATTAGCATGATGCAACAGAAATCTAGATTCATCTGACCAGGCAATGCTTTTCCACTACTAAGTAATCAATATTTGTGTTATTTCTTTTCTACTTTGCTTAGACAGCAATGGCACTCAAACTGTTCTTCTGCTCTTATAGTCCATCCATGATAAGGAATGACACGTTGTGCATTTGGGCACATAACTTGGAGCACCAGTGTTGTATTAAGCTGCAATTTACTTGCTCACACACCTCCTCTTTGTCAGAAAGATTATTGACATCCTCCTCTGTCCTCCTTCATCTACCAGTTGTTTATTGGATATTGGATTCTTTTCCTAAGTCATGCCATTCTTATTTTACTCTCAACACCATCACACAAGAAATCCCCATAAGGTTGGCAATGTTTGAAACACTAGGTCAACTAGTCTGCTTTCTTCATAAAAAGTATTTTCCAAATATTAGCTTCATCTTCATGAATCCAATGATTTTGCCAGGAATATACACCATGTTGGACATCAACTCCTTGGTGATCATGGACATTTCCTATGGCAGACTGATATATATTGGACCAACCACACATGCGTTTTCTCGCGCACATATTACACATGTGAAAAAAAACGCAGCATGTCCTATTTTGCTGTGTAATATGTCCATTATAGCCTAAAATACACAGAAAATATGCATGTCACATGTTACAAAGATATGTGCATAATACATACTGACAATACACCCGTGTTAGTGAGCCCGAACAGTTTTTCATTTAAATAAAACTGCATTCATGCTCTTATCCCTCCTTATACATTAAAAAAGAAGTATGTATCAAATTAAAAAAAGATAAACAGAAACATTGATGCTTTTCCTTTTGGAAAGCTGCACTTCTTTTCTTTTCAGCTCAATTTCGATGAAAGATGACAGATAATGCAACACATATGCAGAGAATCAGTGTAAATATAGCCTTATATAGCAATATGTCAAGGTCCCAGGGTAGCAAGGAAACAACGCTTACTACATATTAAAGTGACCCTCCAACATTGATATTTTGTTCCTGATTATAGTGGCAGTAGCAATCAATGTCAGCATGACTTCATTCTACCTATTCCCATTCTCCTGGCACACAGATGGAAGTAGTAGTCTGACACCACCTCTAGATACAATGCTGATGCCTAATATATCAGCTCATTCACCTGAACGGAGAGGGTAGACAGAGGCTTGTGATGTCACTAGTGTCTGCCCAACCATTCTACACTACAGCGCCAGGTCATAGAGTCCCAGAACTTTATTAGGTAAGTATGGAATGCTATTATTCATTACATAGAGAATTGCATTGATTACAATGCACCATTTTTATTATACTTAACTATTTGTATACAGAATTCTTCATGCACATACTATCATATAAAAATGACATCTATTTTGACCACTGTGGTTTAGTGCGAGTTAAAAAACACTTCAATAACATGAGAGTAGAGCAATGCTAACATGTTGCATTCAGAAAAGCACTTAAGACTGTTGCTGTCACCGCTCAAATAGATAACAATGCTTATTTCTGAATCCTCTTTCCTGCAATTTGTTCCTTTTTTCATGTCTTCGAATTTAGTTTTCATATAGCAATGAGGCACAACAGGCTGTGTATTGTTATCCTACAATTACACGCCTCAGGTGTGTTGCGAGACACGAGGCCGAAGGCCAAGTCACTTCAACCACCTGAGAAGAGTAATTGTAGTACAACAATGCATGCCCTGTAGTGCCTTGTTGCTTTTGTAAAATGGATCTATACTGGTAAAAAGTGTTTTTATTATTTGTTGTCTGTTTTCTGACATTTAGGATTTCTAAAGCTTGGTTTTCATGTTGCCACAAACTGATGCTCAATATACAGTTCTATAGAGTAAATAAATTAGATAGGGCTGCTGTTCACCCACTCTGTGTATTTGTTCCAAAGTAAATGTGTCTGATGCATGGAGAAAATACCGCTCTCTAATATCTCACAGAAACTAAAATGATGAATTTGAATACAAATGTATTCATAGATAATAAAAGCAATACAGCAGACATCCAATCTACCAAGTACAATCATCATGATATGCCTTGTATATTACTTTATTATTTATAGCACCTATATATTATCTGCTTTATATAATGCATAGATTTGTTGAAAACTTTTTCATGTATCCTTTTCCTTGGAAAAGCATTAAGGGACAGCTTTCTAATCAGCTGCCTTGATAAGTGTGAATAGTGAATATGCATTGTTGCACAAATTGGGGCGTATGGTGTGCCATTCACATATTTTTGTATATTTACTATGACAATGTCCAACAACAGCTATTATTTATATCTCAGGAGACATTCAATATATACATATACTGAATTTAGTGATGGACTGTATACAGAGGTTTGCCTATGTAAAGTATGGCACTGATGCCTCCACACTATGATGCAAATGTGCTGCTCTGGCTACACAATGTATCTAAATATTATGTTGTCAGTTGTATTTGCTGAGCAACATCTTATAAGGCAGTGTTATTAAATTCTGTATTTACTAGAGATGAGCGAACGTACTCGTCCGAGCTTGATACTCGTTCGAGTATTAGCGTGTTCGAGATGCTCGTTACTCGTGACGAGTACCACGCGATGTTCAAGTTACTTTCACTTTCATCTCGGAGACGTTAGCGCGCTTTTCTGGCCAATAGAAAGACAGGGAAGGCATTACAACTTCCCCCTGCGACGTTCAAGCCCTATACCACCCCCCTGCAGTGAGTGGCTGGCGAGATCAGGTGTCACCCGAGTATATAAATCGGCCCCTCCCGCGGCTCGCCACAGATGCATTCTGACAGAGATCAGAGAAAGTGCTGCTGGTGCCGTAGCTGCTATAGGGAGAGTGTTAGGAGTTATTTTAGGCTTCAAGAACCCCAACGGTCCTTCTTAGGGCCACATCTGACCGTGTGCAGTACTGTTGAGGCTGCTTTTAGCAGTGTTGCACAATTTTTTTTTTTTTTGTATATCGGCCGTGCAGAGCATTGCGTCTGCAGTCTGCAGTCATTGTACAGAGTATAGGGCCAGTACTGGTGAGGCAGGGAAAGAGATATTCAGGCTATATAGGCAGTGGGCTTTTTCCAAAAAATTGATCGCCGTCATCCCACCAGAGGGAAACAGTATACATAATATTATACGCTGCCTACAGTATCTATCTGCTGGGGGTAGTAGTCCTAATTAATACGCAGCTAAGCATTACAGCAGGCTTGCACAAAATTGTTTCCTGGATCTGCTGTCTCTGTTACATGATCGCCGTCATCCTGCCAGAGGGAAACAGTATACATAATATTATACGCTGCCTACAGTATCTATCTGCTGGGGGTACTAGTCCTAATTAATACGCAGCTAAGCATTACAGCAGGCTTGCGCAAAATTGTTTCCTGGATCTGCTGTCTCTGTTACATGATCGCCGTCATCCTGCCAGAGGGAAACAGTATACATAATATTATACGCTGCCTACAGTATCTATCTGCTGGGGGTAGTAGTCGTAATTAATACGCAGCTAAGCGTTACAGCAGGCTTGCGCAAAATTGTTTCCTGGATCTGCTGTCTCTGTTACATGATCGCCGTCATCCCACCAGAGGGAAACAGTATACATAATATTATACGCTGCCTACAGTATCTATCTGCTGGGGGTAGTAGTCGTAATTAATACGCAGCTAAGCGTTACAGCAGGCTTGCCCAAAATTGTTTCCTGGATCTGCTGTCTCTGTTACATGATCGCCGTCATCCCGCCAGAGGGAAAGAGTATACATAATATTATACGCTGCCTACAGTATCTATCTGCTGGGGGTAGTAGTCCTAATTAATACGCAGCTAAGCATTACAGCAGGCGTGCGCAAAATTGTTTCCTGGATCTGCTGTCTCTGTTACATGATCGCCGTCATCCCGCCAGAGAGAAAAAGTATACATAATATTATACGCTGCCTACAGTATCTATCTGCTGGGGGTAGTAGTCCTAATTAATACGCAGCTAAGCGTTACAGCAGGCTTGCGCAAAATTGTTTCCTGGATCTGCTGTCTTTGTTACATGATCGCCGTCATCCCGCCAGAGGGAAACAGTATACATAATATTATACGCTGCCTACAGTATCTATCTGCTGAGGGTAATAGTCGTAATTAATACGCAGCTAAGCGTTACAGCAGGCTTGCGCAAAATTGTTTCCTGGATCTGCTGTCTCTGTTACATGATCGCCGTCATCCCACCAGAGGGAAACAGTATACATAATATTATACGCTGCCTACAGTATCTATCTGCTGGGGGTAGTAGTCGTAATTAATACGCAGCTAAGCGTTACAGCAGGCTTGCCCAAAATTGTTTCCTGGATCTGCTGTCTCTGTTACATGATCGCCGTCATCCCGCCAGAGGGAAAGAGTATACATAATATTATACGCTGCCTACAGTATCTATCTGCTGGGGGTAGTAGTCTTAATTAATACGCAGCTAAGTGTTACAGCAGGCTTGCGCAAAATTGTTTCCTGGATCTGCTGTCTCTGTTACATGATCGCCGTCATCCCGCCAGAGGGAAACAGTATACATAATATTATATGCTGCCTACAGTATCTATCTGCTGGGGGTAGTAGTCCTAATTAATACGCAGCTAAGCGTTACAGCAGGCTTGCGCAAAATTGTTTCCTGGATCTGCTGTCTCTGTTACATGATCGCCGTCATCCTGCCAGAGGGAAACAGTATACATAATATTATACGCTGCCTACAGTATCTATCTGCTGGGGGTAGTAGTCGTAATTAATACGCAGCTAAGCGTTACAGCAGGCTTGCGCAAAATTGTTTCCTGGATCTGCTGTCTCTGTTACATGATCGCCGTCATCCCGCCAGAGGGAAACAGTATACATAATATTATACGCTGCCTACAGTATCTATCTGCTGGGGGTAGTAGTCGTAATTAATACGCAGCTAAGCGTTACAGCAGGCTTGCGCAAAATTGTTTCCTGGATCTGCTGTCTCTGTTACATGATTGCCGTCATCCCGCCAGAGGGAAACAGTATACATAATATTATACGCTGCCTACAGTATCTGTCTGCTGTATCAGCTCAGCATTTTAAAAAAATAGAAGCAAAATACTTAAGGCCTACTACTGGCCTTTGGCCACTTGACTGCTTCTGCGCTGTGAATTCCACTAGCTCAGTCATACGCACCTACGTCTCACTACAGGCGTGAGCAAAATTGTTTCCTGGCTCTGCTGTGCGTTCCGTAAGGGAAGTCAGCCTCCAACCACAGGCCAATAAGCGGCACATTTTATTACAGCGTTCTGTTTCTGCACTACTGGTAATACAGCATGCTGAGGGGTAGGGGTAGGCCTAGAGGACGTGGATGCGGCCGAGGACGCGGAGGCCCAAGTCAGGGTGTGGGCACAGGCCGAGCTCCTGATCCAGGTGTATCGCAGCCGACTGCTGCGGGATTAGGAGAGAGGCATGTTTCTGGCGTCCCCACATTCATCTCACAATTAATGGGTCCACATAGTAGACCTTTATTAGAAAATGAGCAGTGTGAGCAGGTCCTGTTGTGGATGGCAGAAAGTGCATCCAGCAATCTATCGACCACCCAGAGTTCTGTGCCGTCCACTGCTACAACTCTGAATCCTCTGGCTGCTGCTCCTTCTTCCTCCCAGCCTCCTCACTCCGTTACAATGACACATTCTGAGGAGCAGGCATACTCCCAGGAACTGTTCCCGGGCCCCTGCCCAGAATGGCCAGCAATGGTTCCTCTTCCACCGGAGGAGTTTGTCGTGACCGATGCCCAACCTTTGGAAAGTTCCCGGGGTCCGGGGGATGAGGCTGGGGACTTCCGGCAACTGTCTCAAGAGCTTTCAGTGGGTGAGGAGGACGATGACGATGAGACACAGTTGTCTATCACTCAGGTAGTAGTAATTGGAGTAAGTCCGAGGGAGGAGCGCACAAAGGATTCGGAGGAAGAGCAGCAGGATGATGAGGTGACTGACCCCACCTGGTTTGCTACGCCTACTGAGGACAGGTCTTCAGAGGGGGAGGCAAGTGCAGCAGCAGGGCAGGTTGGAAGAGGCAGTGCGGTGGCCAGGGGTAGAGGCAGGGCCAGACCGAATAATCCACCAACTGTTTCCCAAAGCGCCCCCTCACGCCATGCCACCCTGCAGAGGCCGAGGTGCTCAAAGGTCTGGCAGTTTTTCACTGAGAGTGCAGACAACCGACGAACAGTGGTGTGCAACCTTTGTCGCGCCAAGATCAGCCGGGGAGCCACCACCACCAGCCTCACCACCACCAGCATGCGCAGACATATGATGGCCAAGCACCCCACAAGGTGGGACGAAGGCCGTTCACCGCCTCCGGTTTGCACCGCTGCCTCTCCCCCTGTGCCCCAACCTGCCACTGAGATCCAACCCCCCTCTCAGGACACAGGCACTACCGTCTCCTGGCCTGCACCCACACCCTCACCTCCGCTGTGCTCGGCCCCATCCACCAATGTCTCTCAGTGCACCGTCCAGCCGTCGCTAGCGCAAGTGTTGGAGCGCAAGCGCAAGTACGCCGCCACGCACCCACACGCTCAAGCGTTAAACGTGCACATAGCCAAATTTATCAGCCTGGAGATGCTGCCGTATAGGGTTGTGGAAACGGAGGCTTTCAAAGGTATGATGGCGGCGGCAGCCCCGCGCTACTCAGTTCCCAGTCGCCACTACTTTTCCCGATGTGCCATCCCAGCCCTGCATGACCACGTCTCCCGCAACATTGTACGCGCCCTCACCAACGCGGTTACTGCCAAGGTCCACTTAACAACGGACACGTGGACAAGCACAGGCAGGCAGGGCCACTATATCTCCCTGACGGCACATTGGGTGAATTTAGTGGAGGCTGGGACAGAGTCAGAGCCTGGGACCACTCACGTCCTACCCACCCCTAGAATTGCGGGCCCCAGCTCGGTGGTGGTATCTGCGGCGGTGTATGCTTCCTACACTAAACCACCCTCCTCCTCCTCCTCCTACGCAACCTCTGTCTCGCAATCAAGATGTGTCAGCAGCAGCACGTCGCCAGCAGACGGTGTCGCGCGGCGTGGCAGCACAGAAGTGGGCAAGCGTCAGCAGGCCATGCTGAAACTACTCAGCTTAGGAGAGAAGAGGCACACGGCCCACGAAATGCTGCAGGGTCTGACAGAGCAGACCGACCGCTGGCTTGCGCCGCTGAGCCTCCAACCGGGCATGGTCGTGTGTGACAACGGCCGTAACCTGGTGGCGGCTCTGTAGCTCGGCAGCCTCACGCACGTGCCATGCCTGGCCCACGTCTTTAATTTGGTGGTTCAGCGCTTTCTGAAAAGCTACCCACGCTTGTCAGACCTGCTCGGAAAGGTGTGCCGGCTCTGCGCACATTTCCGCAAGTCCCACACGGACGCTGCCACCCTGCGCACCCTGCAACATCGGTTTCATCTGCCAGTGCACCGACTGCTGTGCGACGTGCCCACACGGTGGAACTCTATGCTCCACATGTTGGCCAGGCTCTATGAGCAGTGTAGAGCTATAGTGGAATACCAACTCCAACATGGGCGGAGTCAGCCTCCTCAATTCTTTACAGAAGAGTGGGCCTGGTTGGCAGCCATCTGCCAGGTCCTTGGAAACTTTGAGGAGTCTACCCAGATGGTGAGCGGCGATGCTGCAATCATTAGCGTCACCATTCCTCTGCTATGCCTCTTGAGAAGTTCCCTGCAAAGCATAAAGGCAGACGCTTTGCACTCGGAAACAGAGGCGGGGGAAGACAGTATGTCGCTGGATAGTCAGAGCACCCTCCTGTCTATATCTCAGCGCGTTGAGGAGGAGGAGGAGGAGCATGAGGAGGATGAGGAGGAGGGGGAAGAGACAGCTTGGCCCAATGCTGAGGGTACCCATGCTGCTTGCCTGTCATCCTTTCAGCGTGTATGGCCTGAGGAAGAGGAGGAGGAGGAGGATCCTGAAAGTGATCTTCCTAGTGCGGACAGCCATGTGTTGCGTACAGGTACCCTGGCACACATGGCTGACTTCATGTTAGGATGCCTTTCTCGTGACCCTCGCGTGACATGCATTCTGGCCACTACGGATTACTGGGTGTACACACTGCTCGACCCACGGTATAAGGAGAACCTTTCCACTCTCATACCCGAAAAGGAAAGGGGTTCGAGAGTGATGCTATACCACAGGACCCTGGCGGACAAACTGATGGTAAAATTCCCAACCGACAGCGCTAGTGGCCGAAGGTGCAGTTCCGAGGGCCAGGTAGCAGGGGAGGCGCAGAGATCAGGCAGCATGTACAGCACAGGGGAACACTCTCTAAGGCCTTTGACAGCTTTCTGGCTCCCCAGCAAGACTGTGTCACCGCTCCCCAGTCAAGGCTGAGTCGGCGGGAGCACTGTAAAAGGATGGTGAGGGAGTACGTAGCCGATCGCACGACCGTCCTCCGTGACGCCTCTGCCCCCTACAACTACTGGGTGTCGAAGCTGGACACGTGGCCTGAACTCGCGCTGTATGCCCTGGAGGTGCTTGCTTGTCCTGCGGCTAGCGTCTTGTCAGAGAGGGTGTTTAGTGCGGCTGAGGGAATCATCACAGATAAGCGTACCCACCTGTCAACCGACAGTGCCGACAGACTTACACTCATCAAGATGAACAAAGCCTGGATTTCCCCAGACTTCTCTTCTCCACCAGCGGACAGCAGCGATACCTAAACAATACGTAGGCTGCACCCGCGGATGGAAGCATTGTTCTCTATCACCATCAAAAACGTGGACCTTTTAGCTTCATCAATCTGTGTATAATATTCATCCTCCTCCTCCTGCTCCTCCTCCTGAAACCTGACGTAATCACGCCGAGCGGGCAATTTTTCTTAGGCCCACAAGGCTCAGTCATATAATTTTTGTAAACAATTTTTATACGTTTCAATGCTCATTAAAGCGTTGAAACTTTCACCTGAACCAATTTTTATTTTAACTGGGCTGCCTCCAGGCCTAGTTACAAATTAAGCCACATTAACCAAAGTGATTAATGGGTTTCACCTGCCCTCTTGGTTGGGCATGGGCAATTTTTCTGACGTACATTAGTACTGTTGGTACACCAATTTTTTGGGGCCCTCGCCTACAGTGTAATCCAATTAATTTTTTGCCCACCTGCATTAAAGCTGACGTTACATCAGCTGTGCTGGGCACTGCAATGGGATATATTTATGTACCGCTGGTGGCTTCCTGGCACCCACCCATGCTGTCGGTCCACACGGAGTTGTAACTGCATGTGTCCACTTCTAAAGAACCCCAGTCTGACTGGGGCATGCAGTGTGGGCCGAAGCCCACCTGCATTAAACATGACATTACCTCAGCTGTGATGGGCAATGCAATGGGATATATTTATGTACCGCCAGTGGCTTCCTGGCACCCACCCATGCTGTCGGTCCACACGGAGTTGTAACTGCATGTGTCCACTTCTAAAGAACCCCAGTCTTACTGGGGCATGCAGTGTGGGCCGAAGCCCACCTGCATTTAACATGACTTTACCTCAGTTGTGATGGGCAATGCAATGGGATATATTTATTTACCGCCGGTGGGTTCCAGGGAGCCACCCATGCTGTGGGTGCACACGGAATTCCCATTTATAAAAAAACGCGGTCTGACTGGGGCATGCAGACACCTTGACAGAATGAATAGTGTGTGGCACATAGGTTCCCCATTGCTATGCCCACGTGTGCAGCTCCTGATGGCGGTGGCACAGGATTATATTTCTCATTGCTTCTGTACAGCATTGTGGGCTATCACCCCACCCCTTTTAAAGAGGGTCGCTGCCTAGCCGTGCCAACCCTCTGCAGTGTGTGCCTGCGGTTCCTCCTCATGGCAGACGCACTTATAAATAGACATCAGGGTGGTGTGGCATGAGGGCAGCTGAAGGCTGCGCAGGGACACTTTGGTGTGCGCTGTGGACACTGCGTCGTGCAGGGGGGTTTGGCAGCATGTAACCCAGGAGAAGTGGCAGCGGAGTGTCATGCAGGCAGTGATTGTGCTTTGTTGGAGGTAGTGTGGTGCTTAGCTAAGGTATGCATTGCTAATGAGGGCTTTTCAGAAGTAAAAGTTGTTGGGAGGGGGGGGCCCACTCTTGCCGCTATTGTGGCTTAATAGTGGGACCTGGGAACTTGAGATGCAGCCCAACATGTAGCCCCTCGCCTGCCCTATCCGTTGCTGTGTCGTTCCCATCACTTTCTTGAATTGCCCAGATTTTCACACATGGAAACCTTAGCGAGCATCGGCGATATACAAAAATGCTCGAGTCGCCCATTGACTTCAATGGGGTTCGTTATTCGAAACGAACCCTCGAGCATCGCGATAATTTCGTCCCGAGTAACGAGCACCCGAGCATTTTGGTGCTCGCTCATCTCTAGTATTTACTAATATTGCAAGCCCAGTTGTAACAATTTTTGAAATCCGTTTATACATGCAGGGCTCCTCGTTGGTGAGTTTAAAAGATTTCATATGTATTTTTAACATATATTATATATTATCCCATTATGAGAGTTATAATGATATTTATGATGAACCAGAATATGATCACATTATGAGTGTTATATACTGAATTTATTTGTATTTCTGCATTATATATTGTAATCGTGCAATATTTCTTATACACTACTAGCCATGAATTTGTATGTTACTTTGCATGAGAAAGGCTTCATTGACCTGGAGTAAAATATTGCCTATTTTGGTTAATAAAGGGTCTCTATTTTTGCCTCAAAGTCAATTTTTGTCTGAACATCAGCTATTATCCAAGACTTTTTCCATTTCTCTTTCTAACTGAGCTTAAACCAGTGTTTCCCAAACTTAAGTCCACATGACCGCCTAACAAGTTATGATTTGAGGATATCCTATAGACCACCTGTGGCAATGTCTGAGGCACTGACAATAATTATATCACCGATGCAATACTGCAGAAATCCTAAAAACATGACCTGTTGGGGTGTTATGAGGGCTGGAATTTGGTAAATTTGGTAAATAAGTATGGCACAGGATTAACGCCTCTGCTCCTGCAATCAAGCAGGAGCAGGTCGGGTCTTCGGCTGTCAGACACAGCCGAGGACCTGGAGGAGAAAGGAGAAGCGGCTTTTAACTGCTTCTCCTTTTGGGTTACATAGCACTCGATGAGCGCTATGTACTAAAGGAAGAAAGCAGAATTGTCGGGTGCTCCTGGCACAGCAGAGCTCCAGGGTTGTAGCAAACCCTGATTAACTGTGCCAGTGACTATTGTCGCTACAGAGGGATGTTTTTTCCTGTAACTGGGGCTCCTATGGATGCTCCAGCTACAGTGGAAAAGTGTGAAATAAAAAAAAAACAATGGCACATAGATGGTAAAAATGACAGAATAAAATAAAAATATATACATACAAAAAAATGAGATACAGTGATGGCAACCAAAACAGTCGTCATGCGCCTTGTAATCTAAAACTATACAAACTATATATCCAAACGTTCAAAACAAATGAGAAACCCATTTCTGTACTTTATTTTAGCGTAAATATACAAATTTAAAAAATAAACTGTAATTTTAAAAAACTTTTTACTGCCAATAAAACTAAAAAACAAGAAAAAAAATCAGTGAGAAAAAGATATTAAAAAATCACCCTATATGTCACGGTAAAAAAATGCAGCAAAAAAAATTTTGGTAGCTGAAAAAAAAATAGGACAGTAAAACAACTACATGGGTAAAATCCCCCAAAAGTATCTGATCCTGTAGAACCAAAATAGCCTGGTCCTTAAGAGGTTAAACCAAGATCCACTCAAACCAAATTTAAAGCTGCATACTTTTGCCAAGAGCGTGGTAAATGCGTAGTGAATGTGTTGCAAAGGTTATGTTAATCTTTGCTTCCTGTTTTAACAATTATATGTAGATATTATCCACAAAAATTGTTCCCACTACACTAGGTTCATGCAGTTCATTTCGTGTTCAATTGTGGTTTAAAAAATGTATACTGCACAAAAAAGCAAATATTTGTGCTTTTAAGGTGCTATCTAATAGATTCATATGAAAAGTATACAATGTATATAAATAAAGCAGTGCATTTTTGCACCTGTAACATAAATCAGCCACAACCATATACAGACGTGACTTGGTTAAAATAATAAATTTTATTAAATTTTATTTAAAAAAACACACAATTGGGCACAACAAAAGACACAACACAAATTCCAAGTTGTAAAGAAAACATCAGCCCACCTAATAATCAATTGGAAATGGGCTGGTGGGTTTCAATAATACAGCTTGGTGTTTCTTCTGATACTCCGTATTTATTGATGTCGCACATCAGTTTGGAGTACAGACTACAAAGGAGCTGTACATGGAATTTCCAAAAACAAGCCCCCAATGGGATATCTGTAGTTTTATTTATATAGTGACAATGTTTGAACAGAAATTCTCAGGTTGCGAGAAAATAATACTCAACCCGAAGAAATGATTATCTCTGTCAAAACTTCCTGCCTAGTGGGCTGAGAAGTTGTTAACAGCTCAAAGAGGCAGTGTGTCAGAGATTTTGATTTTAGTCGATGTTTTTACTCATTATGAACAGTACTCCTACTCATAGCGACAATGTTTGACCAGAAACTCTCAGGTTGCGAGAAAATAATACTCAACCTGGAGAAATAATTATCTCTGTCAAAGCTTCCTGCCTAGTGAGCTGAGAAGTTGTTAACAGCTCAAAAAGGCAGTGTGTCAAAGATTTTGATTATCGATATTTTTACTCATTATGAACAGTACTCCTACTCTACGCGTTTCACCACTAAATGTACGTGGATCCTCAGGAGACTTGGTACTTAGAGAGTTGTAGTGATAATATTTCAAGAGTTATGATGGTAAATAGTTAGAGTATCGCTTAAAGTATATAATCCTCAATCAGGGAGTGAGCTCTGGGTTTGGAGTTTGGTCTGGAGGTAATGATACCTCAAAGACAGATCCAAATTCATATAGTTAAGTAAAGGAGGTTCAAAGTCCTAGAGTCCCTAGCCACTCATGCATATGCATGCGATGAGAAAAATAGCGTGGCAGGATAAGGAGTCAATCCTCCCTATACTCAGAGGAATATTTTTTTCCCACACCCACCTTTTTTTCCTTTTCTTTTTTCTCTTTTTCTCCCCCAGTATACTCAAGATTAGTGCATAGACTGCAATCCCTACAGAAAGATAGAGAGCTCAAGAGGTCAGAGCATGACAAGAGGTAGTTCCCATCGCCTTGATGGTAGACCAAACTCCAAACCCAGGGATCTCATGCACGAAGTACTCTCTATCCCTACTCTCACTGAAAAGAGATCCTATTGACCATAACATCTGGCATAGGATAATGGAAAGTGAGATTGATAGAGAAGAAGGGTTTAATATTTTGAAATAAATAACCTCGTACCTACAATCTTTATCTATCTCTATATCGAGGCCAAACCTTATTAGCTCTAATCGAACGCTAAGAGCTCACTCCCTGATTGAGGATTATATACTTTAAGTTTCTGGTCAAACATTGTCGCTATGAGTAGGAGTACTGTTCATAATGAGTAAAAACATCGACTAAAATCAAAATCTCTGACACACTGCCTCTTTGAGCTGTTAACAACTTCTCAGCCCACTAGGCAGGAAGTTTTGACAGAGATAATCATTTCTTCGGGTTGAGTATTATTTTCTCGCAACCTGAGAATTTCTGTTCAAACATTGTCACTATATAAATAAAACTACAGATATCCCATTGGGGGCTTGTTTTTGGAAATTCCATGAACAGCTCCTTTGTAGTCTGTACTCCCAACTGATGTGCGACATCAATAAATACGGAGTATCAGAAGAAACACCAAGCTGTATTATTGAAACCCACCAGCCCATTTCCAATTGATTATTAGGTGGGCTGATGTTTTCTTTACAACTTGGAATTTGTGTTGTGTCTTTTGTTGTGCCCAATTGTGTGTTTTTTTAAATAAAATTTAATAAAATTTATTATTTTAACCAAGTCACGTCTGTGAATAGGGCCTTCTTAAATTTTCAGTTTGACTTGCACTGCCCTCTCTGTGAATATAGCCACAACCATATAGGTTGTTATCATATTTGGCTTTACATCTCAGAAACAGACAAACTGAGAAACTATCATTTTGTCAACATGTTCTTTTAATAATGATCTGCAAGGGACATACATAGATATAATGGGGCCCATAGCAAATGTCAACTGCTCCTCCCCCTTTCCCCTGTGCAAATAAATGGAAGGGGTACTGCAGAGGCCAGAGGGCCATGTGACAGAGGATCTGTGGGGTCAGATGCTATTATATATTTGTGAGGGCCTCTATTGTGGGAGGGAGACAGTGTCAGGTGGTAGGGACTTTGTGGGAATAGAGGGGGGGATCCAAAGAGTTGTATAAGGGGAGTTGGGGAACAGGTTGAAAGGCAAGTAGTCAGTCTTCATACCTGAGTGTTACCAATGCTGTCCGCATTACTGGCTCTGGTGCGCTGGGCCTTGTGGTCAGAGTTGTAGGACAGGCACTCCGTACCCTCGCTGCTACAGCCTGCAATGTAGAGAGATCCTCCCGTCTCAGATGAAGATGTACGTCATGTCATTATGAGAAGCAGGAGAGAACAGGAGGTGATGAAGATAGGTCCTGCCTGGTTCTCTTTGTGGCAGCAGCTATCAACAGGAAACAGGCTAGTTTTATTTCACATTAGACACCGCAGCCATATCGGCTGAAAGTTGTCTGAGTTTGAAGCCTGCAGTCGCCTCAAGTCCCTTGATGCGACGGGCCCCATAACTACGGTATCATGTGGTTACGCCACGGCTTACAAGTGATAACAAGACTAACAACTAATATGGCTAAACTTCCTTTGTTTTTTTTCATAAAAGCCAACTGCAATAAAATAGGAATATGGCAACATCATATGTATGTGTGTATATATATATATATACATACGGAGGACTTTTAAGGTTCTGTGCTGCTATCAGGGTGGTTTAATTACACCTTGACTTAAGCCCCATTTACTCATAATGATTATCACTCAAAATTAGCTTTAAAGCCATTGTTTGAGCAAAACATTGTGTGTAAATGCTCCCATTTTTCACTCTTCTGCTGAACGATGATTTTTAGGTGAGCTGATAGCAGGGACTGCATGCTGTGTTCTCCATTGGGAGTGCTTATTACATTGTATTCAGCTTGCAAGCCAGTGGCACAACAAAGGAACTGTATGCAGAGAACAGGCCAACTGCTGTTCTTTGCATACAGCTCCCAGAGATACATGCAAATGAAGGTAATAAGCCTATTGGCAGCTTATGAAAAATGGCCTCTCAAACTGTCAATCTCCCTATCTTTTGAACGAATTTTGAATGATCATCTTTGAGTGTAAATGGGCCTTTACTTTACAATGGATTTTGTTGTGTTAAGATAAGAAAACAATAGCTGTTTAATTGGTTATGTGGTTTTCTGAGTTATTACTTTTATATAGCTTTGAGCTCCCCATGCCCAAAACTATATAAAAGTAATATATTCACCATGGCACTAAATCCCCGTTTCTGCAGTCCGTGCCATGGCATTTGACGGGTCATGTCCAGGAGACTTGTGATTTGCTTATGCGGCGAATGTGAAAGACTAAATGATTCTGAACAATTCTCATTTGAATGAACAAACGATGTATATGCTTGTCTAAATAGGCTGCACAAGAGCGCACGAGTTAATGGTAACATCACTTGCTTGTTCGCTTATTAAAACGATAATCGGCTCATCTAAAAGGACCCTCGTGGTTAATACCAAACTTTTCAAAAGCCTTGAATGATGGCTATGTTTATTAACTAAATGAGAAAAAAACATCAGTAGATAGCAGAGGTGTTGCTGGGGTCTTAAAATATCGGGCACATAAGCCCTTCCTCTATTTTGCTAATTTAGGCCCACTTTCTGAAATGTAAAAAAAAATCCAGGTGATATCTTGATAAATTGATATGATTTCCTGATAGCTTTTTGAATATACTCTGCAGATTGCCAGAAAGAGTAACCATCCACCCAACAATCCCCATGCATTTGCCTAAAGTGCTTTGGTTTATGTATATTAAGGGATGAGAAGGAAGCAGAAAAGTAAAGAATCACAAATCATAGTACACTACTATCTATGAACAGATTCTGGGTAAATTAAAAATGGCTCTCGTACAATATTATTGGAAATGACGTGAGAGCTCAAATACTAATTCCTTTGGTCATGACAGAAATGGATCAAATTTATTATGTCAGAAAATTCTTACATAAGAAAAAAAAAGTATCTGAAAACGCTTACAGCAATCTAAAATGCTGCTGTTGCCCATTCTGTGGTTATACTCTAGTGGAATTCAACTGGAACGCAGATGCCACATGGTAGGAAGCACATGACCTTTATTCATATTCTCATATTACAGTTTCTTACTATAAAGTAATCCAAAGTAGGAGACATTACTGATATTTTAATGTGTCGTCTTTTTTTTTCAAATGATTTGCTAATTTAACAAATACCATAACTGCATGCAAGATTGCAATATACTGTTAAACATCAAAATAATAATATCTACATTATGTGTCTGACATGTGGAGCTCAATATGTTTATTCTCACTTAGTTGCTATCTGGTCACATAGTTGTAGTTTAAAGATCATTTGCCCTGATGCAAAAATAGGGCAGTGACAAATTGCACTCCAAAGACAAATTAAAAAGCAACTGAGGTTTAGACAAATTACAAAGAGTAGCATTAGAGAACAGTTAAGAAATACATTGTACATTTCATGTACTGTGTATTAATATTAAGAATCAATACAAAAAGATGTGTCACAATCACAGTGCCAAAATAAAAGAAATAGGAAAAACTTTATTGATACATTAAAATATAATAAAAATTCAAGATGAAGTACCGAAAACGATATACAGCATCAGAGGTTCAGCATACATAGCATATGAAGTGTACGTAAACAATTTGACACAATCCCCATCCTAAGTCATCCATACATCTCATCAATACTGACAAAGTGCATAGTGCCTAGATAATGATAATGTGCAGCATGTCAAAAGAATGACAAAAAGTTCCAAACACATATGACGGGAGTCCTTAGATGGTATAATTCCCAGTGCGCCTTATAAAATAATTACTTGACAGAAGGGGAAATATAAAAAAATTCAAAACAATCACAGAAAATGGCCGTTACTTACTGAGTGAGGAGTGCATATAGATGCATCCTCCTCTCACTATGCAGGTAGCTGACTATCAAATGGAGGAGCCAATAACACCTGTGCAGGACACCGATAAGACAGCCACTCACATTGCCTCCTGATAATGAGGGGGGTGGATGCTTGGCGTATTCTCCCACACATAGTGGATACAGGGTGCCAGACCATTCTGATATATGTAGTTCACCATGCAGACCAGCAACCTATTAATGATGCCGTGAACCGTGAAGTGGTTAGTGGGCTCAAGTATCTTGGCCAAAATCTAACCAATGCCTTGAATTTATTATCTATCATTCACATTCAGTGGGGCTTTAAGACTCCAGGGGGAGCCCAGGGTGGCAGTACCAGTGTGGTTCACTGTTGGAAATGCAGGGCAACCCGCTGAATTACCATGGTGTCATTAATAGGTTGCTGGTCTGTTCCAGCTAATATAATTAAGTTCCAGCTGTTGTTTTAGGAACTTAGCAATTCTACACTTTTCCCAACCATTACATAGGTATCATCAGATGCAAAACCTACAGGTTTTTTTTTCAAATATCCTTTTGATACGCAAAGGCCTAATTGAAACAATTTAGAAGTGCATTAATAATCAATTTTCCGCAAGATAAGGGAATTCAAAATCTATTGTATATTAAATTTAATAAAAATGATAAAATATTGTCTTAGGGCTCATTCACAAGGGTGTTTTTTCACAGCGTATTACACACGCAATGTACACCCGCATAGTATGAAACAAGTCACGTTGTACATGATGGCATGTTTGAGATACGCTGCGATGTGCAATGCACTATTGCTGCTGTACGCAAACAGAGAGTAGAGATAGTACACTTAAAACTTACCATTTAATAAGCAGGCATTACAAATACAAAATCCATATATAAACATACAGCTGCCAAAAGCAGTAATGGAAACAAGAAAAGCAGCTCTCACCAATGAAAAGTGATGAACATAGCAGTCAAAATGAGCCGAATAATCCGCTAATGACAGACAAAACAAAAGAATAAAAATAGGGACCTTAGTTCCCAGGTTCTTAATTGATGACATAGTAATTAAAGTATACATATTTAGTATTACATACAGAAGTGTATGGGGTTCCTTACACGGGGTGATTATCCACTGACTTCTCACTGGAAACAGCTAAATCAGGCACTGAGTGAGAAATCACAAAACTAAAAACCAAGCAACTGCCGAGCCATATAACACTATTTGAGCGACTCCTGTTTACTGTGAATGGACACAGGAGGGCCAGAATAATCCCAGCCTACTCTGTCCCCATTTACTTGAATGACTATCTGCTGTGTAAGCACAGGAGTGATCGTTGAGCAGCCGCCATCCCATGTTAAGGTACCTAAAGCAGACTTTTGTTTTGCACAAATTTGTTTTATCAAATGTATCACTTTGAATAGAAAATAGAAAAAATGAAGAAAACTCAAATTTCATATTATTTTTTGCAAAAAGTAAGATTTAAAGATATTAGCTTTGTCCTGGTGCAATAAGAAAGCACAATCTATGCCGCAAAAAATAAAAAACAGGCAGCAAATAAAAGAAATTAACCCTTAGGGTACATGCACTCAGATGATTTAAGAGTCTGTGTGTTGTCCAATGTCCTGAATATGACACATTGACGTGGTCAAATTGGATAAAAATGTGCTGTGTACATAGGCCCACTTCTGTCTGGTTTTCAGCCCAAATTTTTGGTCTGAAACTTGCCCAAAAATAGCCTGTGTGTATAGACACTGAAAATGTGTTGTTTTAAAATACAAAATTTTAATGTGGATATTTAGGCAGGAAAGGTCTTGGTCATGAAGAGGTTAGACATCAAAGAAGCTACAAGCTCAGGATGTTATCAGGTGGAGAGTGATGTAACTATTGGTTTAGTGGCACTGAACCCTCTTTCACATTCAGTATTGCTACATGGTAAAATATAGACAATTCTTCGCAATTTTTTAGGTGTGAAGGCAAATTGTAGTTTTCCCTCCACCATCATAAAAAATCTCTGCAGTCACAAAAAAAAATTATCTTCTTCAAAATAAGGATTTTTTTTGTTTGAGTTTCTTCTCTTTCTAGTGACTGTTTCTGGATTAAAAATTTCACAATCAGAGAAACTATATTTTGTCAATTTAGAACTGTCATAACAGGTTGAATATTTTCATGCTACCATGCAAAAGAATCTATCTTCCCAATTATTGGCAAGGCTGCTCAGGAATTGTAACATATTGATGTTACTATTCTCCAATTGTAGGACAGTGGGACACTTTTAACCTCCATCTTCAACCTAACATTAATCGTTTCACATTCCTTTTTAACATGTTTATCTTTAATAAGTATTATGCAAACAGATTGCCTAATTCACTTGTCTGCCCAAGTAAATCCCCAAATTCTGTCTTGTAGCTGATGGTGCAAAAGCATCATACAATTGATGGTGCAAAAGCATCATACATTAGGATTTATGGTAAAATCTAGGAAATAACCAGAAAAGAATCCACAGCATGCAGCAGGCTGAAGTATTCAACATTTGAGATGGGTTTAGCTTCCCGGAGAACTGGCCAAGTTTTCTGTTGGCCACAGGTTCTACCATAGAGATGAGCCGCATCTCTATGGGGAGGGTGCAGCTGTGCTGGGGAAGAAGATAGTAAAAAGGCTGGAGAAGTGTTTAACCCCTTAACGACCGCCCCATCGGGAAACTACGTCCTGCTGTTGCAGGACGTGTATGGAGGGAGGTAGCGCCGCTATCTCCCTCCATACAGCGCGGGCATCAGCTGTTTATTACAGCTGACACCCGCGGGCAATAGCCGCACTCGGCCGTTCGGCCGATCGCGGCTATTAACCCTTTAAATGCCGCTGTCAATTCTGACAGCGGCATTTAAATCCGCTGTGAGATCGGGGGAGCCGTGCAGGTGTTATGGCAGCCGGGGGCCTAATGAATGGCCCCAGGGCTGCCTTAGCAGACTGCCTATCAAGCCATCCACACAGGGTGGCTTCATAGACTGCCTGTAAAAAAGCAGTATGACGTAATGCTATAGCATTACGTCATACTGCAGGAGCGATCAAAGCATAGCATGTTAAAGTCCCCCAGGGGGGCTTCAAAGTAAAGTTAAAAAAAAGATCAATAAAGTTTTTTTAATTGTTAAAAAAAAAAAGTTATAAAAGTTTAAATCACCCCCCTTTTGCCATATCAATTATTAAAAAATCTAAATCATAAAATAAAAATATGTATTTGATATCGCCGCGTCCGTAAACGTCCGATCTATCAAAGTAGTGCATTATTTTTCCTGCACGGTGAACCTCATCCGAAATAAAAAATAAAGAACGCCAGAAATACACTTTTTTAGTTACGCTGTCTCCCAGAAAAAAACGCAATAAAAAGTGATCAAAAAGTCGTATGTATTCCAAATTGATACTATCGGAAACTTCAGGACATCCCGCAAAAAATGAGCCCTTGCTCAACTACGTCGACGAAAAAATAAAAAAGGTATTGCGCGCACAAAATGACCGCAGAAAATAATTGAAAAAAATTAAATATCTTAAAAAAAAATAAAAGTACTACAGCAAAAAAAATACTATACAAGTTTGGTATTGGAGTAATCGTACTGACCCATAGAATAAAAATATCAGGTCGTTTTTGTTGCAATTTGTGTGCTGTAGAAACAGGACGCACCGAAAGATGGTGGAATGTCGTGTTTTTTCCATTTCTCTCCGCTAAGAATTTTTAAAAAGTTTTTCAGTAAATTATATGGTACAATAAATAGTGCCATTGAAAAATACAACTCATCCCGCAAAAAACAAGCCATCATACAGCGACGTCAATGGATAAATTAAGGAGCTACGATTTTTTAAAAGGGAGTAGGAAAAAACAAAAATGGAAAAAAGCAAAAAAGCTCCGTCACTAAGGGGTTAAATTATGGACTGGTGGAGGACAACCAAAGAGATACAGGGGAAGATAGTGTTAAAAGTGATCTGGGAGTAAGCAGGTGGCGTGGTTTGAGAGTTTAGTACAGTTAGAGCTGGAAGAATAGGAACACACAAAATAAAAACAAACAAAAACCTCTAATCTGCATGATGACTAATGCTAGAAGTCTGACCAATAAGGTTGACAAATTGGAAGTAATAATGTCTGAGTAAAACTATGATATAGTGGGAATAACTGAGACTCGAACGCTGTGACTGAGTGGTAAATGTACAGAGTTACAGTTTGGTAAAAAAAAAAAAACATAAAAAAAAGGGGGAGAGGTTTGTCTTTTTGTAAAACCCTGCTTAAAACCTATACTTTGGGAAGATATATGTGAGGGAGATAAACGTGGAGTTTTTATGGGTAGAAATACATAGAGGGAAAAATAATAATAAAATCCTCATAGGAGTTTGCTATAGGCCACCAAATATATCAGAAGCCACTGAAAACCTATTACTAAGGCAAATGGATGAAGCAACAAATCCCAATGAAGTGATTTTTATGGTGGACATTATTTTGGACTTACTATTAACCAACAGACCTGACCAAATAACAGGGGTGTAGTTCGGGGAAACACCTGGAATATTGTGACCATAATATTTCTACTTGTCTTTCAATGGGGTGTTTTAAAGGGGAGCTGCAAAAATACTAATCTTCAAAAAGGAAAAGTTTAATTAGCTTAGAGATGCCCTTAACCTTATTGACTGGGACAATGTTCTCAAAAATAAGAGTACAGACAATAAATGGTACAATTTTAATGTCATCTTAAATATTCACTGTGACCAGTTTATACTTTAGAGGAATAAAAAGGGTTATAAATAGGATAAAATGTGACTAAACAAAGATGTAAAGGGGACAATAAACAAAAAGAGAGAATTTAAATTACTAAAACAAGAAGGCAGTGAAGAAGCAACAAAAAGCTATGAGAAAAAAAGTAAATCATGTAAAAAACAGACAAAAGCAGTAAAGGTGGAGACAGAGAGAATTATTGCCTAGGAGAGTAAAACTAACCCTAAACTGTTCTTCAACTATAAAAATTGAAAGTGCTGACCCAGTAAAAGATAATGTAGCAAAAATTGTAGCGGCTGATGAGCAGAAAGCAAATCTATTGAATATTTTTTCCCTACTGTATTCCCACAGGAAAATGAAATGTCAGATGAGATGCAGGGTGATAATGTAAACTCTTCCCTAAATGTTACCAGTCTAAGGCCTTGGTCAAATGAGAGCTATTTGTGCACAAGGTCTGGTGTGGATGTGCCGCTCCGCATAGACCGGGACATGCCTTTGTAGGGTGGTTTAGAGGCTTCTTGGAACAGCCTAATGGCCAAAGGATTGGCCCCAGAAATCAGAGAAACATAGGCCCCCTAAGGGTAATGGAAAACAGACCTTAGGCCTCAATCATTACACCATGTTGATGCTGCAAACCAAACTATAGACTATGCTGCCTCCCACAACTGTATCCTGCTTGGGAGAAAAAGAGCTTTAGCCCATTGCTAAACATGGGCCCCAAATAATTTTTAAAACAAAAAAAAACCCTCTTTAATGAAAATAATGAAACAACAGAATTTACACACAAAATACATGAACAAATAAAAATTGCCTGGCTCACATAATTTTAAATTACACCCCAACACCCACAAAAAAAATGATTTTACGAAAGATCACATGATCAATGGCACGAAAGTACGGGAGCAAATGCAAAAGAGGTGGAGTGACCTCAAATTAAAGGACCAACTAGGTTGGTTTAGAAGAGGTACGTTGTCACAGGGCTGAACCAGGGCAACCCGGCCCCTCCACTCTGAGGGTGGCCCGCCAGCCCACATCTCCACCACAAGGCTCTAGGGAGGAGCATTCCAAAAGATTTTTAAGTTCCCAAGAAATGTTTTCTGTTCCTGTTTGATGCTTTAGGAATAGTTTCAACAACTCTGTCCTTGTCTCCTTTGCAGCAGAAGAACCCCCGGACCATTTCTCCTCAGAGCCAGAGAGTTCCCCTGTGGGGGTGGTTCCTCTGATGTCAACCTGTGGTGGAGGTGGAAGCACCCCTCGTTGACCCATACCGGCTGTCACAGCCAAGGATATGTGAGAGCTTGGGGCCCTTCAAATTGCCCATGTAGAAAGAGTATGCAAAGCTGGAAATACTACTGTAGCCTGTCCAACTGAGGATGAACAGATGCAATAGACACCAGCTCATTTGCAGTTTGTGTGCCCCTTGAGATCTGGCGAGTGTCCAAGAGAATAGATTTAAACCATCAGAGAGTTGTATGAGGAATTGTTTGGCCCCTTGCAGGGGTAGAGCTTTGAGCACCCTCCTTTGATGAGCTGGTAAGTTTAGCCAGAAGCTATTTGTATCCCCAAGCAGCCCTTCCAGCTTGCCAATCACTTTGCGTATGTAATGTCCATGTATGGGGAACTGTCCATAATTAACCCTGACTTTCTTTTCAACCTCTAAGAAATACAACGTTAGCTTCACATAGTGTTCTAGTACTGGCCACTTTAACTCAAAAAACAGACTTAACTTGGCCAAAGGATTACTTATGTGGCCTTAGTGCACCAAGCTGCCCGATCTTTACATAATGCCTTGGGGTGGTCCAGACTTGGAAATTCGTGTGCTAGTACAAATAGCAGAGGGCTATTTTTCAAACCCCAAAACTTTTCTGCATTATGTTTGTGAAAAGCCCCATTGGTGTTAACACAAGCTCTATTTTTCTCAACAGCGTGGCGAGATGTTCTCCCTGATGAGAGGGCGGCCAGGAGATCTGTTATTGCCATCTACATGTCGATGACCTGCAGAGTGGCCTTGACCGACTCCAGGATTGCCTGGCCAACCTCCATCAGTGGTGAGTGCATAACTTCCCGACGATGAAGGAGAGGTCGCTCCACTCAGCCCCCAGGTTCGCACAGTTGACGCCATTGCCCATGGATCTTTCAATGCATGTGTGACTTATGGCAGTTGGGGTGCAGATGGGGCCCTGCGTTACCATAATTTCTGTCTGGTCCTTTCTCTGCACTCAGACGCTGTATTTCCTGCTGTTCCAGAGTTTGTAGCGTCATTTATTGCACATTTGTCTTGTTGGCCTTGTTTCTATAAGTTTTTAAATAATATAATTGTTAATATAAAGAAAAAACACAAACAAAGTGTGTTATTATTTAATTCATTAAAACTCTGTCCATTAGGCACAACACAATAACTTTGAGCAAAGGAAGCCTGTTAGCTTTAAATCGCTAAATTATTAAGGCAATACACAGGCTGTTGTCAGCCGGTTGGATGGGAGAAGATTGTCGTAAGATAACAACTATTCCAACACCAAACAGCTTTGCACCACCACCTTGTTGGCCAATTGCCTTTGAGGGATGTATTACAAACTTTAGATCACGGTTAGCTAGGTCACCAGCCAAACACCCGCCTGACACATATATGCTCTTGTAAAATCTGTGGGCTGGGTGACTTGGTTTGAAAGTCTGCTAGGGTAGAGCTGTTTGTTTCTGGAATCATAGCTACTACTGCTCACGCGTTTATAGACATAACATTCTGCCTTTATTTCCATGTCACAACTTGTCTACATTGCTTGTTGGTTGGATAATAGACTACACCCATATACCATGTAAGGCAGCAGTATTGTTGTTGCAAGAATAGAGCAGCACTCAAATTTTTATAATGGACAACAATACACACAAATAATAACTTGGGAATAGGCACTAACAATACACATAAATGGGATGATAACTGAGGCCAGTCACTTCAAGAAGCTGGCAGCATGTAGGCCAGCAAAAAGAGGGAATCCGCATGCTAGCGTCTGGTGTGCAGTTTTGCAGCCTTGTGTCTCAGAATTCCGGTGGGTGTGGGTGGCCATTGTAGCGCACGTAGAACAAGCAGATTGAGCCTCACATGGAGAACACTGATGAGTGAAGAACATGGCCAAGATCTGTTAAACAAACATTTAGTACGGGCAGCTGCAGCGAACACATACCATCATCTATTCCCTGTCTAGTGCCCACTCAAATTACCATTTTCCAAGCTTTAGGAGAGAAATCCGCAGGTCCATACAAATTGTTGAAAAGTCTACGTGGAAGTGGAAGTGCGGCCAGCCAGCTGTTTCACATATCCAGATCCGAACAGGCTAGCCCTCCACATTATGCATTCACAGGTGGCCATTTAAGCCAGATCCCAAAAATTGTGCGCTGCCAGAATGGCCCTCCTGCTCAGGGGCTAAGACCTAAAGGGACACCAAGCACTTGTTTTTAACTGTCATCCATGCAGCCATAACAACAAAATGACACTTTTGCTCTGCCTAGTCTTTTTAAAGTTTTAAAAAAGATATTGGGGGCTGGGGTTAACAACTACAACCACCCTTCTTTTTTAACCCCTTAGTGACCAAGCCTGTTTGCGCCTTAATGACCAGGCCAAATTTTGCAAATCTGACACGTGTCAATTTAGCATGGAAAAACACCAGAAAGGTTTTGCATATCCAAGCGATTCTGACATTGTTTTTTCACCACATGTTGTACTTCATTTATGCAGAAAAAAAAGACCGATAGAATTTGTGTTTATTTATTAAAAGCGCCAAAATTGGGAAAATTTTGAAAAAATCGTCATTTTTTCACATTTCCAACTGCAATATCTCAAATATGTGCAAACATAATATAGTAATTTTTGCTAAGATATATATTTCCATCCGTTTACTTTATTTTGGGCGCACATTGGAAAAACTTTCGTTTTTTTTTTAACCATTCAGGAGACGTACAAATTTAACATTACTTTCAGCATTTTGAGGAACACTTTGTTTTCCTACACCAAGCCAAGATTGGAAAGGCTCATAGGAGTCAAAATGATAGATACCCTCACAAATTACCCCATTTTAAAAACTACACCCCTTAATGTATTCACTGAAGGGTGTCATGAGTGTTTTAACCCCACAGTTTTTTTTTAGGAGTCAATGCAATTTAGAAGAGAAAAACTAAAATTTCATATTTTTGCAAATACGTCATTTTAAAGACAGGAATTTTTTCTATAGTACACATGAAAATGAGGATTTGCACCCCAGAATGGATAAGCCTGTTTGTCCCGTGCTCAGAAACATACCCATTGTGGCCCTAGTATTACGTCTGTATGCACAATGGGGCCCAAAATGAAAGGAGCAACCGGTGGCTTTCGGAACAGAAATTTTGCTTGAAGGAGATTTAGGCCCTATTGCACACTTGTAGAGCCATTGAGTGACCAAAACGATGGAGAACGCCCACACGTGACCCCATTATGAAAAGTAGACCCCTTAACAAATTTATCTAGGGGTATGATGACTTTTTTGACTGCACAGTTTTTAAATGAATCTAAGCCAAGCCGAAGGAAAAAAATTATGATTTTCATTTTTTTGGTAATTCTGTCATTTTAAAAGCAGTTTTTTTTGTACAACACATATATGAATGAAGACTTGCACCCCAAAATGGATACCCCTGTTTGTCCTGTGCTCAGAAACATACCCATTGTGGCCCTAATCGTATGTCTGGATGCACAATGGGGCCCAAAATGAAAGGAGCAACCAGTGGCTTTCGGAACAGAAATTTTGCTTGAAGGAGATTTAGGCCCTATTGCACACTTGTAGAGCCCTTGAGTGACCAAAACGATGGAGAATCCCCACAAGTGACCCCATTTTGAAAAGTAGACCCCTTAATGAATTTATCTAGGGGTACGATAACTTTTTTGACTTCACAGTTTTTGAATGAATCTAAGCCAAGCCGAAGAAAAAAAATAACGGTTTTCATTTTTTTGGTAATTCTTTCATTTCAAAAGCAGTATTTTTTCTACAACACATATATAAATGAAGATTTGCACCCCAAAATGGGTACCCCTGCTTGTCCTGTGCTCAGAAACATACCCATTGTGGTCCTAGTATTACGTCTGTATGCACAATGTGGCCCAAAATGAAAGGAGCAACCGGTGGCTTTCGGAACAGAAATTTTGCTTGAAGGAGATTTAGTCCCCATTGCCCACTTGTAGAGCCATTGAGTGACCAAAACGATGGAGAACCCCCACAAGTGACCCCATTTTGAAAAGTAGACCCCTTAACAAATTTATATAGGGGTACGATGACTTTTTTGACTTCACAGTTTTTGAATGAATCTAAGCCAAGCAGAAGGAAAAAATTATGATTTTCATTTTTTTTGGCAATTGTGTCAATTTAAAAACAGTATTTTTTGTCCAGTGTACATAGGAATGAAGACGTCCACCCCAAAATAGATACCCCCGTTTGTCCTGTGTTCAGAAACATACCCATTGTGGCCCTAATCTACTTAAAGAAAACATGGCTAGGCCTATAATGGAAGGAGCACCCATTGGATTTCAGGGTACAATGGAATAAATTCCAGGCCCCATTGCCCACTTGTAGAGCCATTGAGTGGCCAAAACGATAGAGAACCCCCACAAATGACCCCATTTTGAGAACTAGACCCCTTAACAAATTCATCTAGGGGTGTACTGCGTATTTTGACCCCACAGTATTTGAATGAATCTAAGCAAAGCAGAAGGAAAAAATTACGATTTTCATTTTTTTGGCAATTTTGTCAATTTAAAAACAGGTTTTTTTGTACAGTGTACATAGGAATGAAGACTTTCACCCCAAAATCGATACCCCCATTTGTCCCGTGTTCAGAAACATATCCATTGTGGCCCTAATCTACTTACAGGACACATGGCTAGGCCCATAATGGAGGGAATGCCCGCTGGATTTCAGGGCAGAACTGAATAAATTCCAGGCCCCATTGCCCACTTATACGGAAAAAAAATTGACTTCCTAAAAATAATCCCCCACCCCCCTGCCATCCCCAATTTTTGGCATTCCCTAAATATTAGATAAAGGTAATAATATAAACTGCGTTTTATGTCCGAAGACAGGGGTAATTACAGAGGCTAGTTGGGTTGGGCACATGGGGCAAGAAAACCGTGTATCACCCCTCCTCTCATGCTTTTTGGGGTGTAAAAAGTGGCGCTCTGTGAGGCTTTGTAATCTTGCTGCGGTGCGGCGGTCTCACACAGAAGACGCTCAACAAGTTGCTCCTGGAACTGCATGAAGGTGAGCATTCCAGGGGCTTCTTGTAAATTACAGATTACAGGCAGCGGTCTGAATAACGCCGGGCTCACACGGCCGTAGGTGGAATCCGCAGCGGATCCCAGCTGTGAGCCGGCCGTGACCCTGCGTACGGCTGCATAATGTACTGCGCATAACTGCCTACTCACACAGGCGGTCATGCGCAGTACACCGTTTTTAGTTTATATTTCCCGCGCCAACGCTTAGAGATGACCCGGGTACCCGCAGCCCGTACACAATGTGTTTGCATATGGGCTGCGAGTATATCCGCGGTCATAGAGCACAATGGGCTCTAGGTTGCGGATATCCGTGGTAAAATATAATATGCCGTGTTCTGTTTCTGCGAGTAGATTACGTAATTCCTACCCACTAATTGGGGGGAATTGTGTAATCCAATGCATGCGATTGATCAGTGGATTACCGCTGATCAAGCGCATGCAGAACCCGTAATTCCTCTCCGGTCATGTGTGACCGGCCTAATGTTAGATCGCTACTTTATCACCTGACCGGGGACCGCTCAACGAAGCCGCCGGTCACTGCTCCAAGCACTCAGCGACCGTTGGTCGCTGGGAGCAAGGAGATTTAAAATTTCCTGGGCTCCCCGGCTCCTGCGAATGTTTCCGGCATTTTGCCGGCAGGCGCATGCGCAGCAGCCCGAAGGGTCCATGGAGGATAATCGCATCTGGATTCAAATTCGGAAGCCTCCGAGAAGATGTTTCATCTCCCCTCACCGATCGCATCGGTAAGGAGAGATGAAACTTCCACTTTTTAAAGAACTTTTACGTGATCGCCATTATGCATTGAATAACAGCGATCACGTGACCAGTAACCACATACCGCGGCTCCCCGTGACATGTCCAAGCTCTTGGCTACCTTTATTAGCCAGCAGCAGGGAGATTTTGAATTTCTTGGGCAATCTTTCACTTTTGCGCATGCGTCCGCCATCATGCTGACGGGCGCATGCGTCCGCCATCAAGCTGGGGTAAGGTCCGCGGATGAACATCCCATCAGGTAATTTCACCCCCCCTATATGATCCGTAAGGGGAGATGAAACTTTAACTTTATAAACTTTTAACTTTTTTTTTTTTTTTTAACTTTTTAACTTTATATGATCACCGTTATCCGATAGATAACGGTGATCATATGACTGGAAACTGCATACAGCGGTCCCCAGTCATATCTCCCTGCACTCGGCTATCTGTGACAGCCGGGTGCAGGGAGACTTTGAATTTTCCGGGCTCGCCGGCCTTCTGCGCATGCGCGCCACATCGGCACATCTCAGAAGCCAGCTGGGGGTCCGGAGACCGGCCGGAGGACATGGAGGAAGCGGGGTGAGTCTTTTCACCTCCCCTCATGGATCCGATCCATGAGGGGAGGTGAAACTTTTCTTTTTTTAACACTTTTATTCACTTTTCCGTGATCGCCGTTATCCATTGTATAACGGCGATCGCGGTCCCCGCTGACATCGGCTACCTACAGGAGCCGGGAGATTTTAAATTTCCCGTGCCGCCGGGCCTTCTGCGCATACGGCTGACGTAATGCCGCCTGGCGCGCATGTGCAGAAGGACGGCTACGGGGCCCGGAGCATTGGTAGAGCGGGGAGCAGTGCGGCGGACCTCGGTGAGTAATTTCAGCTTCCCTGATGGTTCCATCAGGGCAGCTGAATATGTAACTTTTTTTCAACTTTTATTTACTTTTTTGCAATGCCGGGGGGGGGGGGGGTCCGTACAGCCCGGGATGACAGCTCCATGCTGTCAGCTACCTGCGGACACTGACAGCATGGAGCTGTCACGTCCAGCGCCCAAGGGGCTTTATTCTCTGCAGGACACATGTTTTTACGTCCTCGGAGAATAAAGCCCACTTCGGGAGGACGTAAAAATACTATGGGCTGGTCGTTAAGGGGTTAAATATAAAAAATAGGTCCTCACAGTGACTTACCATCAGTCACCAACAGTGTTGTTGGTTGTATCCAAAAACCAACTACAAGAGCTGCAGGGTGACACCATATGTGTTTGTCAAACATTTTGCATAAAACTTTATTTCCTCCATTTACACTGGTTCAGTCTGTGGGCAGTAAAAACCGCCCCAAAAAGGGCATTTGCAACTCTGTGTGCTATTTTCCTTGTAATGAGACAAACAAATGGCAGCAAACACACGTTATTTGTGAAACGCCCTTTTTGGTGCGGGTTAAAATGCTAAAGATATGTCCCGTGCACATGGAGCCTTTTATAGTGTTTCATTTATAGGTCAAAAACTGTCCCATGTGCATGAAGCATTTAAAGCTGCAGGCAAAAATCATGGCTAGTAAAAGTACCAAATGCAACAGAGGGCAGAAAAAAACCAAACAGTTAAAATAAGCATCTTGGAACATTAAGGCACATATGAATTTACGGCAGAGTGACCAGGCACAGACACACTCACGCATGGTCGTATCTCTGTGGTAACCTGGAACACACCTCTTCCAAAAGTACATCGAACAGAACAACCGACAAACGTCAGAAAATGAAGAGCTTTTCTGGCTGGCGCCTCAAGTCCACTTAAAGGGAGTAAAACTGCCCAATACGGTCACGCTGGGCCACCATCGGATGCACTCAGAACCTCCTAGTCCTCCTACTCCTTCTGACCACCCCAGCACTATTGCTAGTACTAGGTTGGTCACTAGGAAGGTCACTAGGTACCTCCTCCGGGGTCTCAGGCGACTCCCCAAATGTGCTCAACAGCAACTAGCCAAAAGGAATATCATCTGCCAGCAACATGTCTCCAGTTCCAGTAACTGTCTTGCAAATCCAGGTAGAACCAGAAGCAAAATGAAGTGCAGCTATACTTTTCCCCATTTTATAGCAGCTTGCAGTGGGCTGGACAAGGGTTCTCTGTTCCGGGATGATGATTCAGCCGTCCATAGTGTTATGTGCTGCTATGCTGCTAGCCGCGCATAATTCCATCGCGTGAATGCACTATTTATGCACGTATGTAGATCGCCCCTTTAGCTTCATTCCTGCAATTTTAACACATACGAGCGGTGATTTTTTTGCGCGCGCCTATTGGTGCGCAAAAAAAAATGCTCGTCTGACTGAGTCCTAGCCCAGGAAGAAGTGCAAAACTGTCTTAAAAAATATGAAAATTGAAAATCGCCAGGTCCTGATCTATAGCATACATTAGGTAACTAATTTATGTAATCAAATTAAGTGAATGATAGACAGACCATTGTTTCTTATATTTAAGTTCTCTATAATGACGAGGTCTGCTCACTGGATTGGCGCACAGAAAATGTGGTGCCAATCAAGGAGAGTCATCGAATCTAATATATCTCAACTTTTCCAAAGCGTTTGATACTGTGCCACATAAAAGGATGGTATATAAAAAATGAGAATGCTTGGTCTGGGCGAGGATTTGTGTAATAGAAAGCAGAGAGTGGTTATTAATGGTATGTACTCTGACTGGGTCTCTGCTACTAGTAGGCTATCCCAGGCTTCAGCATTTGCTCCTTTTCTTTTTAATATATATATTAACAATCTTGTAGAAGGATTGTACATTAAAATATCAATATTTGCAGATGATACAAAACTGTATAAAGTAATTAACACAAGAGAGGACAGGATCAGGGTGCAAACGGATCTGGATAAGTTGAGGGATTTAACACTAATAAATGTAATGTTCTGCACATGGGCAGGGAAATACATGCCCTTATTACACGAAATGAGAAACTACTGGGTAACACTGACATGGAAACGGACTTGGGGATTTTAGTTAACTGTAAGCTTAACTGGAGCAGCCAGTGTCAGGCAGCTGCTGCAAAGGCACATAGGACCATGGGGCATGCTAAAAAAGGTGTAGCAGTAAATAACAAAAACATTGTTCTTCCTCTTTACAAATCACTGGTCCGACCACACATGTAATATTGTGCATAGTTTGGGGTACCTGTATCAGAGCTTCAGTGGGCAACAAAATTAATAAATGGAATGTGTGAACTACAATACCAAGAGAGGTTGTAAAAATTTAGGTTATTTAGTTTAGAAAAAAGATGGCTGAGGGGCGACCTAATAGTTTTGTATAAATATATATGAGGGTTCAATACAGGCCTCTCTCCTGTGATCTATTTATACCCAAGACTATGACTGTAACAAGAGGGCACCCCCTACATCTAGAAGAATGAATGTTTCTACACTGATATAGACGGGGGTTCTTTACTGTAAGAGCAGTGAGTCTATGGAACTCTCTACCTAAGGATATGGTGATGGTGAACTGACTACAAAATTGTTGCCTTTTTTGAGTGCAACAATATTACAGGTTATAGTCACTAGATAACTTTAGAAGGATTGTTGATCCAGGGAGTTATTCTGATGACCAGATTTGGAGTTGAGAAGAATTTTTTGTCTCTAAACTGGCTTCTACCTCGGGGTTTTTTTATGTTTATCTGAATCAACAGAAAATGAGTTAATGGCCCATACCTGGTGTCCAGTAGGTTTCTCGTACCTGCAGGCTTCAGCATTATTCCTGTAGCAGGAAAGCTGAGACTGGAATTAAAAGACATCTTCTCTCTTACATAGACAGTTTCCTAGCACCTGCTACAAAGACCACTCACTTGCCCACACCTTTCTGACAAACCGCCCCCCTATGCCCACCTCTGTTACTCAGCTTTTTGTTACACAGATTGTTTCTTATGCCCCCTCTCTCACAGGACACTCTTCATGCCCCCTCTCAGAGACTGCTCCCCATAGTCCCCCCTCTGTTACACAGGACTGTTCCATATACCTCCTCTGTTACATAGACCGATTCCCTGAGCCCCCTGTTACACAGACTGCTACAATGCCCTCCTCTGCTATACAGACTGCTCTCCATGGTTCGCCTCTCCCACAGACTGCTCCTTATGCCTTTGTGACTGCACAGTTCTCTGTGTGTTCGAGCATAGCAATACAGCAGCCTTCTGCCTGATCATTAAAGGGGTTGTCCCGCGCCGAAACGTTTTTTTTTTTTTTTCAAACCCCCCCCCCCCCCGTTCGACGCGAGACAACCCCGATGCAGGGGTTAAAAAAGAACACCGGACAGCGCTTACCTGAATCCCCGCACTCCGGTGACTTCTTACTTACCTGCTGAAGATGGCCGCCGGGATCTTCTCCCTCGGTGGACCGCAGGGCTTCTGTGCGGTCCATTGCCGATTCCAGCCTCCTGATTGGCTGGAATAGGCACGTGACGGGGCGGAGCTACACGGAGCCGGCATCCTGCACGAGCGGCCCCATTGAGAAAAGAAGAAGACCCGGACTGCGCAAGCGCATCTAATTTGGCCATTAGACGCCGAAAATTAGGCGGGCTCCATGGAAACGAGGACGCTAGCAACGGAGCAGGTAAGTGAAAAACTTCTTATAACTTCTGTATGGCTCATAATTAATGCACAATGTACATTACAAAGTGCATTAATATGGCCATACAGAAGTGTATAGACCCACTTGCTGCCGCGGGACAACCCCTTTAAGGGATATGCTTGATCTGTGCGGCAATGCATTGTGCACAGATTGCAGTAGAAGCCTGAGGTGGTCCAAAAGGTCTCTTTAAACAATATGATGAAGTCAGTATTATAAATGGCACATCATAACTAGGGGCTTTGATACAGATTTAGCATTGAGACCCAGGAACATCCAGTGTATTCCAGAACAGACAGGACAGTCATCAAATACAATATAATAAAGTTTGGTCTGAATGCTGTTTTACTGCTTCCAAAAAGAATAGATATTTTTATAGAGAATATATTTTTACTTGATAATTTTCTGATAAAATAGCTGCAAAACTTTCAGATACTGTATACTTTAAGTTAACTGTTTGCATTGTTCATCAAGCCTCAATATTATTTGTGTGCAGCGCCCACAATTGGCCTTCTTTGTACTTGACTAATCGTTCCGTCTAAACGCACCTCAAGTTAGCTATCAACTATTCATTCAAAGGTCTATTTGTCTTTCACAACACTTGAAGCACTATTCATCACATATATCTCCAGCACAAAAGAGCTTTAGAAATTGCAGACATACTGTATATAGTGTGAATTTATCTTTTATTAACTGCTGTAGGTAATAACAATAATATTGTGCAGCGCTCATGTTTCTAAGCCTGTGTTTTGCTTTTGTTATAAGTCTGTGGTTCTAGAATAAAGGCTTTCTATAGTATATCTAAGGCCAGGGCTCTATGGCAATTAACTATCCAAAATGGTCATTCCAAAGCAATTATCTTAAATCCTAGTCCGATTCTTTGCCTAATGTATCCATATGATGGATGTTTTTCAATAAATGCATTCGATTTGCAATTGTCCTCATAGGGAAAATTTCATGGAATGTTACGAAATTGTCATAATATGGGAAATCCCAATCAAATCTTTCATTTAAATTTTTTTCGCAGGTCCAGCAAATCAACTCACAAACTTTTGTACAAACCCTACATACACAGAATGGTTCAGACAGGCTAACACAGAAGTAACTAGGAAAAGTAACTACCCCTTACAAATCTGTTACCTTAAAATAGACGCCTCTTTTGTAAAATTACAGAAGATCACATTGAAAATCACACACAATTTTCCACTATGTAATCTTGCATAAAGATCCGGTTTTATCATGTGTCATGGTCTGGAGCCTCAGCCCTTAGTGGTTCATAAAGAATCATGAAGCAATTAGAATTTTTATATGCATGAATTCAGCCCTTGGAATGTTCTACAATACAATCATTCCTAACTTGCCTTAAAAACTTATTTTGTATCATTAATATTGTTTTTGGGCAAAAAAATCAGTTGCTCCTGTTTCATAGATATATTATCAATAACTGGCCTTCCATAAATGTAGCCATGGAAACAGGCAGTGCAGTCCACAGTTTGGTTGGTTTCCAGGGTTACACTTTAAACAAAGGAAAATCAATAACTGCCAACATATCTGGGAATTTGTAGCTTCATAAATACACTTCTCATTTAGCTTTCCACTCTACTGTACAGTATGTCACCAGTGTAGTAGTTGCAAAGTCTTTTGGTATTTTAACAATACACCATCTAGAAATAAGGGTGACAATACATTTTTCTGTTGTTAGTGCTTGCCTAACCTTGTAAAATCTTAAAAAATCAGCCCAATTATGGGGTATTGATTGCAGAATGATAGGAAAAAACTAGATTTTTTTAAACAAAATTTGCACAAGGCCACAACATAAGAATTTTTTTTTAAAGTGTAAGGTTCTGAAGGCTTTCTGGACGCACTGTAGTATTTTTCGACTAGTGAGTAATACATGTATTATAAATAATATTGCTAATCATTGGTGGGGAAAAGTGGGTGCAATATTAAAAAAAAATAAATTAATAAGTGTCAATCCAAAAGCTATCATTCCAAAATTTAGTGATTGAGGATCAGTGGAGCGCATTCTGCGTTTGGCACCAAGACAGCTTGTACCGCTCCTGCTCACCTCAGCAGTGAAATAACTTATTGGAAGCAACAGCAAATCTCACTGCATGGAATTGGTTAGAGATAGTAGGATATGCTAAGTTGAGGATATGTGTCCCTGGGTAGGAAGAACATACTGATGATGGAACACAAAGGAGTGCCAGTGGGTGTCTCATATTGCCAATAGAACTCTATGGAAAGGAAAGAGGAAGAAAGAAACTGTTGTAGAAGAAGAGAGACTCACAAAGACGTGGCTACTGTTAATAGTGGTTTACTGTGATAAAACTACTGGAATCACATCTACACTGCTCAGTATTGCTGGATACTATCCTCCAAGAGATTGTTATTTCCCTGCATTTGTGAGAAAGTTAAAGTGTACCTGAATTTTAAAAAAAATCAGAAGTAGCCCAGGTTTTCACTTGTCCCTACTTTGCTGTTGTTTGCAACCAGTTCAAGCTCTTTCAATTCAGTTGTCCATGTACATTTTCCTATATTTCTGCTGTCATGCTGTTTGCAATCCACTTACAGGTGGGTTGTCCTATGCCAGACATTCTGCCAGCACTGTGCTGGGATGGACTTCCCTTCCCACACTTCTTATGGTGGTTTGCATAGTCCTGCTCCAATCAGCTGCAAGCCAGTATCTGAATGCCCACTCCTCTGTTACATGTAGTAACTACCAATGTCCCCATGTCCCAATTACTTGAAAAGCCAAATGCCTAAGACAAGAGAGGCAGAGAATTGCAAAGCTGGTGGAAGAGAAATCCCTAGTAGTAGGTACTTTAAACTTGATTTTCAGTGGTAAAGCAAAATTATGTTTTATGCAAGTATATTACAAGATTGATGATACACACAGATGACCAAAAATTGGGTGAAAAGTTAATGTTCATTTAAGGAGCAGAGTCTGTTGTTTTTCTAATGTGCAGTACACAGGAGCCATCATAGCAGCAATATCCACCCACTAGCTTAGGGAAGACAGAAAATTAGAGTTACAGCCTGCAGAGCAAAAAACTGCTAAAAAATGCAGAATACAAGTCATATAACAGCCAAAAATAGTGTTATTCTCCATGTACATACACGTGACAGCTTACTCTGAAAAGTTATCTGAAAGTGCAGGTATGTTCCAAGATTAATTTAGTTTTATATTTTATTTCTTATTTGTTTAGGATTATTGGAAAAAATATTGTATTGCATGTGAATCTATTTTGTGGTTTCTAAATAATGTATTAGACCAACCGAACAAAATCAGCAGTTTAGGATAGTTTCATACTTTGCCTGCAGTGTATTTTTAACTTATGCAGAAACTGTTTATTGCATATGTTTACATATATTGCACCCAGGGGCAAATTGGGAACCCAAAGTGGCCCTGGAAAAAATTATAA
Organism: Eleutherodactylus coqui; assembly: GCF_035609145.1. Classification (NCBI taxonomy): domain Eukaryota; kingdom Metazoa; phylum Chordata; class Amphibia; order Anura; family Eleutherodactylidae; genus Eleutherodactylus; species Eleutherodactylus coqui. Next base: position 390,906,209 of record NC_089837.1, read on the forward strand.
AGTTGCTTTATATTGTAACTGGGCCCAAACCAGCAGCAAATAGGGTGAACACAAGTAGGCAGCAAATTCAACAAATTGTCAGCTGCAGCTATGCTGACTGTAGGGGGGGAGAAGCCTATGTGGTATACATAGCTGACTGCAGCAGATTTTCAATGAAGTACAGAATATGTTAGAACTGGAGGTAAAACATTAAAGTGCCACCTATTTTTAAAGAGCTAAATCTCCATGGCATAAATGAACATCATAGACTGCTCTGTCCTAAGTCTTCATGACAGATAGTTATGCCATGGGTCTTCCACCCACATAATTACAGTGAGGGATTTGAACTGAATGTCATCCAGACTTTTGCTGTAATGACTAGGATCAAAGAAAACTCAGATACTGGTCATTTAACTTCCTAGATGCTGTGGCCAATAGAAACCACAGCATCTAGGAGGTTAAATGGAGGAAAAGGGCTCTCTGTGTCTCCATTGGCCTCCCACAAATGTAATTGTGAAATGCCAATAGATAGCGATGGCAGTCAGAGGTCTAGGTGAGGCTTCTAGGCATGCCACTGTAGTATGCCTATTAGGCATTCAGCACTGCCTAATAGATTGCTTTGCAGTTTAATCACAGTAGACCTGAAGGTCCAATAACAATTAATAGACAAAATCTCAGAGTTGGACTAAAACGAAAAGCACTTTAAACAAAATGATCAATAAATAACTGGGATGTGAGGCTACATGACCGTTCAGTATCTCCCAATATGAATCAGCTATTGTGATAATAAGGATTAGGATACGATGAGTTGATATCTACTTCTCATCACATCAGGTTTAGCTGTATCTTTATTCTCGAACTCAGATATTCTGAAAAAGACTTGAGTGTTAATAAAGACTCAATGCGTTTCTGTGTCGATGACACGTCATCAGGAGTTGTTTAAATAACCTGTCACCTAGTAGATACAGTAAACCATAAAAAATAACAAAACCTATTGAGATTCGGTTTATTGTGTGTTACTTTCCAAGGAACCAACTCGTGTACTGTAAACGAGCATGAAAGTACAATAGTCAGACACAACCTTGGAACTGACCTAAAAGATTATATCAATGCACAAAAAAAGCTAGTATGGTGTCAAAAAAGAGTGATAGTCGGTTAGCGGTCGATTAAGGTCATGAATTAGGGTTTAGAAGCCTCTTTGCCTTACTGTGTGAAAACACGCAACATCCACAGTTGTCGTGTCTGGAATAGGGGGTTAATTAACATGGTCAAAGGACCGAAAAAAGGTCTGCATGCTGTACAGCCTTAGGGCTCAGTCACACGGGAGCATCGGCGCCCGTGTTACTGCAAGTAGCAGACGCCCATACCTCAAGACGGACGGTCATGTGTTCTTTCATCAGCTCTGCAGAGAGACGTCCGTCTGCAGGTACGGTCGTCTTCTAACTGTCAGTCACACAGGCGCATCGGCGCCGGTGTACGGGTGCCTATGCGCCTGTGTGACTGAGCCCTCAAGATGTTAGCCAACAGCAGAGATTGGACCTATAGACAAAAATCAGCTTGCACCTAAGGCTAATTCCCTTTTGCCATACAGCCCTACTGACAGCATAACAGTGACAGACCGACAGCATAATGTACTGACTAAACTGAACCTATCTTGTAACAGAGGTCACAGTTCCAGAATGAAAGAAAAAAGAGCTACCGCAGAGATAAATGCCAAACAGCTATGATGGTTGCATGGGCATTAATAAAAGTCATATTTTAAGAAAATAATTTTTTCTTTTTGTTTTGGTCCAACCATGAGGCTTTGCAGTTTTAGACTTAGGCCTATTTCACACAAGTGTAAGTGCAATTGTGCGCACCTCTGGCGAGGGTGAACGGAGGGGAGATCTCCCCCCCACACACACACTCCTCCCTGCTCTCTCCAACAACTCACCGCCCACCCCTGCCAGCCCCCTGAATCTTTTCGGGCAAGCAGGCATGTACTCGAAAATGACGATACTCGCTCAAGTAATTTGCCTTAACGAGTACGCTCGCTCATCTCTAGATGGAATCATAGCACCATACTGTTACTGAAAAATAACACTATATGAAGACCAAATTATACCGCACAGCATGAACACATATTACTATGACATGATAATGAAATAATACCAACATAGTATTACTGAATAAAAACAAAGATTGGTTTTACCAGTTTCAACAATATATGAGAGTCAAATAATGCTGACCATATAATATCACCATGTTGTTAATGAAAAGACGTATACAACGACCAATGTTACCCTCATACAGTGACCATAAAACACTAGATACCAGTTCACACTGCCCGTACATAGGCACTCTGCAGACAAATAAGAGATTACAGTACAGTTACCCCGAGTAATCACTGGTGATGTCCCCTCTGACTGGGGTCTTAGAATCACAGAATGGTAGATTTTTTATTCTTTTATTTTAACACATTTCTGGATGAATTGCAGGGAAGGGCTTATATATTTAAGCCCTTCCCGACAATTCATCCCGCGCACGCCGGCAGCCCATTGCTTTCAATGGAGTCGGCTGTATTGCCGGCTCCATTGAATTCAATGGGCAAACATCGTTCTTCTCTGCCACAGCTGTCACAGCTGTGGCAGAGAAGAAGGATTTGTCTTCTATATGTTCTCAATGGGGTCGACGCTGCTGCCGCCGGCCCCATTGAGCGCATATAGAGAAGAGAACAGGAATCGCAGATCGCAGATAGGTGCGATCTGCGATTTCTGTTCTATAATTTATCGGACGAGCGCATAAAAAGCGCTCATGTGTCCGATACCATTGCAAAGCAATGGTTTTATAAAATCGCCGGACGCATGCGCATGCGCAAATCGCGGCAAAAAACGCCCGTCTGACTAAGGCCTCAATTTGTATAGACACATATGTATTAAGCATTAGAATACAGTTAACATGTCATTTTGCTGCACTGTGAATGCCATAAAACAAAACTAAAAAATCAATGGTACAGCCATAAGGCTATGCTGACAGAAAAATAAAGCAGTGACAACTTTTAAAAGTGTAGATAAAAAAAAACAAAAAGAGTAATTTGAAGAAATTGCAGGTCCTTAACTGGTTAAGACATAGCAAAGGGTTTAGAGCTGTTCACTCACACATTGCAGAGTAACTTGAGATGATATTCCCTATAATATAGTTCTATGCCATATAACCTACAGTTTAATTTATATATATTTGTATTTCAAATGAAATTACCTCTTATTGACGATACGATTTGCATTACAGATGGAATGTGAAGTATACAGTACAAATCCAGAAATAAGACTCATGCTCCTGTTCCTGGTTCAGACATTGGCATGCCTTGAACTCTTTACTTGGTGATTCAAAGCAGAAAAACAGGTCACTCTGCTTTGATGCACTCAGGGAATCATATATACAGTACTTAGTGCATTTTGAAAGTGCAGAGTTTAACCTCTGTTACTTGCTAGCAGTTAGTATTTTGGAAATAAAAAGCATATCCGGAGAATATATCATCAGTAATTTCTGTGCTCCGTTGAACATTGTGCATATTTGTCTGCACACAACCCTCAACCCAAACAGCACTCACCATAGTAACTAATGACCTTCATATTTCCACATCTCAAGGCCTTTCTTCTCTTCTGATTCTACTTGACCTTTCTGAAGCTTTTGACAGTGAATCACGCTCTTCTTCGTATACATATTTTTTTCACTTGGTATCCAAGAAGAAATCTACTATTGGCTTTCTTTGTCTCTGTTGCACAACTGTTTTGTGTTTCCACTGAAGTAAAGTCCTTTTACTTCATGACATACAGTGTCTAACTATTTTCTTTTGACTATTTTTATATTCCTGTGCATATTCTATGAATTCATTAAATGCAGTTGAATAATAATAATTGTATGGTCAATACGCCAATAAAAATGTATTAGAACAGTTTTTTCAATTTGAAATTCTTTTTTTCTTGGTATTTTATATTTTCAGATTATTTTATCAGACATGAGTCTTAAAGAAGTACATTTTTGTTTACTAGAACAACTACCATGTTTCCCTAAAAGTAAGATCTACCCCTAAAATATGCCCTACCCTGAAAATAAGTCCTAGCTATACTCTGGGGGGAAAAAGCCAGCGCTCGATGAACCAATCACAGCCATTCATCGCTGTGATTTCCACTAGAAAACATGACAAAATAGCGCTATTTTATCCTGTAAATTTCGGCAAAATGACAGACTGCTATCCAGAAATTGAATGAACTCAATTATAGGCATGAGATGAAACCGTTCATCCGGGTTGCCGTTTTCCAGCTCCATAAACAGAGCAGTTTGAAGTAAATGTTTTTATCATCCCATTATTTTTCATTAGTTTTGTTTTATTTTCATCCTTTTGAACTATCCGTGGCCAATTCCACCAAATGTGGAGGAGGGCGGCCACTTGGTGGCTGCATCTCCAACAGCTATCAGAGGTGTTAAATTCAGTGTGAATAGTTGATGGGGAGTTTTGTACCATCTCGTAATAAGTCTAAAAGAATTTTCTTGAATGCGGACGCATCTTGAGAAATCATGTGAGTTGTTTAGGATTTCGTCTGTATTTTCTTTAGACAGGGTGATGTTTAATTATTTTTCCCATTCCCTTAAGTACCACGGCTTGTGCCGGGCCGAGTCTAGAAGTACTCCCTTATGAAGCTTAGAGATTATATTTTTACAAGGTTTGGGGAAAGAGAGATAGGTTTCAAACCATAGTGGGTGTCTTAGTGCATTGTGGTAGAGATCCTGAAATTGTGGAGTGATTTATAAAGATTCAATGCTTCCAAGAAATTGGGTTTGTAGTTTGGGGTGAGAGGTACAATTTGTTCTAATTTAGTAGTTTTAGGGTCTTATAGAATTTAATATATTGTTATGGACATTCTCTTCCAGATGTGGGAGAGTGCAGGAGATTGATGAGGGGTATTAAGGAGCAGGTATGTTGGGGGAGAGTTTGCCTGTTTCAGTACCATTTTGACATATTGAATATTAAAAACTGAATTAAAAAAACATAATCGGTATAGACACACTCATAAAAGACCCAACTTATAAATGATAGCATTGAACGTGCAGTGAACAAAAAATATAGACTGCAAGAATTGCCTGCAGCATGTCTTAATACAGAAATACAATGCTGAATTATGGCAGTACATTGTATAAGCGATCAAACAGTTGCTAGTTCAAGTCCCCTTAGGATTGAAAAATGAGTGAAAAAAAACAATTTTATCATTGGAAGTTTCAAGAAAACCCCTTTTCGCATATTTATTATAAAAGATTTAAAAAAATCAAATAAACCTGTTTGATATTGATTATAAATGTCTATAAATGTTTTATCGATTAAAATAACATATTTATCCCTATGGAGAACACAATCAGAAAAATAAAAAACAACAGTGCCAGAATTGCACTTTTCTGGTTACCATATATATAAAAAAAATATAATAAAAAGTGATCAAAAAGTTGTATGTATCCGAAAAGAGTACCAATAGAAACCAGCATGTTTTCAAACAGCTGCATCAATGGAAAAAATTTTGAAAAATAATGGGGGGGGGGGAATGAAAATGACAATAGAAAATCATTCTTTTAAGATGTGTTATTTTTAAAAATAGTACAAGCAAAAAAAACATATAAATTTGGTGTTGTCGTAATCATACAGAATAGGGTTATTTTTGTGGCAGTGTGTATATTACAAACACAACACTTGACAAAAAAGGCACAACTTAGTTTTTTTACATCTTACAATTATATGGTATACTAAATAGTACCATTATAAAATACAACTCATCCCGCAAAAAACAAGCCCTCAAACAGCTATATTTACAGAAAAATTAAAAGGTTATGATTTTTTAAAGTAGGGGGGTGAAGACAAAAGTGAAAAAAATGGCTGTGTCCTCAAAGTGTTCAGGCATAACTGACTAGACCAGGAAAGATCATGAAGGAATTTTTTGAAACTGTTTTAAAGAAAAACTGCCCTTTTCCCCATAGCAACCAATCATAGCTTAGCTTTAATTCTTCATAGCGCTCTTGAAAAATGAAGGCCACTCTATGATTAGTTACTATGAACAGTTTTCTTAAATCTGCTCCCATGAGTTTAAAAGGATTGTCCCAAGATTACAAGTTATCTCCTATCCACAGACTAACAGATAACCTCATGTAAAAATGATCGAACTAGCTTAATTGTATTTGTTGTCCAGCATTTGTACAGTATGTATATTGAACCGTTGTGTAGGTTTTATATTTCTTTGCTTGTTTTTTTTTTTATCCAAAGAGAACCACTTTGTCAGTTTCAGAATTACCGCTCAGTCAGACGAGCAAATGTTTCTCGCATGTATAGGCGCTAGAGATGAGCGAGCATACTCGCTAAGGGCAATTGCTCGATCGAGCATTGCCCTTAGCGAGTACCTGCCCGCTCGGGAGCAAAGATTCAGCTGCCGGCGAGGGGCGGGGAGCGGCGGGGAAGAGCGGGGAGGAGCGGAGGGGAGATCTCTCTCTCCCTCTTCCCCCCCCCCTGCTCACTGCCGCAACTCACCTCTCACCCGCGCCGGCACCCGAACCTTTGCTCCTTAGCGAGTATGCTCGCTCATCTCTAACAGGGGCGCGTTTTCACAACGGATCTATTAGAACCAATGTAGGCGGTCAGATGTCTGTTTTTTACAAGCACTTAAAATTCGCACCTGCAAAAGATAAGACATGTGAGTGCAAATACACACAATTTTTTTCTACACACCTTTACATTGTCTGACTGAGCCCATAAAGTTTCTAGGATTAATATCTTTTTTATAATCCAACCCAACCATCTACTTTTTTCCATAACATAACTCTCAAAAAAGTGCATTTAATGCTTTCTCAATTTTAATTAATTCTCAATAAGCTAATTTTTTAGTAGAATTCTGAAAACTGTAGAAAAATGAAAATTCAAGTACAGCAGGCAATAGCTAATTTATACAGAAAAATAAATTTACTGGGTAAAGCTTGTTAGCATTCTAATGAACAAAGAGCGCGGTCCATTAGCAGGTGGCAGGCTTGGTTGTGAATTATGTTTTGAATTACGTCAGAGAAAAAATTTGTAACCCAGCCTTCATACATATTGTGGTTCTTCAGGGACATCTATTCCCTGCATCCCTGGATGAATATTTACTCAACTGCAGGGCATTCATTTCTATTTACAATGAGCATTAGTCCACATAAGCTTCTCATGTTTACAGATACTTAGAGTATCACTCTACTTAATTTACACATCTCTAGAATAAGCACATCATTACAAGACATTGCACCTATCAGACACCAGTATCTGAATGCCAGGAAGAATCCATTAACCATGTGGTTACTAAAGAATATTAGTTGATTTGGAAACAAACCATCATTTTAGATATCTGTAAGGCCCCCTGTCCATGGGCGATGCGAAGTCCCGCGGCAGATCTTCGCCACGGGAGCCGCCGCCCGGGATCAGAAGCCGCTGCTGATTTTCCGCCGGTCAGCCCTATCTGATAGATAGGGTGGCCGCGGAGAATCGGGGCAATTCGCAGCATGCTGTGAATTGCCAGTTGCGAGCGGAGAATCGCAATGATTCTCCGCTCTTGGACAGGTGCCGGTGCTTTCCATAGCAATGCTATGGAAAGCATCGGCCGGCGTGATTTGCCGGCGGTTTACCGCCGGCGAAATCACGCTTGTGGACAGGCACTCTAAATACTTCATCTCTGCTTATCTACCCTTGATTAAATGGACATTTTGTATACCTTACTTAATCTATTTCACATAACGTGGACACAAAATTATATTTGAAATACAAAGAAATGAAATATATATTTAAAAGATATATATATATATTTGTATGTCTCTTTACAATGGAGCCTGCCAAGTAGTGAGATGAGCGAACGTACTCTGGCGAGCTTGATGCTCGTTCGAGTATTAGCGTACTCGATGGTGCTCGTTACTCGAACAAGCATCAAATCGTGTTCGACCCCGCCCCAGCTTTTGGCTCCTCCCCGCTGTGATTTGCCTGTTTTGGCCCCTCCCTACTGCGACGCAGCACGCGTCATTTGAAAATTTTTGGTCTGGCAGGAAGGGGAGAGAGAGAGAGAGAGAGAGAGACGAACTAAGAAAAAAAAAACTCGGGACCCTGCGTTCCACATACAAAAATGCTCGAGTTTCCCATTCAAGTCAATGGGGTTCGTTACTGGAGTAGAGCTCTCCAATTTTACGAAAAGCTCGGCTCGAATAACGCGGACCCGAGCATTTGGGTGCTCACTCATCTCTAATTAGGTGGCAAATAACCAGTCAAGCGTAAGAGTCAAATTGTAAAGGCTATACAACTGGGTCAGAGGATCTCCAAAATGGTAAGTTTAGCTATGCAGTGGTTATTACCTATCAAAGGTAGTATAAAGAAGAAGCAACCAGTGAGATGTTGTAAAGGCTACGGGTGTTCAAGGCTCAGTGATTCATGTGATGAGTGAAGGCTAGCCCATCTGGTCCAGCCCTGTAGAAGAGCCATCATGGCATGACACAAATAACTAAAAAATGGTAATGCTATGAAAGGTGTCTGAATAGACAGTGCATCAAAGCTTCTGTGTAGCCACAGACCAGTCAGAGTGTCCATGCTGGCTCCTGTCCTCCATCAAATGAGCCTACAATAGGTATGTGAACTAGGTCTGATAAATCAAATTTTCTTGTGATCAGCTGATTGTCATCAGGATGCACTATTGGAAGAAGGTAAAACGGAAGTAGCAGTGTGCTGTTCTGAGCAATGTTTACCTGTTAAACAATGTTTACCTGTTAAGACATGTATTCCACAAGACCTCTGAAGGTGTCTTGTGGTATCTTGTACCAAAATGTTAGCAGCAGATATTTTCAATCCTATAAGGTGATGGTATATTGTTAGTATATATTATCAGTTTACAATCAGTAAGGGTCTGACCACTGATCCTGAGAATGCCAAATGGGACAACCGGAAATTAAGGTATCCATAATGTGTGCACAAAGGCAGTAAAGGGAGTTCTGGTGCAGCATTGCTCTTGAAACACGTTGCTGATTTATCTGTACTTCCATTGTGCACACTACAATAACTAATGTCTGGATACTCAGAATAAATATTTGGTAAATACATATTTGGACAGCATCCTTTTCTCCTGACTACATCTTTTCTTCAAGTTGAGGGGGAGGCGATTCTTAAATGAGGGTCTCAGGTCATCGGCTGTAATAGAATCATAGAGTTGGAAGGAACCTCCAGGGTCATCTGGTCCTATTTCCTGCTCAATGCAAGATTAACTAAATCATCCTAGACAGAAGTCTGTCCAGCCTTCGTTTGAAGACTTCGATTGAACGAGATCTCAACACCTCCTGTGGCAAACTGTTCCACTCATAGATCACCCTCACTGTCAGAAATTTTTCTCTAGTATCTAATCTGTGTCTCCTCCCTTTCCCTTTGCTATAACATCATGTCTTTTTGTTAACCATTAAAAGATATCATATCTACAAGATTACTTGATTTCTCCAGCTGAGAACGATCACATTTTCCTCCCTTTCAGTTTCATCCCATCGCTTCTAGTCTTTCCTTGTGCAAATGAGAATAGGGCTGATCCCTCTGCACTGTGACGGCCTTTCAGATATTTGTAGGCAGCTATTAAGTCTCCTCTCAGCCTTCTTTTGCATGCTAAACATTCCCAAATCTTCAAAGGACATGGTTTGCAGACCGCTCACCATCTTGGTAACTCTTCTCTGAACTTGCTCCAGTTTGTTAATGTCTTTTTTAAATCGAGGTGCCAAGAACTGAACACAGTACTGCAGATGAGGTCTGAACAAGGAAGAGTAAAGGGGGATAATTATCACATGTGTTTTAGACTCTATGCTTCTCTTAATACATCCCAGAATTGTTTTTGCCTATTTTGCTACTGCATCACATTGTTCACTCATGTTTAGTCTGGGATCTATTAGTATACCCACGTCTTTTTAACATGTACTGCTGTTTAGCTCATTTACTACCCTTCTGTATGTGCTTTTTCATTTTTGTTGCCCAGATGTAGTACTATGCATTTCTCCTTTCTCTATTCTGTTAGTCGTCGCCCACTGTTCAAGTTTTTGAATACTCTCTCTCACTTCTTCAGTGTTAGCCATCCCTAATAGCTTTGTGTCAGTGGCAAACTTAATCAGTTTCCCCTCAATTTCCTTCTTTAGATAATTTATAAAAATGTTGAACAACACTGGGCCTAGGACAGAGCCTTGTGGTACCCCACTTGACACATTCTTCCACTTGGATGCGCAGACATTTATGACCTCTCTTTGAGTATGATTACTCAGACAGTTTTGAACTAACCTAACAGTTGCCTTGTCAATCCCATATTTTGTCATTTTTGTTTCATGAGATACTTTGTCAAATGCATTACTAAAGTCTGGTTATACTATATCCACCGCATTTTCCTGATCAACCCAGTCCGTGATTCTGTCATAGAAGGAAATTAGATTTGGCTGGCATGACTTGTTTGTTACAAACCCATGCTGGCTCAGTGTAATTACTCCAGTCACATCCAAGTACTTGCATACATGCTGTTTAATAATGTGTTCAAAGATCTCTCCTGGTATAGAAGACAGGCTCACATAATACCCTCCCCTCATTAAAGTAAAAGGCTTATCATTCTCTCTATATAATTTGATTTTTAGGATCCACTCCCTGAGCACTGCCCTTACATCCATTTATTAAACTTTTTTCTTCATTGCACAATCCATGTCCCATTTGGAACATTGGACTTTTTGAACAAGCACTCTCCATGTAACAAATATCTGCAACAGAGGAACAGGACCCTTATGGTTATATGAAGTGCACCACTGGCCCATAGATGTGCAGAGGCTCTTATTGGTCCCTTAGTGCATCTCAGCTGAGTTTAGTCTATGGTCTATAGTCCATTTGGAGCACTATAATCTTTTATGTACATTTTGTATTTATACCTGACTATAAGGGCATCTTTTTCTTTTACTAACTTTCAATGTTTCTATGTCTATTAACTGAAATGTTTCAGAGCAGAAATTCATACAGTACTATACTTACTTACTTGTTGGTCTTTGGAATAGAAAAATAGTGTAAATAGACTCCTATCTCTCTTATCCTAAGATTCATTAAAAGTGTCCTCATCAAAAACAAAGGCACAATTTTTTAAATTACAAGGTCTAGAGTCAAAATGAAACAAAGGCAACACTTTTCAGGAAAAAAAAATATTGTTGAGTTGTATTATTTGAAACCTGCATAATTGCACGATTCTGCTGCCAGAGCTTCAATGTGGTTAAAAGCTGTTCCAAGTTTGTTTTACTTTGTAATGTAAAAATCCAATGTATAATTTGAATATTAAATAAGAAACATCCTGCATTGCAAATGCATCTCTAATTTTGCTGTGCATTTAACTCACAAAGTAAAGTGCTATCTGAGCTTTCCTGACATCTAGTCCTGTCTGCCGAAAAACAAAAGGAAACCCACATGGTCTATTAAGCACAGTATTCAATCACTTTCTGAGTATGGCCCATACATTATTCCACTGTCATAGTTTATTAACTAATTCTATGGTGACTTAAGCATTTCTTCTGATTATGCCCCTAATGTTACTAATGGATGAGCAATCAACATGCAAGTGAGACAGTTTAATCTCTACTCATTAGCTGACAAAATTGTAAAGCAATTGTAGTGAATGTTAATGCAATTGTAATGAAAGTGTTCATATTACTGGTAAGTACTCACCTAGGTTTTTATCAAAAGCTGGAACAAATAAACTAGGTGTGTATGGCTGTGTTTTTGTGTATGTGTGTGTGTGCAGGGGTATAACAAAAGAATTATGGGCCCCGATGTTAAAGTTTAGTGATTACAGGCGACATCTCCTCTTATTACAGTCTTCTGTTTTCCCCTTCTTTCTATATCTGGGATAAAAACACTATGAAGACTACTTCTCGATTTCTCTCTCTACACTCTCCCCATCCTGCTGCTACCTCCAATGCTTTCTCAGTGTCACACAGGAGTACTTTCCCGCTATGCTCCCCCGCCAAAAAGATCACTTTCTTCCTTCCTAAAGTTATAGTGTCCCCTCTGCACTCATATAGCTTTAGTGCCACCACAAAGCGTGAATACCCCCGCTTAGCTGTAGTGCCACCAGAATCCCTCAGCAAAGATATGGTGTCCCCACAGTGCCCTATACAGTATAGTGTCCTGCACACAGTGGTAGAAGAAGTCCTCCATGCCACTACTCAGCTTCACTGCAACCAGTAATCAGGATGGAGGACCTCCTCATTCATGCTGATACTGCTGTCCAGGCAGCCATGGTCTCCTCGGTATCATGCTCAGTATAGCTTGAGCTGGGGAGGAATCAAGTTTGTCAGTCAGCAGTATCAGAATGAATAAGGTAGTCCATCCTGATTACTGGCACTGGTAAGGCCTCACATGGAATATCGTGTATAGTTCTGGACACCGGTGCTCAGGAAAGATGTTGTAGTGCTTGAAGGGGTTCAAAGCAGGGCAACTAAATTAGTAAATGGAATGGGACGACTGGAATACCCAAAGAGGCTATAAAACCCCGGACATGGGTTCCCCATTCTTGGGATTTATCCTGTGGATAAATGATAAAAGTTAATTCTGATACAGCCCCTGTAAGACTTTTAAACTGTCTGTCTGATGAAGTGGTGATGGTGAAAGAGTTCAAATGGCGCCTGGATGACTATTACAAGTTAGTGTCACTTGATTACTTCAATAGAGTGTTTGATTTTTTCTGTTTTCTAGATTCTGAGAATTTTTTCCCCTAAGATTAGGAAAATTGGCTTTAACCTCCTAGGGATTTTGACCTTCCTCTAAATCAATATTGCAGTATTACAGCCTGAACGGAATGGACTTATGTCTTTTTTCAACCTTACAAATTGTGTTGCTATACAGTTATTTTGCTCTACTCAGTAATCTATGCACATATGCAATTTTGGTATAAGATCCAGTTTGTGCTGCTTTTTGTGTTTTGCCCCAATATTGCTATAAATTGTTCTTTTGAAGATATGCTAATAACTATCTATTTCATGTAGCCCTTTCTATTATAATTTTTAAAAGTACATAAAAGAGTAATTAAATATTGCATAAGTCCTATTTCTTCTCAAAAACATATAATATTGCACAAGTCCCTATCTCTCTAAAATGTCACTATATAAACTGATCCAAGACAGTTCAAAGAGGGCATCCAAAAATAAAAATGTTAGAAAAGTCAATATGCCAAACGAGAGCTAGCTGAAGTTCTAGTTCATATCTCTTAATTGCTGTATGATACACAAACTCTTCAAGATCCAACTTAAAATTACAGGGGCGGGAGGGGTGAGTTGGTGAGCACAGCTGACTGGTTGTGTAAGTCCACAACTGTAGACGCCTCATTATACTGGTCAATTCCATCAGTGGGGAGGCTAATGAAAACTCACTGGCTGTTTCACAGCATCTTCCCTGAGCATACACAGTGCTTGCAGCCCATGCAAGGGGATATGGCTCAAGAGAGGTGCAGGAAAAGTGACGGTTTTATTTGTGGGGTTTGCAGTATAAAATATACTGCTACTTTGCTTGCTCGATGAGGTTTATGTTTGATGTTTTTTTTCCATTTTATAGTTTTTCTTCTCTGATCGTTCTGCTGCTTTGATAATTTATGTAAAAGTTTGATGACTTGATCTTCTGGACACAATACTTTATATGTTGATTTACTGTTTATTTTCTATTTTTAGGTGGAAGCTTTCTTGAACAAAATATTGCTCTTTTCTCATCTATTTTGTGTACTTTATGTGAATTTTCTTTGCAGTGCCCCTTCCCCTGTTTTTCATCAAGGCTTTCTATATCAACTTTGGTATGCCCTGCTTACTGCTTTGCAACATTTCAGATACAAGGTTATCGTAGAATGGAGCAGTTTAAGGAATGATACGTACTCTTCATGATCCAACTGAAAATACTGGGGAGGAGGGTTGTCAAATGTCTATTGCTCATAGCTACAAATCACATCAGAGCTTTCATTTTACTAGAGCAGCTTAAGAAATAATGATTGGTTGCTATGTACAACAGGTTTTTACACAGTTTTAGGGTGGGGTCACACAAGCGTATTTTCGCACGTACATAGGTTCGCACTTATATCCGAGCAAAAACACGCGTGTATGCAGCTGCGTGCTTGTTGTCAATGGAGCTGCGGCAGATATAGCAGCAGGGAATTCTTTTAACTAGTGGGGTTGAAGGAAACATCTGCCACATGCAGCAGATGTGTTCTTCATGCCCACGGGGGTCACGGCAGTGGCGGAGAGGCACGCACCTGCAAAGTACGGACATGTGAACACACCATAGGGAATGCATTGTTGTAAACCCACCCTCAATAAATGAGCACTATTGTATAATCTATAGCAAAATAAGATACTGTGTGATTCAGCGTAGTGATTCGACTTGTGGTAGATATGGAATTCCCCCCCAAAAAATGGAAATCCATTGGACAAGTACAAATGAAAGCAAAGAAAGTTAAATTACTGCAAGCAAGAGAGATAAGCGGACTAATGTGACCAACAACTTAAAGGGGGTTTTCTAAATAAATTTCTGGCAGTATGGGGATGCCGAGTAAATAAAAAATTAACTCAGCACTCACCTACTGCTGCCTGATGCTCCCCCTTGGCACTCTCCTGGTCCTCAAGTATTCTGTTGACAAGCACTGCAGAGGTCATGTCGTTTGTTTACCCATGTGACCACTGCAGCTAATAGGAGACCCAATGGTATGTTACTGATGGCATCCCATAAATCTTTCTGGGGCTTCTAATATACAGCCAGGTTTACAGGTCATTACCAGACCTTCTGGCCAGGTGATGTGCCCTGTCAGATGTCGAATTGCCAATATGGCAGTCCGGCACCACAGTGAGTATATTTATTTTATATAGTAATAGCACTCCTGTGCCCAACAAGGAGAACCAGCCTAAATAAAATAACTCAGAAAGCCCCTTTAAGAGTGGGTGGGAAAGAACCAGGACATCAAGGATCACAAAAATGAAAAGCCGCTGCTGCATCAAGGGCTGCTGAGACCTGGGCACAGCATGAGGCCCAGATTCTAAAAGAGAAAGTCAGAGCTAGTGCATTAAGGGTGGCAAGGCATTCCAATTTGTTACTGGAAGGTTATCAATATGGTCCTTACAAGGACTACAATCAACATGCGAATATTATTATTGGACAAATGGACCAAATATGTAGCTACTGTCCCACCAAGGAATCCAGTTTGTGCTGCTTTTTGTGTTTTGCCCCAGTATTGCTATAAATTGTTCTTTTTAAGATATGCTGTGTTCTGGAATGTGTTACACAAGTGGAAACCTGAGCATTGCCATGTATATAAGCTAGTATTCATATAAGCAAGGGTTCACTATTAATATTGGCCTTTTTTATTTTAAACAGCAAAATAGCCAGTATCCAAGCAACAAAAATAGCAGGGGTTCCAATTCATGACTTTTATTCACTATAATAGTTTAGTAAAAGTAAAATATTGTTATGAATGTTCAAAAGAGAACACAAATCATAATCTCTGAGCTGCTTCTAAACATAATTCTTTCATAGCAGTATTTCCTATACTATTCTTCTTTCCTGTTGTCCAAACTGTAGCACACACTGCATTGTACATGTGGGGATTTATCCGTATACCACATGACACAAAGAGTTTATTAAAATTTAATAAACCCTTACCTCCCCCAGTCTTGTGTAATTTTTAAGTCTGCACCAAAATATAAGGAAAATATAAAATCCTTATTGGGAGTATAATTATATACTGCTGTTTGGAATACAGAAAAGAAAAGCAGTGCGGAAAATGTAGTCTTTCCTGGACTTTCTGCACATTTCCAAGTGTTCCCTTAAAGGGGTTGTCCCGCGGCAGCAAGTGGGTCTATACACTTCTGTATGGCCATATTAATGCACTTTGTAATGTACATTGTGCATTAATTATGAGCCATACAGAAGTTATAAGAAGTTTTTCACTTACCTGCTCCGTTGCTAGCGTCCTCGTTTCCATGGAGCCGACTAATTTTCGCCGTCTAATGGCCAAATTAGCCGCACTTGCGCAGTCCGGGTCTTCTTCTTTTCTGAATGGGGCTCCGTGTAGCTCCGTGTAGCTCCGCCCCGTCACGTGCCGATTCCAGCCAATCAGGAGGCTGGAATCAGCAATGGACCGCACAGAAGCCCTGCGGTCCACCGAGGGAGAGGATCCCGGCGGCCATCTTCAGCAGGTAAGTAAGAAGTCACCGGAGCGCGGGGATTCAGGTAAGCACTCTCCGGTGTTCTTTTTTAACCCCTGCATCGGGGTTGTCTCGCGTCGAACGGGGGGGGGGGGGGTTGAAGAAAAAAAAAACCCCGTTTCGGCGCGGGACAACCCCTTTAATAATAATAGTGCCCCCATATGGCCCCTTTGTAGCAATACTGCCCCCTTATTAGTAATTATGTTCCAATGTGCCCAATTTATAGCAATAGTGCCCTCTTATTGGTAATTATTCCCCCATATACCTTCTTTATAGTAATTGTGCCCTCCTGTTAATTATGCCCCATGTGCCCCCTTTATAGTAATAGTGCCTTCTTATTAATAATTATGCCCCCATTTGCCCCTAACAGAGCAAGCAATATGCAAACAAATAAATGCTTTCTATTTGTCTCATTTCTTATTTTTATCTATCAGTTTTCATATCCATGTATAAATCAATCAGTCATAATTCATTTTAGATACAGTAGATTATAGCACTGCTGAAATGTATGTCAAAGATCATAGGCCTTGTCTTAGAGAACTTACAGGTTGTGGTTCAGTGTAGCTAATGTTAAAAAAAATTACTCAGGGGAACAAACCTGTCTTTTGCAGGAACGAAGAAGTGTCTGGACCCTTCTCGTGTAGATAGGGCCCATAATGAGCCTTAAGAAAAACACCGTTTAACCAAGTTGCCATGACAATGAACAATATTATTATCTGTGTGTGCTAGTACTTACAACCACATAAATGTATATTTTTATATATGCCAAAGATTATTGCGCATGTCGGAAGCATCATCAATCCAAATGTCTATAAACCAGGGTGCATGTAATAAAAAACAAGACCTTTCTCATTACCACCTGTGTGTAATATGTTACTTCTTCCCTGAGCGTCTCAAGCCTATACTCATTACGAGTTGTAAGATATACGTTGGCACACTTAGATTGTGCCTTATTAACACCCCCTTCATAGTAATAGTGACCTCTTATTAACAATTATGCTCCCATGTGCCCCTTTGTCGTAACAGTGCCCCCTCAGTAGTAATCGTGTCTTAATATTTGTGGGAACAAAATACATAAAAGTATTCTTACCTATCTATGGCCAGCATTCAGTTCTCTTCCAGCCTGGCATATGCAGCGCAATGGGCATTGCACTGCTTGCGTAGGGATGCTGAGAGTCCTCGCTAGCGGCAGTCTCTATGCTCTTGTATGCCACAAGGCCACCTTGCATCCTGACTGCTGCTGCAGCCACTGTACATCCCAGCACAGGTTAGCATGCTACTCTACAAAGAGTGGATGCAGCGGTAGTCATGATGAATTGCAAGAATTTGAGTAATGGGATCTCTCATACATGTGGTTTCTTTGCCAGTAGCCTTCTTTGTTCCCCTAAAGATGGACATTATATGGGCGTAGGCTTTTATTTGTTGACTAGCTTATAAGCCCAGCATTATCTGGGTTTCCACTCCTACAGCACATTCCAGGAGACTCAGTTTAAAATTTCTTGGCATGACAGTAGCTACATATTTGGTCCATTTGTCCAATAATAACATTTGAATGTTGATCGTAGTCCTTGTGGGGATCATATTGATAACCTTCCAGCAACAAATTGGAGAGCCTTGCCACCCTTGGTGCCAGGGGCGTAACTAAAGGCTCAGGGGCCCTGATGCAAAACGTAAGCTGGGGTCCCCCCTCTATCTGTATCTGTACCCGTACCTATACCTAAACCATGCTGCACAGAGACATAACTTGAAGCTTCTGGGCCCCAATGCAAAACCTGTAACAGGGCCCCCAACTATAATGCTTTATTCATAGTACTGGGCTCCCTATATGGAGAGGAGAGGCCTTATGGGCCCCCTAAGGCTCCTGGGCCCGGGTGCAACCGCATTCCCTGCATCCTCTATAGTTACGTCCATGCTTGGTGCACTTCCTCTGTCTTTCTCTTTTAGAATTTGAGCCTGATGCTGTTCCAGGATCTTTGCAGCCCTAGATGCGCTGGCTCTCTCTCTTTTTGAAATCCAGCCCCATGCTATTCTTTGCAGCCCTCAGGAAAGCCAACACAGTGGAGACTACTGTATTTGATAATTTCATGTTCTTTAATGAAGATCCATATTCCATGCAATCAGACCGAATACCACTAGACTTTGGCTCTTCTAAAACACTAGGTGCAATTTGAGGGAAAACCTCAGGAATAGGGTAACCGCATTCTCCTCAGCCTTAATGGTAGAACAGCTATTAAGGAGGCTTGGTCTTGCCTGACTTTTGGCAAGACTCTTGAGACAATCATTAAGTGTGGAAACATAGACGTAAACTGAGTATTCTATGTTAAGGAGAAGGCATCTAGAACTTATGATCTCAACCCTGGCATTGGCTCTCATGACCCTCAAGTTGATTTCCGGTAATCCCTATTTCTCCACCAGATGAGAAAACATCTCCAGGCAAATGAATCACTCACCTGGCCACTTGTTTGATCTGCCCAATTTCTATATTGTGTAATAGATCTGCAGTACACTTTGCTGGCCCTTTTTTCTTTAATCTCTATTACTATTCTTTCCTATAACACTACCAAGTTACATACACAGTAGTTACTGTATTTACTGTAGCATTTTCCTTTGAATTCTACATTCAGTAAAATGTACCTCCAACACCACCTTTAAACATACCCCCATTTAATGGTATTTTTTGCTTAAGAAAAATTAAACCCAACAGATTTTAAATTGTAAATAACGGTACTGTTTAATATACACACTGAGGTTTTTTTATTGCTTCAGCAATTGCAGTCTGACTTCTCTGTGCACAGGCTTCCTGTATGTGCCTCCATTATTATGAATGTGTTCTTATGAGTAGAGGGCACATGTGCAGGAGTATGCAGAGTCTGCTGAGATAGCGGCAGACTAAACACAATTTGTACGTTGCTTTACCAGTTAAGAGAGCAAGCAAAGGAGGAAAAAAAACTAAATGAAAATCTCATTACTTCCTATTTAAAATCTTATCCACTGCTTTTTTTCAAAATACAAGTAAAGCCCATTGACTGCTTAATATACCTTATGATATAATTGCTAACATTTCCAAATTATCTAGGAGGTTGTGAAAATCTCATAAAGAAAGCATGTCTTGGCTTCCTCCAACAGTTGGAGCTTTCTGCTTATGCATTACATTGCTCCCATTGTCTTTAAGCATGAGTATGTCTCTAGCACTGGAGATCCTAGTGCGTGCCAATATAGGTGATAACAATGGTAGAGCAGAAAGTCCGAGGCTCCTTAAATGGGGAAAATTGGCTTCTACTTCATTGGGGTTTTTTGCCTTCCACTGGATCAACATTGGAGGTAATAGGCTGAACTGGATGGACATACTGTATGTCTTTTTTTGGCCTCATGTGCTATGTTACTATGCTTTTACCCAAATTTAACTAAACAAACATTAAACTTTCCTAATGCTGATGAGCACAGCTCTCCTACCTGCACTGTGACAGACAGCGCGATGTAGGGACATTATCACGCCACCTGTGCCAGACTGTTACAGTGCAGGATGTAGAAAAGAGCTGTATACGTCGGGCATTATTAATTTTAAGAGAGCACTACTGTGGGTATTATTACTATATGGCAAAAAGTGGCATTAGTAGTGTGTAAGAGCATAATGGGAGCATTATTATTGTGTGGGTTACTATTTGGGGACACCGTACCACATAGCTGCCACAGCAATAGGTGAAGATAGGATAATAACAGACACAGAACTATGGGTTGCAATAGGATGAACAATGTGTGTATGTTGATAAAAGTGTTTTGGGTGCTGGAAAAGTGTAGAGCCAAAGATGTCCGTGTTGCAAACTTGCAGAGACAAATCATAGCTGGAATAAGTGCTATGAGCTGGATAGAAAAGTCAGGAAAAGTGAACTACTCCAGCCAGAATGGACTTCACCCATAATCACTGGATATGAGGATACTGTAATCAGTTATATACTCTGCAGAGCACATGTGTAGAGCTGGTATCTACTACTATATGGTCACTGTATGGTGGTAATATTAGTTATTGCACACTGTTTTTATGCAGTAACAGTATATAAGTAATATTCAGTCACTATGTAGTTCTAATGATGTGGTGGTATTATATGTGCTTTAAAAAGTGATATTGGCAATATTGGTTTTTCTATAGTGGATTTTATTAAGTAACAGAATGGTAATATTAATGAGCCACTACAGAGTAGTAGTGGTAATGATGTGACAGTATTATTTTGGCCTTGTATAGTGGTGACATTGTTCTTTGTATAGTGCATGTTGCTCAATATGCAGTATGTAGATAACTTTAATTGCTGTATGCTGGTAATATTTGCTCTGGGGAAGGGGGGGTGAAGCAATATAAGTCTTGGGGCTTGTACCCCTGGTCTTTTAAGACCCTAGCAACGGACCCTGTCTATTACAGACTGCACCCCCTCTTTTTTGAACACTGTTCCTCATGCCCTCCATTTCTCTTACAGACTATTCCCTTTACCCCCTATCTCAAAAGATAGCCCCCCTGCCTCCATGGCCCTCTCCACTCTCACAGACTACCTTCCTCTTATTCTCAGTTCCCTCATTACCTTCCTACACACCAGCAACATTCTTAATTTGTTCAAAATTGTTGCAAAGCTGCCATGATTTTGCTACAAAAACACATCCAGGGTACAGAGGGCCTTTCTTCTGAGCTCCATGTCACACCCCGGCAGCCAGAAAAATGACTGCTCAGAGCCGTGGTGTGTCCTGGCTCCATTACATCCCTGATATGAATACTAACCCCTTCATCTTCCTAGACCACAAGAGATATTAGGTAATAATGGTATTCTTCTCTAGACCACTAGATATATTACCAGGAATATTTTTATTAATCACTAAACCACTATATTAAAAAATGCTCTGATGTATAATAAAGTTCTTGAAAAGCTTATGCGTTTATGGGCATGGCAGTTGCTACAGTGTCCATTTGTGTCTCAGTCCTCATAGTATAAACATACATACATACACTGGCGTACTTATAGTGGATGCAGGGAATGTAGTTGCACCCGGGCCCAGGACCCTTAGGGGGTCCATAAGGCCTCTCTTCTCCATACAGGGAGCCCAATACTATGAATAAAGCATTATAGTTGGGGGCCCTGTCACAGGTTTTGCATTGGGGCCCAGGAGCTTCAAGTTACCTCTCTGTATACATACATACAATATTTATAGCTAAAGGGTATTTATTTAATTTTATGAGCTGTCAAATGTTCCAGTGGTTTAGAGGTTGAAATTTCTTTTTTTTTTCCATGGGGGTATATGATGCTATTCCTCCTGCCTAGCTACAAAAAATAGGAGCTAAACTTAATGTTTTGATCATTTTAAGGTAATGAAAGTGTAAGCATTATAAAATGCTTATAAGGAGTCATGCAGATATCCAACTGCTTGAAACACTTTGCAAGGATTCTACTGCCACCTAGTGACATTTTAACAAAATACTGTGCAGGGTAGATGATATAGTGTAGCTCAAAAAACTACAGAGTAGAAAAACAGTATGACATGTTCCAAACGACATCATAAGAATGCCTTTTAAAGCCTCTCGGGGAGATAAATACAGTTTTGAAAGAACATCTAACTGTACCCATCTTATTGGGCTAGCCTTAGGATCCTATTTAAAGCAAACAATTCACTCCCGCTGATCGGAAAATAGTGGGGATCCTTAATGTGCCAATGTGCCAGTGACTCATGCACCAGTTCGGACTTAGATGATAGAAGAATATAGTAGTGATCTGTACTGAACAACTGTTTTGTCTATGTGCAGCCAAGCCCCCAGTAAGATTACATTCAGCTTCTGCCAGGGCACAGCTTAAAACATCCATTAAACAGAACACATAAATTATAAGAATAAAGGGCAGCAAAATATAAGATTAGCAAATTATAATAGCTTTAACTAAAGTAAAACACATGGTATTACATGAAACAATAAACTGCTTAAACAGAGCCGTGGTGTATGTTCAGCGTTTTTACAGCCTGTTAGTGAATGCATATAGAAAATGATTAAGTGCTTAACACAGTATGCAAAGCATTACACACCTGAGCTCCTTGTACTTGCATTAAAAAAAAAATTTCAAAGTGGAAAGTGGGCAGACAAAGTGAGCAATGGGCAGTAGAAAATTAAATTAGAGTAATATAGAGTATAATGCCTACGAATGGCATGGCTACCTCAGCTGCTTATCAATGGAAATGCATGGGGACATGACTAAAGGGAATGTGTATCTACATTTCAAATGCCACTTTCAAGGACTTAAACACGTTGGTTGGCAAAGTAAATTTAATTCCTTCTGGAAAACAAAAAAAAAGGGTAAAAAAAAAGAACGAGTATTATTTTGTGCCTGCATAAAAATAAAACCATGCTGGAATCTTGGAAAGGTAGGCATAGTCAGCTGAGCCCAAATATTACATCTAGTATACTCTAAGCTAACAATTGTAAAAGAACAAAAATGTGTTGTACCATGTGTGCTTTGGCAGTAGTGGACTTGTACTTGAGATTACTTAGACCACAGAAGCTTGCTGTGCGCCACAGTTTAGTTTTATTAGCACTTTTAGTATACTATGTATTTGTATTTACTGCCTGGCCAACCAATATTAAATATTTTTTTTAAATCATAGTGACACCAAGTGTCTTGTAGCCAAGGCCAAGGCAAAGAGGTGCATCGAAAGGGGCCTAAATTGACATGACAGAACGTAGATGGATATACGATGCCAGCATATATGCCCTCTGGAATATGTAGTGCTGCCCATTGGGAGATATATATATATACCTTGTTGCCATATTGTCATAGAGATAATTTATGCTTTCTTTGGATGACAGGTCAGTTCTCTCTTTGTTGAGCTGATGATAGAGATCATTGCAGGGCTTGGAAGATACATATGAGCAACCTCTGGTTACTGCACACATCTATGCATGTCAGAGATAAGAAGTAGTCTGTCATATGTGTGGCTATCTCAAATGCAGTTTACAGGAGTTGCAAATCCTCAGATATTTCCATAACTCTCATAAACTACAGTGGAGATACAGTGGTGCTTGAAAGTTTGTGAATCCTTTACATATGACCTAAAACTAAATCAGATTTTGCCACAAGTCCTAAAAGTAGATAACGAGAACCAAAGTAAACAAATGACTAAAAAATATTAAGGCACATTTAGACCCAACAATTCTCGCTCAAAATTCGCTCAAATCCATCTTTTGAGCGAGAATCGTTGTGTCTAAACGCGCTGACATTGTGCAGTTTTCGTTAACGATTCGCTTATCATTGTCTTTCAGCAAGCTGAAACAATGAGTCTTATCAGGACCCCACGCTGAGTTCTCAGCGGGATACCGCTGATACTATTGTTTCAGCTGGTATCCCGCTCAGAGAACACAGAAGAAGTATGCAGAAGACAAGCGGTCCAGCTGTCTTTTGTATACCCTGCTCGGAGCACTCAGCTGTATACCAGCTAAGTGCTCCGTGAACACAGCAGGAGTATGCAAAATACAGAGCTCCAGCTGTGTTCTGCATACCCCGCTTGGAGAGCTCAGCTGTACACCAGCTGAGTGCTCCAAAAAGACAACAGCTGTATGCAAAAGATAGCGGTCCCGCTTGTCTTCTGCATACAGCGTGAGCTTTCGTTTACATACTTATGCAAAGTGAACGCTCAAAATTGTCATTTAAACTGCAGTTTGAGCGAATTTTGAGCGATCATCTTGCAGTGTAAATTCACACGAGTACCGCTCAAAAGATGCCTTTTGAGTGACTTTTGAGTGATAATCATTGTGTCTAAATGGGCCTTTAGACTTGTTCATTTATTTATAGAGGAAAGTTATCCTAAATCACTTATCTGTGAGTGGAAACATTATGTGAATATTTAGGATAAGTAGCTGATTTGAAGGTGAAATTAGGCTCAGGTGCTTTCACTTAGCGGGATGACAATTAGGTATGAGTGAGTGCACTGTTTTATTTAAAGAAAGGGATCTATCAAAATCTTGGCACAAACAAAGGAGATTTCCGATGATTTCAGAAGGAGAGTTGCTGATACTCATCAGGCTGGAAAAGGTAACAAAACCATCTCTAAACTGTTTGGAATCCACTAATTTGCAGTCCGATAGTGTGTACACATATGGAGGAAATTTAAAACTATTACCACCCTCACTAGAAGTGATTGGCCGACAAAGATCATGCCAGAAGCAAGGCATATCATAGTCCACAAGGTCACAAAGGAGCCCAAGGTAACCTCTAAGCTACTAAAGGCCTTTCTCACATTAGCTAATGTTAATGTTCATTAGTCCACCATCAGGAGGACACTGAACAACAATGGTGTGCATTGCAGGATTGCAAGGAGAAAGCAGCTGCTCTTCAAAAAGAACATTGCTGCCCATCTGCACTTTGCTACAGATCACCTGGACAAGCCAGACGGCTATTGGAACAATGTTTTGTGGACGGATGAGACCAAAGAAGAGCATTTTGGCTTAAATGAGAAACACTATGTTTGGAGAAAGAAAAATAATGAATTACAGCATAACAAAATTCATACCATTTGTGAAACACAGTGGTGATAGTATCATGGTCTGGGCCTGTTTTGCTGCATCTGGGCCAGGATGGCTTGCTGTCATTAATGGAAAAAAGGAATTCTGAATTATACTAGCAAATTCTAAATGAAAATGTCAGGACATCTGTCCGTGAGCTGACTCTGAAGAGTATCCGGTTCATGCAGCAAGACAACGACCCAAAACAATCAAGACATTGCTTCAGCGGTTGCAGCGGTGCTGGGATCGCTGCTGGATTGACCAGTCTATTGCTAGTTCTAGAGGTTGTTTCCGCGTTCTGCCACAATGGGTGTGATTTGCTGTGGTCACATCTGTTGGTAATTAGCTGGCTATTTATCCTGGCTAGAGACTAGGTTGAATTGCTGTGTATTCTCAGTTGCTCCCTGTCTGACTTGGCAGTGAGAACTACCTGGACAGCTCAGTTCCTGTTTGGAATATCCAGTGTGCTGCTTCAGCGATTAACCCCTTAGTGACAGCCCTATCGTAAAACTACGTCCTGCTGTTGCAGGACGTGTATGGAGGGAGGTAGCGGCGCTATCTCCCTCCATACAGCGTGGGCATCAGCTGTTTATTACAGCTGACACCTGCGGGCAATAGCTGCGCTCGCGGCTATTAACCCTTTAAATGCCGCTGTCAAATCTGACAGCGGCATTTAAATCCCCCGCTGTTCGGGGGTCCCACACGCCCCCCCCCCCCGCGGTGAGATCGGGGGAGCCGTGCAGGTGTCATGGCAGCCGGGGGCCTAATGAATGGCCCCAGGGCTGCCTTAGCAGACTGCCTATCAAGCCATCCACACAGGGTGGCTTGAAAGACTGCCTGTAAAAAAGCAGTATGACGTAATGCTATAGCATTACGTCATACTGCAGGAGCAATCAAACCATCGCATGTTAAAGTCCCCCAGGGGGACTTCAAAGTAGTATAAAAAAAAATAATCAATAAAGTTTTTTTAATTGTTAAAAAAAAAAAAGTTATAAAAGTTTAAATCACCCCCTTTTGCCATATCCATTATTAAAAAATCAAAATCATAAAATAAAAATATGTATTTGATATCGCCGCGTCCGTAAAAGTCCGATCTATCAAAGTAGTGCATTATTTTTCCCGCATGGTGAATGCCGTCTGAAAAAAAAAATAAAGAACGCCAGAAATACACTTTTTTAGTTACCCTGTCTCCCAGAAAAAACGCAATAAAAAGCGATCAAAAAGTCGTATGTATTCCAAATTGATACTATCGGAAACTTCAGGACATCCCACAAAAAATGAGCCCTTGCTCAACTACGTCGACGGAAAAATAAAAAAGGCATTGTGCGCACAAAATGACCGCAGAAAATAATTGAAAAAAATTAAATATTAAAAAAAAAAATAAAAGTAGTACAGCAAAAAAAATACTATACAAGTTTGGTATCGTAGCAATCGTACTGACCCATAGAATAAAAATATCAGGTCGTTTTTGTTGCAATTTGTGTGCTGTAGAAACAGAATGCACCGAAATATGGTGGAATGTCGGTTTTTTTTTCATTTCTCTCCACTAAGAATTTTTTTAAAGTTTTTTAGTAAATTATATGGTACAATTAATAGTGCCATTGAAAAATACAACTCATCCCGCAAAAAACAAGCCCACATACAGCGACATCGATGGATAAATTAAGGAGCTACGATTTTTTAAAAGGGAGTAGGAAAAAACAAAAATGGAAAAAAGCAAAAAAGCTCAGTCACTAAGGGGTTAAAGACAAGTCCTGCGTGCTTGTTTACTTTTCCTATTTGCATTTGTTTGTTTATTCTTCTGTTGGTTTCGTACTGGTCCACGTAGGGTTACTAAAAGCCCAGGAACTAATGCAGACCCGCATCTATCGAGGCGATCAGGCTGCCATGATAGGCAGGGCTCTTTCCCCTGTTGTCACATAGTAAGGGAAAGATTACCCGTTCATTTTATGGTGGTTGTTGCACATTGGGCACTTGGGTGCATATTTGCAGGTTATAGATCCAGCACGTCCTTGGCGGACTTACCAGTCATTCTACAAAGACTGATTAAATTAGAATTAAGGTAAAGTTTTGGAATGGCCAAGTCAAAGTTCTGACCTTAATCCTATAGAAATGTTTTGGAAGGACATGAAGTGAACAGTTATGGGAGGAAACCCACCAACATAACAGAGTTGAAGCTGTTTTTTACGAAGGAATGGACTAAAATTTCTCCAAGTTGCTGTGCAGGACTAATCAACAATTACCAGAAACATTTAGATGCACTTGTTGCTGCACAAGGGGGTCACATCACATGCTGGAAGCAAAGCAAAATACTTTTGCCACTCATTCACATGTGATATTAGATCATTTTCCTCAATAAAAAAAATCACCAAGTCTAATATTTTGACTCATTAATTTGATTTGGTTCTCTTTATCTACTTTTAGGACTTGTTTGACAATGTGATGTGGTTTTAGGTGAAATAGAAGGCGTAATATGGAAAATTCTGAAGGGTTCACAAACTTTCAAGCCCACTGTGGTTGTGCTGTGGGTCAAGGTATAGCAACAGAAGATTCATGATGTAAAAGTGTACAATATTTATTCAAGAGCATGAAAACAAGTGAACAATGGAATAATAATGAGTAAGCAATTGAACTTGGCCTTCCAACTCTCTATAGACACAAAGTACTAGTTACTATAAGATAGAAGTATCACCTTAACCCTTTCCAATCCAATTTGTATCCTGGTTTTCCTAGGGGGCTTATTCTTTTTCTGCTGTTATACAATGGCGCTATCAGCTGGCTAAAGCCAGTACTGCATGAGGTGACACGTTGGATAGGCTCTGACGGCAGAGAGGCTGGCAATATACAGTAAGAGAACCCCGACGGACGTCTTCCAACATCGGAGCTGTACAGCCTTAAATCATGATGTCTTCACAGGTCAGAAAGTGGATTAGAAAGGGTTAAAGCAATACCACTAAATTACTAATGTCCCTACAGTCTCATGTAAATACAAGTTTTGGAATACTCACTTTCTCTTTGGGAGCTTATACTCTGTCACCTCGTAGGTAGTTTTCTATACTTGTTGTCAATTTGCTGTATGCAGTTACATCTCAGGCAACTATGCAAATGATTAGAGTGTGATTAGATAAACGGTCTTGCCACCAGAGGCTCTAAAAGTGGTTCTACTATTGGTTTTTAAAAAGGCTTACATGTAGTGGACCTCTTTTTCCACTTGTGTAGTGCTTGTTGAATACTAGACATGCCTCCTTGACACAATCGAAGAGATTTCACCCAGTTAACAGAGTTTGAGAGAGGGAGCGGGATGTGAGAAGCTGTATGGTCTTATTGATGAATTGTACACCACCATGGCCACAGTTTGGAGATGTTGGGAAGAGTGGATGCATGAGGGTATGCACACAAGGCAATAGGACTCAGGATGACTGCAAGTAGAGAGGATCATCTGACAATCATGAGCAGCTCCAACTGTTTCATTGTGTGCCATGCAGAGACAGGTAGCACCATTGTTAAGTTAAAGGCCCTGTGTCCGTCAGAAGCTTTTCCAGGTGCTTACATGTACTGACACCATTGACGCACCATCACCTCTGTTTTCAGCAACAAATCTAGGTTTAATTTGGGCACTGTGTTTGTCAGGATCACCGGCGTACCGTGAGGGGAAGCAGGGGTCGCAATGGCCCAGAGGCCTCGCCATATTCAACATGCACAGTGCGTGCATTACTGGCGCTGTCGGCCGCATGATCGCTGCGGCCGACAGCGTGTTTGTAGTGGGAGGCGGAGGGAGAGAAGAGGAGAGAGGCGGGAGACAGTGCCGCAGGTCGGCCCTCGCAGAGGGAAGGGCTGTTACACGTGGAGTCGGCAGCCAATTACAGGCTGCAGACTTCCACGGCACGCGGCCCTCCCACTGATAGGCTGCAGCTGTGAGTGGTGACAGCTGCAGTCTATCAGTCTCTGCCAGCTAGCGATTACCAGGGGGAGGGGCTAGTGCGGCTCAGTGTGCGCCATGACCACTGGGGACCACAGGAGGACCTGTGGTTGCAGATCACATGAGCCGGTCATGTGATCAAAAGACCCAGACTTTCATTTACAGGCTGCCCAGACACGGCTGCAGAGGTGAGTAGAGGAAGAATTGTAGTTATATATGTATAGCTAATAAGTTATACCAGCTGTATATATATATATATATATATATATATATATATATAAAATTATAATTATATACAGGAGATACACAGGTTACACCAGCATGGGACATACCACTATATACAGGGGGATATACATCCTGTATATAGTGATATGTACCATGCTGGTGTAACCTGTGTATCTCCTGTATATAATTATAATTTTATATATATATATAAAATTATAATTATATACAGGAGATACACAGGTTACACCAGCATGGGACATACCACTATATACAGGGGGATATACATCCTGTATATAGTGATATGTACCATGCTGGTGTAACCTGTGTATCTTCTTATATAAATATGTATGTACAGCTGGTAGAAGCTCTACAGCCTGTATATAGTGATATAGACCATGCTGGTGTAACCTGGCACAGTTTATATCAGCATGCTCTATATTACTATATACAGAATGTATAACTTATATCAGCTGTACATGTATAAATATATACAGAAGATATCCAATTTTGGGAGGTTTCACATCTGCACTGGGGAATTCTGCTTTCCTGTTCCGTTTGGGGATCAGGAAAGGGGAATCCCTGCGGACGAACGATCCGTCTGTGGACAGAACCGAATAGCGCCGGAAGGACTCCATAGTGGTGCTGTATCTGTGATAGAATCTACGGCCAGAGGTCCCGACGCAGATGTGAGACCGGCCTTACACCAGCATGGCCGATATCACTGTATACAGGAGATGTATATACTTATACATCTCCTGTATGTACCATGCTGGTGTAACCTGGAGATCTCCTGTATATAATTATATATGTACAGCTGGTATAACCTGGGTATATACTGTATATGATTATATATGTACAGCTGGTATAACCTGGTTATATACTGTATATAATTATATATGTACAGCTGGTATAACCTGGGTATATACTGTATATGATTATATATGTACAGCTGGTATAACCTGGGTATATACTGTATATAATTATATATGTACAGCTGGTATAACCTGGATATATACTGTATATAATTATGTACAGCTGGTATAACCTGGGTATATACTGTATATTTGAACACTTTACACACAACTGAAAAATGCATCAGAAACCTGCATGCAGTTTAAAAGCGCATGTATTGCTTGAATCCACGTGCGGTTTATAACAGTACATGCAGTTATGGATGTGATTTTAATTGTGGTTCAAAAATGCAACAAAATCCAGCAACACAGTCTTAGGCCGGCTGCACACAACTGGGTCGGATTCTGCATGCGTGAGCCCGCGGAGGAATTTAACCCTGTGCCCCGCTGGCATCTGCATGTACCTGTAATTTCTTTCTTTTTCCTGTACTGCGGATGGTCCACAAGGCGAGCCGTCGGACCTGCACAGTACTTTTTTTTTTTCTTTTAATCACAGACTTTCCAGCGCCGTCGCTAGGAGATGACGCGGGTGCCTGCGACTTTTCCGAAGTGTCAGGGCAGTGGGTCGCACGGCTTGCATTGAGTTCAATGGAGGCCGTCCGTGCAGAATCTGCACTAAAATAGAGTATGCTGTGATTTTTCCTCCGGAGCGGAAAACTGCAATTGATTTCTGCTCATGTAGAGGAAAAAACGCTTTTCCATAGCATGCTGTGAGCGGTACATGCTGCGAAATCCGTAGGCAGATGCCCAATCCATATTCCGCAATGCAAATCCAGCCGTGTACAGTCGGCCTTAGGCTACCGTGTTTCCCCGAAAATAAGACAGTGTCTTATATTAATTTTTGTTCAAAAAGGTTTAACTTCTTTACATGTATAGCTGCCTGGACACTATTTAAATTGAATTTTTTAATTAACTGTTAGCAGGCCTTAATTCTGGAGTAGGGCTTATATTTCAAGCATCCTCAAAAAGCCTAAAAAATCATTTTGCATCCTCAAAAATTCTGGAAAATCATGCTATGTCTTATTTTCAGGGTATGTCTTATTTTCAAGAAAACAGGGTAATTTCACATGAGTGAGTCTGATATTGGGCCGTGAAACTATGCCCCATATCACACTCGCCAACGTGTGCTGTGCGCACGAATGTGAGGGGTTGTTGTGTTAAAACCAGCTCGCATCACATCATCATATTTTTGTGCGATGCAGAGAAAAACCAAAGAAATTGCTCCTGTGTATGATCATATTCAAAAGAATGGGGTTCATATTCATGTGCTATTAGTGCGTCTTGCAACGCACAAATCTCGCGCAATTTTTGCCTTCGTGTGAAAACAGCCTAAGACATTACCAACAGATTTTTACAAAGTCAAGGAAAGGAGTCATGATGAGAAGGTTTACACCAAGGGGCTAGGTCATGTTTGTAAATTAGCACGGTTTAGGTACGGGTACAGATGGAGGGGGGCAGCTGAACTTTTGCACCCGGGCCCCTTAGCCTTTAGGTACACCCCTGGTCAGGATTCAAACCTGGGACATCCTGCACTCCAAATGACAGCTCTCCCTAGTGAGCCATCAGCCTGTTGAACAGCTCTTCTGCTGAATCCTGTCCTTGTTCCCTGCTCCTGTTTCTGTTCCACTGTCTGGCTCTGCCCCGTTCTCTTGATTAGGCACACTATTTAAGCCTAGCCGTGTACCTCCCTCATTGAGGGATTATTGAGCTCCCAGTCAATAAGCAAGCTTCACTTTCTGCCTGCTCCTCCATACTGAACAGATATTACCCACTACTAACCTCTGGCATTCCTCTGACTATGCTACTTGCCTGCTCCCTTTGTACTGCAACTGATACCTACCATTACCAACCTCTGGCTTTACTGACCACGCTATCTGTGTGTTCGGGTGACAACACAAGGCTCCAACCAGCACCTGATTGTTACAGTGTTTGTATTTGAAGACATAGGGGTGAGTGCTTCAATCCTGCCTTTGCTGTGGAGCGGCACACTGACCCCACTGCTGGTTTGATGCAGTCTAGAGGGCCATCACATATGAGAGTCGGTCACCATTAGTAGTGGTACGAGGGACAATGATAGGTCAGCGATATGTTCAGGACATCCTGCAACAACACGTTGCTTCCCATAGTGGCTTCCAAGAGGCACTTTGTAGCAGGATAATGCTTGGCCGCACACAGCAAGGGTATCACAGGAATGCCTCCACAACATTGTGACACTTCCGGTCACCAGATTTATTGCCAATTAAACATGTATGGGACCATTCGACAGTCTATGAGTTTGTACGATCTAGAGGCTCAGATGCAGCAAATGTGGATCGATATTGCACAGGATACCATATGGAACCTGTATGCCTCCACGTCAGCCCATATCACATCTTGTATCCAAGCTAGAGGCGGTACAACAGGGTACTATATCTTCACTGTTCAGTTTTCCACAATAAATTCTCCTTTTGCTCTGGTATTGTAATCATATAAATGTTACAATCACACATATAAAGTTTCATTCACTTCGACAACTCCTTCTAGGTGCTTGATTTTTTTTACTGACAATGAGTGTATCTCCCTTTGTGAAATATCTCATTCCCCAAATTAAGTGTCGCAACACTCCCCCCTCCCCCCCCCCCCCCAAGTTTCAGGAGCTCAAGCGTCACCTAATGTCCTTCACAATTCAGTTTCTTTATATTATAACAGGCCTGCAGGGAAGGTAATACCTGTCCCTGATAGTGTGCATACAAGTGGGGAACGATATTACCAACACCAGCATGACCAACTGGAAGTGAGACTGTTCAGAGGCTGGTCTCATTTCCAGTTTATCATGCTGGTGTTGCCACTTTTGCCAACCCCAGTTATCCCACAGCACTGTTGCGGGAGTTGGGAGCACTACTCTCCCTTCCACTTTCTGTCCTCATGCCAGGGCTGGTCGGTTCTCCTGTTCCCCTGGTCATAGAAATCCTTTCTCACAACCCACAGCTCATGTGCTCCTTAGACTGGTGCCTGTTCTACTCTCTATACAGCAGAAAATTGTCTTTTATATCAGGACATCCACCAAACACAGCAAGTCCAGTAAGTAAGTTTAGGTCTATTGCACTGAGGTTTGGCACATGTGTTGGCTCATGTAGTGATTTTGGTGCAATTTGTAACACATCTCTCCAGTCAGTCTATACAGCAACATTAATCCCTTTGGGTGAATCCTTCACAGCTGCACCGATGTGAGGGAGAGAAGGAGACCTCCATTAGGTGGGAGTTCCATAAGTGGAACTTGCATTGATGAGACATTTATGATTTATATTGACTATATCAGTGGTGGCGAACCTATGGCACGTGTGCCAGAGGCAGCACGCAGAGCCCTCACTGCTGGCACACGCCACTGTCGGCCGCTCACCACGTTAGTGAATGCCGGCATGGGCCGCAGCTTCCCTGATGGCATTCACTAAGGGGCACTGCTAGCTGCGATGGTCATGGAGCACACTGTGACGTCAGTGTGCAGCCAGGATCTTCTTCCCTCTTCCCTGATGTCTCCTCTTAGGTTTCGTGAGAGCAGGGGAGGAGGCGTCCGGCAGCACACTGACCTCACAGTGTGCACCTGGTATCAGCACCGCTAGCAGCGCTGAGCAGAGGAGCAGCAGCGCTTCCATGAGGAGTAGGGGGTAAGTATATGGGTCTCAGGGGGGGATTATTATTACTCGGGCTGATATAGGAGATAATATTATTAGTAGTGTCCCCTATATCGGCCCCAGTAGTAATAGCATTACTACTGTGGCCACTGTGGGATGTCATTATCACTACTGGCGCCAGTGTGGGATGTCACTATCACTACTGGGGACACTGTGAGGGCTCACTATCACTACTGTTGACACTGTGGGGGGTTACTATTACTACTACAGACACTATGGGGGGTCTCTATTACTAATGGGACTGCTGTGGAAGGGGGTCACTATTACTACTGGGCTGTCACTATTACTACTGGGGCCACAGTGGGGCTCACTATCACTATTGGGGCCGTTTTGGGGGGGTCACTATTACTACTGGGGCCATTGTGGGGGGTCACTATTACTACTGGGGCTGCTGCTGGGGGGGGTCACTATTACTACAGGGGGCCACTGTGGAGTGTCACTATAACTACTGGGGCCGCTGTGGGAGGTCACTATTACTACTAGGGCCGCTGTGGGGGGTCACTATTACTGCTGGGGGTGCTCTAAGGGGTCACTATTACCGCTGGGCTGCTGTGGGGAGTAACTGTTACCGCTGGGGCCACTTTGGGGGGTCACGGTTACCACTGGGGCCACTGTGGGGGGGTCACTCTTACTGCTGGTGCCGCTGTGAAGGGTCACTGTTACCACTGGGGCCGCCATGGGGGGGTCACTGTTACCGCTGGTGTATGTTTACATGTGGTTAAAAAAATGCTGCAAAATGTCCTTAGCGGAAATTTCCATGGCAAATTCTGCAGCATTTGCACATCCAAAAAGCAGTCAAAATCTGCATGCTGTTAATTTTGAAGCAGCCCTGTCCTTTTTAGAATGACTGAGGTAAAAATCATATGTCGTGATAAGCCCCGCCCCCTGACTTGTTGGCACTTTGCGACAAATAAGTGGGTTTTGGGTTGCAGTTTGGGCACTCAGTCTCTAAAAGGTTCACCATCACTGGACTATACAGTGTCTCAGACTATAAATGTCTATGATGGGAATACTCCTTTAAATTTTATTGCAGGCTTTGGGTGTGGTACAATTTTATAAGAAGGCCAGTTTAACATGAGCATATTACAGCTGCATTTATGTATCCACAATATGCATGAATCTCCTGGTCAAATCAGGGATATCCCAACCCGAAATCTGAACATCATAAATGTGGCTGTAATACGAGAAACCAGCCTGAGGCTTCATTCACATGAGCGTATGTCAGCCGCGCTTTCACGGCCGGCCGATATACGCTGCCCATCTGATGCATTGGTTTACAATGCATCAGTTCAGATGGGCGTATTCCCGCAGTGTAAAAACGGCCAGCCGGCAAAGATAGTGCATACAGTGCGCATTCCGGTCGGGTGTTTTTACGCTAGAAAAGATAATTCATTAACTATATTTCGCCCGGAATTCAGCAGCACCTCCGGGCTGCTGGAGAAGAGAGGTGGGAGGGAGTTTAGCAGTGTGTCGGCTAAACTCCCACCCCATTTCCTCCTCCTCTCCGCCCCTTGCTGGCTGTTTACAATAGGAGGGGCGGAAGCTAGTTTTTAGGCTCTGCCCCATCCTGCCCTATCCCGCCCCCTCCCATTGCTGACAGCCGACAAGGGGTGGAGAGGGGGTGGGAGCTTAGCACACTAGCTCCCGCTCTGTCCCGACTCCTCCCCTTGCCGAGAGCCAGCGAGGGGGCGGAAAGGGGGAGGCAGTTTAGCAGAGCTATCTCATATTACAAAGTCCGCATGGGTATAGTATGTCTACTATAATCACTGGCACACTGCCATAAGAGAGCAGAGCAGCATTATCTCTCCCCCATGCAGAAATAGGCAGGATGGACCTGGAGATGTTTTCCACTACTTTTCTGCTAAGAAAAATGGTGGACATTGTTAGCAAATGAGCCATATTCAGTAGCGATATCAAGGTCCCATGAAGTGTGAAACCACTTGGGTGTTTTTCTTCAAAAACCTCGCTTTCACTCTGTTCATTATTGCCGGTTTCACACGGGCGCCACATGATCTTCGCACGATGCGAGCGTGCTTTAAAACTCAGAATTATGAAACCAATGCTTTTCAATGGCTTCCTTCACGTTTGCGATGTTGCGTGAAAAAAATCACAGCACATCCTATCTTTCTGCGTTCTTCTTTTTTTAGCGCCTATGTTTCCCTATGGAGCCTTCGTTTTATCACATCACGATGCACGAACTTGCGATATTCATGCAATATGATATGTTTTTAATATTAGGAAGTCCTATTGTCTTTTTCGCAAAAAAATCGCACAAAAAAATTCCAACAGCAGCGATGTTTTTGCGAGATAAAGCAGTGTTGATGCTCAGGCATCTCATGAGCAAAATTACAATATTGCTGCAATTTTCTAAATTTTCTTATAAGGAATGGCGTGCAACCAGTGGTGGCAGACTATACAGCTGCTATAAGGGCCGTGGAACAGAGGCCCCTCAGGATTGGTCGTCCGGCCCCACAGCCAGCGATAGAAAACTTTCTCACAGTCCTGCGTGTCTAACAGCGCAGTTCAATGCAGTACAGAGCTGACTCCTCCAAAACCCCTTGGCGTTACAGTAAATAACCAGGCGGAAGGCAAAAAGTAGGAGGAGTCAGCATTGCACTGCATAAACTTTCACTGTACTTTGAGGCAAGGAAAGTGGCGGGTACCCACTTCTTGCCTCGGAGTACAGCAACAATTTATGCTGTAATTCTATTGTAATCTATCCAGCCATTTCTGAGGAAGGGACAGTGTACCCAAAATGCATCATATATGTGCTGGCTGTTAAATAATTAATTAATAAAGAAGAATCAAGCTAACCCCTTTGTCTAAATATGCCTTACATTATAAGGGTTGCACCAACGTCTATTATTTTCTTTTTTTTTTTTACAATTAGCACTTTCATGGCCTGTTACTCAGAATTGAGGGTAATTGGACTGGCATCACCCTGCTGTCTCACAAAAACTACTTTACTATTTGGATTACATCCCTAATAGGAGTCAGTCCACCCTTCTTTCTTTTGGATTTATGGGAGTCTTGGCCCAGATAGGGAAAAAAAGAAAGTAAACATCAATCAGATAAGATGTTACCTGAGATCCCTGGAGGTAACTGCACTGTAATCACTATCTCTGTATACAACCGGTATTTGATTTTTATTTGGTGACTGTATTATTTAGAGGTATGCTAGAGATATCATACAGATATTCTGTCTCCAATATTTTTGTAAGGGGGGGCAATTCTGTTTTTTGCTATAGGTTCATTAGTTCTATGTATGCTATAAGGGTCTTTTGAAATTTAATGTGATTTGTTTCAACTAGTCACATTTCTGTGGCAGTGACAAGTCAAAGGATCAGCAAAGGCAACAGTCTACATACAGTTCTTCCTCCTCTAAGCCTCCTTGAATGCCACCAGTCAAATATGCAGTAATTTATCTGCATAAAATCAGTACACCTTCATCCTTCAACTGACCTATGTCTGAGTTGCACAGTTTTTGTTATTCATGTGATGGACTATGAGCCCTTCCCCAAATGAATGCTACTGGCTCAGCCCTTCCCCAAATGAATGCTACTGGCTCAGCTATGGAGGAAGATCTCAAATGGCTACTATTTTTCAAACAATACCTGACTCACTCTACAGCCACTTCACAAACTATTTAGGGAAGTCCCTAGAGTTTTCTGTTTTTGGACATGTGCATGTGAGAGGGTCAGTTTTGAGAATGGCCTTTGATCCTTATCATGGTGCCCCAATCAAGAATGGGCAGTGAAAAGGCAGAACCCACATGAATAAACTGTATTTTGCTTTGATATTTGTAAGCCAAAAGCAGGAGTGGAACTTACAGAGAAAAAATATAATGGAAAGATATGTAACCCTATTGTTTTTGGGACACTCTCCTGATTTTGCCTTACAAATGCTTCCAAATTCTGACCAAAATACTGCTGTCTGAATGAGGCCTTAACTTTACAGGAGGTGCAAGCCTCAGTGACTACCGGCACAGAGCTTAGCAGTTACTTGTAGCAGTACACAGTCTCTCAGTAGGACACACAGCACATCCGTTACACTCTATCAGAGCACATACCATATTGGTTACAGTCTCTAATAACTTCATAGAACAACTCAAATAAATAGAACATGGCAGGCAACTTTGGTTGGCACACTTATAGTCTCTAGCCACAACAACAGTATTTCTGGGACTTGGGTGAGCCCACAGTATGGTCAATTTTTCCAACCAGCAGTTTGAAACTGCCTGACTTCTCCAGAAAGATTTCCAGTAAAGCGTTTCTGCATGACTTATAGTCCCAAGCAAGGACACAGCTCAATGGCAGGTTGGTGAATATTGATCTCAGGATCAATATTCCTAGTGGGCCTCACTGATCAGACCCAACTCCACTCTTACAGTCCAGGCCAGATGATTATTGTAACTTTCAGTCAATGTCATTAAGCTGACACAGCCACCCCTGAAATTTGTTGTACACTATGCTGTAAAGTATATCACCACCCTTGAGATTAGAAAAGTAGCCTCTACATACACTAAATGACCACTTTATTAGAGATACCCATTTAGTACCTGCTATGGCCTTAAAAAGCACAGCATTTCTTCGTGGCATAGGTTATACTAGTTGTAAAAATCATTCTGCAGTAATATTGGACTACGTGGACAGTATACCATCTTGCAGTGGCAAACTAAATGAAGGTAATAACATACGCTGAACACCTAACAGGAAGGGTTCATTGACTCATGCTGCTTGTACCAAATTCCGACTCTCCTATCAGCATGGTGCAACAGAAATCTAGATTCACCTGACCAGGCAATGTTTTTCCACTGCTCAGTGATCCAATTTTTGCTCTTCTTTGTCCTCTGGAGTTTTGTCTTTCTTTTCTCTCAGACAGTAATGGCACTTGAACTGGTCGTCTGTCTGTGGGGGATCCCCACATGCAGATGGAAATAAGAGAGGGAGCACAGATTTGAAAAGTAAACTATAACTTTACTTGGCAGCTGTTTCACTGAATCATTCCTTTGGCAGAAATCAGCAATACACTTGCTTGCACTTCATACATGCTTTAGAATACCTGATGACAGTTCAGAATACTCTGTCAACTTCTTACAGTCCTTAATACAAGCCCAGACTCATTGTAACTTGTAACAGTTTTTGAAAATACAATTGTCAGCCACAATATTGCTACGCAGCTAGGAAAATACTTAGTCCCTTTGTTGCAGTTTGATCACTCAATTATTCTCAGCTTTCTGAATGTACTATGGCCTCCTTTGCAATATATATGTTACATCCATGCGGCACACTAAGACCCCCTGCACACGGGCGGAAATTCCACGGCGTGATTTCCCGCAGAATTTCCGCCCATGCCTGCTTGCATAGGATTGCATTAGATAATGCAATCTTATGCACACAGCCGGGATTTGTCCGCGTGAAAACACTCACGGAAAACAAATTGCGGCATGTTCTATTTCTGTTGCATAGACCAATTAAACCTCACCAAAGATGGAAGGACACCTGCCCCTTACTACTTAGAGAAAGTGGAAAACCCCTGTCTAAAAGGGGGGTGACTGTCCCAATAAGGACAGCCCCACTGTCTTTATCTGAGACCTGGCTATTCTTGATTAGGAACCTGGAGATATGTGCAGAACACAGGACATGACACTGTTCTCACACACTGATCACAGAACACAATGGTTCAAACCCCGTGTCTGGCCACCTGCACAGATATACATAACAATTTGCTGTTCACACTAACACACCCGGTAATGTACACCACAAAAAACAGGACTGCACGTACACCACATATCTGGCCACCTGCACCGACATAAAACATGTCACTGTTCACATCAACACATATGTTAATGCATACCACATAGAACAGGAACCCCACCCAGAACTCATATGCATACAGATAGCAAACTATAGCTATTCCAAGTGTCCTTACACCACGGGGATAGAGAGTCAGGCACCATACTGACATAACAGGGAACAGTCTCAGGCATCACCCATCTGACACACTCCTAAGACATCAGACATCTGGAGGCCACATCTGTAAAGGAATAGGGAGAAACCTGCAGGTGTATGCACTTGTGCAGTCACTGTACCACACACTACTCGATGCACGCACCCCAGAACGCAAGAAGGGGAAGGACAACAGGTGTCCAGACCATTCTCAGGAAAGATGGGAGAGACACTTCAGACAAGCATGCATAACACCAGCTCTGAGTTGGATTAACACAGAGTGTATACACAAATAAAATGAGTAAAAAATCTTCTACCAAGAGATGCTGGTAATAAAGTGCAGCAGACCAGAGGGGATTGGCTGGAAAAACACCACACCAAGCCAGCTCAATTAACCCTCACCTGTGAAGCTGTGCTCATGGAAACCTGTAGAACCACAGGTCCCAGATGCACAACCTAACAGTATCTCCCCTTTAAAAAGGGGGACTCTGGACCCTTAAGGCATAAAAAACAAATTATGCACCTCCAAACCACACACATGTACAGGATTTATCTAAAAAGGCCCTGACACCAAGGCAAAGATGGCAAATAGGAAGGAATAACAGATTGTGCACCTCAAACTACAACCTCTGTGCCATACACAACTGTCCTCAATCACGGACGTCTGCCAAAAGAGTGCACAGCCCAGAGGGGAAAAGATGGCAACCACCACTACTGACACCACACAGCACAGGACCTATCCATTCGAGCTTGAGGCAGATGTAGACATGTCAAGGAGGAGAGGCAATAAAACACAGGTACCTGCCACAGCGGTCTGCAGCAAAAAGGTCAGGCTGGTCGTTATGTTACATCTATGCGGCGCACTAAAGCATCATGCCTCAGCACAGACGCAGGACGCAAGATGGTGTCCTAAAAAAACTGCAACAACTCTCATAATGTTGCATAGATCAATTACACCTCACCAGGTAAAGATGGAAGGACACCTACCCTTACTAATTTAAAAACCTAAAAGCAGGGTGATTGTCCTGATAAGGACAGCCCCACTGTCTTCCTCTGGGACCTGGCTATCCCTGATTAGAAACCTGCATATTTGTACAAAACACAGGACATGACACTGTTCACACATACTAAACACAGAACACGACAGTTCACATCCCATGTCTGGCCACCTGCACAGACAATCAGAACACACCAACACACCCGGTAATGCACACCACACAGAACAGGACTGCACATACACCACATGTCTGGCCACTTGCACAGACATACAAGACAAGTCACTGTTCACATCTACACACACAGTAACGCATACTACATAGAACAGGAACCCCACCCAGAACTCACACGCATACACATAGCAAACTATAGCTAGTCCAAGTGTCTTCACACCACGGGGAAAGAAAGTCAGCCACTGTGCTGACATAAAGGGAATAGTGTCAGGCATCACCCATCATAAGACATCAGACGTCTGGAGGCAGCACCTGCCAAGGGATAAGGAGAAACCTGCAGGTGTATGCACCTGTGCGATCACCGTATCACACACTACTCGATGCTCACACCCCAGAACGCAAGGGGGGATGGAGACAATAGGTGTCCATACCATCCTCAGGGAAGGTGAAAGACACTTCAGACAAGCATGCATAACACCAGCTCTAAATTAGATTAATACAGAGTGCAAAGAGAAGATAAAATGACTAGCATTCTCTAACAAGAGAAGCTGGTATTTATCTGCAGCAGACAAGAGGGATTGGCTGTGTAGAATACAACACCCAGCCAGCTCAATTAACCCACAGAACTACAGATCCCAGAAGCACAACCTAACAACATAGTCTCTCTTAATCACTATGAGGCCTCTTGTGGCTCCGTAGGCACTTAACATGACACGCAGTATTTGTTAAGCTCACAGTCCATGTGATAGGTGTTTCACTCTCCCAACCACAGTGGCAAATGACCAATACTCTTACTCTTCCATAGCTGACTGTCTAGACCCAGCTGTTCCAAACAGAATGCTCCATGGATTCCTTGCACAGCACTCATGACTCTGCTCTTGCACTGGCTTCCAACTTTGCTCTGGTCTTTCACTTATCCTTGTGCTCTTCACTCCTGCAGCAGCACAACACCAGCTCTCCAACACATCAACCTCATGACTTCTGGACAACAACAACAACATACATGCCACAACCTGCCTTTTATATCTCACTCAAGCACCACCCTGTGGGGCACGACATGTCCTTTGATTCACTGACATACAAGCATGGTGGCTAGAGATGAGCGAGAACGCTCAGTAAGATCAGTTACTTGAGCGAGCATCGCTCTTCTTAAGTAACTGCCTTCTCGTCCAAGCATGCTCGGGGGTCAGGGGAGGTGAGCGGGGAGCAGCAGGGGGTAGCAAAAGAGAGATCTCTCTCACTCTCCCCTCTCTGCTCCCCTCCGCTCTCCCCCACTGCCCCCCCCCCCCAAGCACGCTTGAATGAGAAGGCAGTTACTCGAGAGAGGAGCCGGCCTGTCACTAGTGACATTCTGTGCGGAATTGCCACCCGTGTGCAGGGGGCCTATATTACATTCTATATATAAAACCATGTCTGTACTTTGCACTCTAAGGCCGGACTCACACGACCAGGTCATATTCCGCATGCGGGCGGCCCGCAGCGGATTCCATCTATGAGCACAGCCAGTGACTGTATTGCATATGACCACCAAGGCATTCAGTGTTAATGTTAATTGCGTACGGGGTGCGGGTTGCACACATCCATTGACATCAATGGAGGCTGCCTGCAGGGAATCTGTGGTGAAACAGAGCATGCTACGATTTTCTTACACTCGTGAAAATACACAATTTGTGCAGGTGTGAAGGAAAATTTGAAACTACATGCCATCCAATGCCCGCGTTTTACCGCGAAATTGTCCGCGTGGACGGCGATCTCGAAATCTGCAATTTATATCTAGTCGCGTGAGACCAGGCTAATACTAACTAGTACTATTATGTGCTTCAGTTGCAGATACATTTCTGCACTTCTGTAGCATATACACAGACTAACTAGCTAACTTTACGCTAATATACATTTTATTCTACTTCACATAACTTTTCATGGCTTCAAGGGTTTTTTACTCCTCTACCCCCTCCCCCCCCCCCCCCCCACACACCTTATATGCTGTTGAAGTCCATCAGTGCTAAACAACACCAAGTTGTGAATTCAGACATCTTAGCTGGAGCAGCAGTATTGTATTTAACTGTAATTTGCTTGACTATGCACCACTTGTTAATTAGAACAATTCTTGTCATCCTCTTCTGACCCCTTTCATTGACAAGATGTTTGCAGCCACAGGATCCCCTTTTGCTTGATGCTTTTTCTCGATCACACGATTCTCGATATACTCTATGATGCAGCAGATGGAGTAACCACATAAATGAACAGTATAGCAATAATGGTTATGCAATTAAACCTTTTTACCTAGAATCACTGCGGCTAACTAGATCCTAAGGAGAAGCGTAATCAACAAACTGTAAGGAACAGGACTGACATTCAATGCAATAAATGACATACGAGGTATCACAATTGATGAATCACTTGATCTTAAAGGTAGGTGCTGAACTGACAGATTTAACCCTTTAACACTACAGGACATACGTTTACATCCTGGAGGTTCGTGGTTTGTATAGAGGTGCATCGGGGGTCGATCCGGTGCTCCATACAATGCGGATACTGGCTGTTTCTTGCAGCAAACATCCATCTGCAACAGCTCCGATCAC
Organism: Eleutherodactylus coqui; assembly: GCF_035609145.1. Classification (NCBI taxonomy): domain Eukaryota; kingdom Metazoa; phylum Chordata; class Amphibia; order Anura; family Eleutherodactylidae; genus Eleutherodactylus; species Eleutherodactylus coqui. Next base: position 390,949,388 of record NC_089837.1, read on the forward strand.
TAGCTGTTAACCTTTTAAATGCTGCAGTCAATTCTGACAGTTGCATTTAAAAGTTTGGTTTGATGCTCAGGGGTTCCTCACTGCCCTCCATGATGAGATCGTGGGGAGCTGTAAGGTTGCCATGGCAGCAAGGGGCCTTCTAAAAGCCAGAGGATTGCCATTGCAGATTCTCTATCAAGCCCTGCCTGTGGCGTGGCTTGATAAACTGCCTGTCAGATCGCGATATAATGTAATACTATGGTATTACATCATACTGTAGGAGCAATCAAACCATCGCAAGTTCTTGTCTCCTATAGTGACTAAAAGAAAATGTAAAACTTAGTTTAAAAAGTTCTACTAATTATAAAAAAAAAATAAAAGGTTATCAAAGTTTTAAAAAAAATCTTTTGCCATATTTATAATAAAAAATCTAAATAAAAGAAATAAAAAATTATATTTGGTATCTTTGCGTCTGTTAAAGTCCAATCTATCAAAGTAACACATTATTTACCCCACACTGTAAATGTCGTCATAGAAAAAAATTAGAAACGCCAGAATTTCGCTTTTTTTTGTCACCTCGTCTCCAAGAAAAAAATGTAATAATAAGTGATAAAAAGACATATGTAATCCAAAATACCAAAAGAAACTACATTACATCATGCAAAAAATGAGCCCTCGCACATCTAAAACGATTGGAAAATAAAAAAGATATGTCGGCAGAAAATATTTGAAAAAAATTAAATATTTTTGGAAAAAAATAAAAGTAGTATAGCAAAAAGAACTATATAAATTTGGTATCGTAGTAATCGTACTGACCAATAGAATAAATTTATCATGTCATTTTTGCTTTAGTTTGTATGCTGTAGAAACAAGACCTCAACCCAAAGATGGTAAAATTTCATTTTTTTTCCACAATGACAATACGCCCGTGTGAGCATGCCTTAGTCTGTACAATCCGTTTACATAAGGCACATTCATTTTTACCACATTTATACCAACCGTTGAGTTGAAGTAAATTATTACGCTCTTGTTTGCCTCAAAACAAACCCCATTGTGAAGAATTTTGCCTAGTCTCTCATCCAAATAAGGAACGTAAGATACTTTCTTTTTAATATCTACCACATTTGTAAAATCCATACTGAAGTGAGTGGATAAAGAAACAAAGTCAGAATTGGCCATGTCACGTCTAACGGTAGAAATATAATGATCTCTGCCTCTGGATCGCTAATGTGATAGACTCTTATGTAAAATACCCTTTTTGTACCCTCTAGCAATCTATTGGTAATATACCCGCTTGGCTCGAATGTATTCCCCTATGTCAAGGTTCTTAATGATATGCGTGTAATAACATATTACCTGATGTAAGTTTTCTGTACAATTGCATAAGGATAGTGATGAGCAAGCATACTCGCTAAGGGCAATTGCTCAATCGGGCATTGCCCTTAGCGAGTACCTGCCCGGTTTCGGCTGCCGGCGGGCGGGGAGTGGTGGGGGAGAGCGGGGAGGAATGGAGGGGAGATCTCTCTCTCCCTCTCTCCCCCCCCCCCCGCTGCTCGTAGCCGAAACTTACCTGTCCCCCGCGCCGGCAGCCGAACCTTTTCTTCCGAGCAAGGAGATACTCGCTCATCTCTAGATAAGGACCATATCTTGATCACCAATTAAAAGAATATCCAAAAAAGGAATTGAGTGATTACCATATGCAAAAGTGAACTATTGTCATTACTATTTCCATAAGCAATGAAACTATTAACGGATGCATCTTCAGATTTCTAGATGAGGAGGGGGATGTTTATATACCTTCCATATCACTAAATGCTTGGATGGTAAGGATTATTGAAAGGATACAGGACATGCAAAGATTTGCAAGGGACGGCAAGAGGCAAGATTCCGTAGGGCAACCAGTTACTTACAAGAAAAAATCATTCTTGAATGGAAAATAATTATGGCTCAACAAGAACTATACCATAAGCATAAATGTCATTACATTAGTCGAATAATTACTGTATTTATTTAAATGAAAAGAAACTTCCTCCACAACCCCACAATGCGGTATTGAAGTATAAAGTGATGTAATGGCATGTTAACCATGTATATTCAGGTTTCTTTTGCTGACTGTTGTTTGCTATGTTGATTATAACCGGGGATTCTCTTAACAAGTGCTTGTAAAAGATTATTAAGCCATTTACTCAATATTTCAGTGAGAGAACCTACTGAAGAGATAATGGGGTGTAAGGGAGGTGGAAATAAATTCTTAAGAACCTTTGGCAATTTATGAAAAATCAGACGAAGAGGAAATTTAACAAGCAAGTATTCCACCACTTTGGGGTTCAAAGGCCCCAACACTAAATCAACTTGCAACAATTGATCGAGGATAACAGATAACTGTCTGGATCACATGATAACCTTCAACATGCCTGAGCATCTTTTAACCCCTTTAGTGGCACACCTGGAAAATCTCCAGGGCTTACTGCACTGACCATGCAGTTAAACTCAGGAAGATTTTCATGGACAGCTGTAATGCTGAAATGTGCAGAGCACTAAGCTGTCATCTGAAATCTTCCGGGGATTTTATTTTTATTTTTCAAAATTGTTATATTGTATTCTTTCATTACAAAAAAAAAAAATAATAATAATAATAATAATAAACCTGCCACTGAAGGGGTTAAAGGGCTGAAATCTGCTGTCAATTCACATCAAAATCTGTTTCAAAATCCGTCACAATGGTGCAGAATTTGACACGGATTTTGGTGCCGCAATATGTGAACATACCTTAAGAGCTATTTATCCATTCCATCCCCCAGCAGCTTACACAGTATTCTTTTCTCTCCCTCACCCAGTCATAGAGTGTGCTCTCATGTTCTCCCTTTCCCCACTCACCACAGTGCTCCATCATGTTCCCTTTCCTGCTCATCACACAGTGTCCCATCTTGTTCCCCTCCCCACTTGACTTACAGTGTCCTCACATGTTTTCCTTCCCACCACCGCTGGTCTGTGTCCTTCTCATGTAGTAGTCCCCACTCCCATCCCAGTATCCCTCTCATGACCCATCCACCTGCCCCTCAAACTGTATGATCTGCCATGTTGTGTCTACTTACACATCCACAGCATCCACGTCTCATCCTCTGACACAGACCTCTCTGTTCCCCCAGCTGTGAGGTCTTGGTGCCACTGATTTATGAGAGATGGCCACAGAGTCTCCGAAGCACCACTTCTTTTCCAGTCTTCCAGATCCTTCTATGGTGCAGCAACATAGAGGAAGCTGGAAAAGTGTGTGGCCAGCAGAGGCAGTGTTGTCCTTTGAGTATTAGTGACTGCTATTAGGGATACCCAGCTAGTGAGGAAAGCCACTGGGGATGGATAGGATTCCCCTTCGCCCTCCACACTGCTGCCAGAGACTGAGGTCCAAGAGAGTCAGGGGAACCCCCCCCCCCACCCCAAAAAAAAAATTTCCAATGTATTTACTGCTGCTGGGGGAGCCCTTTCCTCAACTCATCAGTGTCCTTCTCATGCAGTAGTTCCCACTTCCTCACTATAAGAGGCCACATCGAGAGCACTATTACTTACAGATAAAAAAAGGTTGTAAGAGAAGCAGGTACTGCTAACAGGACTGCAAAAGTTATAACTATAATAAACTCCAATAGAGTGCAGTCCAAGTATATCACAGTATGATGATGCACTACACACTAGGGTGGTTCTCTTTTATGGAATATCTGATCCGAAGAGTTAAAGAAGAAAGTGAAGGCATGGGGCTGTACCTCAACATAAAGAAAACAAAAGTAATGATGACAGCAAGTAATGGTACAATCCATGTAAAAATCAACAATGAGGAAATTGAAGCGATTAAAGATTTCCTCTTTCTCGGATACAAGATTGACAGCATTGGAGAATCAGAACCAGAAATCAAATGAAGAATTACACTTGGCTGTAGCACAATGCAAATAATGGCAAGGATATGGCAGAGCAAAGATATTAGCATTGCTACAAAGATCTGAATGATAAATGCAATCGTGTTTCCAATCTCCATTTACGCATGTGAAAGTTGGACACTCAGAAAGGCAGATAGAAGGAAAATTGATGCTTTTGAACTGTGGTGCTGGAGAGGAATGCTGCATATACCATGGACTGCAATGGTTACCTACAAGATGGTCCTAAAATATCACTGGAGGGCAAAATCACCAAACAGCGTCTCCCATAATTTGGACATATCATGTGAGCCAATTCTCCGGAAGCAACATTGATGCGCGGCACAGTTAAAGGGTCGTGAAGAAGAGGGCACCAAAGAACATGCTAGCTGGATGCAATCAAGGCGGATACAAACATGCATATGGAGGAACTGATAGAAGTGGTCAAGGATAGGAAAGCATGTAGAATGATGATTCATAAAGTGACCAAAAGTCGGCCTCAACTGAACAGATAATCATCATCATTACATTTGTAGCTACAGTTCCAGATACTCTCTCCTTGTCACCTTCGTAAAACAATAAGGGGAGCAGGCTGATCCTGGGTTTGCTGGGAGGAGTTAAGCATTCATAAGATGTTGGAGGAGGATCGTGTACTGTCTGAGATGCAGCCAAGGGGATAATGGAGATGTAATAGAGCAGCACAGGGAGTCTGAACAAGATGTAAGTAGCAACAATGTACAGGGGATTCTTCAGAATGAAGAGGAGAGCAAAAATTAACTGAAAAGGTAATAGATGGACTTATTAAAGTATTTTGTGATGATTTATGACTATTTTTAACTTTGTGTTTGGTCTTGGAACACCCTTTTAACTGCCCATGTAAAATCACCCTAAGGCCTTGTTCACATGAGTGTTGTTTTGCACGCGCATATGTGCAAAAAAAGCAGGTGAACGAAGCTGCATGCCCATTGCTTTAAATATAAGTCCTTCCCTGAAAATCATCCCTAGCTGGTGTTGTTTTGAAAAATATATATACTCAGCTCTCCGACACTGTCGGCCCCATTGAAGGCAATGGGAGAACATCGCGATCCTCTGCCACAGCTGTGACAGCTGTGGCAGGGGATTCTTTACTCCCCGCGAGGAGTCCCCTTGTTCCTGAACACTGTGACAGTGCTGTCACAGTGTTCAGTGATGAGAGGACTCCCCGCAGGGAATACTTACACGCAACATTGACCTATGTGGTGCACGGATGTCCTATCTTTTGCAGGTGGGCAAATTTGTACGCCTGTAAAATGCGGACATGTGAACACATCATAGGAAAATAATGGTTCTAATAGACGTGTGATTTTGTGCGCACATACTCGCACACAAATACACGCTCGTCTGACCGAGGCCTAAGAGTGTGAGTATTCTGAGGTCTTTATACATTGCTCGTTAAGAGATCTTATGTTACAAAAAAATATACCTTCAATTAGAATTCCACTTGTCTTATTAGTGTAGTTATTAGTTAAAGAACCTACTATTTGTCTATCAATAATTTTGATATTTTTTTACAAATTTGGGTTTTTCATAACCTAATTAAAACTGTTTATTAAGAGTAATTCCATTAATTTTGTTCTTCTGCTGCTCGGTGTGGTATGTAGATTTTCTCTTTGTCTGAGTGTGTATTCTGTGATACATGTCATTTTGCTAAGTAAAGAAAATATAAAAGTAAGCACTATAAATGCATTATTTGTAAGTTCAGTGTTTTCATGTACTTATTGAAGGCTTAAGTACGGATCTGAAAGCACCATATCCATTAATTATGCCATTAAAAGCAAAGTTTATTTCTAATTCCTAAAGTGAATTCCTATTTGAAATATGGTTCTGCGAGGACAGCACCAGGCTATAGATTTAGGCTTTACGTTCTTTTTCCTTGGATTTCACCTTCATTGGCTTCATCAGCTAGAAAAATCTGAAGGCTTCAGTCCTGGAGCAATAATTGTATCTTTTACATGCTGCCCAATGTTATGCCTGCCAGCACAATCACCTATCACCTTAGGCGGGCATGGAATAATCCTGTATATGAAGCGCTCATCTTCTCTTTTTCTACATATGAAAGAAAATTAAAGGATGAATCAACCATCACATTATTCTGTGATATTTGTCTCAAGGGTGCCCTTCGCTGACAGACTATAAATTGTTCTCCTAAATAGGATCCATTTTCCCTAATGCCCTTATATCGGTGTGATCTTTCTTTTTGATAGAGACTAATAACTCTTGTAGAACAAATTCATCTTCTCTCTGAAAATGTATGAAAAATCTGATAGGTATATTTCTAGCTGATAAGGTTTCTCTGTACATGTCTTCTAATATTTAACTATTGCATTTATAAAAATCTCCTATTTTTCTGATTTTAACACTAATCTGCTTGCATCACCTTCAAGGGAATTTAGAGCCAACTCTGCCTGTATTGAAGGTGTTATGTTGTACAAATAGATTGCTTCTTTTACTATCTTGATCCAATTTGTGAGTATCATATTTTTGCCATCGTATTTTGCAAGATTATTCAATTTAGCTCTCACAGTCAACAATGAAGTGGGTATCCCATTGGCAGAAGGACCAGGTGGTGCTTCTGCATCAGTAAATTGGTTAGCAGTATTTTACATCTCTGAAGCCATATCCTGCCGACTACACCAAAAAGGAAAGAAATATGGCAAGCTCAAATAGGCAAGGCTTAATAGACTACTCTCTATGGCAGCCCCGAGGGTCTGTAGAACATTCCAGTCTGCCATGATAGCTTAATGGCACCCCCTGATGTCATCATATGGGGCCATTTAGATGCTGTTGTCAGTATTGGCAGTGGCATCTAAAAGGTTACTGGTCCTGATCAGAGTTATCTCTGATCCCAGTTGTTGTGGCCAGGTGTCAAAAACAGCCAACATGCACCCTGTATTGAGTGGGCTCGGTTTCCAAGCCCACATCATACAGTGATGCCCAACTTGCACCATACATACATGGCACATGTCAGTAATGGGTGAAAGTAGATTTTTCAGATCTTCCATTTAAATGTTGTCAGTATTGACAGTGGCATTTAAAGGGTTAATGGTCAGAATCAGAGCTTTCTAGTTATCTCTGATCCCAGTTGTTGTGGCCACGTGTCAGATGTCAAATACAGCCCACATCCACCGTGCATTGAGTGGGCTTAGTTTCCAAGCCAACTCGATACACTGATGCCTGACTTGCACCACACATACATGGCACATGCCAGTAATGGGTTAAAGCAGCTTCTATGCTATCTTATCTTAGGGCAGTATTGGACTGAGAGGCAATTGAGGTGCACCAGCACAAAATTCATACCTTCCAGGTGTCCCACTTTGGGATCAATTGTCTCTTCGCACCTTGAATGTCCTTCTTTTTGACATGAGAAATAAATTCACATGAATAAACTTGCCCTGTTGTCCCAAAAACTATCTATCTGGTTCTTATCGGAATATTAGCTCTCAAGCTGTATACTATTCCATCAGTTGATAACATTTACAGTTTGTAGTTGTATTCAGATGAATTTTGTGCTATTAGATAAAGTAAAATCTATTGAAGTTTGTAGATATGCATGATAAAAATGCTTCTTTTACTCACTGAACCACAAGTGTCCTTGACTGTCCAAGAAGTTGGGAGGTATGCAAACTGACTAGAGTATTCACTAGCACTCCTTACAGAATAGTGTACTTGGGCTGTTCGATGCACCAATGAAGCTGCCTCCCTCACTGTCGCAGAGTGATTGACAAGCCTGACTATATACAAAGGCAGAAAAGAAAAGTTGTCAATCACTGTTTGTGAATGGGACAAAAGGACTCACAGGTTCTCTGAGTCTTGGCAGCATTTAAACAGCTTGTATATATTATTATATTAAACTACTGAAACAAATCATAGGAACTATGTATCCTAGAATTTAGTATCACTTCTCTATTCTAAGCTTCTCTCAGGTCCAGGAGACAATGGGGTTCTCACAGATCCACCTTAATATTGTTTGAATTCTTCAACGATTGTTTGTACATGTCTCTGCCTATGTCATGCTATGTAAACAGTATCCTAAAAAAAACATACCTATCTAAAATTACATTCTATAACTTTCCAGAGCATGGTAACTTCATATATTAGTGTTTCTAGTGGTAATAGTAGGTAGTAGTAAGTTAATGTTACAAAGTTAGCACATGCTTAGTTTTAGTGGATTCCATTCTGCAAAATATGTATGAAAAGAAAAAGCTAAGTACAGAATGTAGTAATTGCTGTTAACCACAGGAGGGTACTGTTTGCCATTTAAAACACATGAGTGAAAAAACAGTTAATTGATTTCCTTTACACTACGTGGTATCTATAGTGAGTTTGTGTGGCACAGCTTATAGGTCAGCTATATAGTTCTACTTGTACATACAGGATCTCCTAAAACAGGTCAATTCAATTTAACTACAGTAATAGCCAAATCAAAAGAAACTTCATTGCATGCCCGGCTCCTGCAAATATTTTTAAATGCAATAATCCCCTCTGCAAGATGGTTCAAAATATCAGTGATCCACTTTATATATAACTCTTATAGAATGACAGCAGCATGGTGCACTTTCAACTGAAGATAAGAACAGCTGCAGGCAATATATGTATGTATAGATTTATTTAAAGCCCAGTTTGTGACCACTAAGAACTTAATATTGAAGCTATACGTCTAGAGATGAGCGAGCACCCAAATGCTCGGGTCCGCGTTATTCGAGTCGAGCTTTTCGTAAAATTCGAGAGCTCTACTCAAGTAACGAACCCCATTGACTTCAATGGGAGACTCAAGCATTTTTGTATGTGGGATGCCGGGTGCCGAGCTTTTTTTTTTTTTTCTTGGTCTCGGTCTCTCTCTCTCTCTCTCTTTCTCTCCCCTGCCTGCCAGACAAAAAATTTGCCATTGACGTGCGCTGCGTCGCGGCGGGGAGAGGCCAAAACAGGCACGCCACAATGGGGAGGAGCCAAAAACTGGGGCGGGGTCGAACACAGCTTGAAGGTCGTTTGAGCAACGAGCACCATCAAGTACACTAATACTCAAACGAGCATCAAGCTCGGCAGAGTATGTTTGCTCAACTCTATATACGTCTCGTGATATCTCAAGTAGCCTTAAAATATATGAAAATGAATGTACAATACAATTAAAATAATCCTCAAATATATCCCCAACAGAATGGAGCGACATGCTCCTGAGTCCATCCAGATTTTTTTCAACATATGCAGTAATTAATAAACATATAAAAAAAGATAACCGTGTAAAAAGTAACTACTTGTAACACTATTAATGGTAATAACACTATATAAAACCTTTGTGTATCGTAGTCTTCTAAGGGTGGACACTCACTTGCGATTTTTTTCCCTGCGATGCGACAGCGATGATTAATAACATCAATGATTTTTATTGGTTTCATACTCATTTGCGATGTTTCAGCAGAGCTTCGTATCACAGAGAAGAAATCTGCGATATCGCTTAGTGTTCTCAATAAGGCCAGCAGCAGCAGCACTAGCCCACTTGAAAACAAAGGGAGTGTATCGCAGATTTCTGCCACAGCTGTGACAGCTGTGGCAGAAGTCCAGGATGCTCTCCCATTGCTTTCAATGGGGTCGGCGCGGCTGTCGGCCCCATTGAAAGCAGTGGTTTTGTTGCAACAACCACAGCATGATTTTCAGGCAAGGGCTTGATATATAAGTCCTTTCCTGAAAATCATCCCTAGCTGGTTAAAAAAACAAAAAACATCTTTACTTACCCCTTCACCGCTCAGGTACGTCCTCCGGCCGTCTCCCCTACACTGCTGTCCAGCACTTTCAGCAGACAGGGATTTAAAAAGCCCTGCCTCCTGAAAGGGCCGTATTGATTGGCTGAACGCCATTGATGAATAGCTAAGCGCTGCCTGCAATTGGTTGAGCGCTCAGCCAATCAGCACAGCCCTTTCATAGGATGCTATCCCATTGGGACTAGCACTGCTGATGCTGGCCCCATTGAAAACACTGGCGATATCGCAGCGTTTTTTGGCACTGTGAGGCGAGTGTTTTCACTCGCTCTCGCAGCGCAAGAAATAAAAATGCCAGTGGGTGTGAGCCCTAAGGCTGGGTTCACACGGGACTGATTTCCGGCGGTATTCTCGCAGATTGGCCGCACCACAAAAACAACAAGAATTCTGATGGAAAACCGCAGCTGCGGGTTTTGGAGCGGCTTCGCTGCCTGCATTTCCTGCATTGGCCGCAACAGATTGGCCACATCATCTGGACAAGATCTTTGTAAAATCTCATCCACTTTGCTGGCTAATCCTGGGATTAGCAGCCGCGAGCAGAATTTCGTGCAAACAATCTCCGTGGAAATTCCGCAACAAATCCATCCCGTGTGAACCCAGCCTAATGCTGCACATAATGAGTATCAAAAAGAAATCTGTGAAGTTGTAGAATTTTTTCACATTTGTGTATTGATAAAATAATTGCCATTGGACATCTCATGAGTTAAATGTTTTTAGCTTGTTCAACCAATGTTGTAGTAAGAACAGGACTGTATAAGGAATAATATAACTGTCCTGTAGTTTCAAAGACAGAATTTCTAGTGGTAAAAAAATAAGAAGTGAACAGAAAGTTGTGCAAAGCAATGAATGTAAAATATAGTACAGAATACAAAAATGAACTACTTTGAATATGTTAATAATCCAGCTGCTGTCCGTGGTCCTGATTAAATTCATTTCATCCTGACCATTTCCAGGAGCCTCTACTGGGGCTCACACAACTGCAGGACCCCCAACCATCACTGATTTAGGACATCAATGCACACTCAGATAGATAGACAGACAGACAGACAGACAGATAGATAGATAGATAGATAGATAGATAGATAGACAGACAGACAGACAGACAGACAGATAGATAGATAGATAGATAGATAGACAGACAGACAGACAGACAGAGATAGATAGATATGAGATAGATAGATATGAGATAGATAGATAGATAGATAGATATGAGATAGATAGATAGATATGAGATAGATAGATAGATAGATATGAGATAGATAGATAGATAGATATGAGATAGATAGATGGATGGATAGATAGATAGATAGATAGATAGATAGATAGATAGATAGATAGATAGATAGATAGATAGATATGAGATAGATAGATAGATATGAGATAGATAGATAGATATGAGATAGATAGATAGATAGATAGATATGAGATAGATAGATAGATATGAGATAGATAGATAGATAGATAGAGATGAGATAGATAGACAGACAGACAGACAAACAGACAGACAGATAGATAGATATGAGATAGATAGATAGATATGAGATAGATAGATAGATAGATAGATATGAGATAGATAGATAGATAGATAGATAGATATGAGATAGATAGATAGATAGATATGAGATAGATAGATATGAGATAGATAGATAGATAGATATGAGATAGATAGATAGATATGAGATAGATAGATAGATAGATAGATAGATAGATAGATAGATAGATAGATCATCACAAAGCTCTGTCTTTTGCTGCAATCCGATGGCTGTACACCATTATTACACTAGATGGAGCCATGCAACACAACATTTGCTCAAAATTGTACAGGCACCTGTAAATAACTAATAAAAAGGAAAATTATTTTTTTCATGTTCAGCAACATTAGCCTGTTACTGAAAGTATTACAATACATACATGCCAATCCTTAACTGCACACTCAGACAAAAGTATTAGAACTTTTACTCACACACTTTCAGGTACTTTTAGAAGTACACTAAAACATTTTAGCATTGAACTATGTTTATTCAACACTGTTAGACATATTTTTGGGCAACAATGAGGCCGCCTGCAGACAGGCGGAAATTCTGCCGCGGGATTTCCGCCGCTGGAAGCCTGCATAGGACTGCGTTAACAAACGCAATCCTATGCAGACGGCCGCAGTTTGGCCGCGCAAAATCCCGCGGGGGAAACAAACTGCGGCATGTTCTATTCTTGTGCGGGGACAGAAACATCACTCACCGCCGCCGGCTCCGGTCTGCGCATGCAGGCGCTCGGGTCGGGTCCCGCAGCGAGAATTCCCACTGCCGGATCCGACCCGGGCGTCTGCAGGCGGCCTAAAATTAAAAAAAAAAAAAAAAAATCTTATGCATTCTTACTGTTTGTGTTACGCTATTATCTTAACAATAAACCAGAGCAACCACTATTCAGGCATCATATGTCTCTCTGCACATATTACAATTAGAGATGAGCGAGTATACTCGCTAAGGCACTACTCGCTCGAGTAATGTGCTTTAGCCGAGTATCTCCCCGCTTGTCCCTAAAGATTCGGGGGCCGCCGCGGGGCGAGGAGCTGCGGGGGAGAGCAGGGAGGAACGGAGGGGAGATCTCTCTCTCCCTCTCTCCCGCCCGCTCTCCCCTGCTCCCCACTGCAACTCACCTGTCAGCTGCGGCGGCCCCCGAATCTTTAGGGACGAGCAAGGAGATACTCGTCTAAGGCACATTACTTGAACGAGTAGTGCCTTAGCGAGTATACTCGCTCATCCCTAATTACAATACAACACCAAAGAAAAAATTGTGCCTGACCATGATTATGGGAACTGCCGTGAACAATGTAGATGTGAATAGAGCTTTAAGCCCTGGCGTCCTGTTGTATGATAAATGGGTGACATCAGATACTGTAGTGTCACTTTGGGGCACTATTAATATTGAAGCAGTACTTGGGGATACTATTACTTTGTAAGGATGACAATGGTGGGCATTATTACAATATGGGGGCATAAAAGGGGTATAAATACTGTGAGGGAGCACAAAGGGGTCAATATTACTCTGTGGTGCACTAAGAGAAGCACTCATACTATTTGTGGTATGGAAAATGGCACTCTTACTATGTGGTTCAGTATTACAGTCTGTGGTCCAATAAGCCACATTATCTATTTGGCACTATTTTTTTAGGGACACTATCTAACTGGCACTATTGTTTTCTGAAGTGCTGCTCGTTTGGCACTATATTTTTGAGTAGGTAAATATAGTTATGACAAGTCTAGTTAATTCAGAAGCAGAGTATTTCCATAAACCATACAGCAGGTACAGTCATAGGGTCAGAATTGGGAGCAACATGAACATAATTGGGGTAGCAGCAGAGTTTCTGTAGTTTGGGAAAGGCTTAATGGGGTACTGGCAAAGCAAAGACCCAAAGATGTTTGTGCTGAAAACTTTACAGAGACAAGTTCTGGCTGGAGGAAATCGTTTTGGCAGTCTGGGCCTGATGGAAAAGACAGGAAAAGTGAACTCCAGAGTGGACTTCATCGGTGAGACACTAAATATAAGTGTAAGGTAATAACTTATATGTCCTGCAGAGTACCTGTGTAGAAGTGGTATTTACCACTATATAGTCACTGTATGCTGGTAATATTGGTCTCTGTATAACCCGTCTGATTAGGATGCACCTCTATAATGCTGTGATGTGAGTTCAGGTTAGTAGACCCAAGGTCAAGCCGAGACACTTGTCTGTATTATGAGCATGAAAGTACAGTTATAATATCCTTATCTGAAACTAGACATATAGAGAAGGAAAATAGTTTCTGGTTTTGGTGCCATATTTATGCAAATGAGCTTGGTTCTGGTACCATATATGCATTATAATGTTGGTTCTGGTGCAGCATTTATGGTATAATCTTGGTTCTCATGCCATATGTATAAACTGATGTTAGTTCTGGTGCTGTATTTATATTAAATACATAAATCAGTTATAGGTAGAAACACATCATGTGCTGGCTGTACACTGCCAAATTATGCCCACTCACAGTGGCAACAATTTGTGCATTAATCGGCCACAGTAAGTGGGTATAGTTTGGCTTTGTGCAGCCTTCTACACCGTGTGTTTAGGATGGGCCTCGACTAATGGGCCAGTGCTATGTTCTTGTCTCCCAGGTAAAAATCTGTCAGCCAGCCCTTGAATACTATGGTATTGCATTATACCGTATGAGTTATCAAACAAGTTCAAGTCCCCTATGGAGACTAAAAAAATGTAAAAGTTAGTTAAAGAAAGATTTTTTTTAATTATTAGATAATATGAAAGGCAATAAAATAAAAATTAAAACAAAATTCCCATACAAGACCCCCCAGAACTATGTCGATGAAAAGAAAAAGTTATGGTGTTCAGAATATGGTGCCAGAACATAAATTTATTTTTTTCAAAAGAGACTTTATTTTTTAAAAGTAGTACAGCAAAAAAATATATATAAATTTGGTACCTTCGTAATTGTAGAGACCCATAAAATAAAGTTATCCTGTCATTTTTGCTGCAGTTTGTACACCATAAAAACATCTCAAAATGACAGAATTTAGGTTGTTGTTTTTTTTATTTCATTCCACTTAGAAATGTTTTAATATTACATTAAATAGTATTGAAAAATACAACTCTCATCACAGGAAACTCATCACACAAAAAACAAGCTTCCAGACAGCTACATCCATGGATAAATAAAAAAGTTATCATTTTTTTGAAAGTGGGGAGGAAAAACCAAAAGAAGAAAAAAAAAGGCTGCATTATTAATGGACTAACACAATCTATTTAAGGAGGACTTCCAGTTGAGGTCCATAAAATAATATTTTGACCAAAAACCTATGGTTCATGTTTACCTGCTTGTTTAGCTACCTCTGCTTTATTTGAGGGTAGCTATATACAGAAACCATAAAGAACAAGGTTATGAAGTTGCTGAAATAGGAGTTCTTTTTAACCCTTTTCAATCCACTGTCTGACCCCTGAAGACATTATGATTTAAGGCTGTACAGCTTTGATGTTAGAAAACATCAGTCGGGGTTCTCTTACTGTATATTTCCAGCCTCCCTGCTGTCGGAGCCTATCCAATTCATCACCTCATGCAGTACTGGCTTTAGCCAGCATATAGCGCCATTGTATAACGGCAGAAAAAGAGTAAGCCCCCTAGGAAAACCAGGATAGAAATTGGATTGGAAAGGGTTAAAAGTGCACTGCTATGGTAATAGGATATAGGCCAGGAAAGTACAGGTTACTTTGGCAGCCTCTATGGACTTTTAAGATGTCATTTTACTATACTGCCTTGTAAGTGCACTAAATTCCAATTATTTGAAACAAGTTTTTTTCTTCTGATGAGACATTAAATTGGGCCTGTTAGATATTGCAGTATACAAACCCAGACAATAATAGATCAACTCAAGCACACACCAAGGAATGTAGGATATTAAGATGGAAACTGTGAAAAGAAGATATTATCATATTAAGCAGTCTACAGCACCAGCAGAACTAGGCTTTCCACATACAAGTCTCTTTTCCAACCATAATTTCTACCTAACTCTAGATTTACGTGAAAAGTTAAATAAGACTTCTGTACCACATAATGATTCCAACATTTTGGGTGACCTGTTTGAACACAGATCCCTTATATTACATGTGTGTCCTGTTGTTTTACCTGAAAAGTATGTTTATCCTACATTTATCATAATGTGGAAGCATAAGTAATGTGCATTCAAAATTGAAAGTCATGGAAAATTCATTATACATACTTGTGCAAAAGGAGACATTTCTATGAACATAGTTAGGCAACTTTCTTTTCCCATCGCACACAGCCATCTTATTTGACCATAAGATTATTTCCTGTACAGATACCCCAAAATATTTAAACCATTGTGATCATGCTAACTGACCTAAAACTATGAAGGATTGAATATGTGGGGAATTGAATAAAATAGGAAAATAGGTAAAAATGGTTGTCATTTTTAAAGGTACAATAAAGTAATGTTCTTATAATAGAAAAGTAACAGTGGAAGATTACAATGAAATCACTAAAGTTCTGAACTCACTTTATAGGCAAAAACAACTAACGTTCAAGACAGTTAACCAAAATGTCATGGCTACACAAAGTCACAAGATTGCATTGCAGTATGGCTGATCCACATTGATAGTCTTACAAAAGTTCATAGAGATAAACTACATTGACACATCATAATGCCACCAATATAATCAGCCTCCAACGTTGGATTTATTTCCATTGTTGCTGAAGCCCTAGTGTTACTGCTTTTGCTCTTTTTTCTTCTATATTGGTCAGAAAAGCTACATAAGCACAAATACATAAGCTGGCCATATATATTAGCTGTATATTGGCCAGTGCTAACCATCTTATGAACAAGGGGGCTTCCCAGCTCTCCACGGATGGAAGACATCAGGGCAAATAAGGATTAAGAGCTAGATTTCAAGTTGCCTGATCTTGCTCTTGGGGAGATAACCCACAACCAGTTGTGTCTGGCAGCGGTTTACAACCCTTGTCCCCATTCAGAACATATGCACACTTGGCTAGGTCGGGCATGAATCTGGATGTGGAGTCAGAAGAGATAGCTGTCCGACTATATAATGTATATGGCCAGCCTTATTAGTCAAAACAGGTAATTTTCTAGGTCTAATCTCTTATATTACATATAAAAGATAATGAAAATGGAAACATTTCTGCAACAAGCTAATGGCTAGCATGAGTGTACAACATAGGTATAATACAATATTATGTGAAGTATACTGAATGTAGTCTCAGATATAAAGGCAATGCATTTGTCTGTGTACAGATTGCTTGTAACACATCACTGGCAACACTGCAACAATTACATTGTAATCCATAATGTTGATCTTTAGAATCATAGTGTTGAATTGATTAAAGTATTATTCATGGAACAACAAGATCAGCATGCGTCTTTTCTGCATGAACAACATATTTTAATGACTTACAAAATATCCATCCACTTTTATCCTTGTAGCTTCCATTAACTGAACACAGCAAATATATCATGATCTTAACAAAGTTAAAGCACTTACATTAGGAAAACTTTGACAGCGATACACAACCACTCTTAATAGAACCATGATTTACTATATTACATTTCTAGGTAATTCTGTTTTCGCTCCATTAGAAAACGCTTTACCATGTATCGAGCAATATTCAACAGGTAACACTTTAGCATTGTAGCCATTTGTTAAATACAGTTAATTACAAACCATCTTTTACTATAGACGCAAAATAAAAATAAATGATTTGTCCATAGTAAACTTGTAAATGGAGTCACTTAAAACCACATCATAAACATTTCCATTGTATAACGTACAGGCAGACAGACACTGAACAGTAGTTCAGGGGCTAAAGTCTTGTATAATATGACTCATATTCAATAGTTCAACAATATCAACAGAATTCAGTAGCTTTGCCAGTGATCAGCTACTTAAAACTAGTTAAGCTTTAACAATAATTAACTAGTTAATCATTGTTCAAAAGTTGCCTAAATGCTGAAAGGGTTGACTACATTAACAGTCATGTAAGGATAGATAGATAGATAGATGGATAGATAGATATGAGATAGATAGATAGATAGATAGATAGATAGATAGATAGATAGATAGATAGATAGATAGATAGATAGATAGATAGATATGAGATGGATAGATTTATAGATAGATGCCCATTTCATGTTTATATAATCTTACAACAGGCAAAATATAAAAAACATGATTGTAAACATGTATCGATATATAAAAACAAATAGATATAAATGCTAAATGGTTTAACTCACCAAGAGGTCCTCCGTTGTATATCCTATAAATCCACAGCTCTGCCATGTATGGAGTTTTAGGTTGTTTTTCCTGAAGATCACTTGGAGTAGAAGGTAATATTCTGCAGATTGCCTGACTTGTTCCTCCATGTGCTCTCCTGTCCAGTTGTGTGTGGGGAGCCCTGTGCTCTCAAGCTGCTCTCATACATAATAGGCATGTAGCATCAGCCCCTTTCCAGCAGCTGGCAGTAGTCCTTCCAGATACAGTGATGAGCACAGCTTGAGATCTTCACTAATTAACCAAATATTGTATGGTTGCAACACATCAACAACTAAACCCCGAGCTTCCAATAAAAGAAAAGTACAATTTCATCTGGAAAGAGAAAGCCCTTGTAGGATTGTTCTAGCAGAGCGCTTTCCTCTAGTTCTTCACTGTACCACAATGCCATAAGACTGGCTTTTTACCCTGTTGAAAGAACATGAATATATTATTATCTGCACAAAAGAGCAGGTTATTGTTTATGAATTACCAGCCTTCCCCGCAACAAAGGCTATTTTCATAAGAAAACTCAATTTCATTTCAGCTCCAATTTGATTACTAGCTGAAGAAAAGAAGTCTATGCAAAAACCTCAAAGGATTTTTATTCATACTGTTCAATGGGCTTTATTGCTTCCTTTTGAAACCTGACGCAGGAAGCACTTGGAGTAAAAAATCACTGACAAAAAATATTGCTCTGCTATTTTGTACCATAACAGGACTGAAGAGGACCAATGATTTTTCACTCATTCTCCACTGTACTTCAGAACAGTAAAGGCTAGAATTAATGATAGGCCCGTAACAGGAGCCAAGCTTAGATTTCACAATGCACGTCAAATCTAAATGATCACTATACATTGAAAAGAAGCAAAAGGGCCTGCAGCTGATTGATTCATGGCTTTGAAAAGAAAGACAGGCCTGAGGAGTTTATTGCACCACAATTCACTGGGAATTATCATAAAAAATGACTCAATATCACAGTGGCAAGCCTCCAAAATAACACTCAGAGCTGCAGCCAAGGTTAATGTATCACAGGTGCCTTGGGAATTGGTTAGCATAACTTCTAATAAGTGATATAATTCTATACAATGCAAATTTAGGTGTCTATTTACTGCACTGTAACCCTGCAGCTCTAAAACCACAAAACAGATTTGTTAATGGAAATATGCATTTAGGGGTTTTACTGTTTAAGTAGGAGTTTCTTCTCAGAAGTCAGACTTGTACATTGGTTGATCTACAATTTCAAGTGACTGCACCACTTGCTTGATGCGATATTGTTTTACAAGTCATATCAGTTCCATGTTTATAGGGATTTCCCCATAATAAAATATTATAATAGTCTGTAAGATCACATAAAACATACTTTTTTTTAAAAGGAAACAATTTTTTAATGCTCCTCTGTCTAGATATTACTCTTACGTTCTAGTTATGACCCTCTCTGCTGTTCTTGTGATTCCCTTCTAAGAGCAACCACCCAATGTGTTGAGTGCCAGTGTGAAGAAGCCACCTCTAGTGCTATATGGAATCACACCATATAGGAGTGGAGATTCTGAGAGGGAATCAATATAGTAACATAGTATGTAAGGCTGAATGAAGACAATGTCCATCTAGTCCAGCATGTCTATCCTACTGAGTTGATCCAGAGGAAGGCAAAAAACCCCAAGGCCAGAAGCCAATTAGCCCTTTTGGGGAAAAAATTCCTTCCCGACTCCCTAATGGCAATCAGACTAATCCCTGGATCAACCCCTAATAGTTCCTACCTTCCTATATACCCAGATTGACACTTGACCTAAGATTTATATCCTGCAATATCCTTCTTCTCCAGAAAGACATCTAGTCCCCTTTTAAACTCCTCTATGGATTTTGCCATCACCACTTCCTCCGGTAGAGAGTTCCACAGTCTAACTGCTCTTACAGTAAAGAATCCCCTTCTATGTTGGTGATGAAACCTACTTTCCTCTAATCGTAGCGGATGCCCTCTTGTTACCTTTGCAGTCCTGGGTATAAACAGATCTTGGGAGAGATCCTTGTATTGTCCCCTCATGTACTTATACATGGTTATTTGGTCGCCTCTTAACCTTCTTTTTTCTAGAGTAAATAGTCCCAATTTGGATAGCCTCTCAGGGTATTCCAGTCCCGTCGTTCCATGTATTAGTTTAGTTGCCCTTCTTTGAACCCCCTCAAGCAATAGATCAGGGGGTAACTTAACTAGTATGTAACAGCAATATCTAGACACTGGAGCAAAAATTGTAATGTTTTGTGTGATTTAAGGCACAGTTCACATCTCCGTCAGAGGCTGCATTCAGAACATTTGCTTCAGACTTCATTTGACAGATAATATAATATTGCATAGAACGCTATTGTTACCATCACAATGACGAACACCTTGATGGAGTCCAACACATTTTATTTTATATCAGTGGAAACTGTTGGGCACCGATAGCATTCATTTGTAATGGAAACCACGATGCAGATGTGAACACAGCCTAATAGAGAACTTCAGTAATAAGGGGTTTTCAGGGCACAAAATGAAAGTTCTAGAAATGCTGAAATCTAGGAAGTACAGCTAAGTAGCGGCAACCTGCACCTTTTAACTGCCACTCTGGAACCTCCTCTGTGTCTCGTGGAGCCGCCGATCTGCCGCTGTGTTTACATGTATCACTTTCACTGTAAACACTATAGACTGTTCCCTACAACTTCCAGCATGCATAAATCTTGTTCCTTGGTCAGCATTGTAGCTCCGCCCACAGCTCACAAGTCCTGCAACTTACCAGCACCAACCTCCCTCTCACCAAGTGCCAGAGAAACCTGCTGAAGCAGACAATATATTGAAAGAATGGGTTGGTACACTACTGAATGAATGGCAATCATCTTTCTAGATTTTAGAGTGGGTTCACACATAGCATTTTTTGTAAAAAGGCCATGGCAGTTTTTGATGATATGGCTATCAAAGATTACTGGATGCACATCTGGTTTTGGCTTAAGAAACTGCATTAAAAAACTAGTGGCATTTTCCAAAAAATACAATGCGTGGAATTACTCTAATTCAGTGTTTTTTGTCATTGACAAACTTTTTCTGCAAGTCCTAGTGTTACTCAGGCTACATGGAGACATATTGTAGCATGACACTCCAATTTTAAATGTTGAGTGACAGTTGCAGCCTATAACAGAAATGATTTTTCCTTTCTCAATAAGTGTCCACTGTACAAATAGAATATGACAATAAAGTACAGATAATACAGCCAATAAAATCTAGTGTGCCATAAATAAGGCCGTATCTGCACATTACGAGGATCAAGTGAGCAACTATTTGTTTTATTGAAGTTTTAATAGACCTTGCTCTAAAAATTTATGATGTTCACAGTAGGAAGTAAAATGCCAGTGTAGGCAGAACTTAAAAGCACTGATAATACTTCACAGTCTAAGGCTCTTATCACATGGGCCAATTTTCTGCCCACAACGAGTGCTGATCAATGATATTACAAGTCAATTGACAGTTGTGTTTAGCTTCATTTATGTGATGCAATCATCACAATGCATGTGACATAACAATCATTAGTGTAATCATTCTGGCAGATCCATGTTTACATAGGCTGATGTGCTGCCAACAACTATTCATTTTAATGTCCATATTATCGATGCAATCAAACAACAAACAAGCGAACAGTTTGCATGGCCAGTTTTTGGGAACAAGCCTTCAAAAATTCGACAATCGGCCCGTGTAAAAGGCACAGAAAAATCTATCAGTTACCTTGATTGGAGCATTACACAGCACCTTAGAAGAGTTCTGAAAAGACAGCTCCATTTTAGGAAAATGGTTTTATTGTATTGAGATCATAAGAAATTAAGGAGATGAGAGCTGATTCTATCCTACCAAAATATCTGCTTGTATAAATACCCGACCAAGTCCAATTTGTTTATCTAAAAAGATCAAAATGATTGGTCTGCAAGCAACATGTGTAAACCTAGTTTTAGTTGTAGGAACAAACAGTTATAACTAGTATGTATAAGGTCAAGCACTTTATTGTACAGGCATGTGCCAGGTACTGCCTTAAAGGTGTTTTCTAGGCATTAGCTATTGATGACCTGTCCTCTGGATACATCATCAATAGTTGTTCGGCGGTGGTCAACCACTCGGGATCCCCACTGATCAGCTATGTGTTGGGCCTGCTGTCTGTGCAGCTGAGCCGGATGTTCGCAATGGGGTCAAAGCCAGAAGTGTAGTAGAACCTTTAGCTTTCATTGATTTCAATGGGAGCTATGCTTTCTGTTACAATTCCAGCTAGGACTGAAATGAGGAGCCAGAAATGTAATGGAAAGTATCATTATGGGAGCAAATTACATTTCTGCCTCTAACCCCAGTGTGGACATCCGGCTCAGCTGCAAGGACAGTGGGCCAAGGATCAGCAGATCTGTGGGGATCTTGTGCTGTGGACCCCCGCTAATTAATTATTAATGATCTATTCTAATGATAGGTCATCAATAGTAAATGCTCAGAAACCCCCCCCCCCCCCAACTGCCCAGTAGACATCACCGGTAGACCAACATAGGTCCCAGTCATTGGTCTGAAGCAAATACATATTTTAAAATAAAGGACAAGATTTCAAGCTATTTGTGCACTCCTGCCATAGAAATTTACTTTGGTTGATAACCAACCACTCTTCTAACCTATTGCCAAAATATTGTCAAAAATAAAGATAACTTTTTGCATATTATCTGCTATTTTTATTGTGTTATTAAATTTCATAGTGCAATGTAGATAAAGCACCCACTTCATTGGCTGTAGCACATAAGATATGTTTTCATGTCAAGCACACATCCACACACAGGAGCACATTTCATGGCAATCCAATTAAGTGTGTCTATAGATAAGTATTTGTGATAACTTAAGCCAGTGGCATTGCTAGGCAATGAACACCATGGACACAGGTCCAAGGTTGTTTGCCCAGTGGCCCAGATTTCTATGATCACAGGAATCCAGGTTGCTTCCAAGACTTCTGAGAGTACCATTGGGTGAGTAGAGGAATTGGTTTAAACCGGCATATTCCAGTTCCATTGGAGCAAATGATTTAATAAACCCCTGATATTTTAACAGTTCCATTCTGGATACAAACTTCCCATTTTGCTGCTGATCGTGAAGATCTGAAGAAAAAGCTGCATCATATGAAAATGTAGGTACTGATTGGCTAGTATTTTTTTACATCTGGGTATGTATTGTGGAAAGTTGATGTGAAGGCCAAATAAAATTATGGGGGAAGAGGGGCAGAATTCTACATCCCTTTCAGTCTTTCTATATGTGAAAAAATAAAGGCATAATTTTTTTAATAAAAATACAACCCTTCTACAGCAAAGCTTAAAGCTTCCTTCAGGCTCATAGCTAAAATTTCATGTAACACGCAGAATGTAAAGTTATACTTGGTGCCATGCTTTTCAATGTTGTTGCATGATTCAGCCCATTGTCAGCAGTCTCTTCATGTATATAAAACGGCTGCCAGATTCTCAAAAATCCCCTGTCTTTGATACTCCTGCTCTTGAGGGGACCAGCACAGATAACCTCAGGATTTTGCCCATCCTCTATCTTCTCCTGCAGGTTCTAGAACAGAGGGGAGTGTCTCAGACTACCAAAGCATGGAGTTTGGTGAGCATTTACCTACAAGAATTTGGGAATGGGAATGGAGTGAAACATTGACAAGAGGGAACCAAGTATGTTAACTAAACATTCTGCATCTACAGTGACATTTTAACTGTGCACCAGAGAGTCACTTTAAAGGAGTTGTGCAGTTGTAAACTATTGATGGACTTTCCTTAAGATAGATCATAAATAGTAGATCAGTGGGGGGTCTGGCATCCAGGACCAGCACTGATCAACCATTCTCTGAACTGATTTCGTCAGCAAATAGACAGCTCCTTTCTCACTGCAGTGGCCAGGCTTAGTATTCCAGGCCAAGTCCCCACTGAAGTTAAATGGGAACATTTCCTGTAATACCAACCCTGGCCACTCCAATGAGAATGGAGCTGTCAGCTTCTTGCAGAAATCATCTCAAAACACAAGGACACCAACCCAGAGATCAGCAGTGAACCTGAGCAGCTGACCCCTGCTGATCTACTACTGATAGCCTACCCTGTGCGTAGGCCATCAATAGTTTACAACTGAACTGCCCCTTTAATAATGCACTTGATTTTGGAACCAAGAATAGCGGAAAACCCTCTGTCACAGCATTAGATACATTAATTTGAGCAGTACATACCTGTATTCTTTCATTTAGTTAAGATTATATTAATTTTGCTTAACAACTGGTTTTCCTATGCGCTACAATATTATTAATATGTGCTGTTGATTAAAGAGTGATTCAATTACCCGCAGAGTCATATTACTTTTCAGAAAGCATTTATCACCGTGTTGATCTTAATTTTAAATATAAATCAGACAATCATTTCTGCCTCCTATGTTCTTTGTGTTTATTCAAGAATATTTAACAGTAGACAAAGGGTGACTTATTCATTATTCATCCCAAACAAGGCAAGTGTGGCAATTTGAAAAGCTTGACATTTGAGCTTTTTGCCAACACTAGCAAAATTATATCCTTCCTATTGTAAATCAATGAAGTAGAATCATTCTGTACAATAGAAATAAATTGCCTTGTCACTTTAATAAGGCCACCTTATATACAACCTTCAACCAATGCCATTGTGCAGAGAAAGGGTGCATCCTCTTCTACAGCTGCCTTAGATCTCAGTTGGCTTTCCAATTAAATGAACGTCATCTAAGTCTTTCACTTCAGTTTCTTTTTATTGAGCGCCAATGTCAGAATGTCACAGGCTTAACTTACTTCCATGTGTGCATCACAGCAGACTAAGTCACCTTAATGTTCCACTTAACAAACACATTTGTACTTTGTAACTTGTGCAATATTCAATATGGAAGTTGGTACAGGTTATTTTAGTAGGTTTACAAAACAGCAAACAAGAAGAACATGCTGCCTAAATTTAAAAAAAATCCACATTAAGGCAGGACTCACACGGTCGTAAGCGGAATCCGCTTGCGGAGGCACACAGCAGTTTACAGCTGTAAGCGCGTCCATGACCCTGCCAAGAAATTGTACTGTACATGACTGCGTACTCCCGCAGGCGGTCATGTGTAGTACACCTATTTTTTTTTCTTTACATTTCCCATGCCGTTAGTTAGCTGATACCCGAAGGCCATACGCAATATAATTGCATATGGGCTGCGGGTATATCTGTGACCATAGAGAAAAATGAGCTCCATGTCGCCAATATCTGTAGTAAAATAGAACATGCTATGTTTTCTTTTGCACTTACTGATTATGCAATTGCGACACCCTAATGTGATCAGAACTGCGTAAATCAGCGGTAATATGCGGCTCATTCAAATGCATTGATCATACGCTCGTGGAATCCACAATTCAAATCCGGTCGTGTGAGACCGGCCTAAGACAAAATAAGAAAACATGGTCTAATATTTAACATGATTAAGTGGTTAAATTGTGACAGCATAAATGTCTATTGCTGCAGTACGTTCCACATTTGCATCCTATCTCTGTTACACAACGGGCCTTATGCATAAAAACATTTCTAAAAAAATGTTGATCAGATTATGTTTTCCTTTTCAACACTGACCTGAAAAAAATAAAACTGCAATGTGATTGGTTGTAATAAGTAAATCTGATACATCATTTATGTTAGAACATTTTATATACATGAGAGCAGAGGCGTAAATTAAAATTCCTGGGTTCCTCGCTTATTATCTGCCATTTATAGAATTGATCTTCTGTCATGAGTATTTTAAAGGGAATGTATCACCTTTTTTTTACTAATTAAAACCAGATAGTGACATAGTATGTAAGGCCGAAAGACGACATTTGTCCATCCAGTTCAGCCTATTACCCCCCAATGTTAATCCAGAGGAAGGAAAGAAAATCCCAATGAGGTAAAAGCCAATTTTCCTTCTTTAAGAGAAAAAATTCCTTCCTAACTCCAATCTGGAAATCGGAATAATCTCTGGATCACCGACCCTTCTGAAGTTATTAATGATTATGACATGTAATATTGTAATGCTCAAGAAAGACTTCTAGGCCCCTCTTGTACTCTTTTATCGAATTTGCCATCACCATTAAGCGCTGCGGAATAAGTTGGCGCTATACAAATAAAGATTATTATTATTATTATTATTACCATGTCCTCAGGCAGAGCGTTCCATAGTGTCACTGCTCTTACAGTAAAGAACCTTCTTCTATGTCGGTATAGAAACCTTCTTTCCTCCAAACGTAGAGGGCGCCTCCTTGTTACTGTCACAGTTCTTGGTATAAAAGCAAAAAGATAGTCAGCAGCATTTGAAAGTGAAAACAACACCAAGATGAGGAGGTCTTTAGACTAGGGTGCTCGCCACACAAATAGGGTCCGGACTGCAAACCCAAAAACAGTGATCCAAAGTAGGGATTGTGTGACAGGAGAAAGATTCAGGTTTAAGATTAAAAAAAAAGCTTTACTCCTCCATAATCTTGTAAAACAAGTCAGCGACGTTTGGTCTTTATCAAGCTAACTTTACACACTGGACATTCATATGTTCACAAACACAAAGACTTGTAAGTGGCATCAGCTATGAACATGAATTAGACACAGCCGTACTCACTCACATCACATTAACCATATAAATATTTTTAAAAGGGCTATAATGTCCTTTGGTCCTTGATATAAATAGATGACAGGAGAGATTTCTGTATTGACCTCTGATATATTTACACATATTTATTAGGTCGCTCCTAAGCCATCTCTTTTCTAAACTAAATAATCCCAATTTTGGTAACTTCTCTGGGTATTTACCTTGGCGGCAGATGCCTGACACTGGTTGCTCCAGCTAAGTTTACAATTAACTAAAATCCATGTCAGTGTTACCCTGTGGTTTTCCATTTAGCATGTAATGGTGACATGTATTTCCTCTGCCCATGTGCATAACCTTACATTTACCAGTGTTAAACTTAATCTGCCACTCTACAGCCCAAGTCCCAAACTTATCCAGATCCTCTTGCAACCACATTCTGTCCTCTCTTCTGTTAATTTCTTTACATAGTTTAGTATCCTCTGAAAATATTGATAGGTTACTGCATAATCCTTCTACCAGGTTATTAATAAGTGTTTTAAAAAGAATAGGGCCCAGTACTGCCCCCTGAGGTAACCCACTAGTTACCTCCTCATAAAAGCTGATCAGGTTGGTTTGACAAAAGCGATCTCTCATAAACCCATGCTAATATGGAGTTACATAGCTATTTTCTTTGAGATACTCCAGGATAGCATCTCTTAGAAACCCTTCAAACATTACACTAACAATGAAAGTAAGACTTACCAGCCTGTAGTTTCCAGGTTCACTTTTTGAGCCATTTTTGAATATCAGCACCACACTGGCTATGTGCCAGTGGAACAGATCCTGTCACTAATGAGTATAGATATAAAAAATAAATAAATAAAGGAAACAAACATCTCTCTCTCACATTACTTAATTCCCTCAGAACCCAGGGGTGTATGCTATCAGGACCTGGTTATTTGTCTATTTCAATCTTTTTAAGACGGCTCTGCACTCCTTCCTGGGTCAAGGCCCATTTACATGAGACGAATGTCGGGCAAACGATGCCCGACACTCATCCCTGCACATACTCGCTCTGTGCTGTTACACAGGAGCAAGTATAGCTGGCTCTCTGACAGAGTGGACAGCATGGGGGTGGCATAAACGATGGATGATGAGCTGAACAGCGAGTGTTCAGTGTGAATAGCAGCTGTTCAGTACTGAACGGTCTCTATGTTAAGTGAATGGAGAGGAGCAGGGGAGAGCGAGAAAAGAAATCTCAAGCCGCCCCGCTATGAGCCAACAATACTCACTCCTGCTCAGCAGCATGGGAGCGGGTATGTGCGGGGATGAGTGTCGGGCATCGTTTGCCTGACATTCGTCCCGTGTAAATTGGGCTTTAGACTAGTGACATTTAGTGGAGCATGTACATTATCACTTTGTATCTCATCTGACATTTCAATTTTCTCTGTGAATACATTGGAGAAAAAACTATTTAATAGATTTGCTTATTCCTCATCACCCTCCACAATTTTTCCTACATTATTTATTAACCCCTAAAGGATGAGGCTGTTTTGTACCTTAAGGACAAGACACTTTTTATGGATTTTATCCAAGAGGTGGTTTAACTGCCCTATATTTTTCCTTCAGCTACCAAAATAATTTTTGCTGCATTTTTCCCCCATGACATATAGGGCTATATTTTTAATATCTTTTTCACTGACTTTTAAAAAAAAAATTTTCAGTTTTATTGGGGGTAAAAAGCTTTAAAAAAAGATTTTTTTTAACATTTATAGTTTTGTTTTGTTTTGTTTTGTTTTTTTTATAACTCTTTTTTTATTGTCATTTTTAATACATGGAAAAACAAACATCGGTGCATTACAATTGTTACATATACTTTAAGTCACTTAACAAATTTTGCTTGTCGAACATTGTTCATCGCATTTATGTGCTTTACCTTTTTCCTTTATTTATTGCCCTTTATCCCCCCTCCCCCCCAAATCCCCAAAACTTAAGTCTTTATTGTACAAACATAAAATTATCAAGTACCTAGTGGTCTATCTAACTAACCCGCAGTATTTTTCTGTGGCCACTAATTTTCTGTGTTTTGTCATGTGGTTTTGTTTTGTTTTTTAATTAGTATATTTACGCTAAAATAAAGTATAGAAATTGGTTCCTCATTTCGTTTTGGTTGTTTTGATATATAATATGTATGGTTTTGGATTACAGGGATTACAGGGTGCATACAGTGACGGTTTTGATTGGCGTCGGCTTTGGGTTATTTTCTGTTTTATGTATATATTTTTTTTTTATTCTGTAATTTTGTTTTACTTATGTATGTAATTATTTTTTTTACTATCTACGTCATACAAGTCCTCTGGGGGAAATGCACATGTTTTTGTGTTTTTTTTAATTGGACACTATCCCACTGTAGCTGGGGCATCCATAGGAGCCCCAGTTACAGGATAAAACATCCCATGTAGTGATAATAGTTACTGGCAGAGTTGATCAGGGTCTGCTGGGACCCTGAAGCTCTGCTGTGCCAGGGAAACCCGCCAGTCCTGTGACTGCCGGCTCATGTAGAGGAAGTTATACTTCAACTTTCAGTTTTTAGTACATAGCACTCATTGAGCGCTGTGTACTAAGGAAAGGAGGAGGCAGAAAGGGTTAAAAAGCCCTCCTTCCTTCTCTAAGGAGCTGTGAATAACAGCTGAAACCCAACATGCTTCTGATTCATTTCAGAAGCAGGGGCTTTAAAACCCCACCATAGTTTTACTATTGGCTGGAATTAAAGCCCAGGACCAAAGCACCATAAATTTACTGTGTATGGCCCTTAATGGGTTAAAGGGTCAACAATTTCAGCATTAATCTTTTTACTATTTGGGCAGTTGAAGAACAATTTAGAGTTAGTTTTACTCTCCTTGACAATGAGTCTCTCTGTCTCAATCTTTGCTGCTTTTATCTGATTTTTACATAATTTATTTTTTCCCCTATAGGTTTGTTTTAGTAGCTTAAACCCTTTATTTTTGCCGTTTATTCCCCCCTTCACATCTTCATTAAACCACATTGGTTTTCTCCTATTCCTAATTCCTTTATTCGTGTAAGGTATGAACCACTCACAGTAAGTATTTAAGATGTATTTAAATGTTTCTCATTTATTGTCTGCACTCTTATTGATGAGGACATTGTCCCAGTCGATAAAGTTAAGGGTATCTCTAAGCTGATTGAACTTTGCCTACCTAAAGTTTTGTATTTTGGCAGCACCCCTATAAAAGTCTCTCTTGAAGGACAAGTTGAAATGTATTATATTATTGTAACTATTTTGCAGGTGCCCCTAACCTGCACCCCTGTTATTCTGTCAGGTCTGTTGCTTAATATTAATTGTAAAATGTCCATCCCTCCAGTCAGGTCCTGTACAAGTTGGGTAAGGTAATTATTTTTAAGAATTGCCAGAAAGTTACCTTTATGAGA
Source organism: Eleutherodactylus coqui (assembly GCF_035609145.1). Classification (NCBI taxonomy): domain Eukaryota; kingdom Metazoa; phylum Chordata; class Amphibia; order Anura; family Eleutherodactylidae; genus Eleutherodactylus; species Eleutherodactylus coqui. Next base: position 390,978,932 of record NC_089837.1, read on the forward strand.
TTCGCAGGTTTTGGCTTCCCAGTTTATATCCGGGTAGTTAAAGTCTCCCATAATAATTACCTCATTGTGATTTGCTGCTTCATTTATTTGCTTCAGTAACAGATTTTGAGTAACTTTTGTGATATTTTGTGGTCTATAGAAAACCACTATGAGGATTTTATTAATGTTTTTTCTTCCATGTATTTCTACCCATACAGACTCCCCATGTTAATCTCTCTCCCATATATTTTCCCGTAATGTGAGCTTTAAGCAGAATTTTGCGTAAAAGCAAACCCCCTTTCCAGTTTTTAAGATGCCTTTTCAACAGACTACAACTCTGTAAGTTCACTGCCCAGCCACAGCTTTCATCCAATCGGGTCTCTCTTATTTTCACTATGTCATAGTTTTCCTCAGACATTATTATCTCCAGTTTATCAACCTTATTGGTCGGACTTCTAGCATTAGTCACCATACAGTTTAGAAGGTTTTGGAGCCACTTGTTAACCTCCCTAATCTCCTGCTGCCATTCTGGTGTGGCACATGGTACAGGTAGTATTTCAGAGAATATTACTTTGGAAGTCCTTGCCCTAAGCTTACATCCTAGTTCCCTGAAATATTTTTTTAAGAACTTTCCACCTATTTCTAACTTCGTCATTGGTGCCAATGTGTACCTTGATTGCTGGATCCCCACCAGCCCCTCCCAGTAATCTGTCAACCCAATCCATGATTTGTCAAACTTAAGCACCAAGAAGACAACACACTGCTCAACGATACCCGTCTTTGTGGCAGATTGCCCTGTCTGTCCCCCTAATAATTGAGTCGCCCACTTCCAGGATATGTCTAGCCTGCCTTGCACTTCTATTCCTCTTTGTTATGCAAATAAATCATATTCCAGAAGATTTCACTGATCTCCTGCAGATTGGTTTTAATGAGAAGCTTCATGCATGAATATATGTATTTGAACAAACTGATGTTATCTGTCAGTCCCCAATACTCTTCTGATTTATTCAAAGAAAATACAATACAAATATAGTTAAATATGATGCACAAATTACATGCCCCCTCAACATCATAACAACTCATGATTGGCCTAGTATGTAATATCGCTAATGCTTAACATATGTCACTATGTGAACATGTAATTCTTATATACCCAAGTAGCATAGGCTTTATCAATATTCTGTGAGACAGTGACTGATAAAGTGCTGGAGGGCAGATACGTGCCACCGAGCGGCCTGGGCTCGGTGGAGGAAGCCAGCATTTGGGTGTCAGTAACACTAAGTTACTCACACGGTGTAGTTAATGTAGTGGCTCCAAGCCGCATAGTCCGGGCCGGCTTTTCCTGGAGTGGTCAAAGCAAAGGGTGGGATGGCCACTCCCACGTACCAGGTGAGGCTGGTACCAGGCATTATAAAGCCTGGGCCTGCAGGTCTAAGAGGGAGATGTGGGCTGAGAGAGCCAGAGGCGAGAGGTTTACAGGGAGACGCCCCTAACCTCCACACCTAGGAGAGGTGTGCTGAGACCTCTGCAGGTCTGAGAGCCAGGCTGGCTGAGCACAGCAAGCGTTTGTTTTGCAAGTGAATAGTCAGGGTCGGTCTCTGTCTAGTAAGTGCTCAGACGAGCAGGAGTTACTTTATGTTGGCCTGGTGTTAAGGCCTGTTTTTGCTTTGTTTTGTGCTCAAATAAACCCAGGCGAAGCCTGGACTACGAACTTTATCCAGAGTGTCACTGTCTCTGACTGTTTACGCCCCGATTGCTACCTTACCCTGATGCAAATCCCTCACAATTCTACACAACTTACTTTATGTTGGCCTGGTGTTAAGGCCTGTTTTTGCTTTGTTTTGTGCTCAAATAAACCCAGGCGAAGCCTGGACTACGAACTTTATCCAGAGTGTCACTGTCTCTGACTGTTTACGCCCCGATTGCTACCTTACCCTGATGCAAATCCCTCTCAATTCTACACAACTTCCTCAGATCCCCTAACCACTGTTCCCATTATATGCATAAACAAAAAGTATCATAGGAAGGCACTGCAAGAAGAGAGGGCTGATCGAAAGCAGATTCAGCTTCAGAGTCAGTAGTCAAACGCAAAGCATCATCATACATAACAGGGACAGCTTTGTCAAGAGTCTTTGGGAAAAAATTCTTGAAGGCACGAAATAATGTAGTCAATAATAGCAATGTCAGTAAGAATAGTCACTAAAGTTCTAGCAAAAGATGAAATCCGGTGGCTCTATCTGCCGAAAGTATCAGTCTACCAGTCATCAAAAGGGGTCGGAGATGCCAGACTTTGCTGCTAGTTCTTTAAAGAGGCTAATTAGACCCTTCAGAGCCATAGTTATGGAACCATAGCTGTGAGAAGGATAACAGTGATTGAACAACCTAGGAGAAAGCATATGTTCATCATGGTGGGAAGACTTTCTTGCAATGAGACGCATGTATCCAATTGGATTTGTCTTTCCAGCTGAACATCTGTAACGGTGGTCAGGAACACTTGTTATGAACCATCAAGTCTGAGTTCTAGAGCTTTGCGGACGTGTCTTTTGGTAACCACCCAATCTCCTAGTTTCACAAAATGAGTTCCTTCTAAGCTGTCGGGATCTGGAAGGGAAGCAAACACTTGAGAATATACATTAGTTAAGTGCACTTGAGAATATACATTAGTTAAGCGTTTTGTGAGAGCAATAACACAGTTTGTCAAGCTACCATGCTGCATCTGGAGTTATCACAGTAAATACAATCCTAACCTTGGTGCCAACCCAAAAAGTACCTCATATGGGCTGAGGCCTAATCAGGTGTGTACCTTACGGAGAAGAGTGCCAGGGGAAGGCACTCAGTCCATGGTCTATTAAGCTCTGCCATGGCCTTCTGGATCGTGGTTTCTAAGGTACCATTTAACCCATTTAGGACCAGGCACTGTAAATCTACGGTGCCTGGTCCCGGGCTTAAAGCTTAGCAGTATGTAAAATTATGGCAGCGCTTTAAGTCTCCTGTCTCTGCAATTAATCAGAGGCAAAAATGGGTTATCAGCTGTTAGTGACAGCTGATAACCCGGAAAAGAAGGCAGAAGGGGTATTTAACCCTTTCTGCCTTCTGCTTCCCCAAGTACACCGTGCTCAATGAGCACTGTGTACTAGAACGTGAAAGCAAAGTGTAACTTTCCCTATGGGAGCCTGGGGGGTCATGTGACCGCTGGGGTTCCCTGCTACAGCAAAGCTGGAGGGTCATACTAGACCCTGGCCAGCTCTGCTAGTGACTAATGTCACTACAGGGGTTGTTTTCCCCTGTAACTAGGGCTCCTATGGATGCCCCATGCTACAGTGGGAAAGTGACAGATAAAAAAGAACATGTGAATGTCCCCCAGAGCTCTTACATGACGTCATGGGGGACATAGATATTAAAAAACATAATTACATACATCAGTAAGACAAAATTCCAGAATAAAGCAACAATACATACATAAGAAAGAAAATAACCCAAAACCGACGCCAACCAAAATCGCTATAAGTGCCCTGTAATCGAAAACCATACATACTATATATCAAAACGTCTGAAACAAAATGATGAATCTGTTCCTATACTTTATTTTAGTGTAAATATACTACTAAAAAAAATAACTAGAAATGTTAACAAAACCATTTTTTTAGCTTTTAACCCCCAATAAAGCTATAAAAAGGGGGGGGGGGAAAGTCAGTAAAAAAGATTTTTTAAAAATAGCCCTATGTGTCATGGAAAAAAAACACAGTAAATATAACTTTGATAGCTAAAGGAAAAAAAAAGGGCAGTAAAACCACCACATGGGTAAAATCCCTAAAAAGTGTCTGGTCCTTAAGGCACAAAACAGCCTGGTCCTTAAGGGGTTCAACTTTCTGCTCTACCACTGCTTTGTGGATGGTACGGAGCATAAAACACCTGTTCTTCCCCCAACACTTTCATTACTTTCTGCGTCACTTTGCCAGTGGAGGGAGTACCTCGGTCACTCTGTGTTGTTTCTGGTACTCTGTACCTGTATACCACCTTAGATATCAGTTTCAGGTGGTGGCGTTCGTGAGTGGGTATGCCAGACTGGCTACCCTGAGAATGGGTCTAGGCAGACCAGAATGAACCCGCACCTGCCCACCCTTGGCAGTTGGAAGTAGTTTACTTGACAACGCTGGAACGGGTAGTCGGGACGAGGGGTGCACTGCATGGGAGCCTATACAGACCTACCCACGTCGTTCTGTGCACAAATCAGGCAGTCCTGTGTATATTTAACTGCCGTGATGCTAAATCATGGTGCAGACCAGTGAATAGCAACCACATCTGTCATAGCTGTTTTTGACAGGTGTGTATTTCCATGGGAGGCTGGAGCGATGATGGGATAGTGGCCTGTGGAAGACAGAGCTTGTTGGATACTATCCATTTGTCTCTAGGTGTCTCTCTGCCCCTCTCTCTGGTTCCCATTATGCCTTTCTCCCCCATTTGGTTGCCTGCTTTTGTAACTGAATCAACAGGTCACAATATACCGCCGGTGACGTCTGAGGAGGTACCTGTACCGACCCAACGCCTGGAGGATCAAGTCTGGGCTTCTGTGTGGCTGTCTTCACACCCTGATCAGCCGGTAGATTTACGGTTACCTCTTTTTTTGTTATCCTTGGAGTGGCCTTTTGTTACATTTTCAAGCCACTCTCTCGGGCAGCAAGAGGGCTTCCATTCAGTGCTTGCACACCTTTTCTGTTTTTAATTGCTTTTTCATTTGCTTTCATGAATGACCTCGCTCCCCAGATAGGTCCATAATCATAAGCAATGCCATAGGCGTAGCGGAAGTCTGTGTAGATGTTAGCCGTGTTCTTGTGAACATCCTTGCATGTTTTTTCCAGGGCTCACTATTTGGCTTCTCGGGCTGACATGCAAGATGGAAGAAGTTCGGCTTTGACTACATCATGTAAGGAAACACAACATACCCTGTCTAGAACCTGCCTTCTTGACCATATCTCAATCCATCCACAAAGAGTGCAAAATCAGTTATCTAATGACTGATCAACATGGCTGAATCCCCTGTCTCCTGGGCCATTATCTAGTGCATAGTAATGTGTATCAAGCTGAAAGGAAAAAACTATCAGGTGATTATTCCCACATCCCTCCTTTTCAGATGTAGCATGGTACCGGGCCTTAGGGCATTGCAACTCTGACACATTGAGTGGCATGAGCAGGGTGAATTCTAGGTAAAAGTGACATTCTATGAGGCAAAGTCTGAGCAAAGACCTATGACGGTGTTCTAAATACTGTCATATGTAAATTGAAAGCTATCTCAGAACTTTTTTTTTATTTTTTTCAGCTGCAGTTAACATTTCTAACACAAGAGGGCACAACATAAGCAACAGGGTGAAGACGTGTTGAGTAATATGCTACAGAGTGTTGCCAGCAAGTCTGTAATGTCAGGGGAGGCACTGTTTATCACTACTTATTTTGAATGAATAAAATTACAGTTTCAGTGAAGACTGACACTAAAATATACAAGTACATAGATATAGAAAAAACAAAAATGCGGCTGAAATTGACATCTTATGCTTAGGGGGAGAGAAATTTTTATCCTCAGTCAATATCAGGATCACACATTTTACATTCATCACAGCTTGAACATTGGTTATTAACTCTCATCCATCCATGCGGTCAAGTCTGTCTCTCATATAAATATCAAGAACCATATAATCCTCCACACACAATGTTTCCTGCTGTTACAGATTTCAGGAAATTGTGGATCCACTGGAACTACCAAAGCAAGCTGAGGACTGTCCCCGAGTGGTTGGTAGATGACTCCTCAGATAGATGGACTGTAGACAGGGAAAGGGGAACTGACCCTTGGCTGCAGGGAGAATAGCAGACCCCTACCTATGAGCAAAGTGACCACCCTCATAAGAGCAGCCCTGCACTGGAACCCCAGGTCTGACTATCCCTGAGGGGGTGAAACTCAGAACCAGAAGGAACTGGCAGCACACAGATGCAGGAAGACACACATATATAGACAGAACTGGTGATCATGCCAGCTCAGAAAGCCTACAGGAGACCCACACAGTCACAGAAGAATGGGATAGTTCACACAAAACACAGTAGGATGCACACCATTTACACCAGAACATAACACAGTAGGATGCACACCATTCACACAGAACGCAGTAGGATGCACAGCAGGACATAGAGATATGCTTGAAACAGGCACAACACAGGGAAGGCTGAGTGGGGTGAACAAACAAACATCAATTGAAAGGCATTAAAGTGCATCAGTTTAGCTTAAATAGGGGTGTTATGACTAATGAACTGCTCAGGAGAGCTCAGAAGGAGAGAGCTGGGTAACCCTCTTAGTGCTGGACAAAAGCAGACAGGGAAAGCAGATGGATGGTAGCAAATGGCCGCTACAGCATCATGCAAAGAAAAAATTACAGAAGTACTACAACTCTTCTCATCTGGCATACAAATGCATTCAATCAGTACCACCTCCCTCTGGGATTCCTGTTATCAGGAGCAGCAAACAAAAGAAAAACATTCAACCTTTAACTGTTTGTAATTCCACAGCAACCACTAGTATCACTAATGTTTTCCAATATTAGGAACACTTATTTCTCCAAGACGACATTATCACAATAAAAAAACACAACAGTAACACCATTTAGCAAGTATGCACATCCAACCAATCACAGAACTGACATGTACACAAATAACAGCAAGAATGTACCTTAAAATGCCTATATTTCCTATTTCAATCACACACTACTCCTTTCTGCTTCTCTATAACACCATGAGAAGCTGGATGGCAAGGAGAGGGCTGCGCCCACAGCTCCTCATGAACACACACTTTCACTGAAAGTCAAAGATTTGCTTTTCTCTCAATAAACTCTGAGGGGGTGTGACGGGGGTTTGCATGGATCAAGCATTAACATTTATCTATTCCTCTATCTATCTATCTATCATCATACATCTTTTCCTATATATCTATAGGTGACACAATAACACTTTTGCACTGTATATATATCTACTATCATGTATTGATCCTTTCTCTCTCTCTCTCTCTCTCTCTCTCTGAAAGCTTTTCTACTGCTGTCTGCGATCTTCTGATTTTTATCACTGCTACCATCACCCATAGTGAACTGTCCCCGCAGTGCTATCTGACACTTATGGGAAGAAGACAACACGTACAGCAATGATCAGTGTTAGGACATCAAAACATACAGGACAAACGGTACGGTGGTTAATTGTCACATAGTTGTCCACAGATTCTGCATGAGCTTGCTTCATGTCATAAGGGGACACAGACTATGAAAGGATTCCCTTTCTCCCTCATTTCCCCCTTTGCGGAGTGGAATTTTTTTTTCCAGCGACAACTACATATGTGGGCAATTTAACCACAACGCTAGACAAAAACAACTTGAGGTGGGTGCCAAACACAGACTGCAGGGCAGATAATCGGGGGAAAGGTGTTTGCAGCCGGAATGAAGGGGATTTGAATATTCCTATGCAATTCAGAAAAGTGCAAACATTAGGATGCCAGTTGAAAGGTACATTGATAGGAGATGAGAAGCCAGCTCATTTCTGCTGCGCAGCTAAGATGGCGCCTGGGTAAAGATAGATTAGATAAAAAATATATATGCAAAAATTTCAAACTAGCAGTAATTAAATAAGTGACTCTTCCAAAGTTGTTGATCCCAAGTCACAGACTTATGACACAATACACTTAGAACACATTACAGTTAGAAGATAACCTCCCACGCTAATGTAGTAGAACAGTACATGCTTTCCTGGCCCCCTCCATAATGTCATACATGTCATGTCTTATGGTGGTGCGTTGTGCAAATCCATCTAGTCATTCTGTTATGTGTATTGCACAGCTGCAGTGTGTGATGGGTTAAGTGTTTGCAAATGTCTGGAGATTGCCTTCGAATGTATCAATTTATGTCCTGTCACATGGTATGAGTTAGGCTATAAATGTGAGTGTCTGAGAGCGGGAAAAGAGTTCATCTTCTGAGTTCTGATTCCTGAGAGTTCCATTTCTTCTGGGTTCTTTATCAAGAGTGCCAGTGGCATGGGGGTACCTTCAACCCTCATGTAGTGAAGAATGTAAGAGGAGGAGAGGTTCCCTGGATTGACTGTTCTAGCATGAGAGAAGAGTGAGCCCCAAAGAGAGAGAGAGAGCATGAGCAAGCCGTGAGTGTGTTCTTCCCAAGGCCCAGAGGTACTCACTTTTAATTCACACACCCGAGCATCCTGAAGTCTGGGACTGTCGGGTGGAGGTACTCTTCTTCAATTGTTCTGTTCACACACGGGCATCCTGAAGTCTTGGATCGCCGTGTGGAGGTACTCTTACTCAAGTTTGTCTAAATGCCTGCACTTGGGAAATTGTCTACCTTGCCATGTATTATTGGAGTTATATTGAAGTATGTAGTAGAGTTGTGTGTGTAATGTGCTGTATATGTAATGTGTGGGGTCAGGATGGATGTAGTAGAGTTGTATGTGTAATGTGCTGTGTGTGTCATGTGTGGGGTCAGAATGGATGTAGTAGTGTTGTATGTGTGTAATGTGCTGTGTGTGTCATGTGTGGAATCAGGATGGATGTAGTACATCTGTGTGTGTAATGTGTTGCATGTGTGATGTGTGGGAATCATAAGACATGTACCATGTAGCACAGCTGTGTGTCGCATTGCGCCACCAGAAACACTGGTAGTAAAATTCCCTAATAATTACTAGTCTATACATAGGTTTCACCTTTCAGTGTAATTCTGCCTGTGATGATAATGAGATACCTGCTGAAACAGGAAGTGTCCAACTATTGTTATTCTTTCGTGGTTAGAGTGAAAAACGTAGGATTGTATGATTTTTAAAAATATAGCATATGACATCAAAAAATTTTAAACGTCTATACATATTCCTAAAAATTGTTTAGCATAAAAACCTGATATATACAGTAAGCTATTTCCCTGCGCAAATGCATAGAAAAAAAAGGTCCTGATGGCATTGTGCACACAAAATATGTGCTTGCGAATGAAGGCATTGAAATCAATGGATTCTATTCACTGTGTATTGCAATGCGATCGTGTGAATTTGGCCTTAAGATAGGTGACCAATATGCAATCAATGGCTTCTTCTCAGGACAGTGGTATCACAGACATTCATCACGTGGCCTGACAGCAGCTCAGTCCAATTCAAGTGAATAGGCTTGAGCTGCTATATCAGGCACCACCACTACAAAACGTAAGGCGCTGTGCTTGGTATGAAGTGAAGAGGTCACTGCACTCACCTGAGCTCAAACAGCTGATCGGCGGGGATCTCGGGCTGCTAACCCTCACCTATCCGATATTGATGACCTATCCTCTTTCTCTCTCTTCTTCCCACTCTGTCTCTCTTCCTCATACTCCCTCTCTCATGTTATAAATTGGAGTTTACTAGAGTGTACAATAATGAAAAAGTCACACCCCACAATCATACCACTTTTTATAGATGTAAACCTCTCTCGCTCTCCTCCTCGACTCTCCGTCTCTCTGTACTTTTCTTTATTGCTTTCATCCTCACACTCTCTATCATGAAATACATTGAAGTCTACTATCATGAAAAGTCACACCATTAAAACCACACCCCTTTGTATAGGTGTAAACCTAGGAGGTATTTTTTGATGGAAATTGGTACAACTCTAGTGCCAACACCAAGGGGAGGGGAGGGAGATCAGTACTACATGTGGTTATGACACCATATCACAGTTTTTCTCTGGATTACAGTCCTCTGGACCCCTGGTGATGTTGGAAGGATAATGGACATCCCAAGGTTAAGTATATTAGTAAGTGTCCTGATTTTGGATTTTATAAGCGGGCGGGTTTTTGTGAGCAGATAACCCCATTAATACCAAGATTGTAGCTATTTTTTGTAGCTCATTCAATACTGTTTTGTAGCTGTTTCCACAAAGGAAGCTTACCTGGAATCCCTGTTGCTACTATTTCAACAACAATCCACTCTAGATCCAAATTCTCATGTCTTTTTTTTGCTCTTTGATGAGTACAATTTTCAGGAAATTGCTTAAATCCAAGCATAAGTGAGGTACTTTTAAATGACATTCTTAAATAGCAACTTGTTATGGAAAATTGATTATTATATTTTTGTAAAGACCATTGTGACCGCTTATGTAGAATACAGACATTAAATTACTTATTGCATGCTTGGAAAAGTTAATTTCTGCAAGCAAACAAAAATAGAACACATTTTTGGTTGTATTATTTTCTTCAGCTGTTTCATAGCCAGGGAGTGACATAGCTGACGTCTGTAGGAGCCGAGCCTATGTTCCATTCAATAGCCATATACTGTACATTTTAGTCCATGCTTTCCAGTGGGTTAATTCACATGTGCGAATCTTTTGTAGCATGCGACAACCCGACACAAAAAACTTGCGGGTCCCGCAATATGCACGCAACTCGTGAGGTTTAGTAGCCCATGTTTCCCTATGGAGCCTTCCTCTCTGTTGAATCACATGAAAACATGATTTTCGTGCGGTGTGATGCAACTTTGACAGTAGGAAATCCTACTGTCAAAGCCATAATCTAAGTCATAGCTGCAGGAAAAAAACGAAAAAAATACACATACATCACCTTTGAAGTGCTGTCAGCCCGGCCGTGTCTATCTGGTCTTCTTCTTCTCTTCTGGTCGGGAATTGAAAAATCCCCGCCTCCTGGAAGCACTGCCTCTGATTGGCTGACACTTAGCCAATCACAGCCAGCGCTCGATGAACCAAGCACAGCCATTCGAGTGCTGACTCTGATTAGCTAAGCATCAGCCAATCACAGCTAGCGCTTCCAGGAGGCAGGGATTTTTTAATCCCCGGTCAGAAGAGAAGAAAACCAGTGCCGGGGACCCAGGGAGATGCTGCAGAGGAGCCACGGAGAGCGCTTCTAGGTTTGATGGATACTTTTTTTTCTATGTTTTTCTTCAGCTACGGCTTATTTTCGGGTAACAGCTTATATTTAACCCCCCCCCCCCCCCCCCGAAAATCCTTGTATGTGGTGCTACAAAGTCACGCGACTTTGTAGCACTGCAAAGTTGCTGTATCACCGCAAGAAACCACAGCGATATCACACGGACCAGCATGAGATATCACTGCGATTATCTCGTGGCGATGCCGTGTCGCCCAGGTGGACAAGGCCTAATGGAAATGTACTGTGTAGTGTACAATTGCCATTCAGTTACTAGCATATTAGTTCTGGGACTAACATTGTAACTTGAAAATACTGTAACTTAGAAAATTGATGATTTAGTCTAAAGCTCCCAAAATGTAAACTCAAAATGAAGAGCGTTGTCAGGAATCAAATGCAGTCTTGAATCAAATCTCCAGTGTCCCAGCTATCAACTCTTCCCACTGAACTACTGGTGATGCTGGACAGATGTTTTGCTGAAAATATTGTCTGTCTGTCATATTGTCTGTGACTTTATCATGATCACGTTTTTGATTATGCTAATCGTTATGCCAAAGTTAAAGCTAAACTACATAATCCAAGGCAAGGGAAACACTTGTTTGCCAAATACAACGCAGAATTTTGCCACTGGGTAGCTATTACCAAACTGAATCGAAGGAGTCCAGAAGAGCTAATTTTAGTGAGGACTTTCAGAACAAGTAAAGTATGAAATTAGTATTTTGGACACCCCAGATGATTGCTGCCCTAGGGTTCTCATGAACTGGTGACTTCAGGGAAAGTCTGTTATCCCTCTTTTATAAATCAATAAACATTTTTTCTGTTGCATCTTATTCCCCCCTTGCTAATAAAAACACATTTATGGTGGTCAGCAGGACAAATGTTCCAATAGAGCTGAGCTGCACATAACACTATGGAAATTTGGAAGAAAGCAGCCATGTTTTTCTAACCCTGGTCAGCCCCTTTAAGTGTATAATTAAACAGGTCAGTGATATCACAATCTACTCTATATTTGGTGATCCTTTGCTTATTTTTTTCCTTAGTTCGCTAGTTCATTTAGACACTTTCACAAAGAAAACGTATTCTCCAGCATCCAAATGACCTTCTCAAGTCCTCACATTGTCCATGCTGGTGTTCTCAGTCATGGGCGGTAACTGGGAGAGGAACACTTTGACTGTACTCCTCATTTTATTTACAGAAAAAGAGAGAAACCAGGCAGCATCCACTTAAAATTTTAAGTGGATGCTGCCTGGTTTCTCTCTTTTTCTTTTTTTTTTTTTTTTATAAACTCTTTTTTATTGAAGTTTTTCATATGTTTAAACAGCATAGTATAATATATAACATAACATTTTCCAGTCGAAAAGTCCTTGGTGTATCTCAAAGGTTTCTGTTTGTGTTCATTCGGCTGGTATCAACATATTGTATAAGGTATAATAATTGAATAAGAAGAGAAAGTAGAATAATAGTAAAAAGAAAGGGGAGAAAAAAAATATAGAAATAGAGAGGATAATATATATGTACGTTTCCACATACTTGTATATACATATACATATACAAATAAATCATCAATAACAAAGATCGTGGTGGTTATCATTTCCTTCCATATGTGAACTTTGTGTTAATATCTTATGCTTTTTCCTGATCTTTCTATTATTCTTAAGATTAGATTAGATTTGGGACTGAAACCTGCGTCGGGCTTAGGTCTAACTTTATAGCTATCCTTCGTTTCTGCCTACTTCCTCTCCCATCTGCTGTGGCGTTATTTGTTTATGTTAATCTAATTTAAGTCTCCCCAGACGATTGGTGTCTGTCTGGATATAGTACCAAGATGTATTTCTAAACGGCGTTACACATGTAGTGATCTCTTCAGGGTCTAGAAATCTTTCTATAAAGATTTGCCATTTTGCGAAAAACTTTGGTGCCTGGGCTTCTGCGCTTCTTTCTATTTCCAGTCTCTCCATTTTTAGTAGGTATTTTAGTTGTTTTATTATATCTAGGGTTGTCGGTGGAGTTGCTTGCAGCCAGTTTGACAAGAGACATCTTTTGCTTATTATAAGGATAGTATGAATGATCTTGGTGTGAATGCCGAGGCTGGTTAGGACATGGAATACGTAGGCCGGTGGAGTCAAAGGGGATAAGTATCTCCCCTATCTCCTGTATCAACACTTGTACTTACTCCCAATACATTTTAATTTTGGAGCAATGCCAGAGTCCGTGTAGTAGATCAGAATTTGGTTGGGAGCATTTGGGGCATGCCTGTAATCTGTCTGGATTTCCCTGGTGTGGGGGGATGTTAAAGCCGTATATTGCGCGATGTATTATTTTGAAGAAGGTTTCGCGCCATCTTTCGTTTGTTATGGCCTTTCTCACTGCGTCCCAGCTTTGGATGATTTTTTGGGTTATCTCGGGGTCTTGTAATTCTCGTGCCCATCTTTTAAACATTTGGTTATTGTCTGATAAAGCCCATCCTTCCCTGAATCAGTGGTATAGGTCAGATATGGAATGTCTTGGGGGAGGGTTCCCTATAAGTAGATCCATTGGGTTATTTATTGCTTCTTTTGAGATCTCAATTAGCCTTGTCCGCAGGAATCCCCGCATTTGCGCATATGGTAGGAAGTGTGATGGAGATAAGTCATATGTTTCCTGCATCTCCTTGAATGTTTTATACCTAGGCTCTTTATGGTGGAGAAGGTGTTGAACTCTTCCAATACCCTTACTACGCCATTCTTTACACATTTTGTTTGTCCCTTCTTCTCTAAATTCAGGGTGCCCCCATAACTCCATATGCTTTGAGAGCTTGAATGATAGTTTATATGCTTTGCGTGCAATTTTCCAAGCTGCGATAGTGTCTCTTGCCATGTTTGAGTGTTTAACCTCAGGTGGGAGCTTAGCAAAGCCTGTGTGTAATAGGGTGTTTAAATTCCATAGGTGTAGTAATTCCCTCTCAAGTGTATAGTTTGAAAAGTGATCCGATCCCTGGAGCCAGTCTAACGAATGTCTCATCAAACTGGCCACATTATATGTGCGTATGTCTGGTAGGTTCAACCCCCCCCCCCCCCCCCTATTTTTAGACATCATTAGTTTTTTCATGGCAATACGAGGTCGTTTGCGTGACCAGATAAACATTGAGAATGCTGTATATAGTTTTCCTATATCTTGTCTTTTAAATAAGAGTGGGATAGTCTGTAGTTGGTATAGTAGCTTTGGAAAGCTGATCATTTTGATTAGATGACATCTCCCCATGAATGTTAGCGGGAGGTTATTCCATCTTTGAAGTTCGTTTATGATTTTTTGTATTATTGGGGGGTAGTTTAGCTTGTATAGGCTCTCAGGTACCCTTCCTATATTTATCCCCAGGTATTTAATAGAGTTCCCCGCCATGGTGACAGGAGTTTTTTTAGTGTCGATGTTGTGTAGATTACTTCGAGGAGAAATGTCAAGTAAGTCACACTTTGTGGTGTTGACCTTAAATCCTGATTGCTTCCCGAATGATTCTAGGAGGGCAAATACCTGTGGCAGATCTGTATGCGGAGATGCTAGGGCTAAGAGAATGTCGTCTACGAAGAGCATAGATTTGATAGTCTTGTTTCGGATTTTAATTCCCTCTATGTCTTTATTTCCCTCCAATATGTGTATCAGTGGTTCTATCGCAAGGTTAAAAAGGAGCGGGGACAGTGGACACCCTTGTCTGGTGCCTTTTTGTAATGGGAACCTTGGGGACAGGAAGCCTGGAGTATAAATTTGAGCCAGCGGGGAGGTATATAGATTCCATATATAAGTGTGAAAAGGGCCTTTAAAGCACATTTTGTCCATCACTGTCTCCAACCACCTCCACGAGACATTGTCAAACGCTTTTTCGGCATCTATTGTCAAGAGTGCCGATTGAGGGTGATCTGCTGGGTTCATTTTTATATCATCCAGGATTGTTAATATTTTCCTTATATTAGTTGTCGCGGATCTGTTCTTTACAAAGCCGCTCTGAAGTGGGGAAATCAGAAGGGGCAGCAGGGTGGCCAGGCGGTCTGCCATGATTTTTGCCATCAGTTTTAGGTCTGTATTAATTAAGGAAATTGGACGGTACGCTGTTGCGTCCGTAGGGTCTTTACCTGGTTTAAGGAGAAGTTTAATGTGGGCCGTATTCATATCTGATGGGATAGGAGTCCCCTGCATGTAGCCGTTGAATAGTTTTTCTATTAATGGTGTCGTCTGGTCTTTTAGTATTTTAAAGAACTCTCCTGTGTATCCGTCCAGGCCTGGAACCTTGCTATTTTTTAAATTTGATATGGCTTCCTGCACTTCTGTTTGTGTGATAGGGGCCCCTAAGAAAGAGCATTGTTCTTCATTCAGCGTGGTCAACGGGATGTCAGGGGGGAGGGTTAATGGAACGTCTGGATGCATTGGGGTTTTTGCGTAGAGTTGTGAATAAAATTTATAAAAAATCTCATTTATTTTTGCCGGATGGGATTGTACTTTACCAGATTGGTCTTTCAGACCCGAAATATTTGATACCGCGAAAGGTCCATTTGCTAGTTTGGCCATTAATTTGCCTGCTTTATTCCCGAATTTGAATAATCGTGCTTCGTTATAGGAGTATGACAGTTGTTCTTGTTTATGTAGCCATGTTTCATATGATTCTTTAGATTCTGTCCATTTCTGTTTGTTTTCCAAGTTTGGTTTGGATTGAAAAGTTGTGTATGCCACTCGTAGGAGGGAGCTATAGTGTCTGATCTTGTCTTTAATTTTCCTTTTCAGTGATATTGTATAAGCGATCAGTTTACCTCTAATGACCGCCTTCGCTGTGTCCCATAAAAGTTGGGGATTATCTGAGTGTGTCTCATTATCTGATATGAATTCTAGCCACCATCCCCGCAACAACCCCTGAAATGTCTTGTCTTCAGCCAGGAATGTAGGGAATTTCCATAGGTAGTCTGTGCCCCTGGGGATTTTATCTTGTAGTGTCAACAGCACCGGGGCATGGTCTAAGATCGCAAGCTCTGCTATGTCTGTGTTAGTAACTCTGGGTAGTAAGCTAGGGGCCGTTAGTATATAATCGATCCTGGACCAGGAGTCGTGTGCATGGGAGTAGTGTGTGAATTCCCGGGCCTTCTGGGTTGATCTCCCTCCACACATCTCTTAATTGTTGTGTATTGGTGAAATTATAGAACATGGCGTCTTGGTGTTTTTGGGAGTTTCCGCTGGTCGCGTGGCTGCGTCGGTCTTCGGCTGCATTAAGCACAGAGTTAAAATCACCTCCCAATATTTTAAGTTCCACCGGGTCCATCGTAAGTCTGTCTGTCAGTTCTCTAAAGAATTCTTTATTATTGCCATTGGGGCAGTATACATTTGTTAAGGACCGTTACACATGACCGGTCACATTAACCTTTCAAGCCTTGGGTTCCAAATTAGTTCATACCTGGATGCATCAGAGAGGCCAAAAACTATGATTTATAGTAATTAGCTCTCACAGATATGTAGAGATGGGCCGCGGCAAGTATATACAGCCCACTCTGCTTAAGGCGCGTACACTCACTGAATCTTTATTGACTGAGTATATTTCTTAATACAGGAAAGCAATACGTCATTAGTCACGAGGTTAATCTTATTGGGTTAGAAAAAACATCAAGAATCATGCACTGTTTAGTGAGAATATATTTATGTTCTCAAGCTTCAGCGTTATCTCGTCCTCCCTGGTCCTCCCTTTGTTATTCAACTCGCTGTAGTACAGTCAGTTCCCTTGTCCAAGTTTTTCTGAAAGTGTGGGAAGACTTTTCCTGATAAGAACTGTTGTCCAGACTTGGTTCTCATGAAAAAGAACAGAGAGAGACACATCATTACGCATTGCACCGAATCTCCTGCTGTAAAGCTATTTCTGCTTGAATAATTGTTTCACTACACACAAGCTTATTTACATCTTATAATGCTCCATTTTGTATCTAGCGGCCATTTTGAGACAGATTCTTCCATTTTATGAGCCTGTACTTTCTCAATTCCCCCTAGAAACTGTCTCAAAATAAACGATACTTTATAACTTCTACTGGGCGGGGTAAGGTTTGCTTTCCCTATCTCTAGCTTATGATCTATGCCCTACCTATCATTGTTGGTCAGCTGTCCAAGGGCTAATCCCTTCCCCGACAACTAATCCTAACTAACTAAACGCGAAGACATGATGGACACAGAAGGGATCTACAACATACATGCTATTCTATTCTAATGGCTGGGAGACTAGAGTGGTCACCCCTGTTTCTGCTGAGACAGATCCATAAGGGGACAAATCGCTCTGTTGTATTATAGGCATATAGCCATTACCTGGGGTTTCCGCATCAACATACACGAGAGCAACAGGCACCATCTGATCTGTAAGCTTAGCACAGGAGCGTCTTATGTAGGGCACAATACAGACAAAAAGTAGCAGGAGTATGATAAGAGTAACCAGAATCCCTATTCCTATCTGCATCAAGAATTGTTTCCATTGTCCGGTCCGTGCAAACCACTCATCCCAGGGGTTAGTTATCCCAGAATTACGCTTCAGCTCTTCTGACAATGTGGCGAATTTCTTTATTGCGATAGTCACTTTACCTGTAGGGCCCTGTGTTATCTGGAATATATGTACAGCAAGTTTTCACCAATCATTTTACAAACACCACCTTTCTCGGCTAGCATCATATCCAGAGCCACTCGGTTCCGGAAAGCCATGGTGGCCGTGGGGCCCAACTGATCAGCAAGCCCCTAAAGTGCATCTCTTGTATAGCTCACGAACCTTTGTTGGTTGTAATATATATATATACACATGTGGATCAAACCTGCCACCTGGTTTCAGATTGTGACGCTCGTCTGTAGGACCTGAGAGAGAAGCAGAGACCACAGAATGCGTTATTGACAATTCCTTGGAGAGGCCTATGACAAAATTAACAAGAGAATCATTTCCCAAACTTGGCTACTGTGACATGTACCCTCCGGAGAAAAAGAAAAACTAATGGAAGACACTCAATTCAAGATTTGCCCGTTTCCCACTACTCCGTGGACGGTAGGGTGTGTGAAAAGCCTGGAATATACCCAAAGCAGACATGATGTGTTGCATTATTTCACCTGTGACATTTGTACCTTTGTTAGACTCAATTACTTCCGGTACCCCATATCTGCGGATTACCTCATTCATGAGCTTCTGTACGGTTACCTGCTTATTTACTTTGGTAACAGAGTAGGTCTCCAACCTGAAAAGAAATCAACAACAAGCACATATTCATGCTTCCCAACAAGTAGGAGCTGAGTGTAGCCAATTTGCAATCCCTGAAATGGGTAGAGTGGTCTAGGCAAGCGTTATGTGGCAAATTTACTTCTGCCCTGTTGCTTACGGCAAAGATCATGCAAAATTGGTCAAGTGATGCAGCAACTACAGAAAACCAAGGAGCCACCCGTCCTTGTTCAAGCGTTGACATCATTACTGCTTTGAACGGGGTGTTGGATGAGGCAAGCATCGCCACCATGCTGAAGGAGGTGCTAGAAGGCCTGGAGTACCTGCATAAGAACGGCCAGATCCTCAGGGATGTTAGGGCTGGAAACATCCTCCTGGGTGAAGACGGCTCAGTGCAGATCGCAGATTTTGGCGTCAGCGCGTTTCTAGCCACAGGAGGCAACATTATCAGGAATAAAGTCAGAAAGACCCTTGTGGGCACGCTATGCCGGACGGCACCGGAGGTGACGGAGCAGGCCAGAGGACACGACCTCAAGGCGGACATCTAGACCCCCGGTAGGTGTGTCTTTCCGTGCATCAGCTGGGCCATCATGGGGCACAGGGACCGTGGTAGGTAAGTTCTGTTGACCGTCCCATTTCTGCTGCTCCCATATTTAGTCCATTTGTCTTTTTTTTTTTTTTTTTATTGCTGGCTTGTAACTGTAAAGTCCTTAGCATATCAATGTCCAAAATTTTAGCAAAGTCCAAAGTTTGTATCAAAGTCCAAGTTCATATCAAAGTAGTCAAAGTCCAAGGTTTATATCAAATTCTTCTTTTCTTCTTTTCTTCCACGGCTTCAGGGCCACTGCCTTCGCTGTGTGGTTTGTGATGGCGTTGCCTCTTGCTTCTCCGGTGTAGGAATTGGTGTGAGCTTTCCACTTTGTCACCGCTGCACCATTCTTAATTGGCTGTCCTGCTGAGGTAACAAGCTGTCTGGCCTTCCATGTTGGGCCGTAGTCATGAGCTATGCCAAATGCATACCGGGAGTCAGTGTAAATGTTTGCCGTCTTACCTTCTACCACTCCACACGCTTCAGTGAGGGCCTGTAACTCTGCTTCCTGTCCTGGGACATGCGGAGGCATTCTGCTTTTAGGACATCTTGTCGCGTGATCACTGCATATCCAGCGTGGAGTCGTCAATTACCCTGGTACCATCTACAAAAACAACTCAGAATATACATTATTAACAAGGGCTTTCAGTTAACATTTATTATGGCCACCTGTTCTGGCAACATGATGGCTTCCATTAGTAAACTTACAGCTTTTCTATTCTTGATGGAGGAAACACAAAAGGCTTAGTGATACATTGAGGTAACTATTTGGGTCAGGAGTACATAAAAAAGTAAATCATCAACATATTACAAGAGGGTGGTGCCCTCGGGAATTGGCCAGGCGTCTAATATCAGCTTCATGCATCTGGTAAACTGGTTTTGGGCTATTCTGTGCCCCTTATGGCAGCACTGTCCAACAGTACTGCTTTCCTCTGAAAATAAATGCAAACAAATACTGACAGTCTGGCTGGCCCTTTAAACTCTTTCTTTTTAACGGGGAACAAAAGGGGTATTTGACTGGGAAGACACATTTCTTAAGGGCTTTAAGTTAACACAAAGAAGAGACAATGTCTGCAATTGCATCCTCCTGGACATGTGCCAGGGAGTACTGACGGACCAAGGGGGCTAAGAGCTTGGTCCTCTGCGTACGTAAAAATGAGGACAGGTAGAGGTGTCGCTTGGTCTGCTGCCATCCGACATAAGGTCGGGTGACTTTCAGACCCGGGGTGTATACGAGCCTCACCGGACAGGTGAAGTTTGATACAACATCCCAAGGGTCCCATCACGCAATTCTCAATACGCTTTCAGGACCTTCCAGCACAAGGAAGTGCGTGAGCATCGTGACCCTTTAAACATTACCTCAAGCGGTTCAGTTTCCGCCAGCTGAATTGGCACTTCTGAACCCCTTGCACCGATTACCGCTAGACAATCAGGCTGGTATTCTATTTCAAATAGATCATAACCTTATTGTAAAAAGGAAAAAGAAAAAAAATTAAAAATTTAAAAATAGCTGACCTGCAATACCTAGATCACCTATATCTTCTCTCCCCCCCCCCTTTGAACTAGGGTACTTAATTGGGAGAGTAACCGAGTTCAAAGTAGTAGCAACAGTGAGAAGAATGACAAGAGCACATTGTAGCTGGATTTGACGGGCCAGAAATAAGTGCTTGGGTTGCACTTGCGTGTATATGCTCCGGATGTCATGGGGGGGTGAGGACCACTAGGGGTAGTTCAATACCAACTCCGAAGATTTGTTAACCATTGCCTGTACTGCTGCCACCGCACAAACACACGAGGGAGCTGCTTCAGAGGTGAGAGAGAAAAGAATAATTGAAAGACAGTCATAGAGTGGTTGCATAAGTAGGGAAGCCGAGTGCATTCATGGTCGGCAGTATGAAACAAGGCCCAGAAAGGTGCGGGGTTTGGCAACGCATATAGGTACAGGTATGGCCGGGACAGCAGCCTTTTGTTCCTATGTCAGATGTCCAGTTCCTTGGCCTAAACAGTGACCCAGGAGAACAACCTTAGTTTTGCAGAACTGGAGTTTGTCTTTAGAGGCTTTACAGACATTTTCTGCAAGAAAAATTAACTGTGAAATTGTGGCCTGTTGGCAGGCTTCCAGATTATCAGCACACAGCACCTACATCACACAGCGCCGACAGCACACAGCACCTACATCACACAGCGCTGACAGCACACAGCGCCTACATGCGGTAGGTGGCTGACTGACCCTTCAGCGTCTTTTCTGGACTGGAAAAAGAGGGGTGTTTGTTGGAGCAGTTAGTTTACAAAACTCTTCTGAACCGGCACCGTAAGATATCAGTGCCAATAATAGAGACATGAATATTCTACAAACATCTATCCACATTGAAAATTTACATTCTGCATATGCAGAAGGGGGGGAGAAAAACTTGTATCCCCAGTCAATATCTGCATCACACATCTTACATTTATCATAGTCTGAACACGGGTCATTAACTCTCATCCATCCATGCGGTCAAGTCTGTCTCTCTCTCATTCAAATGTTAGTAAGAGTTCACACAGGACGTAACGCGTATGATGCAACTGTCCTTATCTTGCAAACAAATGCATTCAATCACTACCACCTCTCCTGTCTGTAATACCAGAGAAGTATACCACATTCCACAGCACTAATATTTCCCATAAAAGGAACACACATTTAGCAATTATGCACACGTCCGACCAGTCACAGAACTGACATTTACACAAAGAACAGCAAAAACAGATTCACTGGATTCATTTTGGGTTCTATTCTAGTCAAGCAAACTTAATTAATTGTCCAGTGTTCTCCGCTCTAACTCTCAAGGCCAAAGATTAGAGCGAAGAGAAAAACAAAGGGAAGGGGGGAGGACCTGCTCCGGCCTAGCTGCGGCTTCTAATAGATCAAGCATTAACCCTCTATGTACTCCTATATATTTATATATCTATATATATTATCACATATTGACCCTCTCCTTCCGACCTTTCTTCTCAGCAGTATCTGACTTATGAGGAATGGACAACACGTACAGCAATGACACAATGTTATGACATTAAAACATACAGGACAAACAGCACGGTGGTTAATTGTCACATAATTGTCTGCAGACTCTGCATGAACTTGCTTCATGTCATAGGGGGACACAGACTAGAGGATTCCCTTTCTCCTCCATTTTTCCCCCTTGCAAAGTGGAAAAGATTTTTCCAGCAACAACTACATTCATGGGAAATTTTAAGCACAGACCTACTTGGGATGGGGGTGCTAAACACAGACTGCAGAACAGATAATCGGGAGGAGGCTGTTTGCAGGCGGGATGAGGGGACTTGAATGTTTCTCTGCAAAATTCAGAAAAGGCACTCGTCATTGCAGTTCAAAGAATTGGCATGCTGGGTAAAAACATACATAGATGGGAGTTCAGAGGCCAGCTCATTTCTGCTGCGGAGCTAAGATGACGTCTGAGCGGCAGCTGAAGGTATTGTTACAACAGATGCTAAAATGGCCGCTGGGCTATGGCTGGCACTGAAATGGCCACCGAAGGTGTGGCCTGACTGGGCGATGGTGACGGGAGGGTCCAGGAATACTACATACTAGACACGTATCAAGATATATCGACTGGTATTGGCCCCAATAACAACACGGTCATCTAGGGGCAGGGCAAAGGGAGAAAAACATCATCCATGACACAGCCGGGGCGGTGCCCTCAGATGTTAAAGAAGGACTGCCTTTCTTTGTCTTCAACTTGAAACTGCAATTATCTTACTTCAACTTTACATTACTTATTGAATCTACATACTACCAACTGTGTATGCCTAGCCCTATGCTCAATGACACATTGGGAAGTTTATCTCTAAGTGCCTGAGCCTTTTGCTCAGTGACTATACCAACAGTTTCACATACTCCTTCCCTCCTCTACATGACACCAAGTGGACAGGATCAAACAGACCACTGTCAGGGACCTTAATTTAAACATGTTCCGAAACTAAACTCTGAGCCGTCTCTCAACCGGGAGTCCGAAGCCGTATGCTCAATCACGTGATCGTACTTGTCACGTCCGATGCCGTCTGCTCAATCACTCCCTGAGAAGTATGCTCAATAAACTAAACCTCGAAGCCGTCTCTCAACCGGGATCTGCAGTCCCTGAGAAGTATGCTCGATAAACTAAACCCTCGAAGCCGTCTCTCAACCGGGATCTGCAGTCCCTGAGAAGTATGCTCGATAATACAATTTATAACGTCCTAAAAGATTCTGTCCCCTGGTGTCATAGACCACCCAAGACCTGAGGTAAACTTCTTTACCGATGACAACTATGATGTCAAACATCAAACATCCGACTGACCTAGGAGTCTGTCAATCAACTGAGCCAAAACAGACCAACGGCAGACATCATATGATAAATATGACACTTACCGGGCTGTGTGTGAGGTTGATCAGTCCTCTGGTTTGGCACAGTGGATATATGTTCTCCCAGTCCGATGTCGTCGTCCGATGAGTGACACAAGAGTCAAGGGTAAATCCTGCCGACTACGCCAACTGTTAAGGACCGTTACACATGACCGGTCACATTAACCTTTCAAGCCTTGGGTTCCAAATTAGTTCATACCTGGATGCATCAGAGAGGCCAAAAACTATGATTTATAGTAATTAGCTCTCACAGATATGTAGAGATGGGCCGCGGCAAGTATATACAGCCCACTCTGCTTAAGGCGCGTACACTCACTGAATCTTTATTGACTGAGTATATTTCTTAATACAGGAAAGCAATACGTCATTAGTCACGAGGTTAATCTTATTGGGTTAGAAAAAACATCAAGAATCATGCACTGTTTAGTGAGAATATATTTATGTTCTCAAGCTTCAGCGTTATCTCGTCCTCCCTGGTCCTCCCTTTGTTATTCAACTCGCTGTAGTACAGTCAGTTCCCTTGTCCAAGTTTTTCTGAAAGTGTGGGAAGACTTTTCCTGATAAGAACTGTTGTCCAGACTTGGTTCTCATGAAAAAGAACAGAGAGAGACACATCATTACGCATTGCACCGAATCTCCTGCTGTAAAGCTATTTCTGCTTGAATAATTGTTTCACTACACACAAGCTTATTTACATCTTATAATGCTCCATTTTGTATCTAGCGGCCATTTTGAGACAGATTCTTCCATTTTATGAGCCTGTACTTTCTCACATTATAGATACTCAGATTCTCTAAATTATTTTTCAGGTGGACGTGTAAGATCCTTCCATTTGAATCGTGCCACTGATCTTCTACCGTTAGACCTGCCCCCCCTCCTAATTAGTAATAGTACTCCCCCTTTGAATGCACCGCGGGTGATCCATAGATCTCCCCTACCCATAATTTTCGCATGCGAAAATATTCTTTTTCGGTTAAGTGTGTCTCCTGGAGTAGTGCAATGTCAACTTTTAGGCGCTTTAAGTGTCGCAAGACTAGCGACCGTTTTTGTGGGGATCTAAGTCCCTTCACGTTCCAGGAAATGATTTGCATATTATCTATTTAAATTTATATTATACTTGTACTGTAGTTCACCTATATATTTATTAGAGATGAGCAAGCACCAAAATGCTCGGGTGCTCGTTACTCGGAACGAACTTTTCGCGATGCTCGAGGGTTCGTTTCGAATAACGAACCCCATTGAAGTCAATGGGCGACCCGAGCATTTTTGTATTTCGCTGATGCTCGCTAAGGTTTTCATGTGTGAAAATCTGGGCAATTCAACAAAGTGATGGGAACGACACAGCAACGGATAGGGCAGGCGAGGGGCTACGTGTTGGGCTGCATCTCAAGTTCACAGGTCCCACTATTAAGCCACAATAGCGGCAAGAGTGGGCCCCCCCCCTCCCAAAAACTTTTACTTCTGAAAAGCCCTCATTAGCATGGCATACCTTTGCTAAGCACCACACTAGCTACAACAAAGCACAATCACTGCCTGGATGACACTCCGCTGCCACTTCTCCTGGGTTACATGCTGACCAACCGCCCCCCCTCCCCCCCACAGCGCACACCAAAGTGTCCCTGCGCAGCCTTCAGCTGCCCTCATGCCACACCACCCTCATGTCTATTTAGAAGTGCGTCTGCCATGAGGAGGAACCGCAGGCACACACTGCAGAGGGGTTGGCACGGCTAGGCAGCGACCCTCTTTAAAAGGGGCGGGGCGATAGCCCACAATGCTGTACAGAAGCAATGAGAAATAGAATCCTGTGCCACCGCCATCAGGAGCTGCACACGTGGGCATAGCAATGGGGAACCTATGTGCCACACACTATTCATTCTGTCAAGGTGTCTCTGCATGCCCCAGTCAGACTGGTAATATGTACCTTAACAGTAACCGCGTTGGTGGTAATGTGGTGGTGACTGCGGACCTAGTAGCGCGGTTTTATTTTGTTGGTTTTCGGAATGTGGCCAGGATTAAGTGGGCCGTGGCGGGGGGATGGTGGGGGGGCTCTCTTGTAGTGTCGGTAAAGGTGAAATTCTTGGACTGCCACCAGACGAACCAATGCAAAGGCATTTGCCAAGAATGTTTTCCCTGTTGGAGGAGGAGGGGGATGTTTTTGAGGCACTACGTGTCCTCTCCACGTGTCCGTGGTTATATGCACCTTAACAGTAACCGCGTTGGTGGGAAATGGCCTCGCCGCCATCATGTCTTTGGGAAGCCTCTGTTTCCACACCCCAGAGACATACCATTAGCAGCGGTATAGGCAGAGCCCATAATTCGTAACATTTCAGCCGTAGCATTAGGACAGGCCCCACTAACATATCACTAGCAGCATTATAGGAGGAGCGCAGTCTTCGTTCCATGTCAGCAATAGTAGCACTCAAGACAGGCCCCAGTAACAATTCCGAAGCAGCAGTATAGCGGGAGCGCAGTCTTCGTTCCATGTCAGCAATAGTAGCACTCAAGACAGGCCCCAGTAACAATTCCGAAGCAGCAGTATAGCGGGAGCGCAGTCTTCGTTCCATGTCAGCAATAGTAGCACTCAAGACAGGCCCCAGTAACAATTCTGAAGCAGCAGTATAGTGGGAGCGCAGTCTTAGTTCCATTTCAGTAGCCTTAGTATAGCCAAGGCCCAAGTTACATTTATGTAGCTAAAGTGTAGGCCAACCCCACACACACTTCTGTACCATGAGTGCAGGCGAAGAACATACAAATTGCTATGATTACACTGTAGGTGAGGGCCCCAAAAAATTGGTGTACCAACAGTACTGAAGTACCTCATGAAAATTTGGCCATGCCCAACCAAGATGGCAGGTGAAACCCATTAATCGCTTTGGTTAATGTGGCTTAAGTGGTAACTAGGCCTGGAGGCAGCCCAGTTTAACGAAAAATTGGTTCAAGTTAAAGTTTCAACGCTTTTAAGAGCATTGAAACATATAAAAATTGTTTCGAAAAATTAGATGAGTGAGCCTTGTGGCCCTAAGAAAAATTGCCCGTTCAGCGTGATTACGTGAGGTTTCAGGAGGAGCAGCAGGAGGAGGAGGAGGATGAATATTAGACACAGATTGATGAAGCAGAAATGTCCCCGTTTTGGATGGTGAGAGAGAACGTAGCTTCCATCCGCGGGTGCAGCCTACGTATTGCTTACGTATCGCTGCTGTCCGCTGGTGGAGAAGAGAAGTCTGGGGAAATCCAGGCTTTGTTCATCTTGATGAATGTTAGCCTGTCGGCACTGTTGGTTGACAGGCGGGTACGCTTATCTGTGATGATTCCCCCAGCCGCACTAAACACCCTCTCCGACAAGACGCTAGCCGCAGGACAAGGAAGCACCTCCAGGGCATACAGCGCTAGTTCAGGCCACGTGTCCAGCTTCGACACCCAGTAGTTGTAGGGGGCAGAGGCGTCACCGAGGATGGTCGTGCGATCGGCTACGTACTCCCTCACCATCCTTTTACAGTGCTCCCGCCGACTCAGCCTTGACTGGGGAGCGGTGACACAGTCTTGCTGGGGAGCCATAAAGCTGGCCAGGCCCTTAAAGACTATTGCACTGCCTGGGCTGTACATGTTGCTCAATCTACGCACCTCCCCTGCTACCTGGCCCTCGGAACTGCGCCTTCTGCCACTACCGCTGTCGGATGGGAATTTTACCATCAGCTTGTCCACCAGGGTCCTGTGGTATAGCAACACTCTCGAACCCCTTTCCTCTTCGGGAATGAGAGTGGGAAGGTTCTCCTTATAGCGTGGGTCGAGCAGTGTGTACACCCAGTAATCCGTAGTGGCCAGAATGCGTTGAATGCGAGGGTCACGAGAAAGGCATCCTAACATGAAGTCAGCCATGTGTGCCAGGGTACCTGTACGCAACACATGGCTGTCCGCACTAGGAAGATCACTTTCAGGATCCTCCTCCTCCTCCTCCTCCTCCTCCTCCTCCTCAGGCCATACACGCTGAAATGATGACAGGCAAGCAGCATGGGTACCGTCAGCAGTGGGTCAAGCTGTCTCTTCCCCCTCCTCCTCATCCTCCTCATGCTCCTCCTCCTCCTCCTCCTGAACGCGCTGAGATATAGACAGGAGGGTGCTCTGACTATCCAGTGACATACTGTCTTCCCCCGGCTCGGTTTCCGAGCGCAAAGCGGCTGCCTTTATGGTTTGCAGGGAACTTCTCAAGATGCATAGCAGAGGAATGGTGACGCTAATGATTGCAGCATCGCCGCTCACCACCTGGGTAGACTGCTCAAAGTTTCCAAGGACCTGGCAGATGTCTGCCAACCAGGCCCACTCTTCTGAAAAGAATTGAGGAGGCTGACTCCCACTGCGCCGCCCATGTTGGAGTTGGTATTCCACTATAGCTCTACGCTGCTCATAGAGCCTAGCCAACATGTGGAGCGTAGAGTTCCACCGTGTGGGCACGTCGCACAGCAGTCGGTGCACTGGCAGATTAAAGCGATGTTGCAGGGTGCGCAGGGTGGCAGCGTCCGTGTGGGACTTGCGGAAATGTGCGCAGAGCCGGCGCACCTTTACGAGCAGGTCTGACAAGCGTGGGTAGCTTTTCAGAAAGCGCTGAACCACCAAATTAAAGACGTGGGCCAGGCATGGCACGTGCGTGAGGCTGCCGAGCTGCAGAGCCGCCACCAGGTTACGGCCGTTGTCACACACGACCATGCCCGGTTGGAGGCTCAGCGGCGCAAGCCAACGGTCGGTCTGCTCTGTCAGACCCTGCAGCAGTTCGTGGGCCGTGTGCCTCCTATCTCCTAAGCTGAGTAGTTTCAGCACGGCCTGCTGACGCTTGCCCACCGCTGTGCTGCCACGCCGCCTGACACCGACTGCTGGCGACGTCCTGCTGCTGCTGACACATCTAGATTGCGAGACAGAGGTTGAGGAGGAGGAGGAGGAGGAGGGTGCTTTAGTGGAAGAAGCATACACCGCCGAACATACCACCACCGAGCTGGGGCCCGCAATTCTGGGGGTGGGTAGGACGTGAGCGGTCCCAGGCTCTGACTCTGTCCTAGCCTCCACTAAATTCACCCAATGTGCTGTCAGGGAGATGTAGTGGCCCTGGCCGCCTGTGCTTGTCCACGTGTCCGTAGTTAAGTGGACCTTGCCACTAACCGCATTGGTGAGGGCGCGTACAATGTTGCGGGAGACGTGGTCGTGCAGGGCTGGGACGGCACATCGGGAAAAGTAGTGGCAACTGGGAACTGAGTAGCGCGGGGCCCCCGCCGCCATCATAGCTTTGAAGGACTCCGTTTCCACAACCCTATACGGCAGCATCTCAAGGCTGATAAATTTGGCTATGTGGACGGTTAACGATTGAGAGTGCGGGTGCGTGGCGGCGTACTTGCACTTGCGCTCCAACAGTTGCGCTAGCGACGGCTGGACGGTGCGGTGCGAGACATTGCTGGATTGGGCCGAGGACAGCGGAGGTGAGGGTGTGGGTGCAGGCCATGAGACGGTCGTGCCTGTGTCCTGAGAGGGGGGTTGTATCTCAGTGGCAGGTTGGGGCACAGGGGGAGAGGCAGCGGTGCAAACCGGAGGCGGTGAACGGCCTTCGTCCCACCTTGTGGGGTGCTTGGCCATCATATGTCTGCGCATGCTGGTGGTGGTCAGGCTGTTGGTGGTGGCTCCCCGGCTGATCTTGGCGCGACAAAGGTTGCACACCATTGTTCGTCGGTCGTCAGGCGTCTCTGTGAAAAACTGCCAGACCTTAGAGCACCTCGGCCTCTGCAGGGTGGCATGGCACGAGGGGGCGCTTTGGGAAACACTTGGTGGATTATTCGGTCTGGCCCTGCCTCTACCCCTGGCCACCGCACTGCCTCTTGCAACCTGCCCTGCTGCTGCCCGTGCCTCCCCCTCTGAAGACCTGTCCTGTGTAGGCGTTGCACACCAGGTGGGGTCAGTCACCTCATCTTCCTGCTGCTCTTCCTCCGAATCCTCTGTGCGCTGCTCCCTCAGACTTACTGCCCTTACTACTACCTCACTGCAAGACAACTGTGTCTCATCGTCATCGTCCTCCTCACCCACTGAAAGGTCTTGAGACAGTTGCCGGAAGTCCCCAGCCTCATCCCCCGGACCCCGGGAACTTTCCAATGGTTGGGCATCAGTGACGATAAACTCCTCTGGTGGTAGAGGAACCACTGCTGCCCAATCTGAGCAGGGGCCCGAGAAAAGTTCCTGGGAGTGTTCCCGCTCCTGAGCATGTGTCATTGTAGTGGAGTGAGGAGGCTGGGAGGAAGGAGGAGCAGTAGACAGAGGATTCGGATTTGCAGCACTGGACGGCGCAGAACTGTGGGTGGATGATAGCTTGCTCGAAGCACTTTCTGCCATCCAGGACAGGACCTGCTCACACTGCTCATTTTCTAATAAAGGTCTCCCGCGTGGACCCATTAATTGGGCGATGAATGTGGGGACACCAGAAATGTGCCTCTCTCCTAATCGCGCAGCAGTCGGCTGCGACACACCTGGATCAGGAGCTCGGCCTGTGCCCACACCCTCACTTGGCCCTCCGCGTCCTCGGCCGCGTCCACGTCCTCTAGGCCTATCCCTACCCCTCAGCATGCTGTATTACCAGTGATTTGATTTCCCAGGCAGGAAATAAATTGGCGCAAGCCTGCAGGCCAAATATAATTTTTTCGCTTTTTTGCAAAGGGAAGGCCCTACTGCGTATATTCAATGAACAATAACTTTTATAACTGTGGTGTGGCCCTGAAAAAGTGTCACACAACTTTAGTGTAGCAGAGTTATTAACTCTGGCAGAGCAGGTATTTGCCAGTCAGGAAAGACAATGGCGCAAGCCTGCAGTAAACCGTAGCTGGTTGCGTTTGATTTTTGTACGTTCTCCACGCAGCACACACGTACACGGAGACCTTAGGACTGACACAGGCAGGCCAAATATAATTTTTTCGCTTTTTTGCAAAGGGAGGGCCCCACTGCGGATATTCAATGAACAATACGTTTAATAACTGTGGTGTGGCCCTGAAAAAGTGTCACACAACTTTAGTGTAGCAGAGTTATTAACTCTGGCAGAGCAGGTATTTGCCAGTCAGGAAAGACAATGGCGCAAGCCTGCAGTAAACCGTAGCTGGTTGCGTTTGATTTTTGTACGTTCTCCACGCAGCACACACGTACACGGAGACCTTAGGACTGACACAGGCAGGCCAAATATAATTTTTTCGCTTTTTTGCAAAGGGAGGGCCCCACTGCGGATATTCAATGAACAATAACTGTGTTGTGGCCCTGCCTACACAATTCTGTCCCTGTAGTATCAATGGAGGGTGCAATGCTCTGCACAGATGATTTTTTGAAAAAAAAAAAAATGCAACACTGTTAACAGCAGCCAGCACAGTACTGCACACGGTTAAATTTGGCCCTAGAAAGGACCGTTGAGGTTCTTGAAGGCTACACTCACTCCTAACACTCTCCCTGCCTAAGCACCACTTCTGTCCCTAATACCGGGTGCAATGCTCTGCACTGCCGATTTTGAGAAAAAAAAATAAAAATTTTCCACTGCTAACAGCAGCCTGCACACACGTAGATGTGGCCCTAAGAAGGACCGTTGGGGTTCTTGAAGCCTACACTCACTACAAACACTCTCCCTACAGCAACTCCAATAGAACAGCACTTTCCCTCACTAACTCACACGGCATCTGAGCCGAGCCGCGGGAGGGGCCGATTTTTATACTCGGGTGACATCTGATCGCCCCAGCCACTCACAGCAGGGGGGTGGTATAGGGCTTGAACGTCACAGGGGGAAGTTGTAATGCCTTCCCTGTCTTTCAATTGGCCAGAAAAGCGCGCTAACGTCTCAGAGAGGAAACTGAAAGTAACCAGAACACCGCGTGGTACTCGTTACGAGTAACGAGCATCCCGAACACCCTAATATTCGCACGAATATCAAGCTCGGACGAGTACGTTCGCTCATCTCTAATATTTATCAATTTCAAATCAAACTTTTAACACCAAATGAGAGCTCTATATGTATATATAGAAACAAAGGGAAAAAAAAAAAAAGAGAGAAGACAAAACAAAAAACAAAACCAGAGCTATCAGCTAATAAAGTATCACTCCGCTGTTAACACGGCGTAGTGATATAAAAGAAATGAAAATGCGGTCTCTTTTGGGGGGAGATGTATTGCCTGTACCCAAAAAAGAGAATGCATAAGCGACTTCCCTCAATTCCACTTTGTGAGTCGCGTTAACAAACTATCTAGGGATTCCGCTCCGGACTCTTACTCTTAGTACCTTTTATGTGCCCCCCATAGTATCTCTAATCTTTTCAAACAGCATTTCTATCCTTACTTTCTACATTTTTACATTCAGTCTCTCTTTTTCTATACTTACGATCAACGGTGGACCCTGGGAGTCGGGACCCTAATTAGGCACTTGCATGGTACCTTGCACCAGTGGTGCGACTTAACTTTTGGAGTGCTGCTGTGACTCCCTTATTTTA
Source organism: Eleutherodactylus coqui (assembly GCF_035609145.1). Classification (NCBI taxonomy): domain Eukaryota; kingdom Metazoa; phylum Chordata; class Amphibia; order Anura; family Eleutherodactylidae; genus Eleutherodactylus; species Eleutherodactylus coqui. The sequence continues at coordinate 391,010,501 of NC_089837.1, forward strand.
TTTACAACAGACCAACAAAGAATCATATATTCTTGTTTAGAAGTTATAATTGTACTTTTCATATTTGTTCTCCTTTTTGCTTGGCTCTTGCAGGAAAAATGATAAAATGACTATACCTCAATGCATATTTATTATAGCTGCTCTTCCATTATTACCTTTATAATAGAAGTCTTTAGGCAGTGGAACATCTAGTGATGAAATTGGTTTAGTGCTAACTTTCCCATGGTATGAAGTCTACGGGAGCATCCTATCAGATCCATACTTTTCCACTATATAGCAGCAAATATAGTGCTTGCAGCTCCATAATACAAAGCCACAGGGGCTCTGTGGGCCTCTCTAAAAGCTCTGTGCACATGACTCTACCTTGGTCCATTTTCAGATGACTATGATATGGGCAGATTTTTGCATCCGTATTACAGATGAATTTCTTGGCCCGACTGCTGGTCTACTGACCCAAACTCACAGCATCATAGATCCCTATAATGTTGTGAGTTTAGGTCAGTAGACCCATGGTCTGGCTGAGTCACTCAACTGTAATACAGGCATAAAAACACAACCATAGATAATAATTTTATATTTCATTATTTATATTTTTGGGCATTTGTGCAATCAGTACGTTCTAAACTGTGAACTCCTTTAATATCAATATTGGCTTTTGTGCAGTGATTATATGATGTTTCCCATTCCTTAATTTACTCATGTATGTTCCATTGCTTAGTGTTTTACTTTTCAGAAGATTAAGCTAAATTATTGGTCTTATATGTTTTGCATAGATTTGTATATATTTTCTTTCCATGCAAATAGATCGAACATAACATAATACAAGCTCATATTCTGCAACTAGAAATAAAAGGCTGGAGTATCAGTATGATTAGTTTATTTAACAAGGTGGACTGTTTCATTTGTTTTTCCAGTTCTTTTCTTCCTCAGTAATCCTCTGCACAAGAAAAGAAATAAGTTACTATGGCACTTAAATAAAAAGCTTCACCTAACAATGACTGTATAGTCAACAATTGTAAAGGTTAGTATTTATTGCAATATTACTGTTTGAATAACCTTATTCTATAATATGTAAATACAGGAATATAAAACATATTAGTACATGAGAAAATGGAGTCATTACTCGTGTCTACCAGTCAGGTTGCTGCCTTCATTTCCAGAAAGACCACCGTACAATGAGAGCTATTATTGGGCTTTTATCTTAACCGTTTTTATAAATCTCCGCAATACTCTTTGTTTGCGGCCACACTAGGCAAAGTCCCCTGGTGCACGCACCGACTCATGACTGACTCCTAGGGTAACGTCAAATTGTGACATTTTCTGGGCAGACTGTATTTGCAGGGTGGTTTGCCATTGCCTTCCCAGTCATTTTTACCACCCACCAAGCTGGGTACTCATTTTACCAACCTCAGAAAGATGGAAGGCTGAGTCAAACTTGAGTCGGCTACCTGACCCCAAAAGGCATTCAACCGGCAACCTTCAGGTCATGAGCAAGAGCATTTCTGCTGCCCTAATATTCTGTGCCACACGAGGCTCATTGCAGAAAAACTAGAGAACTACAAATAACATTATGTCTAAATTGTGACAATAGATGCCTGATTATGGATAACTGAGCCTTGCCAGCAATGCCAGATTATTTATCAAATACCAGCAAATCCTGATAGACCACATTGAATTTAAAGAGCACATGCACTTTCACTTTGGAGCACACCTGCTCCTACTCCATCAGCTGTTTTTGGCTCCTTCCGACAGCTGAAGACGGATCTATAGATGTGCTATATAAATGATACATGGAGCCATCTTCAGCTGTCAGAAGGAGCCAAAAATCGCCAACAGAGCCGGAGTACTCCAAAGTAAAAGTGCAGGTACTTTTTAACAGGGTCTGTTGAGACCCTAATGGGGTTTAGGTATTTTTGACAGAAAAATAAAGCACTACAAAAGTAGTGGATGCTTGGGAACAAAGTTTCAGCAAAAATGGCAGCTTGTAGAACTGGTATTCTTGCGCCCAAAAATCCCAATCCTCTGCCCAGCACACATGCGCTGTATGGTTTATGCTAGTGGGGCAAATGGTATTTGCGAGGTATATGAGAGGTGAACGCTGCTCAGTGCTATCGGCATATTTGGGTACTGGGCAGAGCATTAGGCTATTTTGTGGTGCATGTGTACGAGTTCTCAAAGCCATGTCCTGTTTTGTGAATAGGGGATTACTGGTTGGGAGTCAGCGAACCCCCAGTGATGTGTATAGAAAATGAGCGTCTAGTTATATAAATAGTAAATGCCAGTTTGTATTGATGTGCTGACCATGGCTCCGGATGGAACACTATCTGGATACACCTGTTTGACCTCTTGCCACGGGAAAGATACATATAAGTGATTTGTTATCTTCAGGAGGTTTGTATTATTTTCTTTTCTGTGGATACTTTAGTTTTTTCCATAATACTTTTATTATCTGCCCCCCTGGAAGGAGCACATTGGGCTAGGACCATTTGACATTAACATACTGTTTGCATGGCATTGCCATAGGATGTCATTGCTTTTACATATCACATCTTTGTATCCATGATTCATGGGATATTTATTTGTGCATTATATCTTATGTATTGGAGCAAGTTGATATTAGTATATTGGTTGACCTTGCTGTAGGATGTAATTCTTTTGCATATCATATTACTGTATCCATGGCTGATGGGTTATCAATTTGTATATTATATTTTATAATTATATTTCTCCTTAGGTTGATGTTAGGACTCCTTTTCTGTTTTCCCCCAGTATGCACTGTTTACATTGTTTATTTGGGACATCTGTATTTTTTGTATTTACATCTTGGTAATCTTTGCCCATTTTTTTAATTAACATTTAGGGTATACTAGGGTGCTTTTAGGGTAAGGTTCCAGTACGGAGTCACTCTTATCAGGGCAGACACCCCGTCTCAGCACAGGAGAAGAGTAGGGTATGTGGGTCAGGATAGACTTATGTTCTGCCCTGGTCTATATTATATAGGTTGACTTTAACTATTGTCGTATCTCCGTATGCACTGCAGATTATCAATGTGTTAGCCTTCCCTACCAACTTTTGTGTTTTTGAATTTTCTGTAGCATTTATTTACAATCTTTCTGCAGGGTTATTTTATGGTGATTTGACTTGTGTAATAAAGGTAAAATAGTGTTTTTGAAGTTTAAGCAAGGATTTCTTGTTCTCTGGTAGTGATACACTCACAACCTGGGCACCATAATGCAAGGAGTTCTGGGTGGTGATGCTGCGGCCTCTGACTGTCTGCAGTGGTCACCTAGCTTCCACAGTAAACACAGACGGGAAGAGCCATGAGAGCCATCGTGCATTGTGCCATTTACCGGGGTAGAAGTGAGGTGATTATTGCTGCTTTTGTTATTTTAGCTCATGGCCAAATGTTTTAAAAACATTTTTGTAATGGGACAACCCCTTTAAGTTGCTCCAAAAGCCAATGTGGAGAACACAGTCCACAGATTGTGTAGCTATCAACATGTCATCACTATTGAAGGACAACAGGAAACAGTGAAGTACATCACTAACCAGCAGTGAAGGAACTGCACTGGATATAAAAGATAAAAAGTTGCTTCAACTGCTGCTACTTGTGACCATAGATATTGAACCTATGTGTATAAACAGCTAGGTAGATGGAGGTATCAGAATCTGAAGGTGGAGAGGGGGCCTGAGGTGTTAACACAATAGCAAGATTCAAGATATTCAATTATTATAACTATACTTTGCAAATGGAGAGATCATGTCCTTTAACTTTGCATTATATTTAAGTTTATTAAAAAGGGGACACAGAGCTCATTTTATAATAGGCATACTTTTCTTCTTTATTCCACCTCATGTTTGTCATACATTAAGGCCGCCTGCAGACAGCCAGGTCGGATACGGCTGCGAAAATTCTCGCTGCGGGACCCGACCCGAGCCCCTGCAGAGAGCAGTGCATACTCACCTGCTCCCGCGGCTCTGGCTGTTTGATGTGCCGGCTGCCGCAGACCGGAGCCGGTGGCCAGGGGGTGAGAGCATGCCGCGATTTGTTCCACAGGCGGAAATTCCGCGGGAAATCCCGCCACGATATTTCCACCTGCCTGCAGGCGGCAGTAAACTATGATTTTACATCAGAGAAAGGTGCAAGTCCATAATAAACCATCGTAAGTTGTTTACCCACCCCCCTTTTTTGTATACATATCTGTAATAAACATTGTGTACATCAACAGCTTGTGTTCGGAAACTTTTCTAGCACGTTTCATTTGATACATATCCCCGAGTAATCTCTATGGACATACAACATGCTTGCAGACCGCCGTGTAGAGAGATGTATGTAAGTAAATAAATGTTCTCTCTGTAGCCGTGGTCCATGAGTCATGAACCTAGCAACCTCATTTCAACATAATTAAGATATCCATTTAGAATACATTCTCTATGGAGAACCCTTAGAGCAATAAGTACATTCATCAGCCATCTGATTCAGCTAATGAGGAATTTGTCTATTTACAAACATAATCGTTCTATATAAGTAAAGTTTTGCGCAGAGCTGAGCTGTTCTGCATTCTCACCCGTTTCACCGGTGTTTTCTTTGCCAGCTTTGACGTCAACATGCTTTTTTTCTTCCTCTGACGTACTACCAGCTGTGTCAATAGATAACATTAAAAAAATCTTCAATGTATATATCACTGTAAAATCAAAGGCCAAAAATCTAGATTTTCTAATGATCCAGAACAATTGTTAAAAAGTCAATAACATAATAAATGTGGCTACTTAAAGGGGTTGTCCCGCGCCGAAAGGTTTTTTGTTTTTTTTTCAATAGGCCCCCCGTTCGGCGCGAGACAAACCCAATGCATGTGTTAAAAAAAAAAAAAGTTTAGTACTTACCCGAATCCCCGCGCTGCGGCGACTTCTTGCTTACCTTAGCAAGATGGCCGCCGGGATCTTCACCCATGATGCACCGCGGGTCTTCTCCCATGGTGCACCGTGGGCTCTGTGCGGTCCATTGCCGATTCCAGCCTCCTGATTGGCTGGAATCAGCACACGTGACGGGGCGGAGCTACAAGGACCAGCTCTCCAGCACGAGCGGCCCCATTCACCAGGGAGAAGACTGGACTGCGCAAGCGCTTCTAACCGGGCGATTAGATGCTGAAATTAGATGGCACCATGGAGACGAGGACGCTAGCAACGGAACAGGTAAGTGAATAACTTCTGTATGGCTCATAATTAATGCACGATGTACATTACAAAGTGCATTAATATGGCCATACAGAAGTGTATAACCCCACTTGCTTTCGCGGGACAACCGCTTTAAAGGGTTGTCTCAACATAGTATCCCCTGTACATATGCATTATTAGGACATATGAACGTCATAGAGCAGGGTCCTCTGCTCGGGGCCTCCCTCTATGTCCCAGAATTGAGGGCCGCTTAGTAAGAGCAGCTCTCATCTTGGTAGGCTTTCTGCTTTCTTATTACAGGAGAGTCATTCATGTGAATGGCCATGCTATAGAATTACATTTCCCCTACTGCAGACGCTGCTGGGAGATTTTCAGATTGGTCAGCTGTTTCCCATGGGTGCCAGAGTGGGACTGAGAGCGATCAGCTGATCACCCTGAGCCCCGCATTAACTACGGGATTGTGTATCGTGGCACATCCCTTCCAAAGGATCCAAAGAGTGTAGCAGCAATCATTTAAACAAAGGGTTTACAAAGCAGTGTCAACACCCTGTATGTTAGATTGAAAATACAAACATATGATGACATATCATTACATACTTTAGGGTAAGGACACTATACACCCAAAGTGTGGACACAATGCAACTTTAACCCCTTAAGGACATGGCCTATTTTGGGCTTAAGGACACAACGATTTTTGGCGGATTTTCATCTCCATTTTTCAAAAGCCATAACTTCTTTACTTTTCCGTCAACAAGGCCGTAAAAGGGCTTGTTTTTTGCGTGGCAAACTGTAGTTTTTGATGGTGCCACTTTTGGGTACATAGACTATATTGTAAAACTTTTATTATTTTTTTTTATGATAACATAGAGAGAAAACGCATCAATTCTGCCATAGATTTTTTTTTTTTTAATTTTTATACAGCATTAATCATGCAGCATAAATGACACAATACATTTTTTTCTGCGGGTTACAACGATAACAAAATTCTCAAATTTTTTTAGGTTTTTCCACTTCTCTGCAATAAAAACCCTTTTTTTGGAAATCTTTTTTTTTTTAAGTCACTGCATTCAAAGTCCTGTAACTTTTTTATTTTTCTATGTATTTTTTGTGAGACAAGCTGTAGTTTTTATTGGTGCCATTTTGGGGACTATACGGCTTTTTTGATCACTTTAATTGCATTTTTTGGGACGCAAAATGCCACAAAATTAGTTAATTTTTTAACGCTTTTTGCCGTGCAGAATAAAAAGTGTATTCAACTTATTGTACACATCGTTACGGACGCGTCGATACCAAATATGTGCCATTAAAGGTTTTTTTTAACCTTTTTTTATGCTAATATGAGAAAAAGCATAAAAAGGTTTTTTTTTACATTTTTCTTTTTTTTACTTTTCTTTTTTTTACACCATCTATGTCCCTCTGGGGGACATAAAGCACAGCACTGATGATCGCTGTGATAAGCCATGGTAGGAGTTCTGTCCTGCCATGCCTTATCGCTTATACAGCGATCCCAGGCACTGGCAACACAGGACGCCGGTATCTGGCGTCCTGTTGCCATGGCAACAGGCCGGGCTCTCTGCGATTCACAGAGGAAGCGCGCTCCCTCTTTGAACCCTTCCCATGCCGCGATCTACATAGATCGCGGCAGGGAAGGGGTTAACAGCGGGGTGGGGGGGCGCATCTCCGATGCACCCCCGCTGTTGCAGCGGGAGGCCGGCTATGACGGACAGCTGGCTCCCGCTGCGGGATAGCGCCAGATCTGTCATGATCTCGCGCTATCCCTATGACATAAGGGTACATTATTTTGCGGGAAGTACCCAGCTCCCATGACGTACCCTTACGTCATGGGGAGGGAAGGGGCTAAAGGGGTTTTCCAACAAAATATATGTGTAATTTATCCACAGGATGGTCATAAATGCGTGATTGCTGAGGGTTTGACCGATGGAAACCCCAGGGATCATAAGAGCATTGTACCCAGAGTCCTCATGGAGAAAAGAGCAGCAGTGTGGATGCTTGACCACTGCTCCATTCACTTCTACGGGAATTAAGGAGATAGCCGAGTGCATTCTAGCAGGCAGACCCTAGCAATCAAACATTTATCACCTATCCCATGAGAAAAGCCTTTAACTGATCCCTCCTTGTGCTGTAATTGTGGCTCTCATATACTTAAAGGGGTTGTCTCGCGGCAGCAAGTGGGTCTATACACTTCTGTATGGCCATATTAATGCACTTTGTAATGTACATTGTGCATTAAATATGAGCCATACAGAAGTTATTCACTTACCTGTTCCGTTGCTGGCGTCCCCGTTGCCATGGTTCCGTCTAACTTCGGTGTCTTCTTGCTTTTTTAGACGCGCTTGCGCAGATGCATCTTCTCCCTTCGGCTGGTCTTGGAAGCATCGGCGTTTTGGCTCCGCCCCCTTGTACGCATCCGGGAGGCTGGAACCGGCACACGTCATGGGGCGGAGCTACGCGATGATGCGTACAAGGGGGCGGAGCCAAAACGCCGATGCTTCCAAGACCAGCCGAAGGGAGAAGATGCATCTGCGCAAGCGCGTCTAAAAAAGCAAGAAGACACCGAAGTTAGACGGAACCATGGCAACGGGGACGCCAGCAACGGAACAGGTAAGTGAATAACTTCTGTATGGCTCATATTTAATGCACAATGTACATTACAAAGTGCATTAATATGGCCATACAGAAGTGTATAGACCCACTTGCTTTCGCGAGACAACCCCTTTAACAGGAGCTGCTGTACTCTTATAACACAGTGATGGCGCAGACTCAAGAGCAGTGTCTGTGCATTCACTTGCAGGCACTAATGGTAATATACAGCTAGCAACCAGCACTATTGGCCAGGATTAGCAAACAATGCTAACCACGTTATCTAAGGGGTTAACAATGGGGACTTCCAGTCACAGCAGCCCTCAAAGATACGATCGATCGATCGTAGAGAATCAATGCGCTGCCACAGCAATTGGAGGTCTAACAGTGGTCTCCAGGCCTGCAGTGACTGTGAGTTTAAAAGAACAGAGATAATACACTGCAATATAGAAGTACTGTTGTGCATTATATGAGTGATCATAGGGTCGCATGTTCAAGTGCCCTACTGGAGCATAAAACAAAAATAGCAAAAAAATTTGCAAAATAAAATATCCAGGTAAAAATGAAAAAAACAGAAAGGCTTTTGCAAAAAAAAAAATTACACAATTGATATTGCCCTATCCGGTATTTCTGTAATAATTACCAGCGGAAAAAAGTTCTCTCGTTTATACCGCACAATGAATGGAAGAGGGTGGCTCTAAAACATTCAGATACACGCTAGTTTCAGAGTAAAAGAAAAGAAACCTTAATGGTACACCGAGTACAAGATAAATTTGCATAGGTTGATAAACTGCTATAGTCTTTTTTGCAGCTATGAAACTTGGATGTGCTTTTAGGTTGTTTTACGTCAACCCACTCTTGGTAAAATGATTGTAAGGCTCTGTTCACTTCAGGTTCAATTCCCATAAAATCATTGAAAATTTACAACAACCTTTGTGAAACATTCATTATCATCTAAAAATATTCATGTATAATAATGTTTCATTTGGCTGCTGAAAAAGAACTTGAAGGGAACATTTCTATGTCTTTAATATTGCAGCTAGGTTAGATGTGGAATTCTTTTTGCACCACTCATCATAAGAAAAAATGATATATATATATATATATATATATATATTGTAGCAAGGGGGGTTCTCTTGCCTCAGGATAGCTGGTCTCTCGTACCAGAAATGGCGCACCACACGGGTAAATACGGCTCAGGAATAGCATGTATCTTTTGTCTGGCTCCTGCCAGCGTTTATTTCACAGCACGTCACAGCACAGCAAATCACATCAATGTCCATAAGCAACCCAACTTCGGTGGGAGTCCAGGGGCGTCATCCCTATCGGACTCTTGCCTTTCCAGGCCACCAGCCTCCGCTCCGCTCTGCTTGGGTGAGTCCAGGGGCGTCATCCCTGTCGGACTCTTGCCTTTTTAGGCCACCAGCCAGCAGCACCTTCCTATGCTGCGCTGGCCCTCTCTCTTTCTCTCGTCTTTGGCAGGAACTGGCTTTTATCTGGTTCCTGCTCCACCCCTTGGTTAACCCTCACACCAGAAGTCCTGTCTCTGGCCCTCTACAGGCCTTTCTGTGTACTGCACTACTACAATATATATATTTCACTGATGAGCAATAAGCATGTATTCTGCTTCTGTAGCATACCCAATACCAAAACAGTTCTGTAAATAGAGTACCAGAACCAAGCACTGTGAATAAATGTGGTACCAGTACTAAGCTCAGTGAGTAAATATACAAATTTGGAACAGGAGCTAAGATCAGCACATATATGCAGTATCGGAACCATATAAACAGATAAGGTAGCAGAACTGAGATTAGTAGAAGTGGGTCAGTTTAACCCTTGCTATGCCCATCACACAGACTACTCACAGTCATACTCCTATGTGGCAACTGATGCCACTTCATACCTTAATGTGATTGTTCTCAGTAAGAGAAACCAAGTAATCTTGTAGATATGATACTTTTTAATGCCTATCAGAAATACATGATCTTAACGCAAGCGTGTTATTTGGCGTCCTCTTCTTCTAGACCCACTGACTATGCCGAGCCAAGTCTCTGAAAACATTAATGCTCAGCACAGTCAGTGGGTTTAGAAGAAGAGAACATCAAAAAACACGATGGCTAGACACAATCAAGGTTGACACAAACGTGACTGTGGAAAATCTGAAGGAAGCGGCCAGAAAGACAGGGAAGCATGGCGTATGCTGATCGACAAAGTGACTGATAGTCGGCAACGACTGAAAGCATAAATCATCAAGTAGACTTCAATACATAAACAGTAAATAATGGGGCATATTAGAAACCGACTCTTGACTCGACAGATGCTGCCAACTATCAACCCCTCTCCAACCTCCCCTTTATCTCCAAACTACTAGAACACCTAGTTTACTCTTGCCTTATAAGTTATCTCTCAGAAAACTCTTTTCTTGACCCTCTACAGTCCAGTCTCCGCCCCATACACTCGATAGAAACCGCTCTGACTAAAGTGTCAAACGACTTCCTGACAGCCAAATCAAGGGACGACTACTCCCTACTGACCCTCCTCGTTCTCTCTGCAGCATTTGACACTGTTGACCACAAACTCCTCTTCAGTATGCTTTGCTCCATTGGACTAAAGGACACTGCCCTCTTCTGATTCTCCTCCTACCTATCCGACCAGTCCTTCAGTGTCTGCTTTGCTGGCTCTACCTCCCCTCCTCTTTCCCTTGCTGTTGGGGTTCCCCAGAGTTCGGTCCTCGGCCCCCTCCTCTTCTCCATCTACAGAGCCCCAATTTTACAGATTATCAGGAGATTTGGCTTTCAGTACCATCTCTATGCTGACGATACCCAGCTATACACCTCTTCCCGTGACATCACAGCAACATTCCTCCAGAACGCCACCAACTGTCTGTCTACTGTCTCTAACACTATGTCTCTCTCTACCTAAAACTGAACCTCTCAAAAACTGACCTTCTCCTGTTTGTGCCCTCTACTAACTGACCTCATCCTGACATCTCCATCTCCGTGTGTGGCACCCCCATAACTCCCAGACAGCACACCCGCTGCCTTGGGATTATATTCAACTTCGATCTCTCCTTCAGCCCCTACCCTACATTCAGTCTCTGGCCCGAACATGTCAGCTGCACCTCATCTTGAAAGAATCCACCATTTTCTCACCGTGGTCACGCTAATAACGCTCACCGTTACCCTCATCCACACTCAGCTCGATTATCGCAACTCACTGCTGCTAGGCCTGCCCTGCTTCAGACTCTACCCCCTCCAATCCCTCCTGAATGTGGCAGCCAGGCTCATCTTCCTGTCCAGCTGCTACTTGGACACCTCTGCCCTGTCTTTGTACATTTTTTCTCTCACCTTTGTGATTTTAGAATATGTCAAAAATTGTAGTAAAACTTGAGGTAATTTGAAGCAAATTGGGGCGTTATTTAGGCAAAAAAACATTTTGGACAAGTTAGAAAAGCTATCTAAAAGTGTGTGTAAACATATAGTAAATGTGGTTACTGGAAGTGCCCCTAATTAGAGATACTCACCTTCCTCCAGCATTTCCTATAGTATATAGACAGCACAACAGTGTGTGTACTTTATGACAGCTGCAATAAATGGGAGTTAACTGACAGAGAAATGGCATAGATTGTGATAGAGCATACGTACTAAACACTAGCCTGAGAGGTAAACTGTGAACATATTTTTAGATGAAGAAATCATTTAAAGTGATTAACCCCTTTAGTGGCACGCCCGGAAAATCTCTGGGCTTGCTTCACTGAAATGTGTTGAAGACTACTTAAACCTGCCACTGAAGGCGTTAAGGGTCCTTTTAAACTAGTTCAATTCTTGGCTCCATGTGACAAACGCTGATTAACATGCATATCAATTGATGGTCGTTTAATTTTCTTTTACATGGGCAAATAATCAACTTATGGCGAAAAATGATCGCTAGAAATCTCACTGGCTGATTGATGACATTGTTGGGCATATTAATGTTTGGAGGAACGTTCATGCCTGATAATTGGGCTGTCTAAATGAAGTTTACTAGTAGAGATGAGCGAGCACCAAAATGCTCGGGTGCTCGTTACTCGGGATGAAATTTTCGCGATGCTCAAGGGTTCGTTTCGAAGAACAAACCCCATTGAAGTCAATGGACGACCCGAGCATTTTTGTATATCGCCGATGCTCGCTATGGTTTCCATTTGTGAAAATCTGGGCAGGTGAGGGGCTACATGTTGGGCTGCATCTCAAGTTCCCAGGTCCCACTATTAAGCCACAATAGCGGCAAGAGTGGCCCCGCCCCCCTCCCAACAATTTTTACTTCTGAAAAGCCGTCATTAGCAATGCATACCTTAGCTAAGCACCACACTACCTCCAACAAAGCACAATCACTGCCTGCATGACACTCCGCTGCCACTTCTCCTGGGTTACATGCTGACCAACCCCCCCCCCCCTGCACGACCCAGTGTCCACAGCGCACACCAAACTGTCCCTGCCCAGCCTTCAGCTGCCCTCATGCCACGCCACCCTCATGTCTATTTATAAGTGCGTCTGTCAGAGGAAAAGCAGGCACACACTGCAGAGGGTTGGCACGGCTAGGCAGCGACCCTCTTTAAAAGGGGCGGGGCGATAGCCCACAATGCTGTACAGAAGCAATGAGAAATCCAATCCTGTGCCACCTCCATCTGGAGCTGCACACGTGGGCATAGCAATGGGGAACCTATGTGCCACACACTATTCATTCTGTCAAGGTGTCTGCATGCCCCAGTCAGACCGCGTTTTTTTATAAATAGTCACAGGCAGGTACAACTCCGCAATGGGAATTCCGTGTGCACCCACAGCATGGGTGGCTCCCTGGACCCCACCGGCTGTACATAAATGTATCCCATTGCAGTGCCCTGGACAGCAGAGCTAACGTCAGATTAAATGCAGGTGGGCTTCGGCCCACACTGCATGCCCCAACCTGACCGGGGTTTTTAATTCATAGACACAGGCAGGTACAAATCCCTATTGTGAAGTCCCTGTGGACCCACAGCATGGGTGGCTCCCTGGAACCCACCGGCGGTACATAAATATATCCCATTGCATTGCCCATCACAGCTGAGGTAATGTCATGTTGAATGCAGGTGGGCTTCGGCCCACACTGCATGCCCCAGTCAGACTGGGGTTCTTAAAAGTGGACACATGCAGTTACAACTCCGGGTGGACCGACAGCATGGGTGGCTCCCTGGAACCCACCGGCGGTACATAAATATATCCCATTGCAATGCCCATCACAGCTGAGGTAATGTCATGTTAAATGCAGGTGGGCTTCGGCCCACACTGCATGCCCCAGTCAGACTGGGGTTCTTTAGAAGTGGACACATGCAGTTACAACTCCGTGTGGACCGACAGCATGGGTGGGTGCCAGGAAGCCACCGGCGGTACATAAATATATCCCATTGCAGTGCCCAGCACAGCTGATGTAACGTCAGCCTTAATGCAGGTGGGCAAAAAATTAATTGGCTTACACTGTAGGCGAGGGCCCCAAAAAATTGGTGTACCAACAGTACTAATGTACCTCAGAAAAATTGCCCATGCCCAACCAAGAGGGCAGGTGAAACCCATTAATCGCTTTGGTTAATGTGGCTTAATTTGTAACTAGGCCTGGAGGCAGCCCAGTTAAAATAAAAATTGTTGGAGGTGAAAGTTTCAACGCTTTAATGAGCATTGAAACGTATAAAAATTGTTTACAAAAATTATATGACTGAGCCTTGTGGGCCTAAGAAAAATTGCCTGTTCGGCGTGATTACGTGAGGTTTCAGGAGGAGGAGCAGGAGGAAAAGGATGAATAGAATACACAGATTGATGAAGCAAAAAGGTCCCCGATTTTGATGGTGATAGAGAACGATGCTTCCATCCGCGGGTGCAGCCTACGTATTGTTTAGGTATCGCTGCTGTCCGCTGGTGGAGAAGAAAAGTCTGGGGAAATCCAGGCTTTGTTCATCTTTATGAGTGTAAGCCTTTCGGCACTCTCGGTTGACAGGCGGGTACGCTTATCCGTGAGGATTCCCCCAGCCGCACTAAACACCCTCTCTGACAAGACGCTAGCCGCAGGACAAGCAAGCACCTCCAGGGCATAGAGCGCGAGTTCAGGCCACGTGTCCAGCTTCGACACCCAGTAGTTGTAGGGGGCAGAGGCATCACGGAGCACGGTCGTGCGATCGGCTATGTACTCCCTCACCATCCTTTTACAGTGCTCCCGCCGACTCAGCCTTGACTGGGGAGCGGTGACACAGTCTTGCTGGGGAGCCATACAGCTGTCAAAGGCCTTAGAGAGTGTTCCCCTGCCTGTGCTGTACATGCTGCCTGATCTCCGCGCCTCCCCTGCTACCTGGCCCTCGGAACTGCGCCTTCTGCCACTAGCGCTGTCGGATGGGAATTTTACCATCAGCTTGTGCGCCAGTGTCCTGTGGTATAGCATCACTCTCGAACCCCTTTCCTCTTCGGGTATGAGAGTGGAAAGGTTCTCCTTATACCGTGGGTCGAGCAGTGTGTACACCCAGTAATCCGTAGTGGCCAGAATGCGTGTAACGCGAGGGTCATGAGAAAGGCATCCTAACATGAAGTCAGCCATGTGTGCCAGGGTACCTGTACGCAACACATGGCTGTCCTCACTAGGAAGATCACTTTCAGGATCCTCTCCCTCCTCCTCCTCCTCCTCCTCCTCCTCAGGCCATACACGCTGAAAGGATGACAGGCAAGCAGCATGGGTACCCTCAGCAGTGGGCCAAGCTGTCTCTTCCCCCTCCTCCTCATGCTCCTCCACCTCCTCCTCCTTTTCCTCAACGCGCTGAGATATAGACAGGAGGGTGCTCTGACTATCCAGCGACATACTGTCTTCCCCAGCCTCCGTTTCCAAGCGCAAAGCGCCTGCCTTTATGCTTTGCAGGGAACTTCTCAAGAGGCATAGCAGAGGAATGGTGACGCTAATGATTGCAGCATCGCCGCTCACCATCTGGGTAGACTCCTCAAAGTTTCCAAGGACCTGGCAGATGGCTGCCAACCAGGCCCACTCTTCTGTAAAGAATTGAGGAGGCTGACTCCCACTGCGCCGCCCATGTTGGAGTTGGTATTCCACTATATTTCTACGCTGCTCATAGAGCCTGGCCAACATGTGGAGTGTAGAGTTCCACCGTGTGGGCACGTCGCACAGCAGTCGGTGCACTGGCAGATTAAACCGATGTTGCAGGGTGTGCAGGGTGGCAGCGTTCGTGTGGGACTTGGGGAAATGTGCGCAGAGCCGGCGCACTTTTCCGAGCAGGTCTGACAAGCGTGGGTAGCTTTTCAGAAAGAGCTGAACCACCAAATTAAAGACGTGGGCCAGGCATGGCACGTGCGTGAGGCTGCCGAGCTGCAGAGCCGCCACCAGGTTACGGCCGTTGTCACACACGACCATGCCCGGTTGGAGGCTCAGCGGCGCAAGCCAGCGGTCGGTCTGCTCTGTCAGACCCTGCAGCAGTTCGTGGGCCGTGTGCCTCTTCTCTCCTAAGCTGAGTAGTTTCAGCACGGCCTGCTGACGCTTGCCTACCGCTGTGCTGCCACGCCGTGCGACACCGACTGCTGGCGACGTGCTGCTGCTGACACATCTTGATTGCGAGACAGAGGTTGCATAGGAGGAGGAGGGTGGTTTAGTGGAGGAAGCATACACCGCCGCAGATACCACCACCGAGCTGGGGCCCGCAATTCTGGGGGTGGGTAGGACGTGAGCGGTCCCAGGCTCTAACTCTGTCCCAGCCTCCACTAAATTCACCCAATGTGCCGTCAGGGAGACATAGTGGCCCTGCCCGCCTGTGCTTGTCCACGTGTCCGTTGTTAAGTGGACCTTGGCAGTAACCGCGTTGGTGAGGGTGCGTGCAGGCCTGGGACGGCACATCGGGAAAAGTAGTGGCGACTGGGAACCGAGTAGCACGGGGCCGTCGCTGCCATCATGCTTTTAAAAGCCTCCGTTTCCACAAGCCTATACGGCAGCATCTCCAGGCTGATCAATTTGGCTATGTGCACGTTTAACGCTTGAGCGTGCGGGGCGGCGTACTTGCGCTTGCGCTCAAACACTTGCGCTAGCGACGGCTGAACGGTGCGCTGAGAGACATTGGTGGATGGGGCCGAGGACAGCGGAGGTGAGGGTGTGGGTGCAGGCCAGGAGACGGTAGTGCCTGTGTCCTGAGAGGGGGGTTGGATCTCAGTGGCAGGTTGGGGCACAGGGGGAGAGGCAGTGGTGCAAACCGGAGGCGGTGAATGGCCTTCGTCCCACCTTGTGGGGTGCTTGGCCATCATATGTCTGCGCATGCTGGTGGTGGTGAGGCTGATGGTGGTGGCTCCCCGGCTGATCTTGGCGCGACAAAGGTTGCACACTACTGTTCGTCGGTCGTCTGCACTGTCAGTGAAAAACTGCCAGACCTTTGAGCACCTCGGCCTCTGCAGGGTGGCATGGCGCGAGGGGGCGCTTTGGGAAACAGTTGGTGGATTATTCGGTCTGGCCCTGCCTCTACCCCTGGCCACCGCACTGGCTCTTCCCACCTGCCCTGCTGCTGCACTTTCCTCCCCCTCTGAAGACCTGTCCTCAGTAGGCTTAGCAAACCAGGTGGGGTCAGTCACCTCATCGTCCTGCTGCTCTTCCTCCGAATCCTCTGTGCGCTCCTCCCTCGGACTTACTCCAATTACTACTACCTGAGTGATAGACAACTGTGTCTCATCGTCATCGTCCTCCTCACCCACTGAAAGCTCTTGAGACAGTTGCCGGAAGTCCCCAGCCTCATCCCCCGGACCCCGGGAACTTTCCAAAGGTTGGGCATCGGTCACGACAAACTCCTCCGGTGGGAGAGGAACCATTGCTACCCATTCTGGGCAGGGGCCCGAGAACAGTTCCTGGGAGTCTGCCTGCTCCTCAGAATGTGTCATTGTAATGGAGTTAGGAGGCTGGGAGGAAGGAGGAGCAGCAGCCAGAGGATTCAGAGTTGCAGCAGTGTACGGCGCAGAACTCTGGGTGGTCGATAGATTGCTGGATGCACTTTCTGCCATCCACAATAGGACCTGCTCACACTGCTCATTTTCTAATAAAGGTCTACCGCGTGGACCCATTAATTGTGAGATTAATCTTGGGACGCCAGAAACGTGCCTCTCTCCTAATCCCGCAGCAGTCGGCTGCGATACGCCTGGATCAGGAGCTCTGCCTGTGCCCAAACCCGGACTAGGGCCTCCGCGTCCTCGCCTGCGTCCATGTCCTCTAGGCCTACCCCTACCCCTCAGCATGGTGTATTACCAGTAGTGCAGAAACAGAACGCTGTAATTAAATGTGCCGCTTATTGGCCTGTGGTTGGAGGCTGACTTCGCTTACGGAACGCACAGCAGAGACAGGAAAGAATTTTGCGCAAGCCTGCTGTAACACTTAGCTGGCTGCGTATTAATTAGGACTACTACCCCCAGCAGAGACGCAGTACACTCAGGATGGTCACAGGCAGCCCAAATAGATTTTTTTGTCCCAAATTTTTTTGGAAAAGCCCACTGCCTATATAGACAGTATATGTCTTTCACCTTTTTTTACTGTCCCTGCCTCAGCACTACTGGCCCTATACTATGTAAAATTACTGCAGACTGTTTCCCTCTGGACAGGATGACAGCGGTGATGTAACGGGCAACGCAGAGCCAGGAAAGAATTTTGCGCAAGCCTGCTGTAACACTTAGCTGGCTGCGTATTAATTAGGACTACTACCCCCAGCAGAGACGCAGTACACTCAAGACGGTCACAGGCAGCCCAAATAGATTTTTTTGTCCCAAATTTTTTGGGAAAAGCCCACTGCCTATATAGACAGTATATGTCTTTCACCTTTTTCACTGTCCCTGCCTCAGCACTATTGGCCCTATACTATGTAAAATTACTGCAGACTGTTTCCCTCTGGACAGGATGACAGCGGTGATGTAACGGGCAACGCAGAGCCAGGAAAGAATTTTGCGCAAGCCTGCTGTAACACTTAGCTGGCTGCGTATTAATTAGGACTACTACCCCCAGCAGAGACACAGTACACTCAGGACGGTCACAGGCAGCCCAAATAGATTTTTTTGTCCCAAATTTTTTGGGAAAAGCCCACTGCCTATATAGACAGTATATGTCTTTCACCTTTTTCACTGTCCCTGCCTCAGCACTACTGGCCCTATACTATGTAAAATTACTGCAGACTGTTTCCCTCTGGACAGGATGACAGCGGTGATGTAACGGGCAACGCAGAGCCAGGAAAGAATTTTGCGCAAGCCTGCTGTAACACTTAGCTGGCTGCGTATTAATTAGGACTACTACCCCCAGCAGAGACGCAGTACACTCAGGACGGTCACAGGCAGCCCAAATAGATTTTTTTGTCCCAAATTTTTTTGGAAAAGCCCACTGCCTATATAGACAGTATATGTCTTTCACCTTTTTCACTGTCCCTGCCTCAGCACTACTGGCCCTATACTATGTAAAATTACTGCAGACTGAGGACGCAATGCTCTGCACGGCCGATATACAAAAAAAAATAAAAATGTGCAACACTGCAAAAAGCAGCCTCAACAGTACTGCACACGGTCAGATGTGGCCCTAAGAAGGACCGTTGGGGTTCTTGAAGCCTAAAATAACTCCTAACACTCTCCCTATAGCAGCTCCAGCATCAGCAGCACTTTCCCTGAGCTATGTCAGAATGCATCTTTGGTGAGCCGCGGGAGGGGCCGATTTTTATACTCGGGTGACACCTGATCTCGCCAGCCACTCACTGCAGGGGGGTGGTATAGGGCTTGAACGTCGCAGGGGGAAGTTGTAATGCCTTCCCTGTCTTTCTATTGGCCAGAAAAGCGTACTAACGTCTCAGAGATGAAAGTGAAAGTAACTCGAACATCGCGTGGTGCTCGCCTCTAGTAACGAGCATCTCAAACACGCTAATACTCGAACGAGTATCAAGCTCGGACGAGTACGTTCGCTCATCTCTATTTACTGATCAATTTGGAAATCTGCTATTTAAAGGAGATGGCCCCTACTCACCTATGTTATCTGGACTTTCTTCCACCTCCTCAAAATCAGCATGCTTCTTCTTTTCTTTTCTGTATTTGTACAATCTGTGTGATAGACAGATGTTAAAATTTTTTTTTATGTAGTTCTGATACTTCAGATAAAATACATTTTTAAAATGTGGTTCTGGATATTTGAAAAAATCTTTGAGTGTTTCAAGTGCATACTTTCAAATACTTTTAGGTACTTTGAGTAATCCTAGTGGGACAGACTTACTATTAAAGATGCGCCAGTTGTCTGGTAAAGCTGCACCAGATAACTGTCTTATATGATTTGTACCACATTTATGATGTATTTTAGACACTTCCTTTACTGCTCCTGAAAAGAGGCATGGCTTTACAGTAAGGCAAGTTATGAATTTGGGGGAAAGGGTTTGCCTTAAATACGACATCAAGCACTGAAAATTGTGTAAAATCTAAAATGAACTAAGCCAACTAACTAGAGATGAGCGTACCTACTCGGCCAACGCCCCTTTTTCACCCGAGCGCCGCGATTTTGAGTACTTCCGTACTTGGGTGAAAAGATTCGGGGGGCGCCGTGGGTGAGTGGGGGGTTGGAGTGGGGAGGGAGAGGGAGAGAGAGAGGGCTCCCCCGTTCCCCGCTGCTACCCCCCGCTCCGCCACGCCTCCCCCCGCCCCCCGTCGCCCCCCGAATCTTTTCACCCGAGTACGGAAGTACTCAAAAATCGCGGGGCTCGATCTAGTAATTACTCGAAACGAGTATGTTCGCTCATCTCTACAACTAACAGATGATAAAGTTTGACTAGACAGTCTAAAGACATGCTAGATTTATCATCAACTATGAGCCACAGTGATAAAGCTGGTGTATTTTAAGACTGTTTGTCTAATTATTAGACAATATTAGTAAATCTGCCCCTATGATTCTAGCAAATAGAAGAATTTCCTGCCAGATATATTTATTGTATATCATTAAGTAATAAATGTTTGATCAATCCGCATCTGACCACTTGGGACCATTCAGTTACGCAAATCGGCTGTGGTGCATCAACTGCTATCAGTTTTGCTTAGCTTCACTTTAGAGACATATATATGTGTTTTATACATTAATTTTCAACATATAATTCAAATTGTTGTCAAAGGTTTTATTTTGAGAAAAGTATTCAGTTTGTATAAATTTACTTTATTTGCATTAAAATGTAAAGCGGTACAGCAATATTACTTACAAGAGTCCAAGTGCTCCAAAAAACAAGATTAGGACTAGGATGATCAAACTGTAAAATATTTTCATGTATCCTAAAAACAAGAAGAAAGAAAAGCTTGGAGTTCCCTCACTTTCAAATCTAGAAACTGATATAAACAATTACCGTATTTTTAGCTTTATAAGACATAAGGGTAAAACATCAAAGCGTCTTATAAAGCAAATATGCCAAAATTCAAGCTGGTTGACGCTATTGCAGGATCACACGTCCGCCCCATAGCAGGGGAGGGGAGCAGATCTCTTACACTTCTGTACTGCCACCTATACGTACCGCTGATTGGTGTTGAGAGCCGATGGGAACTGCTGCTTTTCCCCCGCCTCCACCAATCAGCTTCCTACTGCTCTTATGGAGATCCGCTGCTCCTGCTGTGGAAGAGGTAGGAGTTATAGTGGCCCTCCGTCGCCCTGTACTATCCTCTGCACTGTCACCTAAGGTCCCTGGGTGAGTTCAAAACATTTTTTCTTCTTTTCCCTCCTCTAAAACTTAGGAGCATCTTATCAGTAAGAGAACCTCACGTTTGAGATGTACCATGACGGTCAAATATGCCTTACCGTACACTGACCTGGCAGTCATAACCATTCAAAAGAGAAGCGCTCTAGAATTCAGGATTGTAGGAGTCTAAGAATCATTGCAAATTTTTACCTTTCCTGTGACAACAGGATTATCCAAGAACCTGCTTTAAGCTAACATTTAAGGCCAGAATTGGAATAGATTTCTTCACTGTGAAACAAAGCTGGATTACTTCAAAGAACTACAAACATCTGATCAGGCTGGTTTAATGCACACAGGCAAAGGGTATACTTCTGTTATGAATCAGCTTGGACTGGTCCTTGAACAGTATATTTTTTTCCCAAAAAGATAGATTCGGCCAACTCTTTCAATCAAGATTATGGACCTCATACTTAAATACTGATTAATTATAACTCTCTGCAACTTTTTTTTAAATTCTCATGTAAGTTTTTGAGGCTGTTTGTTGTAGTCTGTGGGAGGATCTCCTGACCTATATGTAAAGTGTAGGCGGACACTGTATAGGTGGTATAAGGCAATAACTTTGTATGGAATAGAACAGTTCACTACGCTATTCTAGAACACAAAAATAAATATACCAACATATACTAGTCTAATGAAAGCTAAAAGGACACTCTTTGACCTCCGTCAGATCAGTAAAGCCTTATGGATATGCTTTCCATGTACACTAGGTTTTTTCCCAGTGCGAAATGAATGTGATCAAGGCCTAAGTTTATTACACCAATTTATTAAAAAATGTTTAGAAATAAAATGTAAGCAAACATCCCCTTTCAGTGTCATAAAATATGGTTTACCTGATGTTATTTGCATTGTGCCACAGCTGTAGATGAAAGTGATTTTTCACAGCAGGCAATGGGGATGTTTATTTGCAACGAAATGAGTCATTGGTTTACCTGGAAGAGTCTTTTTATAGCAGGCATCCATGAAGAAACAGCAGTTTTGCAGGGCACATTCTATTCTTGTTTTATTTGCATTGCAGAGTTCATTTAGAGGCTGCTCACAGACTAACAAGGTAATCATAACATGTCATAATATGCACTAATAGTATAGCAAAGCAACGTGCAAAAGTTTTAGGCCGCCTATCCATGGCCACGACGGAATATTGCCAGCAATATTCCGCCATGGGGGAGTAGGGGGGAGCACTGTAAGGTCTCCGTGATGAGCCTATCTAATTGATAGGCTCACCATGGAGAATCGCGGTATGCTGTGATTTTAATCACGCGAGTGGAGAATAGTTATGATTCTCCGCTCATGGACGTCAGGCTGCACTTTCCATATTTATCGCTGCAGATCTAGCTATGACATCTCGCCCGTAGATAGGCAGCCTTAGGCCCAATGTCTATGGGCGGATTTTAATTATAAAATCCGTGCGTGTCTCCCGCACGAGAGATCCGCAGCTCTAGCCGCCCATAGGGATGCATTAGCATCCACAGGGCAATTTAAGAAATCGCAGCATGCTTCATTTTGTCTGTGGATCCCGAGGGATGGCTTCCATTAAAGTCAATGAAGCCGTCCCATCCAAGGCACAGCCACAGCTATCACTGCAGACGTGCCACGGATCCACGGGAAAGTAGAAGTTTAAAAAAATGCGCCGGCACGTGCGAACGCATCCGCCGTGCTGCAGAAAGAAGATCCAGCTGGCATGGAGGAGGTCCACGCTGGAGCTGGAGAGGTAAAAAAATCTTTTTTTTCTCTCCATGTCCGTGGGCATGGATGGATTATGCAGCGGGATTCAATAGTAGAATCCATGCTGCAAGTGGACATTAGGCCTTAGGCAAATGTAGAAGATATGTTGCAGAAATGATAATAGTTTTTGTGGTCAATTAACAAAATGCAAAGTGAATGAACAAAAGACTCGATGAGTGCTCTGTGGGGGCCATATCATCACTTCCAGGACCCCCTGATCTTCTTTGTACTGAAGAGATATGTTAATAACGTTGGCTCTATGTTTGGGGTTGTTGTCCTGCTGCAGAATAAATTTAGAGTCAGAGACCTTCTATTTTTGTAAAAATTCTTACTCTTTACAGCATTTTTTCTACACCTAAGGACTTTGCATAGTACTGTACAAATATACACTTCTAAAACAGAATTTCCGTATAGAATTTCATTACAAAATATCCTCATTAAGGCCATTAACTAACTGGACTTTGTTGTAGTTTTTCGGTGCAGCTAACACACTATATGTGAACATTCCTTACTGATAGGCTGCCTGCACATAAGCGGATTGGATCCTGCGGCCCTGGAGCTAGAAGGGGTTAAGGGCAGGCTAATCGAAAAAAGAAAAAAATAAACCTTAAGGGCAGGCTCACATGAGCCTGTGGTAAAACGCGTTTTACCCCAATGTGGACTCATGTATCGCCACATATGGCAGCGATTTTTGTCTGTACATGACAGCGTATCTCACACAGGCTTCCTGGTTTCATTTTTTAAAATGTCCTGCTCTGTCTGATATGTACTGCGTTTTCTACGCACCCATAGAGGACAATAGGG
Organism: Eleutherodactylus coqui; assembly: GCF_035609145.1. NCBI lineage: Eukaryota > Metazoa > Chordata > Amphibia > Anura > Eleutherodactylidae > Eleutherodactylus > Eleutherodactylus coqui. The sequence continues at coordinate 391,033,566 of NC_089837.1, forward strand.
CTTTATCACGCGTAATACGCTGTAAAATAGAGCATGCTGCGTTTTTTCACTCACGCATTATATGCAATGGAAAAACCGCTACTGTAAGTGTTACAGCGAAAATCAATGTATTTGAATTGCTGCGATGTGCTGCATATTATGCACACATAATGCACCAATCATATACAGTCGTGTAAGCCTGGCCTTAGTAGTCTGGCAGAGTATACAAACACAATACAGCCCTTTCAGAGTAGCATCTGTAAAAAATGCGCACAAAGTACATTGGAAAGCACACGGAGCTCACAGACCCTGCACATTCCATGTCCTATTCTGGTCTATGTAGACAGACAAGAACACGATGTGCAGGGATATTTTTCACACAAAGCATCGGTCCATGTAAAAAAATCAGCTCTCAAATGAGTTCACTTCAAGATGGAAACCACCATCTCTATGACTGCCTTCCCAAAAGTCAATGTTCAACCCTTTAAAGAACAGTTGGGATTTCAGAGCTGCATTTAGCTGGCTGGGCGAGACGACTAAGTAGTGGGTCCCAGAAGGTACTGATTCTCCTTGCAGAAATGCAGCTGGTTGAAGTATGCAAAATGGCAACTCTCCAAAATGAAGAAAAAGGGATCATCTTTATATGCCCTCTTTATATAAGACTTGAACGGGTCAGCAGCGTGTGCGCAGATGGTTTGGGGTTTGGGGTTTGGGGTTTGGGGTGTGGGGTCTGGTGCGGGCTTTGGCTGTTTCTTTTGCTGTTGCGTGAGGCTGTCCCCTTAATGTATACCTTATAGACACTTATTTTGTAGATAATCCAATGTTTAGTACGTTTCTTCTAAAAAAAATTAAATAAAAACTAGAAATTAAAAAAGTTTGAAAAGGCTAAAAAGGCTCGCACTGAATACTGCTATCTTAAGGTATGTTTAGACGAACCGATTATCTTTCCAAAAAGTGTTCACATAAACGAAAGTGAACGATAATGGTTCAGTTTAAACGTGAGCCAATGACGAGGAAGAATCAGTCACTTCTCGTTCAGTTTCAGGTGGCATAAAAATCATCATTGGCTTGTTCACGTCTCATTGCGTTTAAACACTGATCGTTCAGTGTATTACATAGGACGGTGAAGTACTGAACCAAAAGTTCATAATTCTCAGCGATTTGCCTGGGGCTGCACGAGCACGAATGAGCTGGTGACATCATCGCTTAGGCAAACGAGAACCGAGCAGTTCTCGTTGTACATAAGGGGCCGTTACACTGTGTGATCTGTAGCGGGACCCGAGGCACGAGTTCCACTCCGTGTGATTTCAGATACCTGAACACTGAAATAGCATACACACCTGTCACTGGGTCAAAAAAGCCTCTCCTGAATAAGTGGTTAGGATTAAATGTGTTCATACTGAATACAGAGTGTTTGCCTGCAAAATAACAAAATGTACACAATTATTGTTGCCATTTATTTTGAAAAAAAGTCTTCAGCAGAGAGAAATTGTGGAGATTTAGGCCCCATGTCCACGGGCGTTGCGGTATCCCGCAGCGAATCTCAGCCGCGGAAGCAGGAGCCTGCAGATGGTTCTCCGCAGGTCAGCCTATCTGTCAGATAGGCTGACCGCAGAGAATCGGGGCAATTTGCAGCATGCTGTGAATTGCCGGCCGTGAAAGCTTGGAAAGCTTCAGATGGTGCGATTCGCCAGCAGTTTACCGTTGACAAAATCACTGCCATGGACAGGGGGCCTTAGGCCGCTTTCACCCCCTGTGTTAGGGCTCTGTTCAGGGTTTCTGTCTCTGCTCTGTGTTTTAAGAAAAGTGAAATAACATGAGGAAAAAAAAAAAGATCCATTTCTTTCCACATTGATTTCATTGAGGTTTAAAGAAAAAAAAATACATGTAAATCAATTGGTCAGGCTTCCAATTTTTTTTTTTTTTTAGGCAAAAAAAAATAACGCTGTCCCAAAAAATCCATTATTTTCTGTTTTATTTCAGTTACTCTCCTCCAAAAGCAGAGCAGAGATGGATACTCTGAACAGAGTCCTAATGCAGGTGTGAAAACAGCCTTATCTAACCAAATGTAAGGGAAAAGGGGAGGATTTTTCATGGTGAGTAATTATGTCTCTCCAGCATCCCAATTTTACAGTCTCTCACATCACACTGTAAATAAAATATCTGATCACCTAATTACCCCTCTGATGGGGGTCAGTAATCTTCCCCAGCTATAATGCAACCAACGCTTCTGTAATATAGAAGTTGACTATACTAGTTTTCACCTTGGTGTGGGAATCTGACATGGCCAATGCTAGTCAACTGCTAATAAGGGAGATGGAATAAATCCTCCACAGAAATAAATTAATTTGAATGCTGCTAGAAGGCTCAAGGCCTGCACCGATCATTCACTAAGCTTTATGAAAGATTTAGTACTATGAAAATTGCTAATGACATTCCAAAAGACTTCAGTATCCAATGTATTCATGTGCAATATACCAGCTCTGAGCTCCGTGAACACAGCAGGAATATGCAGAAGACAGAGCTGTAGCTGTGTTCCGCATACACCACTCAGAGTGCTCAGCTGGATAACAGCTGAGTGCTCAGCTGGATAACAGCTGAGCGCTCTGAGAAGACAACAGCTGTATGCAGAAGATAGCAGTCCCGCTTGTCTTCTCCATACAGCGTGAGCCTTCATTTACACACTTATGCAAAGTGAACGTTCAAAACTGTCACTCAAACCGCAGTTTGAGTGAATTTTGAGCGATCATGTTGCCGTGTAAATGCACACAACGATTATCGCTCAAAAGATGTCTTTTGAGTGATAATCATTGTGTCTAAATGGGCCTTAACTCATGAGAGAAAAATAGGGAGCAGTTTGTGATTGACATTTTTTTTGCTGAAGAGTCCAACTGCTGGACTGCCACTAAAATAAGGTTTATGTTGGACAGCTATTGAAAACCCGTGTTTAGACAACCTTTAAGAAAATGCCTTGTAAAGGCCGTTCATGAGAGATTTATGAATCAGAAACTACAGCGAGTACCTTTCTAACAGGGTAATGAAGTCTTTTTTTTCTATTGACCACCGATGCAGAAATTCAAACCGACACCAAGCAGGTGGCAAGTTTATATTCTCTGTCGCCAGCCCTTGTAACGTCAACTGCATGCGCCAGCATGTGCTGGGCTGTTTGGTCTGAGTACTCTGCTGGGGATTGGAGTTTGATTTTAGATCATAAAGAAAATATTTTAGTAATACAATCTGATCTCTCAGATATTTTCAGATCAACAATTAAAGACTGGGCACAAGCAAGGGAATGACTGTCTTCCACATCCTGCCTCCATGCACCTGATAATAGGTCACTCAACAGCTGCAAGGTCAATTAAAACCCAAGTCAGTCAGTGTAGGATAACCAGAATGCCATGAAAGTGACCTTTCTTCTCTTTAGAAAAACCTTTTGACAATACTGGTTTCCGTTTAAAAAACAAACCTTACATATGGTTTATACATGAATGGTGCCATTCTATTCAAGAAGAAAAAAAAACAGTGCCTTGGCGCAACGCTCAAAGACAGTCAAATAATTAGAATTAAGTTAAATTTTAGCCCCATTCGTTTACTGTCTTGTTTTAGTATTTTATCCAGCTGAACTAATGAAGGGGTTTTTTCCCCAAAATGAGTTTTCCTATGCTGGCTGTTTATTTAACCAAAGAGAAATCACTTAATCATTCTAATTCTCTCTATCGTGACCAGTTTTTCTTGTTCTATCCCTGTGTTCACCAATGTGGAGAATAATAAGTAATAATCTTTATTTGCATAGCGACAATTTATTCCGCAGCGCTTTCAAGCATGGGAGAAACATACACAATACAATAACATGTGATATACACTCAGTTTGAAACAAACGGGGTTGGGGTGGTACAGGAGGTACAAGGGGGTGGAGGGGAGGCATAGCGGAACACAGGCAGTACGGGAATTACATGTGGAAATTAGTTATTAGAAACTAAACGGGGTGGGGGTATTAAGGAGGTAAAGATGTAGAGGTCAAATGCAGGGTGGGTGGTGTGGGGAGCCATAGGGAGGGGCAGGAAGAATAGGTCAGGAGATTTGGTATGCGTCCCTGAATAGGCGAGTTAAGGTGCATCTGAAATTTCGCACATCGGGAATTGTCCAGATGCCTTGGGGGTAGAGCATTCGAAAGTATGGGTGTTGCTCTGGTGAAGTCCTGTAGGCGAGCATGTGAGGTTCATTTTAGAGGGGTGTTTAGTCTGAGTGTGTTAGCAGATCGGAGTGTGCGGGCTGGGTGATGTACGGACAGGAGGAAGACTATGTACGGTGGCGCAGCGCCATGGAGAACTTTGTGGGTGAGAGTGAGGAGTTTAAATTGAGTTCTGCAGTGGATGGGCAGCCAATGCAATGACTGGCATAGTGCAAATGCATCTGAGTAACGGCTGGATAGAAAAATGAGCCTAGTTAATATGGATTGGAGCGGAGCGAGTCTAGTGTGGAGAAGGCAAATGAATAGCATGTTGCAGTAGTCGAGTTGGGAGTGGATGAGGGCGACAATGAGTGTCTTTAGTGTATCCGTCGTGAGGAAAGGCCATATTTTAGCAATATTTCTGAGGTGCATGTGGCATGTTTGGGCTAGAGATTGGATGTGGGGTGTATAGGAGAGGTCAGAGTTTAGTGTGACCCCAAGGCAGCGGGCATGCTGTCTGGGGGTTATGATAGTGCTAGACACTGGAATGGAGATGTTAAGGGGAAGTCGGTTGGGAGGCTGAAAGTCTAGGTCAAGTTTTAAAAAGGTCAAGTTTGAGAAAAACAGAGGATATAGTATTAGAGACAGCGGACAGACAGTGACTTTTTTGGAGGAATGGTTCAGAGATCTCACGGCAAGAAGTGTAGGTATAGTCAGCATAGAGATGGTATTGGGGGCTGAATTGAGGATGGTTTGTCTACTTGGGGCTGTGTAGATAGAGAAGGGGACTAAGGACCGAGCCTTAGGGTACCCCAACAGCGAGAGGAAGTGGAGAGGAGATAGAGCCAGCCAGCGAAAGAGACGCTGAAAGAGCGGTCAGAGAGGTAAAAGGAGAACCAGGAGAGAGCAGTGTCCTTTAGGCCAATAGAGCAGAGCATAGCGAGGAGGTAGTCATGGTCAACCGTGTCAAATGCAGCAGAGAGGTCAAGGAGGATTAGTAGGGAGTAGTCGCCTCTCGACTTTGCCGTCATCAGGTCATTTGATACCTTTGTGAGGGCGGTTTCGGTCGAGTGTAGAAAGCGGAAACCAGACTGGAGGGGGTCAAGGAGAGAGTTGTCAGAGAGAAAGCGTGTGAGGCGGGAGTAGACCAGGTGTTCTAGTAATTTGGAGCTGAAGGGGAGGTTTGACATGGGTCGGTAATTGGCATCAATCGAATCAAGGGTTGTTTTTTTTTAACAGAGGGGATATGATGGAGTGTTTAAATGAGGAGAGGAAGTTGCCAGAGGTTAGGTAGAGATTACAGATGGTGGTGAGGCGAGTAACGAGAGCTGGGGAGAAGGACCAGAGGAGGTAAAGTATCTAGTTAGCAGCACCTCAATTATATCTTGCACACTCCAAGCTTCTGCAGCATTTGCCTCTTCTCTGGGCCACTCACAACCATACGGGTTTTGCTCCATACTTTTTTCCTATTCTGCATCTATATTCTATACCAGGCTCAGAGACCAGAAGTAAAAAAAATCTTCCCCTGCACTATTTTTCAGACATAACTCCTAATGTTTTGTATTTGCTAATCAACATTTTTATGTATACATTTTATACAAAACGTCTGCATTTTGTTACTATCACTTTCCTGAGGTTATTAAGTGGCAGAAAAAAAGAACAAAATGACAAAAATATAATATAAAACAAGACAGGTTTTATTTTATAAAGGATAGGTTTATATACAGCAGTGGAATACAAATCTTGTGGTAAATTGTATGCATTATGAAGCCTGTGTGCATTCTCTCCACAGTAACATAACACAGAACAGTTAATATATTGTATTACAGGTCCCTGGGAATCTATCATTTAATTAACTGGTATAACATCCAAATTACTGAACATTTTGTAGATGTGTAGAACAAGCAATGAACATCTCTAAGGGTGGCTTGGTACTGGAATATAATACATTCAGTCTGTTTCCTCACACTGCAGGACAGACACCCGCTAACCATGCAAAAAGCCATCAATATTAACTTGCTTAATTTAGATACAAAATTACGGCTTTACATTCCTAATAGTTTACTTAAAGAATGCAACTAACATAAAAAAGACGGTCAAATTCAGGTCTCTTAACAGTCTACGTTTGAGCTCTTCCAGTCTTGTCTGATGCCTTATTGTCTGACAGTGAAATGATTTTAACCCTTTGCAATCCAATTTTGGATTCAGGGTTTCCTAGGGGGCTTGCTCTTTCTGCCATTATACAATGGTGCCATCTGCTGGCTAGAGCCAGTACTGCGGTATGGGACATGCTGGAGAGGCCCCCCCAACAACAGAGCGGCCAGTAATATACAGTAAGAATACCCTGCCGGACATCTTCCGACATCAGAGCTGTACAGCCTTCAATCAGAATGTCTTTAGACGTCAGTCAGTGGATTGGAAAGGGTTAAAGTCCTAATCCAGAACTAAATTGAATTCCTGTTGTAACTCCTTAATCATGCCAGTTTATTTCACCATTCCGTAAAACCAATAGTCTTTTCTTTTTGTATACCAGCTAGGCTAGCGATACAGGACAGACCTTTTTGGTTCTTTTTTGCCTACTACAGAAGGACTTGACGGCATGCTGGGTTACTCCAATTACAAATGGCTTTCCCCAAAGATTCAAACCAGTTGGATATCACATCACTCACAGGTGTAATATCACTGAAACATTGGTGAAATCAAAAGTGGCGTATAATTCTTTATTCCTCTATTTTCCCCGACGTACGGTGTGCTGGATACATGAAGAGGCGTACCAGAAAATGGCCTAAATAGCGTTCTAAATGTGCCACATTGTTCTTTACTGCATTGTATCAGTATGTATAACGTGTTTATCTTCTGACTTCCAGCATCTCTGGACCGTATGCATACCAAGTATCACAAACCATAGCCTAAATTTCACCCCTAAGTTAGAGTATGTAGGCAGTTTTTGGAGGACTGAAACACTTGGAGGAAATAGAACACGATTAAGTATCTTAGCACAAAATTTAAATCTTTCAAGGTATCGTTAAGAGTATTGCAGTTATGCATTGGCCATAAAGCCAAAATTACATATTATTTACAGTGTAGAAATACATAAAATAACCGACAAGATGCTGTTGACCAATTTGTTGTTCTTATGGGGTCTGTGAACGCGTAACAGTATATTGCAATTGGGAGCCTGTTAGGGCTGTCCCAATCACTATATGCAAATAGGGAGAGACGTCAATTGAGCAGAGCTGGTTTCAATGGGAGCTATGCCTGCATTCCCAACCTGGGCTGCTGCAATGTAAACAGAGCAGTCCACACTAACAGCTTGTCCAGCAAAACAGCGGGGATCCCAAGTGAACCCCTGACAAATCAACTGTTGGATTACTTATCCTGAAGTTAGGTAATCAATAGTTAAGTCCTGGAAAACCCCTTAAAATCAAGTTAGCCTTTACATGGGACGACAGTCTTTCAAACGACTGCACGAGCGCTGACGTCACCCCTAAGTTAGTCAGCTCTCGTGCAAAGCGTTTACACAGTGAGATTTGATGCTGGATCGCAGGCTTTTCGTTCAGCACTTTACCTCCTCAGAAGCCCATACACCTCACGCCCTACTCCCACCCATGAAGACATACAATAGTTTGGCCATGTGACTAGCCTAACTAGCTATTATGGGCCTGTGTGTTGTTAGCAGAGGGTGTGTGGTGTTATATGTTGCAATTCAGAATCTGTAAAGACCAGTAACATTTACAAAACTACTAATCCTCTTATATGAATTGTATCTAAATGCAAACTCTAAAATGGTGTTCACTTATGAACGCATGGAGGCTGTTCTGATTATCCTATGAATTGCAGTTATGGCTCCATGACTAGTATTTTCAAGCCTGCTTGATGCAGTTCCATTTAGGCCACATTCACATGAGCATGAAATTCATGCTGAACTTAGCTGTGAAAAAAATAAAATAAAATCGCAGCCAACTGCGAGAAAAATAGCATGAATGAACAATAACTCCGGCACATCACGCACCAAAGATAGGGCAGGTCCTATCTTTTCACGCAGCAGGGAATTTCAGTTGCGGGATTTCAGTCACGCATGTCCTATTCTAAGATGCAATTTTTTTTTTAATGTGCTTAAAATTCTCCCATCTGAATGTATTCATAGCAATGCATTGCTTCTGTTAGCCACGATTCTTTGGACGGCTAATACGGTGTGCGTTATACGCTTGTGTGAACGAGGCCCAACTTCCATGAGGGGAAAATGCTACAAATAGGAAAAAGGGTCACAACACAAATGCACTCCAATTTTAAACACCACTTTAATCTATCACAATGATATCTGCCATAGACCAAACATGTAAGTGGGGAATTGTATTACATGCTATAATGCAGAAAATACAAGATACAACCACAGGTATGAAGCCATTGGATAGTATTGATGATCCCTTTTACTTATGGATATACTCTAAATCACAGTTTAACTAAAGACCTTACCAATAAATGTCTTCCTCATTGGAAAAACAGCATCTAATACTTACCTGGATAGGAATAACCTAGTAAAAGTTCTCAACTACAGCAAATTAGGATTCTTTGGATTCGTAGTTGCATAGTTCACTTCTAGATTGAGATGGAGCTTTCCTAGTATAAGTGGCATTAAAAGTACTTTAAAGAAACCCTGGAACTCTTCAAAGAGCAGATGAATGTTTCTTTACCAGTCAAAGCAGATTCCAGTAGCAATTAGAAAGTGATGGATTTCAGCTACTGCCAGAGGGAAGAAAGTGATTTCTTACAAAAGACACTGAGGGCTAATATCCAAGTTAGATTTGTGAAGGTCTAACAATTACCATGGCGGATATCCAAAATTATCAGACACTTAAATTTTACTTTTTTAAAAGAAGAAACTATTGTGTTACAATGAGAAACAACATTTCTAGATATGGTTTACTACGGCTTATTATAAAACTGGTGCCTGCTTAGAAAACTAGCAAAAAGATATTGCCTTGTTCTCAGAAGTACGCGAAAATAAGCCACAAACCAAGTTCAGCATATAACCTATATAAATATTTCCTACAAATTAAAAAAAAAAGGGGGAGACTTTCAACTGAGGACAGACCTGCACCGAATTGACAGATTTAAAACAGGCATGGATGCCGCACACAGGTTTCGCCCATTATTCGCATAGACACCTTCATTTCCTGTAACGCAGGGACGCCACCTAACCACCACTCTTAGGAATTTTAACACAGGCGTGCTGTCAGACTGTATACCAATTGTGATTATTATGCATGGGGATCTTCTAAAAATCCCATATTGAATGTCACTCATTCAGTCTCACAATGAACCACATATTGTCAATTCCTTTGAGCTTGGGTGATGCTTTTCCAGTGCTAATTCCATCTACACTTTTGCATGAGTGTTCAAAAGGAATTGGAGAGTGGAAGTTAATTAGTAGAGATGAGCGAGCATACTCGTTAAGGCGATTTACTCGAGAGCATCGCCTTTTTCGAGTACCTGCTGGCTCGTCCCTGAATATTCGGGGAGGGGGGCACGCGGGTGAGCGGAGAGGATCGGGAAGGAGAGAGAGATCTCTCACTCTCCACTCCGCCGCGCCCCGCAGTCCCCAAATATTCAGGGACGAGGCCAGCAGGTACTCAAAAAAGGCGATGCTCTCTCGGGTAAATCACCTTAACGAGTATGCTCGCTCAACTCTATTAATTAGTCTAAGCAAATTTATGGCACAGAGAAAAAAAAAAAAGTGGTTCACATTTTAAAGAGCATTCAACCCTTGTTCTGCTAAACTAAGCTTACAACCTTCACAAAACCAACACATCACGTAAGACTTTACAAGTAGACCTTGAAAATTCGGATTTTTCATATAAGCTAGAATATGCTTTTCACAGCTTTACTGCTTCTATAGACATAAATGAGGCTATATTACAAATTGAACAATTCCCTGTATGGCTTATAATGTACGAACCTGATTGTTTTATCAGAAAATATATAAATACCTCCCAGCATTAGAACCTTCAAACTCTCATGTATGGAACACAGACTAGAAAAGACAAGGTGGTTCAGATCTTGTGTCCTGACAAAGCTTACCATTTTATAAACAGAGCTCTTCGTTAGATGTTAGACAATTAACCGAGCAAGCCTCACAATGTGCTATTACAGGCTAGTGAATCATTCTAATATCTTCCTCTAGCTTGTGTTTGATATTTCTCTATACTAGGCTTTGCAATCAAAGCAGTAGGTAAGCAATTAGGCAGCATTGCCACCTAAACAGTGACTACAGATGGCTGTCTAATCATTAAAGAAGTGAGCAATGAGGCAAAGTCTCAAAACTGTGCTACGTTGGTTGCATCATTTGACGTGAAGACGTCAACCAATAGAAGAGACAATCCGACTGCTCATCTCAGAAGACTTCATATTAGTGCCCTCCTCCATGAAAATGCTGCAATACAGATCTAATAAATTAGGGCACCATTGTATTACCTAAGTTTGTGGCATTGTCCTCTACAAAAAGGCTAAATGGCTTCTGCTTGCGAGTTATAAATGCTGGTTTGGGCTCAGTGCTTGCTAGGTTTAAGGCTCATTTTATGCCGTATGTGTAGGGCACTGTCACCATCTACGGCAAGAAAATCTCCAAATGTATATACAGACATGCCTGTAGAATTTAATGGCTCAATGTATGCAAAAAGGATTTTTTTGGTATATGATTAGTTAGTATACAATGTCAAAGTTACCCAGTACCACGTTTATTGAAAAGATGACTTTATAGAGCTTTTTTTGAATATAGTAGTTAATCCCTCCACCCACCCCTATATCATGCAATATACAGTGTATATGGGTTGGGCCTGTTTTTGATGAAAAACAAAAACAAAAAAAAGGCAAAAAACACAATGGTGGTATTCAGTCCATTTTTGTAGACCTACACATCCCAGAAGAGGAAACATTCTGATAGGAATAGTCAGAGAGATTCAAAATGCATTTCCGTTTCTTCACTCGTGCAGTTCTGTGCGTCATCTATATGCAGTCCGTGTAATCGTTTGTTTTTTTTTGCCACATGGAAATAAAAATACTGAACAGACCCAATTTTTTTTCAGCATCTTTAAAAAAACAAACAAACAAAATAAACAGCAGGTAGCATACAGATGACATCTGAGCACTGTCTTGTTTTCTGTCCCCGCTAATTTGAATGGACGATTCTTGACCGTAAAAAAAGAGTCGTGTATGCAATGATTTTTTTATGCAGTTCCTGCCTGTAGTGTTGCCACAGAGAATCATAGGGTCTGTATGCTATCAGTTTCTGTAAAAAAAAAAAAAAAAAAGACTACACGGAGGAAGAACACGCTAGTTTGTCAGTGGCCTATAGCCAATTGTTGAGGGTTCCTGCAGCTGGACACTCTGTGACCAGTTTAGTCAAACCCTTCTAATAAATAGGGATTGTCCAAAGCTTAAGACCCCTCCACCTGATGTGAGTGAATGGAAATGTTCATGCCAATATCCAGTGGCTGAAAACCCCGTACTGGTCATGTTCCGCTGATCCACCGGCAGCACTTTTCCAAAGAGAGCTTAGATATTCAATTCTTAACCACACACTCGTGTTCGCAAGTCAGGAGGGGAACGAACCTCTAGACATTCACAGGAACATTTCCATTTACTAACAGAAAGCAAACCTCTTAAAAACTGAGAATTTCATGCACAAAATCAATCAGAAATTGGGCAGCTTTTCATGATACACTGAGAACACATTTAAATTAAACTGGACAACCCTTTTATATGTTAGAACCTGCTCCATGTGCAGCAATGTGATCCCTGTGTCTTAGACTGCTGGTACTTGGATTTTGATAAAACTCAAATTGGTTTTCCCACCACTTTAATTGCTTCACAACCACTCTGTACCTCCTGGTTGCTGCTGACCAGGACATGTGACTGCTGCAGCCAATCACTGCATAAAAGTAGTCACTGCAATGGACAGTGATTGGCTGCATCAGTCACATGACCTGGTCAGCAGCAACCAGGAGGTACAAAGTGGTTGTGAAGCAATTGTAAGCCCTGGGTAAACCGCTTTAAGCATTAGCGGTTTTCTTTTTGCACATGTATCAATTTAACATTCTTGAATTGCTCTATTAGAACAAATTGCAATTCAGTGCAAATTAAAGCCCGTTCATATTCAATAGTTAATTGGTTGCAGTTAAAATTAGAAAAGTAAAATGCATATGCTTGTCAATGAATTCATCAGTAAAGACTTTTATATGTGTATATAGAAAGTTAAACAGTAAAAATTGGAAGAAAAAAAACAAAACAAAAACACACGTAGATATATACATCTTTAGATGCCCCCAGTGTCACGTTAGAAGAGAAACCAAATAATAAATAGATATTTGTATAAACACAGGTGGCAAGTTGTTAGTGAGCATTTTAATACATTGAGAAGGTTTTAGTTTCCCTTGCTTGGTTTAACCTAGGTTGTTTACATGACCATAAATAATGCAATTAAATTATTTTAACAAATCGCCCCCTCTCTCAAGCATGTAAATGGTACACAGCCAATATCTTTCTCCTGGCAATGTGCAGATAGACCATTTAAAATATGTACAAGTGACCATTATGGAAATCCAGGAAAGAAAAACAAGTATAAAGATGTTTTAGTGCCCTTTACATATGCATTCAAAACACTATATACATAAGAAGAATACATATCTATATACCAGCTGAAAAATCCTGGTACAAAATAGTAATCAGACTCTTAGCAACTGCTCCTTCTGCAAAAATGAGGTAATTAACATGTGAAGTTAGAGGCTATCCAACGGGTAGTGTTCAATCCCCAAGCTTCACATTTGCAACTGTTGAAAGATGTGTCTGCAGGCAGGTAGCAATGTATGGATTCAGTACAGTACAACCCAGAGTCATGTTACAATCCAGTTAAATCTCAATTAGCAGTGCTTCTGTTTAACAAGGATACACATAAAACACAAGGTCCAAGTGTTTGATCCCAGGTGTGGAATAAGGAAGACACTGGATGCACCATTATAAATTGGTTTCATCCCATGAAGGATCATTCATGTTCTTGAGGACTTTCCTGATGAGTTTTTCAAGTTCCTTACGTGCTCTTTGTTCTTCTTCTAAAGATTTCTTCATCTTTTTACTATCCTGTTGATGACAGTGTATATGTAAGAGAAAAAAAAAAAGTAAGACTTTTACAATGGAAGAGGCAGGTTCTTCCCATATAGGCTCAGTAGAGACCACTATCCAAATTTAAAGACAGCTAATGTAAGGCTGGGTTCACACCTGGCGGAATTGCTGTGGAATTCCCGCACACGGAAATTCAGCTTGCAATCTTAAGCCGGAGACTAAGCAGCAAAGTGGGTGAGATTTGCAAAAAACCTTGTCCACACACAGCAGATAGTCCACTGCGGCTAAGCCGCGTTGAAGGTGACATGTCATGCGGAATTCAAAGCCGCGGCATGTCAATTGTATCGCCGTTTCCACTGCAGGCTCTCTTCTCTCTATTGTGGGGGAAAGATGGCCCCAGCGGAATAAGCCGCTTTCAAAACCGACGCCAAATGCCTTAGGAAAACAGCTGTGGAAATCTTGCGGAATTTCCGAGCGGTTCCGCTATAGACATTCCGCGAGATTTCCACCCCGTGTAAATCCAGCCTAAAGGCCCTTTTACACGTAATGATTATTGTTCAAAATGCGTTCAAATGGCTGAAAGTGAGCGATTAATGTTTCGTGTAAACACTGCCAGTTGTGCACTACTCATTCAATTGATGTTTAGCATTGGGTTTTGGCCGACATAAAAACCATCGTTTGATCATTATTCTTTCTCTTTGAATGGAATTTTGAGCAACTGCAGGATGGGTTTTGTTTGTCTTGCATACATAATGAGTACACTGTTTACTCATTATGTACGCTGCTGGGAGGAGACAATGAAATCTTCCTGGCCAGATAACCATCACATAAACACACCCAGCTGAGCAACAAACTCCCGGAGGAAATGCAGATGATTAAAAGCCAATATTGGCACATGTAATTTTATTCAAAAATGTCGGCAGTTTATTCAGTCATGTGGTTGTTTACGCAATAATTGTAGTGTGTAAAAGGCCCTTAAGGATGCAGTCACTGCATAAACCGCATGCAGCCGGAGCTCCATCCACCCAGTGTGGCCAACGGATTGAAGAGATCAATAAGAGGGCAGCATCAGCAAAGTCTTCTAGTAATTGGCCCCGGCCAGGGGGCAGTGTTTTGGCAGCATAAGGTTTATGCCGCTTGAGACTATACTCTTAAGATTGCTAAGGAAATATAGGATTCAGACTCTTAAATGACAGATCCTGTTTAGATAGGCAGGTCAATAAACCAACTGGATATTTTAATAGGCCTGTCTAGTGGCGGTATCCTAATAGATGGGCTAAATAAACAAAAGTTTGACAGTGAATAAGACAATTGTGTAGAGTTATCATAACTTGCAGAAACATTTAATTCTAAGGGCCCCTGCACACTTATGTTTTTATACGCTGTGACATTGATGCGTTTTTTTAATGCGATTGTCAATAGGATTTTCTAATGTTAAAAACGCGTCGCAAGTTGATGCTTTGCAATTTTTGTGCAATGCGTTTTTAACATTAGAAAGTCCCATTGACATTTGTGTTAAAAAAAAAATGCAGGAATATCGCAGCGTTAAAAAAATGCAAGTGGGCAGGGGCCCTAATGCAAGTATAGGTAATTAATAAATGGGTACACCTTTAGCTTATGCATGTTCATACTTTGAAATGCTATTTGACTTATAAAGTAGTATAGCATAATGTGCCATTCTACTCCGCTGAGGAAAAAAAACATGACATGCCCATAAGTCAAATGGATGTCAGGTTCATTTACAAAATGGGCATCTCAATTGTAAAAAAGCCATGACAAATCTGCACTACCTGTCAAAGGTCTTAGAACAGCTCAATTTTTCCAATTTCTAACATTAACACAGTTCAAGTCCAGCAAATAAATGGTGAAATGGTGCAGAGGTTCAAAAGTTAGTGAAAAACATAATTATGAAATTTTAACCTAAAATGCAACAATAGTCTGAATTTAAGATTTTAACCAAAGTGCTTTTTTCAAGGAACATATCAAAGGACAGCTGCTCTGCATACAATTTCAAGCCATAACTTGCTTTCTTTTTGCAAACTACACTCCTTTTCTATGAAATGAATCAGGCACCGAGGAGGAGTTGTCGGAATCAAATTAAAAACTTTCTCTGTGGGATTGTAACGTTGATATAAGTAATTACAATATCAGAGGAAAAAGATAATTTATTGCAAAAAACTAAACACTTGAAGGAAGGCTCTGGTACCTTGTTGTATCGCTTCTAGCTTGGATACAAGATGTGATTTGGGCAGGCATGGAGGCGCTAGTACCCTGTTGTACCATCTCTAGCTTGGATGGAAGACGTGATAGGGCGGGCACAGAGGTTCTAGTACCCTGTTGTACCGCCTCTAGCTTGGATACAAGATGTGATATGGGAGGCATTGAGCCTCTAGTACCCTGTTGTACTGCCTCTAGCTTGGATACAAGATGTGATACGGGCAGGCTTGGAGGCATACAGGTTCCATATGGTATCCTTCAGCATATTAGACCACGTTTGCTGTAACTAAGCCACTATATCATGCAAACTCGGACTATCAAAGCTGGCATCCCACATGGTCCCATACAGGTCTAAAGCCTGTCCAGTCACCAGATTTATCGCCAATAGAACATGTGGCAATGTTGTGGAGGCATTACTGCTGAGTTAAGAGAAAATTGCCTCTTGGAAGCAGCCACAAGACAACACATGTGGTTGCAGGAGGTCCTGAACATATCTCTGAGCTGTCATTCTCCCTCGTACCACTAGTAGGAGTGACCAACTGTTGTATGCAAAGGACTCCCAGACCATCGCACCAGCATTGGGGGCAGCGTGTCACTCCACAGCAAAGGCAGGATTGAGGCGCTCACCTCTAGGTCTCCAAAAACAAACACAGCCATCATCCATGCCCAAACTAAAACCTATAGCAGTCCAGTTTTGTCGTTCATGACACCACTGCAAACAGAAGTAATTCTGGTGGGAGTTTCAGAAGGCAGTATACATACTGGGCGCCATAAGACCAAATGTCCTTCAGCCAAGAGCCTATAAATGGTTCGGACAGACACAAGGACCTGAAACAATGGTGCCACCTGCCTCTGAATGACAGAAACCGAAAAGGTTGTAGCTACTTGTGCTTGTCAGACGATCCACTCGACTGGTAGTCTGTCAAGGGTGTCATGATCCTGGTTGAATTGTGTGTGTGCCCCAACTCATCCACTGGTTTCAACACCTACTATCTGGTCAAAATGACCTAGGTGGTGGGCAATCCAGCTTCTTGCATTCCAATAATGTGCCCCCTCTCAAACTCTTAACTCTGAGAAAGCCAAAGTGACAGTCAATACAGTTTCCTATACCATCAAAAGGCACTTGGAAACTGGAGAAAACTGACAGGAAGAGGTCTGGAAGACAAAAGGGCCACTAGAAAATCAGATGACAAGTAGTTGAAAATCAGTTTGCGTGATTGGTGCCTGACAGCACAAAATCTTCAAGAACAGCTTAAGGAGGCGAAAAATAAACCAAGTTTCCATTTCAACTGTGAAGACAAGACTTTTCTGCAGGTTTGACAGGTAAAGTGTCAGTAAGAAGGCCACTGCTAAAAGAAAAAAAAAAGAATCACGACTTGGGGCCAAGTAGCACTTCCAATGGAAGAATGTCTTATGGACTGATGAACCAAAATTTGACATCTTTGGTACATCATGTAGGGATTCTGTCTGTCATCTAATAGGTGAAAGGATGGTTTCTGAGTGTGTGACACCAACTGTCAACATTGAGTAGGAGGCGTGATGGCATGAGGCTCTATTGCTGGATCCAGATTTGCCACATTGCACAGGGTGACTGTCACACTGGACAAAAAGGGCTACCACAGCATTGTGATATGCCATACAATTCCCTCTGGTGTACACCTAGTTCCTCAGGGGTTCATATTACAACAAGAACATGATCCAAAACATACTTCTAGGTTACATCAGAACTACTTAAGTCTCTGAAGCCTTCCGGCTGCTTCTTGTCTTAAACCCCACTGAGTTTCTTTGGGATGAACTAGACAGAAGGGTGAAAGCAAAGCAACCTTCAACTGCAACAGCGCTGGGAAAATATTTCTGAATAATATCTGAACGCAATTGTCCAAGGTCGATATATCAGCTAGAGGTGGCTATATTGAAGACTGAAAAGTCTAGATTTATTTTAAAGAAACAAAGTTAACCCATTATTTTTATTCCCCTTAACTTATTTGTTCTACGCTTTAATTTAAAAGGACATTTAAGATCTTGAACTACGCAAATATCAAAAACTGAAAAAATTGAGTTGTTGTAAACCGTTTGACCGGTAGTGTGTATGTCAAAAGGGCCCAAGTTGGTCTAAAAATATATTCAACTTTAGAAGCAGAAAGGGGGTGAAGGGGAGGAAATAATTTTTCAGCATGGTGTAAGACAGGTTGCATTACTGAATACAATATAGCAGACAAAATAGAAGGTCACTGGTTTCTTTTATGTACTTCCATATTAACTGGAAGTAGGGGGGCAGGCAGTTTCATAAGAGGTAATGAAATAAACACACATTCTCCGTACATTACATTAACAGTCTCAGTTTAAAAACAAATTTTGGAAAAATGATACCTGTATGCAGAAATAGCATATCAAAGTATACAGACCTGCCTCAGCTCTTGGACCTCGTCTTTCAGAGCATAAACTGTGTCAACAAGACTCCTAAATAAAAATACAAAAGGATCAGGGTTACTAAAAATCTACCACTTTTCTTTGAAAGGCCGAATGCAAACGGCCGGGTCTGATTTTGCACGCACAATCTGACCTACTGTCTGGATGCTTTTTCTTCTGTACTGCGAATGTGCTGGCCAACGCACACGCGCAGTACAGATGTTACCGTGCAGTCGCTAGGAGAGGACACGGATCCCACAATGATTGCAGAAGGGCTACAGGATGCACTGATGCATTGAAGTCAATGGAAGCCGCCTGCACGGAATCCGGCTCAAAATAGAGCCTTCTGCGATTTTCCCCCCTGCAAGTGGAAAGTCGCAGTCAATTTCCGCTCGTGGGCATGGAAACCCACTTTAACTTTGCATGGTATCGCAGGCATTTGATGCGGACGCCCGCTCAAGTCCATAATGCAAATCTGGCTGTGTGAATTGGGCCTAAGAAAGTGAAATTCAAAAGGCAAAAAAGTCATAACAAAGATCAATGCAGAAGATTCTCGTGTACAATTCCACCAACCTAATCATTCACATCAGAGTCAGTCTGAACGGTTCTAGTTATCTAACTGATGTTGGTCTGTTGGGACCACCTTCATGAGAAGTATCGCTTTGTTCTTAGCTGCAGACTAGAGAAGCAGTAGGACACAGTTACTCACTTTTCCTCTATGACAGTCTGACCATTGCTTCTTGTTTCCTCTACAATAATTTTCTCCTCTTCCGGAAGTAAAACCTGAGGAGCAGATTCTTTGCGTGAACCTGAATGTAGTAAGATGAAGAATGTTAACAAGAGCTCAAAAACATTTATACTATGTGCTACACATCTAAGTTTCAAGCTTAAATAGTTGTCCAACAGTTTGAAAGTCTTCAAGAATTACAACTACGAAGCCTACAGACTGATGAAATACAAAAGCAAGATATCTATATTACCTTATAGCCAGATGAAAAGAGCAACAAGTGCTTAAAGAGATCAGAACTGGTGGTTTTCATAGAGAAAAGCAATGTAGTTGACTGTGAATCCCCATTGTACATAAAGGATTATGAAAAAGCTACAGACAATACCTGTAGCATCAGGGCTTACATATTAGAGACTGTACATCTTATTACAACATTCAAACAAGTTACATTAAAAAAAAAAAAAACTTACCTAAAAACGGCAATAAGAAAAAGGAAACATCAAAACAAATCATTACAAGTGGCAAACTGGCTCTGATTACATAGACACAAATATTTGACATGCATTGACAAGGACAAGCCTACTACACAGGGCCTCAATGGTGAAGCTGGAGTTTGCAGCAGAACATCTTCGGTGCTGAAAAGACCATGGATCAAATGTGACTTGATGCCAAAGCGGAGAGGGAGTTCAAAGTTATAAAAGGAGTTCAAAAAAATGAATATTGCAGCTGACGCTCAAGTTTTCCAAAAAAGGGCTTTGATTTTTAACTTAAAAAGGGGTATTCCGGCGATTCAAAGTGAAAGCTTCATAAGGCGATAGAACACTATATTGCAAAGTAACATTCTAAGTTGCTTTAGAAAGCTGCAGAGATGTTGCTTTACATGTGGTCTCCCCAGCTTAGTTCTCCATTGGTAGCCAACAGTTACGACCTGTATGTTTTTACTGGTCAGGCATGCTCAAGTGCCTCACATTCTGTAAGGACGACACAGCTTGTATAGCAGTCAATGCGCACTCATCAGTAACTGGCAATGGGGCATTGTGGGAGATGTTGTTTTGCACGGACCAAAATCCAATGTGGAATTCTGAAGCTGGCTGGGATGCAGGTCAGCAAAAAAAAAAAAAAAAAGACTAAAGTTCAGTAATTTTTTTTAGGTGAGGTTTAAAATATTGGCAACAAATGGAAATGCTAGGGAAGTTTTCAAAATCTCATTCAGTCTCCAGAATACCCCTTTAAAGGTTATTACTCAACCTTGAAGGCCAAGTCATGTGATCTACCCAAAAGCAACTGCAGGAACCTAGGCGATATTAACCTCTTATAACCTTCCATATGCACCTGTTGCGGCATATTCAGTCTATGGCATGTCTGCTGGCTTGTGGATGATTGACAAACAACTGACTAGAGGACGACTGCAAAGCAGCTGCACTTAAATGAAAAGTTACATGATCTACTACCTTGTAGGAAAAGGCAGGTGATTGAAGAGATGGGACTGATCAAAGTATGGTACTAATAAAGCTGTGGGAACTGCGTGGAATATGAATAGAATCACTGTAACAACACTGATTTTGACCCAAAGTATTTAAGTGATTACACAACTATCACAGAAGGGAAAGATACTGAACTTGGACCCCACCACCCACTCAAAACCCAAGACAGAGCACATCTAGAACGAAATTTAGGACATTTACAATGGTACACTGATGGTACGTGGTTTCACAATATTTGTTCACCATAGCAGATTTCAGAGACAAAGACTGATAGAATTCATGTGACGATACGTTAAATAAAACGGAGCACTTTGTACAAGAATCTTGTGGGAGGGTGTTGCTTCTCCCAAGTCTAGTTGATTTGAAATGGCATCTTGGGGTTATTTGCATTAGTTTTTGCTTTGTCAAACATAACGAGCTCCTTTAACCTCAATTATTTTATTGTGGTTTATAGTTTAGTGCAAGGGTCAGAACTATGGTGGAAGACCACCGCTAAAGGACATATTCCTACAAAAAAAGCAAAAAACACAATTTCTACATTGTAGGGAAATTAACTTGTTGCAAAGGAGTCTCATTAGTCTAGATCTCAATAGCAGCCAAGATATAAAATGTAATATACGCCACGTTCACAATACCTGAGGGTGGCATAAACCACTGTCGTCAGTTAGGGCATATAAAAAAGATTGAATAAAGTAGAGCAAAAATTGCACATTCTACATTGATAAGTACCCTATTTAGGGGGGTGGAAGTTAAAATGTAAGGGGTATTCCCAAGATTGACTTTCATCATCTATCCTTAGGATCAGTACCAAAAGTCTGATGTGTGGGGCTTTTGCTGTCGAGACCCCAATGAATATCAAGAGCATGAGACCCATGTATCCCAGGCTTACTGCACCCCCAGCAGTGAGAAAGACTAAACGAAGCACCAATCATATAGAGTGCTGCTCCACTGATTTCAATGGGTTTTATGGAAAAAGAGTACAAGCACTCGACAGTCTCCATCAGGCCCATTCTAGATTAATGGAGGGGCAGTATGCATGCTCGACTGCTGCTCCATTTAAATTTATTCATGATGGGGGTGCAGTGCGGTAGAGGAAAGGGAGACACAGGGCCCTGTAGTTAGAAGATAAAAGTTACTCCCAGGAAATGCCCCTTAAGTAGTGTGGATATTTATAGAGTTTACTCCAACAATGACTTCTCACCCATCTATTTCCACCAGGCCCATTGAAATGAATGGTGCATCTGCCACTCCATTCACCCTCTACGTCCCTGCAGATGGGTGTAGAAAACTGGCAGTGAAGAGATTTAGGGGATGCTAGAACCCCTGTTCTCGTGATCTGTGGGGGTCTCAGTGGCAAAACGCCCAACGATCAGCTGGTTATCACTATCCTATGGATAAATAAGTCTATTTTGGGAAAACCCTTTAAATCACTATGGTTCATTTAATTGGAGATACATGAGAACATTAAATCTCTT
The DNA here is from genome assembly GCF_035609145.1 of Eleutherodactylus coqui. Lineage (NCBI taxonomy): Eukaryota > Metazoa > Chordata > Amphibia > Anura > Eleutherodactylidae > Eleutherodactylus > Eleutherodactylus coqui. The sequence goes on from NC_089837.1 coordinate 391,055,145, forward strand.
CGGCTCTATGGTTCTGTGTTTTCTTACAGGTAAACTTTAAAATATGGAAACCTGAAGTATTAGCGTCTGGCCCCAATGCAGAGCAGAAGCCAAATGTATTTTAGGAGGTGGTTTCATATTTAATTTTGTCTTTTGAGGAATTATCGGTAGACGACTATCTCCTAGTATACCTACACACATAAAAGCAGCTGCCATCCTGTATGTAGCATTTTCTATGAAGCCCTATAAAAACACATCTTAGGCACTCTGGATACAAGTCAGACCAACCCCATCAGCTTTCTGACTTTCGACCTCCAGTGTGCTTTGTCAAACACTTTTAGATGGCTCATAGATGTGCTTTGCAATTTAATGGACATGTCTGAAGCACGTGTCATGTAATTACTGCGATTTCCGCAAGATATACCTATATTTACAATGAGGACACCATTGTGCCATGTAGATTTCCTGCACTGTGATGATTGGATGTTCTCCGAATAGGAGATATAACTGACAATAGATGAACATATGCATCAATATATGGAGATACTTGGTTGTGAAAACTGGGAGACTAGAGCAAATACCATGGTCTGTGTACCGGAACTACTTCTACTGTGTCCATCATATCTAGCAAGTAAAAAAAGTCACTTTTGAAGGCACAGACTAGCAAAGGCAAAATTTATTTCAACTGTACATAACAAATGCATTCTCTCCGACTTTGCTTTTTTCAGTTTTTTGAGAAAGCAAATACTTCAATGTCATAGTTAACCACAAGGCATAATTATACTGTACAATACAATATTCAGAAATACATCCGGATTTTACTTTGTAGTCTTAAGAAGGCAAAGTCCCACCAGACATGGCTTTTCTCTTCTGTAGATGAGATGCACAGGAAATTACTCACACCACTGAACACTGGGTAATGTGCTTTGCCGCAGATACAGAAACACTGAACATAGAGATGGGCACTATATATTGCAGAGAAATACAGTGTGATCGTTCATGTCATTAAGGTGGAAAGGGAAAAAGGACATTCACTAACCTCTAGTTTGGATCCAATGCCCTTGTTTATCATATATATTTATGTACATGGATATATGTATATTTATATATGTATATATGTTACAGAATTGCATAAACAAAGTTTCACTTGACTGACAAAAATAGAAACATTGACTATTTTGTAATATTTGTTACTTTACGTTACCAAAGAAAAGAATGCTTAGCACTTCAAAACAGTTTAGAATACTTTATAATGCATTGACACCTTTCGAGGATTATGGCAGAGAAGATTTAAAAAAAAGGTTAGAGTTGAACCAGAGACATTCTTCATGTACTTAAAATAAAGCTGTTTAGACACAAATAAGAAAAGTAACTTGGGAACATTAAACGGTTTTCTATTGGTTAAACTTCCAGTTCTCTAAACGCAGCCAGCAATGTACAGAATGGCTGTTGCCATAGCTATGTCAAGGAGGGACACACATACATTGATAGATACATGTGGGCTGCATTCAGAACTGCAGAAGTTTTGACAGTGACTTTCTTATTTTATGCCCACACAGCTCATTTAACACATTGGACTGTCACACTACGTTAAAAAATGATGTCTTGGGGGTCACTGTTTTATTACGAAAATAGAATAAAACTTCAAAAACAAGATGTAATGAAAAACATAATTTTCATTGTTTCCTGTGAGCGAGTTATATGACATACTTATTGACTTTGAGAATTGACTCTTTTGTCATTCCACAAGTATTTGTTTGGAGTGGACCTAGTGTTCCTGGATGATTATCTCTGAATTGTACCCCTAATTATGTGCAACAATGATCACACAGCCTCCAAGGTAAAGAAATGTGCGAGTTCTATATGTTTCTTGAGGCCCCAGGGTCAAAACTAGAGGGAGTTAAATACAACTCACATGGCAGTTAATGTGTTAAAAAGAAAGCCCTGGATTACAACACTTAAAAACTGCTTAAAAACCAAAAAAAACAACCTGTCTAGTAATACTCCTGTCTCACGTGTCCATTTTGACTGTTCAGATCTAAGCTATAAGTTTCCATTGGGGAATTCGTCAAGTTTTCGGTCACTTTCGATGGCCAGAACTGCACTGCATGCTGCTGGCAAGACAATGGAAACCTTGACACACCACATTACAAACTGATGGGATTATTGTACGAGACAAGTCGTTACAGTTACATGGCTTTTGTAGCACAGACGTGAACAGAGCTTACATTGGCAACCTGTAGATCAATGTCTCTCTAAAGAGGATATCTTTGAAAAAGACTTCAGGTGGCCATATACTTTAGACAAGTTAGTCAAGCCTACCGACCATCTAATGTGTCTGGGGATATACAGACTCTTCTACCAGCAGATGTATTGGAAAGAAGAGTATGTCGAATTTCAACATATTGATCCTTTATTCTCAAGAGATAAGCCACCACTAGGAGGTACTAGAAGTGTCTACAGTGGCTCAATCCCTCCTCTCCCTACTGAAAACACATGTACCCTGGCCGATCCGACTGTACACGTGTATGGGGGGGCAGTTGTCAGCTGTGTTTGGCTGACAGCTATTAAAGGTGTATGGCTCCCATTAGCCCGCAAGCAATGAGGGCTGTGAGTGAAAGGAAATAGCTTATACAAGGTACACAAATACCTGGATGCATGAATCCCATAGTTATGAAGGTATGTACATGTCCCAGATGGTGACTCCCTCAGGTACTTTGCAGCATGTAAATACATCTTTTGATTAAAAACATAGGTCTGAAAAACCTTAGCTAGTAAAAATTGATTCTGTTCAAGGCAATCCCACTCACACAAGGGCAGGTTGTATTTCTCACTGTGCTTTCACACTCAGAAAAATGCAACAAAAATATATTTATTTTTTTAAACCAGGAATAAGAGTCCCTTCAAAGTTTTACTGAATTGGTAAAAAAATAAAAACAAAATCAGAGCAGTATTAGAGGCATGTTGTCATCTGTAATAACCAGAGCAAGTCCGATACGTCCCATTTTAATTTGGTTGTGATTTTGCCCTTGCCCTGTATTACTAGTAAAGAAAACCACAGTCTATGAAGATGGCAAGTTGGTGGTTTTTCCACAGGTGATACATAAAGCTTTCTATAAAAAACTTTTCCTAAAACTATTTCTTTAATATAAAAAGCACAATCCTGACGTTTTATTGTGGCAGCTCTGCTATACTGGTTTTCCATTTCAGAGGCAATGTATTTGCACTGCAGCAGCCTGTGAAGTCCCTATGCAGGATAAGGAGGGCAGGGAGGCTTCAGGCAACATTTACCTAGAAAAATAGGCAAACTGCTACTCTCCAAAATGAGGGTCATCCTGCAGAGTAGTTTACAGGCTTTTTTTATTAAGCAATTGTCCTCTTACAGGTGCCAACTAGCCCAGAAAGGTCAACAACAGATACATGCCTTCCGAAGTGAGGCCGTGAATTACAGGGTGCCTATTTAAATGGCAGTTACCTTGTCTTTGGAGGAGAACTATATATGTATACTTTGCACAGATCTAAGATAATTAGTACACAAAGCATAAGTTTCTGTATATACAAATATATTTAGTGGACCATTTCTACCTTTCTTTATGGTTTCTTACATTTCTAAATATGACAGACATGTTTTCTGTGTGCATTTTAGGGTCTGTATCTGCAGGTTTGTTATGACCTGGCGTGGAATACACCCGCGGATTTACGCCGCGGGAGTGAAGGGATTCAAAACAAAAAAGTTGCAGTGAGTGACAGCGTATTTCCGCGGTCTCGTTTCTTTGATATCAATGAAGCCCTCCCTCTGCATAAATCTGCAGTAAAATAGAACATGCCGCAATGTTTTTCCGCTCGCGGAGATCCGCCTGTGTGTGTTGGTAGGCAGAAAGCTATTAGCTTCAATAGAACCTTGCCACTGCGGAAGTCACATGTGGCTTTCCGCTTTGGGTAGCGTGATGCAAACCCGTCTGTGGGCATTCCCCCTAAAAGGATATCATCTTGGATGTACAGCCCGTTCATCAGGCAGGTTGAGCGGCAAGGTATCGCTGTCTGACTTGGGTGCGGGTAGCAGAAGTGGTATCTGCACCCATCAAGACGATATTGATGGTGTAGCCTGTGGAATTCCTTGTGAAAGGGTGCCTAAAAGGGGTTGCACCACAAAAAATATTGTTTGTAAGTATGGGCTGGATTTAAATTAGAAACTTTTTTTCATATTTACACTTATTAAAAAAATGTTTCTATCCCCAGATATTGCACAACTAATATCAGAGTAGCGCCCCCGGCTGTTTCTATTCTGTGTCCACTTCAGTAATTGTTCCACAGACCAACTTGTTTCTATGCAATGTAGCAGAGAGAGAAGATAGACTGAGCATGTGTGATCATCTTGGAATATTTACCAAGGTGCTCTTCAACAGAAACAGCAGGTGGCGGTATTCTAGCACTAATCCTGGAATATCTGGAAATATAAAAATTTTTTTTAATATATGTTAATACAAAAAAAAAGTTAATTATGGGCTGGATTTAAACTAAAGCAATATTTTTTTCCTGGGACAGCCTTTTTAAGTAAATACTTGTATTACCCGTTAAACAAATGCTGGCTCATCATCCTGTTATTTCAAGGGGAATACAAATATTTACTAAAAAACAGAATTCCAAAGAACTGGATGAGCCTTCATTAACAAAAAGTGCAGACATGACAAGATCATTGGCATGTTGCTATAATGCTAAGGCCTCATGTCCACGGGGAAAATCCTGAATGAGCGCTGAAAATAAGAATAAACTTACCTCTCACACGCTCCAGATCTTCCCTTCGCCGCGGCTTCATCTTCTCTCCGTCGCGGCCGGATCTTCTTTCTTCGGCCCGGCGGATGTGCATGGCACGTCGGTTGCGTGCCGCGCACATGCGCCGGCCCGGAGAAAAAAAGATCCGGCTGCGACGGAGAGAAGATGAAGCCGTGAAGGGAAGATCCGGAGCAGGTGAGTATATTCTTATTTTAGGTTTCCCGCGGATCTGGATGGCTTCCATAGGCTTCAATAGAAGTCCACGGGAGACCCGCACGAAAATGGAGCATGGTCCAGATTTTGTCATGCTCCATTTAAAAAAAAAAATAAAAAAAAAAATCACTTTTATTGACCATCCACGGGTATTTATCTACCCACGGGTGGTCAATGCATCCCTATGGGGTGCAGATCCGCGGGCAGGAGAAGAGTTAAAATCCGCTGCGGATTTTAATTCTTCTTTTGCCCGTGGACATGAGGCCTAATACTTTCCATTAAATCACATATACCCCAAACAGGTGCATTTGGAAAGCAGAAATGGCAGCCAATTAAAAAGGGGCTTTCCTGACACTAAATATTATCTGACTCTACTTATCTTGGAGTTAAGCATTTACTAAAGTACTTCAAATACCAAATTTCCCCGCTAAGCATAGATCCAGTGACTGTAGCAAAGGCCTGGAAGTTGTGCAGAAGATTTGTTGCTGTATGGGGTCACAACCTTGCTGCTCCCCTCCCTTCTGTGACGACATATCACAGATTATGTAATAAATGGAGTTTAGCTGACGGCCTCCTCACAAGGAAGCTGACCCCCTTGTTATGTTGTGTCATTATGTGACTGCAACTCACTTGGCCCTGTATGCACTGGCCTACAACTTTATTCCACATACAATAAAACGTATGTAGTGGAAGTTATGGATTTCACATTTAGACCAGAATGCAACTGTTTGATGGAGCGCCTGCTGGTAATGAAGGCCAGCATACACGTGCTGCAGCGGGAAGGAAGGAGAGCCCGGGACTTGGCGGTTTCAGAGGCGCATTGCTAAGCTTTAGTACTGCCCCATAAACAAGAGGTCCTACAGGTTTGCAGAGCGACATAAAAAGGCTACTAGTAAAGTGAAGATTCAGAAATATTAACTTCAAACAGGACTGGCAAAACATACAACAAATTTAGTAACAACTAAAAAAATAAATAAAATAAATAAATAATAAATAAATTTAAAAAAAACAAAAAAACAGGAAATCTCAAGAGCACATTTGCACCGTAGTGCATTTTGATGCGGATCGCCAGCAGATTTCACCCTTTCACGAGTGAAGTTGCTGCAAACTAGTCTCAAAATCTGCATGAATGGTGCAAATTTTGGTGCAAATGTTCCCCTGCGAAAAATCTGCACCAAAACTCTGTGTGAACGTACCCTAAAAGATACTATATAGCAGTGTTCCCCAACAGGTGATGTTTTCAGGATTTCCTCAGTATTGCACAGGTGATGCTATTATGGTCGGTGTCTCACACATTGCTACAGGGGTTCTTACCATAGGATACCCTGAAAACATGACCTGTTGGGGGTCCCTGAGGACTGGAGTTTGGGAAACACCGCTATATAGCATATAAAATACAATTAATATATTGTAATGTGTGATGTTTACTGACTGGATTTTATAGAGTTTCTCCGAACAATTACAAAGATTTCCAGGAATAGAAGAACTTTGCCTTCAGTGCTCTGGGTCAACAAGCTCATGAATATACTGTAGTAGTCCACACAACTACTTGTGGGATCTCACCTTGTCTTATATCACAGCTATTCTCTACACAAATTATTGTCAGACTGATACTATAGGGGAGCTCAGAAACAACAGGACTTTAATGCAGCTTCGCTGGGCGAGTTTGGTTGAAGGAGGTACCATGTGACAATGACATGTAGTCTGCTCCACAACTAACAACTTTAACCCAGGCAATCATCAGTAAGAAGCTTTATAGGTTGGTTAAGACATTTAACTGGCAGGATATCTTACCCACGCATTTGTATTCCCACAAAAGGAAGACTGACACATTTACACTGTAGGCACATTGGGGCTTATTTACTATTCAGAATACATGTTTTCTGGTGCATATTAAACCCGAAAACTGTCTCACATGCTTGCACCACATTTATCAGGAGTTTTAGACCGTTATTCCAATTTGTCTGAAAAAGGATGGTTTATACCAAGCCATCTAATAAGTGGTTTAAACTTATAATACACCGTCTTAAAATGCGACAGATTTGTTACTCAATGATAAGCTGGTGCATTTAAAGACTGTCTAGTTTAAGCTTAACCTTTTCCAATCCAATTTGTATCCTGGTTTTCCTAGGGGGCTTACTCTTTCTGCCATTATACAACGGCGCTATCTGCTGGCTAAAGCCAGTACTACATGAGGTGACACATTTGATAGGCTCCGACAGCAGAGAGGCTGGCAATATACAGTAAGAGAACTCCACCGTACGTCTTCCAACATCGGAGCTGTACAGCCTTAAATCATAATGTCTTCAGAGATCAGACAGTGGATTGGAAAGGGTTAACACTGACAGTATTCGTAAATAAGCCCCATTGTACGGGGCACACATTGCTAGATCTGATCCATCATTAGACACCACAAATGTTTTCTGCTTAGGTGTCTAAAGCATTAATTGGGCTTAATATGCCAGCAGTACAAATGAAGAGAAAGATCTACTTCAATACATACATCTCTGCTCTGCCATTAAATAAATAGTTATAACTAATTTTACAATGATTGCCAATGAGAGAAAATGTCATTTATTCAGTAGCACTGTTGCCTTAAAGGGAGATTGCCCTATACATTTAAGGGCATATCCTGTGAATGTGTGATCGACATGGGGCCCACCCCTGGGACATCCATCCCCAGACCAAGGGGGTCTCCAAAAACAGCCGAGCCATGATTTCCACAGAAGTGAATGGAGACAGCCATGTACATGCGTGGCCACCTCTCCATTCATGCTCCGCCTGGATGCAAGACCCCCAATTCTAGACATATGTACGAGTCCCAGAAGTCGGGCCTGCATCTATCAGATATTTATAGCAAATCCAGTGGATATGCCATAAGATTCTAAAAGGAGACTATCCCTTTAATAGCTTAGCAGAGCTGAACTATCTTAAAATATTTAAACTTTTTATTTAACACTAGGCATCTTTTTTAAGACACAATACATTTTTTTTAGTTTGCCGTCATATTAAGTTGTAAAAGCAAATGTGAAAAAATTGGTGATGAAACAAGATTATTTTTCCGAACCTAAAAAAAGTGTTTTGGTTCTCCCCCATTATAATTTTATACACATGCCTACTGTACAGTTTCTTTACATCTGCAGGACAGAGGTGACTGAGAAATCATACATAACATTATGTAGAACGCCAATAATGGAAAAGATTTGTGCAAAGAATTCACCTCCCCCCACGGTCACATTAAAAATTGGGAATCCTCTCCTGAAAAAGTTACTTTTTATTGTAGATTTTTCATTTATGTGACATGTGTATATATTTGGCACATTTCAGTCATCTTAAAGTGACCCTCTGGTCCTGGATAAAGATGGCTGCATCACTTCTCCGACTACTTGATGCATTCTGGCCATTAGTATGGATCACTAGTTTAAAGGCTACCTTTTACACTGGGCGATTACCACCCGAATTAATCGCTGGAAACGGAGAATTCGGGGGATAATTGTCCCATGTACATACGGACGCCAACAGGGCACAGAAACAGGGGGACGTTTTTATTTTTCAAATCGCTCACCTATTGGAGTTGCTTGGCTTTTAGCAGAAGTAAAAACCAAGCAACTGTCAGGCCAGGCAAACGGGAGGCGCTCGATCTCAGAGTAACTCCTGTTTACCGTGGATAGAGGCAGGTAGGCTGCTCCGCCTCCATTCACTTCAATGAATATCACTCCTGTGTAAAGCACAGTAGTGATAGTCAGGCGGCAGTCAATACTGAGTAAGTACTTTAGGCAGCTATGGGTAAAAATGCTGTAAAGTAAGAATTTATTTCAAAAATAGGGGTTGGATTGGCTCCAAAATGTATTCCGCAGCAGGACAAAAACCCCAAATATCCAGCCAATGTCATTAAGAACTATCTTCAGCATAGAGAAGAACATGGAGTCCTGGAAGTGATGATATGACCCCACTGAGCCCTGATCTCAACATCATTGGGTCTGTCCGGAATTACATAAAGGTATAGAAGGATTTGAGCAAGCTACATCCACAGAAGATCTGTGGTCAGTTCTCCAAGATATTTGAAACAACCGCCCTGCCGAGTGCTTTTAAAACCTGTGTGTAAGTGTACCTAGAAGAACTGCTGCTTGTTTGAAGGTAAAGGGCGGCACACAAAATATTAAACTGATTTAAAGTTATCTTTTGTTCATTCACTTTTTAATTTTTGTCAATTAACAAAATGCAAACTTTGAATCCTCTTTTTTAAAGCAGGAGAGCTTTTTTGCTGGATAGCTTGTAGTTTTTATTGGTATCATTTACTAAATACAACTGTTTGATTAGTTTTTATCCCTGTTTTGGGAAGAGATATGAACAGAACATTTTTTTTAAACTACACAGAACTTACCCTGTTGGCTAAATAATGTAGTATTTTACAGTAGGGGTTATTACAGACATGGCAATACCAATTATATGCATTTTTTTATATTTAAAGCATTTATATTTTAAAAACTTTTTTCTGTAATACCACTTAGATGTTCTGAGTCAAGAATGACCACAGCATCTGCGGGTTAAACAGCACAGAATAGTGTGTAGACAAGTTGCCGTCCCCCACCAAGCAGATATGGGTGCCTATTCTGAGGCTGGGCCATCAATTTTTAAAGGCTGGATAACCCTTTTAAGGAAGGAGTTGCTTAAATTTTTTTTATTTTGTTGTGCATTCGCCAGGTTTAGGCTGGGTTCACACAGGGCGGATTCCCATCGGAAATCTCGTGGTTTGGCCGCAGCAAAAACCGCGAGATGTGCGCTGGGAGAACCGCCGCGGTTTAAGCTGCGGCGGCTTTAAAGCGGCCCGGCCGCTTGCTTTTCTGTTGCGGCCGGCACTCCCATAGAGGAGAGCGCAGCCGCGACGAAAATAAAAAAAAATAAAAAAGTAAATAGACATGCTGCATCTTTTGAAGCCGCGGCTGCCGCAGCCGCGGTTTCAGCCAGATTTACCGAAGCGGATTGGCCATCCCGTGTGGACGAGGTTTCTGAGAAATCTCGTCCACATGGCTGGCTAAACCCGAGATTAGCGGCCGCAGGCGGATTTGCCGCGGCAAATCCACCCTGTGTGAACCCAGCCTTAGCGTTCCTTTAACATTAATAAAGAAACATGACTCACAAACACCACTGAGGCTGAATGCACACGGGCGGAAATTCCGCGGTGACCTTTCGCACAGAATTTCCTGCCGTTGCACGCTGCTATAGGATTGCATTCGTTTATGCAATCCTATGCAGACAGCCGCGTCACCACTGATGTACCGGCTCTGCACATGTGCAGCAGCAGCCGGCACATCGTAGAGCAGAGAGTTGCTGGAGGAGGTAGGTGCGGGGGCACTGGAGGGGCACGGGTGGCATCCCACTGAGAATTCTCGCAGTCGGAAACAGACCCAGCCGTCTGCATTCACCCTAAAAAAAAAAAGCTCCATATGCATATTTATTGCTACTTACAGTGAGGTCATGAAGGGGGTATTCTCACCATAGCAATTATCACTTTCTTATTGGTAGGAGTCGGACCTCTGGGACCACCACCGATCCCGAGAACAAAGCCCCAACGTGTTGGTAGTGGAGGACCTGCATACATACCTCCCACTTTAATGAGACCACTGGAGATAGTAGAGTTCAAGCACTTAGCCATATCCAACAGCAAAGGCTGAATTATCAGAATTAGTGGGGAAATCCCAGCGGTCAGACTACCACCGATCAGCAAGTTATTATCTATCCTGTGGATAGGAGATAACTTTTTGCGGACACCACTTTTAAGGGCTCATTCACATAGGCATATTGCTTTGGGTCATTCAGACAAGTGTATTTTAAAAATTAAAAATCACTGCATGCCCCATTTTGTCTGCAGCATAAACCAAAATAATCCTGTAGGCTTTATTGGGCTATATAAAAACGCAGCAAATATGCAGCTGCATATATATTCATAGTGTTTTTATGCATATTGGTAGGAGACTGTGGTTAAAACAAGAAAGAGTGACATCAATTGGGCCTTCTTGCATTTTTTTTTTTGCAAGCAGGAATATACGTGCCAAGAAAAAAAATTGCATACACACCAAATACGCATATATACACACACAGTAAAATGCTGCGTATTTCATAGACCGAAATTGTGTATGCCTGAGCGAATGAGTCCTTAGGAGCAGTAAATTCAACAAACACAATCAAGGGATATAAACTGTACCTGCAAAGTGTGATAAGAAAAAAAAGCAAACAACCCAAATGATCTTCAAGCCAAGCTCCATGTCCTACCATACCTTTGCCTAGAAACCTACATGCAAGGGTTGAACAGGTTTGCAGATGCATCAAAAGCCAGATTCACAAATTTCGCTAGCTACCCATTACCTCTTGGGTTGCTGAAGGCAACATTTGACTGGCATTTCCTGCTGTGTAAGTGGCTATACAGAACATACTTCAGTATGGTGCATTCAACAAGATGAAGCTTTTACATCAGACACACAATTGCCTCCTGTAGTACAATACTGTATTTGCCACTAATCCCTATAGCAGAGGAGATGGTCTAGTACTCGAAAATAAACAGCACCAAGCATGGCCTTGAACACTGGCGTAACTATAGGGGATGCAGGGGATGTGGTTGCACCCGGGCCCAAGAGTCTTAGGGGGCACATAAGGCCCCTCTTCTCCATATAGGGAGCCCAGTACTATGAATAACGCATTATAGTTGGGGGCCCTGTTATAGGTTTTGTATTGGGGGCCAGAAGCTTCAAGTTACGACTCTGCATTAAGGGGTTAAGAGAAGCTAGGGAGCCCCCAAGATGAACTTTTGCACTCGGGCCCATGAGCCTTTAGCTACACCCCTGGCCTTGAGCTATAACAGCAGGTTATTTCAAAGGTTTCACCAATAGGAAGTCAGCCAACAACGTGTTGTAAACTAGACTTATCACCATATCATGGAAAGGAGCCCAAAGATCAAGTAATCACGCGGTATAGCCTTAAAGGAGATGCGATTTCATTAATTTACCATAACAGAATAGGTCTGGAAATAAAGCAGTGAATATGCCCTACAAGTTCCTGTCTGTAGCAGAAGTTCTGACCATTTGTAGCTCGATATATCGGGTGGTGTTAACTTATATTAAGAACTCCATGTGAATAACGGCAAGTGGCAGAGGTGTTGTGCAATGTACCATTTGATTGTGCTTGCTTTAGTGCCAAGTGCCATTATGTGAATGTGACCCTTGAGATAAGCGCCAGCGACATACTTCTTAGGTTGGTGTCGAATGCTAGGCATGCTGTTCTGACGCGGGTGCCAATAGTGCACAACAGTAGCTGTCAACATTTAGAGAGTCACAGGAAGGGGCCTGAATAGCACCAATAGGCAACACTGATCTACACAGTAGGAAGAATAAATTATATAATATAGACAAGTAGCAGCTTCTGCATGATACTTAACAGGTTTTCCCACCGGATACATATTTCATAGCGACAGAATATGCCATAAATGTATGGGGTGGGAAGGCCTCTTTGATACCATCAGATACGTTATATGCATGATGAACAGTTAAAATAAGAATATCAATAAGAACATAACCAAAAAAAGAACAAAAATAATTTAAATACTGTAAAATACATACAGGCACGTTAAAAGTAGGACACAAACAGTAACCATAGCAAATGCTGGCAAGTTGGGTACTTTTTCTGCAGTCACCACAATTGATGTGCTGCATCGCCTTCCTGCCAGGCATGTGCTATGCTGCAGAGACTTCCTTCACAACTAGCTTTTCTCCATAAACTTACTTAATGTCTGAGTTAGTTCTTTACAAAATTAGATTTTCACAAAGGTCCTCAGATCTGTAGGGTTTCAGGTTTCCAAATTACAAAAAAATACACATAAAATTATCACTTCAAAAGAAACATCAAAGACAGAATACTTCATCTGCCAGTTTTTAAAAAAATGCTCACATTCTTTTACATAAAACTAAGCTAGGAACTTACTGCAAGCATTTCAAGAGTGTGTGAGGTATATTACCAATATACAGTTTACCTTCATGATTTTTTTTTTTTTTCACCCAGCAGAAATCGGAACCTAGATCCAGATATATATATACAAACACACAAGTGGTACCAGAAACTACCCCGGTTGTTATAATCACATTAAAAGACAGAGAACACAAGTAAACATCTAAGAAAAAAGTAGGTTGTGGTATAACAAGCATTTTGTTAAGAAAAAAAAAGTTTAGAAGTGCATTAGTTCTGGTGAGAGATATATGAGCAACAGCTCTTACGAGAAGTAGACCCCATTCTGTAACTATGGGCTGTCCATATACTGTCATAGTCAGAGTCTTCGGAGAGGTCTGAAGGCTCCATACGTGAAAGACTACTGCGACGACCCAAGGAGTCTAGACTTGATTGGTCATCATCAGCCAAGACGTGATTATGCATCAGGTCAGTGCCTTGCCATGCTAAGGATGATGTATGGGTGAAATGAAATGGCAATGGTTGGAGGCAAAAGATGGAAGGAATGAACAGAGGAGGAGGACAGGACAGGAAAAGCCACAACCAAAATCATAACATGAAACAAAACAAAAAGCAAAAAAAGGGTGATGGGAAGAGAGGGAAAAAGAAAATATTGTTAAAAAGGAGACCAAAGCTTTGCAGATTTCATTAGTTACTTGTTCATGAGATAAGACTGTGCAGCCAGAAGTAGATACAACTACTGTTAGGTGTAAATGCATTTAGTGAGCCTCCAATAACTAGTCATGAAATTCAATCTATCTAGGAAATGGTCTGTTGGAATGTGCAAAAAAAGGCTGTTGCATAATGTGGTGAACAGAGTCAAAAATGCTCCAGGGTCAGTGTTCGTTTACACCAAACGGTTCATCGCTTGAGCGAGTGAACAATGCCAGAGTTCGCTCGGGGCAGCTGTTTATACAGGCAGATCGATTGTTGGAGAAATCGTCCGGTCGCTTACACTCACTGTATAAGTGAGCAAGAATGACTGAAAGATTAGTCTTAATGCCGAACGGGCCAACGATGATTTTTATGCCTGCATAAAATTAACAAAGAAACGCTAACGAATTATCGTTCCTCGTTGGCTGAGTATACACTGAACGAGTATCGTTCATTTTTGATTGTTTGAACGATAAATCGTTCTCTGTATAAGGGCCTTTAGTTGAGCGCAAAAGGTTTCTCAATAAACGTTTAAGGTGTTCAAGAAAAGACTTGTATTCTTGAAGAGTATAAACCCAAAATAAACCCTACAATTCTCGACTTAATTTCAAGAACTTAAAGGGGTATTCACATTGCCAGGTTAAGCAATCACATTAGAATTGGTGGGGGTCTGACTTCTAGGCTACCTGCTGATCCAGAGAAGAAAGGGATGGGGTTCCCTCTGACATTTCTCCTGCACTTACTCAGCACCGAGTCCCCTTCATTCTAAGGATCAGTGGGGTACTTGCATTTACATTCCCATCGATCAATAAGTGATGGCATATCCTAGTGATATACCACCACTTAACTGGGAGAACCCTTCAAGAAGAACTTTATTATATACCAACGTTGCAAGTACCATTTTCGTGGACTGATTGCTTTGCGTAAGACCATTGATTAGAATCTAGCCACATAACTGTCAGAACACAATAGCTTTGTAGTTTCAGCAATAACATGGCTACCTCTACTGTGTGGGCCGATTTCTTAATATCCATTGTTTGCATTTTACTATCTGGGTTACATATTGAGAAATAGGTCTGTGCATACGGCTGAGAACGTTATTCTGTTTAGAGCTACTGTACAACATCAGCATCAGAGACAGATGTAACAGGCTGGAAGACATAATTAAGCCAATAAGGAGGGTGCAGAGGCATAAAACATGAAGGAAGAAAGCAAAATGGAAAAGCTTGATATAAACCATGATTGCTTTAGATCTGGCCTTCATATAATCATTCATTAGAATTATATATCTGCAAAGCACATGGTAAAAGCTGCTTGGTTGTGATATATAAGCAGGAAATAGAAACAGAAAGACTTTTCTGTTTATTGCAAAGTTATGAAGAACATGGCTGGAAATCTATAGTTCCTTAATATAGGTATCTCTGCTTACCTGCTGCACAACAGTACAGTAAAGCAAACACATCCAACCTACCAGCCATGAAAAATAAACACATGCATTTAATACACTGACTTAGAATTTACTGAGATTTTACCACACTAGGAGCAACGATATGATCAAGTCACACAGAGAAGGCAAGTAGAGCAATTTAATACTAAGCTGCAGATCACTAGTCAGTGGTTACCGAATATGCCATAAAAAGCATTTAAAATGGTAATAAAGCCGTAACTATTTAGCCTAAGGCTGAAAAAGTTATAGGTTGAGTTTATGCATTTAGTCATATACGAATTTCATCAAAATTGCCTCAAAAACCTGATAGGACTGCATTGTGTGAGCACAGCCTATGTGGTCACACAATGCATTAGTGGCATTAGGGTAAATTCTTCCATTAATGGCATTAGACTAAAAAACTTTTCACTTTGCAAAAAAACTACATCAAAAATATAAAATATCACTGCTATAAAATTTGATCAAACGGCCTACAAAAAAAAAGTTTAATATTTGAGGAAGGAGATTAGCTGGCACAAATAGATTAACTGCTGGCATTATTATTACATAAAGCAATGCAAGTATCTGGCTTTGCTGGGGAAAAGGAACAAAAGGCCACATTGCACTCCAAACAGGTATACTTACAGTTATTTACCTTCATCCAGTAGAAAATAATAAATACGACAAACCAACACAAACATTACACACATATAAAACACATCTCAAACCACCTTTTCATTGAAAACCAAGATAAGAAAATTCTCTACTACATTAAGAATTTTAAAAATCAATTAAAAACTGCCACTTACTGGAATTTAGTGTTTGACGCGTTTTGGCACTTGTACAGTAGGCCTCAATAACCTTTAAGATCTGAGCATCTTCCTCTAATGCTGCTGTGCCTTAAAAATAAAATTAAACAGGTTAGAGAGAAGCCAAACGTGTTGTCTTAGGGTGCATTCAGACGACCATATATCGGCTCGGTTTTCACTCCCAGCCGATATACGGCGTCTCTCTCTGCAGGGGGAGGGGAGGCTGGAAGAGCCAGGAACAGTGCTCTGAGCTCCCGCCCCCTCTCTGCCTCCTCTCCACCCCCTGCACTATTTTCAATGAGGAGAGGTGAGACGGGGGCAGAGCTAATTCCCGGAACTTAGCCCCGCCCCCGTTCCTCCTCTCATTGCAAATAGTGCAGAGGGGCGAAGAGGAGGCAGAGAGGGGGCAGGAGCTCAGAGCACTGCTCCCGACTCTTCCAGCCTCCTCCCCCTGCAGAGAGAGACACCGTATATTGGCCGGCGTGAATACCCGGCCGATATACGGTCGTCTGAATGCACCCTTAGGGTATAATTAATTTTATTAGTGATTGTCTTTGTAAAGGGGGGTGAGAGATGTTCGGGGATATGCTCAGCCTGTATGTTTTCAGCACAGATCTCTGTCAAAAACATAAAATAAGCATTCAATGTATTACTGTATGTACCTAATGGATAAACAGTAATTTGTTTGATATGCTATGTGTAAAATGGTCTGACAAAAAGTAAAAAAAAAAAAAAAAAAAAAAAGTAGTAAGTGTTACATTTTAGCATTTTGCCCACAAAGCTTTTACTAAAGACATACTTTTTCTCAATGCGAACTCTTCATCTGATGGTTTTCTTTCTGGCTTGCGCTTGGGAAGTAATTTTTTCATAGTTTTTGGACTCTTACTAAGATCCTGTAAAGAAGAAAAAAATCTAGTTTGGTTGAATCACAAAAATGTATTTTATTATTAACAATCAAGCGCCACAAGACAGGATATGGAGCAGAATCGAAGATAGCTCCAACCCCTGTGTAGTGGCCAGTAATTGTAATTGCAGGTGCATTTCCCATTAAAGTCAGTATGAGTTGCAGCTGCTATTACCATCGGTTGGAGCGTTTAGCTTTCACAACATACGCCTGTGTTGCGCAGCGGGCGCCCGATCAGCTGGGGTCCTGAGCAGAGAACCCCAGCCGATCAACTATTGATGACCTATACTCAAGACAGATCATCAATAGAATTTGCCAAGAAAACTTAATTACTAAAGTGGTACTCTGTCGTCACCAATTCATGCACTGGCTACCAAGGCTTGCATATATATGAACATAAAAAGAGAAGGAAGAGTAAAAACCCCAATTATGCAACCTAAATTTCTGTCCAAGTTGAGATTAGATATTCACCAGTGATGGGTCCACAGAATGTAACTGCAATTCCAAAAACACAAGCACTTCCTATTTAAATCCATCCCAATTCAGAATGTTATCTTTGGGTACGATTCAATTTAAAGGCCACACAAAAACTAAAACACTACTAAACCCAATCAGACACATGCATTCTTAGGCAGGTGAAGACATCAAGTGGTAGACAAGCACAAAACGTATTGTGTCTAAATAGGAACAAATACATAAATTACAGCTACTTAGGACAAAGGCAGGAGAGATGTGGAGTGAGGATCCTAGAAAGGGAGGACTTGACACCTTTTGTTTACCATAAATGGAAAACAAGTTGTCGAGGGAAGACTACTAGCAAGTTGGCAATGAATAGTGTGCAGATCTGCTCTACATAGCATTGTAAGAGGACACAGAGGGGCCTACCCTTACCTTAAGAATACAAGACATCCTCTAATAAAAAGAGTAAAAAAAATAAAATAAAAAACAAAACGTAAATAAGCAATATGCTGGCCAGTCAGTATTCAAAGCAGTTTCTGAATTGCAAGTTTCTTTTTTTTATCTGTTTTGTCAAAACAGAAAGTTTGCATTCATTCATGATGGCACGTTTATGATGGATACAATGTGAATAATGTATACAGGCTTCATAAACACAGAAGAGGTGGCGTCTTCTTTCAATCTAAACGCAGACCTTCCCTTACCTCTTTGTAACACAGTGCTGCAGAAGGTCGAAGAGGAGGAGCAGGACGCAAGCAACTCAAGCTCCATGGCTTTGAGGTTTTAGGCGGCTCTAAGGGGCTCCAGTTGATACTGTGAGGCGTCCCATGGTGCGAGAGGTGTGGTAGTGTGTGATATGCAGGTGTGTGAGGTGCTGGCTTGCAATCTGAATGCTTGCTTGAAGGAGTCACTGGATGTGAAGGAAGCTGAAGACAATATAAAAAAACACCATTATGTATAACCACTGAATGTAATGAGAAAACACTAATAAGTTTGTAACAGCGGACTGATTTTTCTTGAAGGCAAAAACAAACATTTTCCCAGGAAAAGAGAATAATGTTTGCTTTGCCTTTACAAGTCTTCAACCCATTTGAAGGCTGATAATGCTAAAGCTATTGCCCTTGTATCATCGCTTCATAACATCGCCTACATTCACTATAGGAGTTTCAAGCTGCTTCACCATTAGAATTTGGCCCATTATGAAAAACGATTATTAAACAGGATATGTAAATGTAGTTTTTACCCATTCTCACACAATTATGTAAAATGTTGAAATTTGGCAAGTAACATATTGGTAAGGCTGCATAATGTAATTCAAAGAAACCATGAGCCCCAATTTCAGCAGGTCATTATATTCCCAAGTCAGCAGTGTTCAGCCCAAAATTATAGAACAACTTTTTTTCTCCAGTGGTGAATCCTTTGGAATGATCTCAATTTCTGCATTCATTACTAATAAAATATGGTCTGATCCTTATTAGTTTAGTTAAAGTGTGTTTTGTCTATAATGGTTACTCTGATAAGCCCGCTTTCACATCTGCGTCCGTCCAGAGGTTTTGTTGCAGATACGTACGGCTGAAATAACAGAAGAAAGAGTGCTGCATGCAGCTCTTTTTCTTCCGTCCAAAAGTCAGGTAGCTGGGTGCAAAGTGGATGGACCCCATTATAGATATTGGAGTCCGCCCGATGCGGTGTGGTTCCGTCGAGAGACAGATGTGAAACCACCCTAACACACAAACCATTGTACCAGTCGGATCTTTTTATTGAGCACTAGAGTAAACTTCCACAATATAGAGCAGAAATGTAAGTGAACCTCTGTGTTGGGGCTTATTTACATGGCGCGAGTTTTGTGGGTTGCGAGATGCACGAATATGAACGCCATTCTTTTGAATGGACTTAAAGGGGTTGTCCCGCGCCGAGACGGTTTTTTTTAGCTAGACTAGAGAAGTTCAATTCCTGGGTGAAGTCTTGCTTGTGTGGGACGTTTTCGTTATTTATTGTAGGACTGAATTATAAATAAATAGGGATATATGTTTAGAGTATAAGGTGCTCTATTTGTGTCAGTGTATATCCCTATAAATAAAGATGCGGCAGTCTTCCCCATCGGTTTCACAACTACAATCTCTGGTGCAATATAAGTAAATAGGAAACGTTATCCAGGTTTATTTCTAAACTTCTACTGTACTGTGTGAAGGTAATCACAAGTAGGCAGATGTAGAAGTCATGGGTGACAAGTACACCAGGGAATAGGAGAGGACAGGAAGGAGAATGATCCACAGAATGGGGAGGCAGAGTGCGATCAGGAAATGACAATTTTCAGCAGTCAGGTGGTAAAAGAAGGAAGGGCCGCTCATTCTTCTTAGTAAGGGAGAAAGCACTAACTGGGGAACGAAAACCAGGAAGGAGGGAGGCAAGAGGCTTGCTATAAGCATTCGGCCGTTTGTTAACCTACAGAGAGCCTCGTGTGGCACAGAAATGCAGTCCTTAGCTCTCACTCACGACCTGATGGTTTCAGGTTCAATCAGGTAGCGGGCTCAAGGTTGACTCAGCCTTCCATCCTCCTGAGGTTGGTAAAATGAGTACCCAGCTTGGGGGGGGGGGGGGGGGGGAGGAGGAGGTTAAGTGATAATTGGGTAAGCCAATGGCAAACCACCCTGCAAAAATAGTCTGCCGAGAAAACATGTTGTGACATCAGCCGAGGAGTCAGTCATGAGTCGGTGCTTACTTGCACCGGGGAACTTTACCTTTACCTATCATACATCATGTTGCACAGACTTTTTTTGGTAAGATAATTGTGGGACAACCCCTTTAAGCCTTTTCAATGGGCACATCCACGATGCCAACTCCACATGGAAATGACATGAACTCCGCATCAAGAAGAGTCATCACTACTTCCACATGTAGACTTGAAATTCGTGTGCGGAAAAATCTGCACAATATAGACTATGGCACGGTTTGTCACTGAAATTAATGGAATGCGGATCTGTTGTGGAATTTGGTGCGAACGTGGCATCAAATTCTGCAGCTAACATCCGCCAGATGAAAAAGACCTCACTAAAATCCATGTGCTTGGTGAATAAATTACAAGTATTATATCGCCTTAGCCAAGTTAACCAAGTTGTATTGCAACAGGACACAAACCTGTATGTCAAAATGACAGGATCAAGAGGGTTATTCCGACTTACATACTGTGGCTGCACATATATTGACTGTCTAATATGAATAAACTGTAGCAAGCACTTGGAAGGTACTAAGCTATACTATTAGAACACATTCTTAATACGTAACAGCGGCAAACAAATCGCGGCATGCTCTATTTCTGTGCGGGGCTCGCACATGAAAGAATCGGGGCCGCGGGAGCAGGTGAGTGACGCTGCTCTCTGCAGGCGCTCGGGTCGAGTCCCGCTGCGAAAATTCTCGCAGCGGGATCCGACCCGGCCGTCTGCAGGTGGCCTTACAAAGAGATAATTCACAACAGGCAAGTTACTACCGGCAAGGATCAATCCACTGTGTGCAATAATGGCACAAATTGGTGTCCTTTACATCACATGGTGTGCATTTCAGTGGAACAAAAAACAAAACAAAAAAGTTTGCTATGATATCAGCCATACTTGCAGGGATCTGGTAAATGCAAATCTAGAAATACTTTAAATCTGTCTCTTACAGTGTGACAGGGGACAGAATGAGGCTTTATTGTAGGGGTGGTCATAGAGGTGAATTTTGTCTGCTTATGGAGATGGTCCACCCATTCCTGTAGATCTTGTTGGTTGTTACATGACACAGTTATCCGTTCAATCATGTTACCTAGAAAAAAGAAAAACAGGTTAACAAGTTCGGGTGAAACTTTAATTTACGTTTTTGTTGTCCTCTTGGTCATGGCTGGCATAAATTAGGGCAATACTTTGAGCCAAAAATTGACACCTGTCACCTTTTGGCCCCATCTATACATGCATCATTGCATTTTTTTTTTCCCTTTAGCCTTCATCGTTGTCTCAGGTTACTCCTAAATTTGGCAAGTCCCTAACATTGTGTTTTGTCATGTAATTCATCCTTAAAAGGGGGTGTCTTTAACCCTTTAATGATGTGTCTATTTTAGGCATTCATGACCAACCAATTTTTTCAATTATTTTTATAGCCTCATTTCTAGAGCCATCATTTTTAGATTTTTCTGTTAGTGCGGCCTTTAAGGAATTTTTTACTGTATTTCATGGCATCATTTTTTGGTACATAGAAAGTATTGGATAACTTAAATTTTTTGGTGCGACTGGGAGAAGGTAATTCCGACAGCGTTTTTTGGATGTCATTTTTATGGTTTTTCAGCATGCAGAATAAATGAAACATTCTCTGGATCAGCAGGATTCTGGCCATTACAAGTTTACACGTTTTTTTTTTTATTTTAGTGTATAAAAATGCAAAACATAAGATTTGCTTTTCTGTTACTGTATTTCAAAAGCCATAATGGTTTTATTTTTCTATCAGAGCAGCTCTTTAAGGCCTTTTTTTCATGGGTTGTGCTCTAGTCTTCATATAACCTTTTGATCACTTTTTTTTCCTATATAGAGGCAAGATTAACATTTATTTTGCTTTTTTTTTTTTTCTAACATGTTCAACATGCACGATAAATATGTTCGATTAATTCTGCGGGTCAGTAAGATTACATCAAAACTAAATTTTATATCTTTTTTTCTTTTTTTTAAAATAAAGCCATTTTTTAAAAAGCTTTTTTTTTTTTTTTAAATCACCACATTCAAAGACCCTAACAATTTTTTTCTCAATTGACAGTGCCGTGTAAGGGCTTTATCTTTGTATTATTTTTTTTCACAGTGTTCACCGTGCAAGTTATAAATGCCCCATGTATTTCTACATGGGCGATAATCAATACAGCAATACCAAATTTGTGAGTTTTTTATTTAGCTTTTTCTTGCATATTAAGGGTGGAAAGGTGGGGTTTTGACTTCTTTTTTTTAACTACATTTACACTTTCTCATTACTTTAATTTTTCTATAATACACTGCAGTACTTCAGTATAGCAGTGTATTATATTAGCCAAGTATTTCCCAACTCCACTCCTCAAAGGACCCCAACAGGTCATGTTTTCAGGATATCCTATACCACCACCTGTGTCAATATCTGAGGCACTAACAATAATCACATTACCTGTGAAATACTAAGGAAATGCTAAAAACATGACCTGTTGGGGGGCCTTAAGGACTGAAGTTTGGACATACTATTAGGCTTTGAAGCTGACCCAGAGGCTAAGCCTCATAGCCCACCACAGATGACAGACAGCAGACTTCCTGCTCCCCCTGGCCATGCTTCCGATGCAAAGCCATAGGAAATGGAATAAAGCCCCTAACTGACTGCCATAAAAAAAGTTGTATGGACAGTTGTATGGACATAAAAACTTGATGTAAACTGAGGGTTATTTTATTGCCCATGTCAAAATATAATCAACTTATACTCCCGTCTCCCAGGTCGCATCTCCCCATGTTGTGATGTTTACAGGCTTCTGCAATCAGTCACAGACCTCAGTGCTTGAAGACTGAGGTATGCGATTGGCTGCAGCACATTTGCACATCCCGTACACCGGCTGCAACAGCTTGTAAACCCAGAGCTGCCGACACAGGACACGTGAGTACATGGGAAAAGGGAGCATAAACTCACTTTTTGGCAAAATAATTTTTTTGTTTTGTTTTAACAAATTTAATCTTGGGAAACTAATTAAACTCCCCTTATTTTTATTTTTGGTAACTTTGTATTTTTCATGCCACGATTTATGTTTTTGAAAAATCCTAATATCTTGCAGAGCTCACATTAATTACCAAGCCTAAAAGTCTGAAACTTTCTGTTCTGTAGAGCAGCCTCAAGAACCATAGGCACAGTACCCTGGAGGGGGCAGACATCTATGGAACAGACATGCTCTGTGACCTACACGTGCAGTGGTCACAGTGCAGAGAGGTTGGGAGCCATAACCGTCATGAAATAAGTGGTGGACTCTGTGTTCTCTATGTATAATCATTATCTCCTCCTTTTCACAGGCAGGATCATAACGGCTTACAATTACAAAGTTGTTGTTTCAAATGTGAAAATATTGAAGATTACCAGAAATTTCATAGGCATTCTTGTGATTTTCATTGTCTTCTAGCTTAGTGATGAAAGTTCCTGTCAGTGGAAGTTTCCCCTGAAAAAAAAGAAAAAAAAAAAGTCAACTGTGGCACTGTATACTACAGAAATAATAACATTGTGAGCTCACCACGGAGAAAATCCACAATGAAATGTAATGAGCGACACGCGGATTTCACCCTCCGGAATGCAAAGGGTGAAATGAGTGAAGATTCAGAAGATAAATTGACATGATGTGCAATCTGCATTTCAAGTCTGTAGCAATTTGCACTGTGGATTTTTCTCATAGCGTGTGGATGAGATTTGGGAAAATCTCATCCATTACGTTGCTACTGTAAACCCTGCCGATTTACAACACACAATTCTGCTGCTAATCCATGGTGTTTAGGCCACGTGCGGAAGTACCCTAAAGCAACGATTTCCCAGCATTAAAGCCACACACAGATCAATCCAGGAACAGGTTTGGTAGCATGCAGAACGCTCAGATCTAATCTACAGATAAGCAAGTACTCTCTCAAGGAAAGCCTATTCTAAAAACTGGTATGCTGAGCAGCATAATTAAGTCTATTGTCCCCTCTAAGCAGTCCTTTTGGTCTGCAAAGAAGGCTCTTTGTAATCATCAAAAGGGGTTCTAGAAAGGAAGTCGGGGAAAATGGTCTGCCTAAATGCTCATAATTTACAGAAACATTCAAATGCATATTTGTAATGAGGTTAGGCCCTTCACATAATGCCCAGCCCTCCAGTCATCAGGGAACAATGGCAGGACTGATCTCATAGCTTCCTATGGGAAGAGTTTTGTGTCCAGAGGTTTCAGCTGTGACAATGGACGTCTCCCTATGCTGGACAGATTAAGCTGCATGCACCATTTTTCTGACTGACTATAGACACAAGTTTTATAACTGTTATCCGTTATCTGGCTGAGGCAACAAACAATTGTCCTAACACAACAACTAATGCCAATCCAGCCAAGTTTTTTTTTTTTGCTAAGAGCGGTTGGCCAATTGTAAACTATTGATGGCTTATCTGCAGGATTGGCCATCAATATAAGATCGGCGGAGATCTGCTGCCCAGGACTCCCACTAGTCAGTTATCTGGGCGTTTAATGCTTGTGCACTGAGCCCATTTCCACAGGAAACAGACAGGTCCATTCTCATTGCAGTGGCCACTCTTGGTATTACAGTAAAAGGTCCCATTGAAGTGAATAAGTGTAATACCAAGTCTGGTAACTGGAGTGAAAACAGAACTATTTGCTTCCCCCAGAAAACAGCTTAGTGCACTGACCCAGTGAACAGTTGATTCGTACAAGTCCTAGGCAGCAGACCGTCACTGATCTACTATGGATTCTATCCTGGAGATAAGCCCTCAATAGTTTACAACAAAAGGGGAAAAAAGCCAGCTCCTTAAAAACACTTCTGTTTTTGTTTTTTGCCTTTTTTTGGAAGAAGATCAGTAAAATTACAAATGGTAGGTACCATGTAACACCATGTCTACGCTCAATCTGGGGTAAATACTACCTAACCAACCAGATGAAGATAACATTGTGTTCTGTATTAAACTGGACAATCCCTTTAAATAAAAGGGATGCTTCCATCAAATTGTTTAATATGTTAATCAAGCAATATGTGAGAATTATAAGTAATTTAAAACAGAAAAAAAAACAGAGTTGACGGCTCATTTTAGGGATATCCATATTAAGTGCACCGCTAGTAGAGCGGATCTGCAAAACATTGTCAGACCGTGGAAGAGTTAGGCATGATGAGAGGACGACCACACATCCCCCAGGAGTTGTCCAACTTGTATTACAATGTAAGAAGCCCTGCAGGCTTCTTACCTTACTAATGTAATGCTCTGTACCCTCCTGTATATGAAGGAGAAGCCCCAGATGCTGCAGTGCATTGGATTAACCCCTTAAGGACCAGGGTATTTTGGTCCTAAAAGAGCCAGACACTTTTTAGGACTTTTTACATGTTGGTTTTACTGCTTTTTTTCCCCCTTCAGCTGCCAAAATTATTTTTGCCGCGTTTTTTTTCTCTTCTTAATGGCATAAAGCTATTTTTTATACATTTCACTGAATTCTTTTTCATTTTTTTTTTGTTTTATTATGTGCAAAACTCTAACAATAATTTCTAAAATTTGTATATTTATTTACACTAAAATAAAAGTATGGGAATGGGTTCCTAATTTTGTTTCGGATAGTTTGATATATAAAATATGTATAGCCTCAGATTACAGGGTGCTTATGGCGATTGTTTTGGTTGGTAGTGCGTCACTTCTATTATATATATTAGGTTCTATTATGCACTATAGTATTATGTACTATTACTGGCGCAGTGTCCTCATATTTATGGAGACTCCCAAGAACCACGCACACCAAGGGCTGTCTCTTTGAGCTTGTGAGAGGTAACCCAGAAACTGTGGCAATGTGTACCTTGTACGAGCTAAAAACAGGATTCTACTAAGATGGAAGCACCCCAAGATGCCAACTAGAGCTGTCTGGATTCAGGTAGTTAATAGCATAGTGCCATTGTATAAATTGGCATATCTGTCTAGGGGTCACCCTGCAACGTTTGAGAAAATCTGGGCCCGCTGGATAAATTCTTCTTGAATAGCTGTGGAGGGGTCTACCTAACTGGTATAGGTTGAACTAAACCAAGCGCACCCGCTTCATAGATTCCCATTTCCTTGATCCTTGCACTCTGGAGGTTTGTTGTTTTTTTATCTTGTTAGTTTTAGACCCTTGGTTGGGGAGTTCGACCCGGTGCCCAACCGGTGACCCCAGCGTACCTCTCCGCCGGTCTTCTCCTCTGCTGCGAATGTGCCAGCCGGAGCGCAGGCGCACATACGCAGTACAGAGGACGTTACGTTGTCACTATGGCGATGACGCAGCTCCTGCAACCATTCTGCACTGATGATCGCAGAAGGGCAATGGGATGGACGGCTTCCATTGACTTCCTTGGAAGCCAGCCGTGTGTAGCCAGCACTAAAGAGCAGCATGATGCGATGTCTCCCCTGCGAGCGGAAAATCGCAATCGATTTCTGCTCATAGGCAGGAAATCGCGTATTATCATAGCATGCTATGGGCTGGATTAGCTGCAGAATCTGGAGTTGGAATCCCAACTCCAGATTCTGCCCATGGGAGAGAGGCCTAAGATAATGTACTGTTTATGTTTTTGACCTCAGTTTGTTTTTAAAGCAACAACCCATTACAAAACCCAGGAATCCCCCTGCCCACGACCCGGGGGCAGATCACAGCACTGTGTGCACTCCCCACACTAAACGCTGGGTTATGTTTGAGTGATGACACATTCTGCAACTGCAAGAGCTGCATTACAGCTCAGGGACAATATGCTCCTAGTATATCTATTGTGCTCAAATTAACTAAACGGAGCCCAAAACAGTGTATTTTTGTCGTCTATTGGGCCAGTATACTGCCACAGCGCTGTCATTTGACATTACAATCCTCCACCTAATAACTTGACCTCTCTGCAGCAGTAAATGTGAAAATTAGTAAAAATGCAAAATCACTTTATTTACTTAAAATGATAGCCACTAGGTGTCTCCCTTGCTTCTAATTTGTTTTCCACTGCCTGTTGTCATGTGAAGACAGCCTCTAGTAACAAAGTTAACAAGATGGAACACAGGAGGTGAAGGAAGGCGATTACTCACACTGCCCCCAGATGTCTATGGAGAGTTGAGGGAGAGATAGCCCAAAGTGAGCAATAATCGTTACATGTAAACGCAGGCAGTCACGCACTATTCAGTCACTTGTCGTTTAGCTCTGTTTTTCAGCCGGCATAAAAATGGTCGTCAGGCAGTTCAAAAATCGTTCCATTTGAATGGAAATCGTGAAGTCTTTTGAGCAACTTGATGACTTGAGGGGAGTAAACAATGTAGTAATTGTGTATACTCATGGTGGAAGAAGACAATGGAATCTTGACGGCCAAACAATGCTTCGCATAAACACACACCCACCCGAGCAAACAACCAGTTCTACTTCTACTAAAGTTTACTTTAGCTGATGAGGGGGAAAAAAGATTTCAAGTTGTCTAGCCGTTCAGCTGTTTAAGCGATAACAGTCGCATGTAAATGGGGCTTTCGTTTCCACAAAATGTTTGTGCAATCAACCCCAATGTCCAACTTGACATGTCAAACGTTGCCTGAGCTGAATCGCCATACTAAGGACCCTTTTACACGGGACAGCTGGTCAGATGCAGATGTCCAGCAGGTCGTCCCAGTGATGATTATTCCTATGTAAAACCACAAGAACTATCATTGCTCAGTGAATGGAGACGAAGCGAGCTGGGGATGGTTCCTGCCACCTGCCTCCAGTCACAGTTAACGGTCTTCGTTCATAGCTGAACGGCTGCCTATTTAACGCAGGCCCGTCGGCGTTCAGTTTTCTGCATTCAGAAACTGAATGACTAACGAGAAGCGAATAAACTGACATTTAGTTGGGCCTTGTCTTTACACTGAATGGAGTTATTCAGATTGCTAATGGTTGCGGGAATCTGGCTGGATTTTAAGTAGGGCCCTAAGGGAGCTCTGGGATCAAAAAAAAAAAAAAAGGCAGCTCACCACTTGTTAGGAGCTACTGAGTGCATATATATGTGGTATCCACCACAAAAACTAGCAAACATGTAAAAATACAGCTCTCCTACTTAAAGGGGTTGTCCCGCGGCAGCAAGTGGGTCTATACACTTCTGTATGGCCATAATAATGCACTTTGTATTGTACATTGTGCATTAATTATGAGCCATACAGAAGTTATAAAAAGTTTTATACTTACCTGCTCCGTTGCTAGCGTCCTCGTCTCCATGGAGCCGACTAATTTTCGCCCTCCGATGGCCAAATTAGCCGCGCTTGCGCAGTCCGGGTCTTCTGCAGTCTTCTATGGGGCCGCTCGTGTAGAATGCCGGCTCCGTGTAGCTCCGCCCTGTCACGTGCTGATTCCAGCCAATCAGGAGGCTGGAATCGGCAATGGACCGCACAGAAGCCCTGCGGTCCACGGAGACAGAGGATCCCGGCGGCCATCTTCAGCAGGTAAGTATGAAGACGCCGGACCGCCGGGATTCAGGTAAGCGCTGTGCGGGTTGTTTTTTTAACCCCTGCATCGGGGTTGTCTCGCGCCGAACAGGGGGGGGGTTAAAAAAAAAACAAAAAACCCCCGTTTCGGCGCGGGACAACCCCTTTAATATCCACAGCCCAATATATCAATTATATATTTTTAGCCCATGTATATTAAGTAGGATTCCTAGAGTTCCATAGTTTTACATATCAGCTGTGAGATTATATTAGGGGTTCTGGAATAGTTCCCGAAAACAGTATTGTGACAGAGCCCCAAGCAGAAAGAACCTATTCACTTGTATTAGTGAAACAGACAGCAGTTTGCTGTTCGTTTAACTAGAGTTCTGTTCATTACTGTTACATTTGTATTTTGAGAATAGCACAACATAGTTAGCTATACTAGTCTATGCTTCAAAAGAAAGTGAAGGAACCTTTATAAAACCGGTCACCAAAGTGGCATCCGTTTAACTAATGCAAGTAAATACCGTAGCTGCTTCTTCTAGGTTGGATCTGTACTAAAAGCAGGACCGTAAATAGCATATGGGCTCTTGGGTTTACAACAAAAAGACTTTCTTTGGCATCAGCTAAATAAGCTGAACAAGATCAAGTCCTAGAACAGGAACTAACAAATAAATCAAAGAATAGAGAAAGAAGATACCAATGCATTTACCTGATAAATAAAACCGCTCATCCTTGGGCTGGCAGAAAGCATTAATAATGCATTGGGAAAGAGGAGCAGATACCTTTCATTCTTTTCCTTTAGGGAAGAAAGCACATTAGGCATTAGCACACCGACCATGCATATTACATAATACTAGGTGTCAGCAGGCTGTGTCACACACCGTGCACAGACTACAATATGAACCTGCAATGTAGTCTGGACTTTCCATGCCCATCTGCATGCCACGGCATTACCCCCAGCAGCAATCCTTCTAAGGAAAATGTTATCCACAATACAGCATATGTTGGAACAAGCCACAAAACAAAGTGCAATTACACTGCTCATTAATGGGTTCTTAAAGACAGGATGAGGAAATAATGAAAAATATTAATATATAGTTCCATCATACCAAACTGGTGCACCAGATACCAAGAGCATGTGATAAGATAATGTCACCATAGGAAAACTGACAAAACACGGTTATGTGTAAGGAGACCTCCTCCACTGGTCATAACATACTGAGGACTTGCTAGAATTATTTTTACCTCCATGAGTTACAGAAATATTTTCAGAAGTGAGAACACTTCCACATGCAAGTCATTTTAAGGATTACAGGTATCTTGAAATAAAGACCTCCTTGACGACCAATATTTTAAATAGTGAGAGTTATAATTCTGCTTGGCTGGTAACAAGATCACCAGCTTTTTAGGGCTCATGTCCATGGGTGATTTTTCGCCGCGTATTATGCATGCTATGCACGGCCACGTAATACGCGCCAAATGGAGTCAATGAAAAAGTCAATGGACTTTCATTGATGCATGCACATGAGCGTGTAGACACATGCGAGAAAGAGATCGCAGTATACTCCATTTCTCGGCATACCACCCAGCGTGAGCCCTATACTTTTGTATAGTCAGCGTATTACCAAATGCCAGTGGACAGGCATTAAAGCAGTTGTGCCATCACCACAAACCCTATTCATATGCCCTCGTTAGGGCATATGAACTGTACAAAGCAGGGTCCTCTACTCCTGACCCCCCTGTATGACTCAGAACAAAGATCAGCTCAGTAAGAACTGCTCCTGTCCTGGAAGGCCTTGTGCAGTCCTACTAGAGGATGGCCATTCATCAGAATGGCTGCGATAGAATACTAGACTTCCCCTACAACAGTTGCTGCAGGGAAGTGCGTGGCTGGCTAAAGCTTCCCCTTGCAAAAATCATCTGTATGCCAAGGGTACCAGGGGTGAGACCTGTGCAATCAGAAGAATTGTGCATGTTGTCATCACCCTTTAACCCCTTAGTGACCGCCCCCTAGTGTTTTTACGTCCTGCAGTTGCAGGATGTGTATGGAGGGAGGTCGCGCTGCAATCTCCCTACATGCATCAAAGGTGTCAGCTGTTTCTTACAGCTGACACCCGCAGGCAGCAGCCCAAAAAGCTGCCTGGCGATTGGGGCTGTTAACCCTTTAAAAGCTCCATCCCTAAGGGGTAATGTAATAACCTTGCCTATAACTTTCACAGGTTTTATGAACACAATACACACAAATAGATGAGAAGCAAAGATGTGACAAGTTACATACAGTTCTAAAAAACACAACACAACAAAAATCCCGGCACATATCCAAGTAATCCGGTATGAGAAGCACTTGCCTCACTTCCTGCACACTGTATCATTACTTGGGACATATATATAACCGAACCCAGTGTCTTAATGTCATCGCCTTCCCAGCCACGTATGGCCTCGTTCAGGATCTGCAGCTCCAATTCCTTTCTTTTTCTCACTTCTTGACATTGTGCCTGCAAACAACGTACAATCGGGTCATTATTTGTCGCCATGACACTTCAGGTTTTAAAAAGTAACAAACAAGATAATTCACAATTTCTTTCTATCGTTAAATCTAAATTGTACAATTGATTGCTATACTGGGCCCTGTCTGTGTATCCAACGGACAGCACAGTAGTCAATGGGACTATTCACGCATCCTTTTTCCCTCCACATTGAACAATGTGCTATTCTGGTCCAATTTGCAGACAAAACTAGCCCACAGATCTGTAAAGCATGGCAAGCACACTGATGGCATAGGTTTACTTTATTGATTTTGAACCGATTTCTAGAATATGTAACATGGACACATTCCATGTAAATAATCCTATTCATTACACGTAAGTACATATATATTATATATCCATGCACACACAAAAGCATGCCCTAAAAAGTGGATTACCGAAAGATTCTTGAAAGCAGTCATGGACTTCTGGATATCTGGCCTATCTGGATGATAGTCCTGCAAAAACAAGTAATCTGATAAAAAAGTAAAGTTGACAGAACCCTTCATATTATTGCTCATTTACAGGATAGACTAGTGCTGCTAGGTAGGCTATTCTGGCCATCAAAGAGCAGAGCCTGAGAGGTTCTAAAACTTATCACAGCTATCTAGTCGTGCAATAAGCAGTAACCGCATTTGGAGAACTGAAAAATGGAACAGAGTGAAAGTACATTGTTGCAGCAAGGCAAGCATTTACACTACTAGTGTCCCATATATAGTCGCATACTAGTGGCCCATATAGCTAGATGTCGTAGTACAGCAAGCCAGTGGCATTTTATGACAACTCATTCACACAGTGTAGTTCTCAGGCGTGAAACTAAAGCACTAACTAATAAAAAAAAAACGTGCGCGCGCACACATAAAAATCAAAATAAAAAAATCTCGTTACGACACCCATCAGACATCCAGCTTTCTAGCCATTTAACCAATGCACTTATTTTTGCAGCTATTAATAATAAAAATATGAATCCAAGTCATTAAATCCCATGTTCTGGCAGATGCACACTTGCTGGGCTTCCACAAGATCCCGTGATACCCCATGCTTCCAACTTTTAGTGCACTGGCTTAGAATGAACACAAAGCTTAGTGTTACAGGGACTTCTAGGTTTTAAAGACTCTTTGCCACCTTTATTTTAGTAGTTTAAAGCCTATGGACACCTTTGTGTGAGATTTTTCCTTTACACTTCTATGCATGCATTTCCCCTTTCTTCTTTACACATTTGGTCTTCTGCAGCTCCTACAACTGTCACACCCAAGTGTAGCCATCTGATTGTGGACCGTTGACTTGCAGTACACCAACTTCCAAACACTTGCTTAGATTTACAGTCCAAGAACGACACTCTGAGCACCATTGCAGATACCTCTGAGCATTCACAATTGTGATTTTGGGCTTGTGTGCAGACGTTCCTGCACACTAACCTTCGCATGCAGTTACTTACAGATCGTTAGATGCTAATGGATATTCCAATGGCCTGTAAGACCTACTGCGAGTATTTCGTCAGACGTGCACAATGCTGTCACAGCTCATACAAGGCTTCGTTGTCCACGCTCTGTCAATTTACAAGGTAGCCTTAAATGTGGCTGCACTGCAAACTCCAGGACCAAAAGCTTTGCACCACTTGTACCGATTGGCTGTGCAGTTGGTTGGAAGTCTGTCAACTCTACACCTCCTATCATTCTGATGGTTTCTGTACTGGGATATTCCTGTGTGATACTCACTTCTATCCCTAATGCTCATACCTGTGCATATCCCCTTTGCCTGACAGCACAGGATTGGTGGGGGTTTTAAGTGGCAACCACAGGCATTGGATTGTTGAAAGATCCCGAAGTCGTCAAGGGATTTAGCAACATAGTTAATGTTTAAGACAAACTGATTTTTTTGTAGAAGCTAAAAAAGTAGAAATTGTGGAAATATTTACTCAGTCATAAAGCTACAAAAGTTTTAGAAAACTTTGTTCATTGCATACTAAAAGGTATGAGACTGACAACTTAAGGCACTTTGATTCAACGCCATCTATGAATACTGCTTACCTTCAGCTACTGTACCTGATAAAAGTAACATTCAGCACAAGGAACCATCAGTGAGGAAACATTTATCCTGAGTATAAAAACTTTTGCCAATTCTACCATTTGAAGAATTGTAACCCTTTACGTGCTGCATCTATGTTTATGGTTTTCCATAATGAAAAACAGGCAGTCCAATTCTGTGTGTTAAACGATTATACTGTATAATAAATGATTACGTGACCATGTAAGATTCTGCAGCGAGTGGAAGTAATTAGCTTCGTCATACCTCCATGTGTCGTTCCAGCTCCTTCAGTAGCGTTGGGTACTTGTCCAGACGCATGAATGGCTTACTGAGGCCCGTTGTGAGCACAAGAATACCAGGACTATTGGCACCTTTCATCTCCATGAACTCACCAAGTTCTTCACTGTAGCACAGAGATAGAAGATACCACATTTTAATTTGTTAGCTGTCAACACACAGTTTAGTAGTTGCTAAGATAAGAGGTATCTTTCAAATCCAAGTCTAACACCCTGTTTCCATAAGACATACCCTGAAAATAAGACATAGCATGATTTTCCAGAATTTTTGAGGATGCAAAATGATTTTTTAGGCTTTTTGAGGATGCTTGAAATATAAGCCCTACTCCAAAATTAAGCCCTGCTAACAGTTAATTAAAAAAGTCAATTTAAATAGTGTCCAGGCAGCTATACATGTAAAAAAGTCAATCCTTTTTGAACAAAAATTAATATAAGACAGGGTCTTATTTTCAGGGGAACATGGTAAATGCAGATAAGATGGCTAGCTTGCTTAACTTCAATAAAACCCATTTAGACACAGCGATTATCGCTCAAAATACATCTTGAGTGCTAATCATTGTGTGCATTTATATGGCAAGATGATCGCCCAAAATTCACTCAAACGGCAGTTTGAGTGACAGTTTTGAACGTTCACTTTGCTAAAATTGTGTAAATACAGGCTCATGCTGTATGCAGAAGACACGCGGGACCGCTATCTTCTGCATACAGCTGCTGTTTCTCAGAGCTCCAAGCGAGGTATGCAGAAGACCAGCTCCAAGCGGGGCTGCTTGTCTTCTGTATAAAGCTGTTATTTTCTCAGAGCGCTACGAAAGACGATGAGCGAATAGTTAACGAAAACTGCACGATGGCCACGCGTTAGACACAATTCTTTGAATTTTGAGCGATAATCGTGTCTAAATAGGTTTTAAGACAAGGAATGTTAAGGTTTTTGTCTGAGATTTGCGTTTTAGAAGGAGCTGTTCACTTTCTAAAATATAAAGGCCATATGCCCTTGTATTAAAACCAGGTTATTTCAAGGTCTTCAAAAATGGTATGTCCCAATATGCAATTTGCAAGACTAGGAACATGTAAACTATTACAAAAGGTCTATGGCATCCCCTGAATTTGCTGGCATATACAAGCCACGACTTTTACAGTTCTTGCATATAGCTGCACACGCATGGGCCAACATGGGCAAATCAGTGACATGATACATCAATTGTGCGGTGGCTGAACATATATGGGCTGTGGGACAGGTGAGCAACACATAGGAGGGGAGTACAATTTGGGAAGACGTCTGATTTAAAAGTGCACCTTTAAAACTACAAGACTGTTTATGAAATACATTTAGTCGATAAGAATACTGAAGCATAAGAAAAATGACAGCAGCAAAGCTCTAGGCCCAATGTGGCATTCTATCAGCAGTCGGTGGCCACTGAGAGTCAAAATTACTTAACTTTTACATAACCGTTTACCCAAAAGGAAAAAAAATGTAGATGGGCGACTTGAATGATCCGCCTCAAGCCTCAGCCATGTGTCCGCATCATTCACAATATTTCTCTCCTCTAGTAACAGTTCCTGCCAGCTCTCCATTTCCTATACCAGACAATCTATATTATACGCAATTATAATAGCAGTACAA
Organism: Eleutherodactylus coqui; assembly: GCF_035609145.1. Taxonomy (NCBI): domain Eukaryota; kingdom Metazoa; phylum Chordata; class Amphibia; order Anura; family Eleutherodactylidae; genus Eleutherodactylus; species Eleutherodactylus coqui. Next base: position 391,089,969 of record NC_089837.1, read on the forward strand.
TGGCGGTCCATGGTCATGCTAAAAATTTCCGTTGCCAATTGTTTAACAGTCTGCATGGATATGACTAGCCACCCGATGACCAGCTCCAAATCAGTGATAAAAAGTAAACCACATGCATCTTATATGAAAATGGAACGTCATTATCCTAATCTTTTTGCAAGTCGCAGCTCAACAATCGTATTTTCATAGTTCAGCCTAATGTCTCAGAAGAGAAGTGATACCCTACAAAAGCGCAGTTCACTTTTGTGTTACAGAACAAAGACCAGTTATAGAAAAAAACAGCAATGGCACCAAATGAACCACATGAAGAAGGTTATGTACACCTTTGAATCCTTATCAAGCTGTTTTTGGAAATGAAGCCTTTTTGTAATTGGCTTCAAATTTTAAAAAATTCTGATTGCTTAATTTCTATGCTTGTATTGTTTTCCAAGACACTGCAGACTGGAAGAATAAAATTATCTTAGACAGGGTAAACTGACCGACTCCTCCACTAGCCTGCTGCCTGAGAGAGCCAGGTGAATTTCCTGCATTAAATCAACACTAAGGGGGACCAGCAGCTACTCAAGAGGGAGGAGGAGATAGACCCAGATATAGCTGTGTAGTACTGAGTGGGCGTGGTTATGCTAGACAGCCTCTGAAAGAGTAGAGGTAAGAGGGAACCGAGCTTGTGTGCATTTATGAGAGACCCCAGCTGATCAGTGCTGGAACGCCCCCAAGAAAAGGGAATGTAGGCGAGCCTGCAAACCAAGTCTAAGGCTTTCTAAATGCATGAGAAGGAAAACTCAAATGCAAAAAAACTGATGATTGCATGATTTTATTCTTCAGCAACTTTGCAAAATATGTGTGTTTTGATTTTTCTGCAAAGTCTTTACATTATAATACAGTCCATTGTCACCGTCTGTGTCATTTTTGACGGAAGAATAGTGCTGGGTGCATCTGTTTTTCTGGTATAATGACAGTCTCACCCAGCACTATTCTTCGGTCAAAAGTGACGAAGACTGTGGCGGACACATGTGAACGCAACTAAAAAGATTTATCCTACAGCTTTTCCCACATACAAATTCCCAAGAGCCAGAGAACGTAAATTGAAAACTGGTACCAATACCTTCCTTTTTACTCTGTATCCACAGAGAAAGGAAGAGATGGGCAGTTATGAAAAAAAGTGTTCAACAGAATATTTACACTTCTAAATCTCAAAAGAGGCTACTGATAAAGTACTCACAGAAGCAATTCTTATACTATCTACTGAATATTGGCCAGTGTGACAGTATTGCAATGGTACGCATTTATAAGCAATAGTTCTGCTCTGCTACCCAATGTTTTTAATTATGTTATATTGGACTGTAAGAAAAGTGGAAAGAAAAAAAAAATAGCTGAATGCAGTAATTCTAGAATCCCCGGCGTTTCACTTTGCCACAGAGCCTCTGTTATCTGTGAAAAGGGGCAGCAAAATTATAACAATTCTCTGCTCCCAGCTGCACCAAATAGGACAAAACATTCTTTCATGAGGTTTGTCCGAATGCTTGTAAGCTCTGCACAGACCATCTCCTCTGTGCTCAGCTTACATGCATTACAAGCTACAGATATACAAAAGAAACATAAACCGTGAACAGCAACCCACCTACATGCCAGCCAGCAACAGGACAACGCTCAAATTCCATTTCAATGCCATCTCTCTCAATGCAGAGCAAAGATAATAGTAAAGTCAAGCCCTAAAAAACTATATTATATATATCCCAAAAATGGACCTTGCCGAGACAAAGCACGCCCAAAATCATCAAATGTGAGCCTAGGCCCATTATTAGTTAATTCTGCTTGCTTTTATAGCGAAGGCTTAAAAGAAAAACAAAAACAAAAACAACAACACCTTTAGTTCTCTCTTTTCCTAAAAGCACAACCCTACAAATACAAAACCCAAACCATTTCACCTTTTAAACTTCCCCCATGCACGGATAGGAAATAGAGGTTTCCTATCTAACACCCAACCCATCTTTTTGAATTTCCACCTCAACTAAGCAGAAACCCGTAACATCTTACGAAATACGTAATATGTAACAAGAACGTATTACACAGTGTTCCGTCTACAATGGTTTAGAGAGATCAGATTACTAGTTTAGAGGCATCTCGGCAGGAGGGCGAAGGAGAACATCTGCTTAACCAGGTGCTAAAGCAGCATCTTCCCACAAACAAGACTTTTAAAAGAAACTTGACCTACGCGACTTACACTTCGGAGGATGCTTTCTGCTTGTAGTAGATGGAGCAGGAACTTTCCGCACTGACGGGCCTTAGGATGGCACACAGGCACCGCATTGTATTACAAGGACAAGCGACTAGGAGCTGTATGTCTTGTGTCCTCCTAGAAGGCTGGGGCTCCTTTCTCTGGGAGGATGACATCACCTCTCCTGCATACAGCCAAGCGAAGGGGAAGGCAGTGTGCAAGAGACAAAGAATTCTGTGCCTGGGTTATCCATGCTCCACTTATTCTGCAGATATACCCAGCGGTCACCAGACACACTTACCCCGAACAAACACAGCTTGCACTTATCTGCTTCACTACTGGGCGCAATAAAGAGAACTTATTTTAGAAGGGTTGCATGGAATACAAATCCAGACTCCGTCTCCTTGCCATGGCTCAATAAAAAGAGGAAAGACTACTGAAAAGGCAAGAAGATGTGGTATTTGGAGGTTTTGCTTTGTAATAGATGAAGCATAAAGCCCATGCAGGGATGCATTTAACGCTTCACACCATTCACCAAAGGTTAATTGGTGGTGGAACTGCCTGAAATGACAATGTGTTGTCCCCTTGAGTGAACCCATGACATGAAGAAAGAACTAGACCATAGGCCGTCAAAAGGGCAGCACTGAAGTGGAATGTACTTGTTTAAAAGTTATTAGATCTAGTCATCAATGTATGCCTTCATATATAAATAACGGATTCTATATAACATGCAAATAAAAGTTTACTTACAGGCCAGTTTTAATGGTTAACCAATTCAGACAGTGAAAGCGGATTGGTTGTTGAGGACAATGAGGAGACTCCCTTTTAGAGGGTACTAATAAACTAGGAGCAGGGAGACCTACCAAACACTTCAAATTACAGAATCCTAAAAGGGTCACTTGCAATGTCAACTGCGGACGGGCCGCAGATCGAACGGCTTCCAATGACTTCAATGAAAGCCGTATGTGCGGGAACCGCACTGAAATGGAGCATGCCGCGGTTCGATTTCCCAAAAAGGTCCACAAATCAAATCTGCATGCTTTAACCCCTTAAGGACCAGGTTGTTTTGTATCTTAAGGGCCAGACACTTTTTAGGAATTTTACCCATGTGGCGGTTTTACTGCTCTATTTTTTTTCCTTTAGCTATCAAAATAATTTTTGTTCCTTTTTTTTCCCGTGACATATAGGACTATTTTTTAATATCTTTTTCACTGACTTTTTCCATTTTTGAATTTTATTGGGGGTAAAAAGCTAAAAAAAATGTTAACAGTTTTTTTAAATTATTTTTATATTTACACTAAAATAAAGTACAGGAATGGGTTCCTTATTTTGTTTAGGACGTTTTGATATACAATATGTATGGTTTTGGTTTACAGGGCGTCGGTTTTGGGTTATTTTCTTTCTTATGTATGTATTGTTGTTTTATTCTGTCATTTTATTTTACTTATTTATGTAATTAATGTTTTTTTACTATATCCCCCATGACGTCATATAAGACCTCTGGGGGACATTCACATGTTTTTTTTCCCTTTATTTGACACTTTCCCACTGTAGCTGGGGAGTCCATAGGAACCCCAGTTACAGGGGAAAGCAACCCCTGAAGTGACATTAGTCACTTGCAGAGCTGCCAGGGTCTAGTCTGACCCTCCAGCTCTGCAGTAGCAGGGAATCCCGTGGGGGGGGGGGGGGGGGGGGGTCACATGTCACATGTCCAAGCATACTCTCCTGCCTGCTCTTACATTGGGCCCTGTAGAAAAGCAACTGCACGTTGGGTTGTTGGACGCCTGATGAAAGCCTTGAACCCAGTGCTCAGCTGAGTCTCTCCACACCCAATGTCAGATCAGGCAGGAGATTATGCATCAACAGGCCATATGGGAGCCATGCACCATACTCTCTGGGCATTGGACGATTGCCCTTACAACCCAACCACACAGCATGCAGTTGTGTCTCTCCAAACGGGATATCAAGTAGGGCAGTAGAGTACGCCTACATAAAGGAGTTAAAGCCTAGGTGACAAAAACAACTTGCTACTTAGTTACATTTTTTTCCAGGAGATTAGACTGTCACGGTCACCAACAATATGGAGTTTATGGAGGAGGTCCGAGGTCATGTTCTTGAGCTGGGGATGGAATGCAGTCGAGTCTACACTTAGACCGGGCTCACACGACCGGATCGTAACACACTGCGTAAAAACTGCAGTGTTTTACTTGCGTAGGGAATCTCATATCCCAGCGTATTCTCACTTTTTTGCTTGTGTATGCCTGGACATGTGCAGCGCAATTTACACATGCTGTCATGCACTGGCTTTTTTAAGGCTGTATGCGCGTAATAAATGGTCAAATAGAACATGCTGCGTTTTTTAAAGTGCATATTATAGGCAAGAAATATATGAAAGTGTCAGCGGAACAATGAAAATCAATGAGCTTCCATTGACGCCACTCACTGTGCTTTATATGTATGTACATTGTGCGCATAATACGCAATACAGATATGTTCGTGTGAACCTGGCCTGAAAGTGGTAAAGGGGAGCACTGTGGTGGAATACGGCTCAACCTCAGGCAGAGAATAGTTCTAAAAGCATATTATTAATAATCTTATATTAACAGGTCATTCCTACAGTCAAACAAGTCACAGTTCAAAATAAAACTACCTCACACTAAGATATGTATGTGGTAACACTGCAAAAGGCAAGACTACACAAGTTAATGTACAATTCTGTATACAGGAAAGAGGGACACACGTGGCAAGCCTAGTGCGCCGTATCCATGCACATCCAACACACCCGTCATCCCCCGCATCACTATCTGAAGATCTCCGAGGAATAGACGCAAATCACTCTACGCACCTATGGGAATTTGGTGGAAAGCAGCTGAGGAGGATTACTGCAGTCATTGAGGCCAAAGGCGGCCAAACTCCGTATTGAAAAACGTGCATAAAATTGAATGTCATCACCTTCTATGTGTCCCTATACCTTGTATATAGTGTATATGGAAGTAACAGGTCTGTACACACCAATATATTGGAATGCATACATAAACCAGAGCGAATGCCTAAAACCCCATCAAATGAACTTTCAAAGTAACAGCGCAGTCTTTAAAATTAACAGGAACACAATTTGAAAGGATTGAAAGCTTTAATCTGAAGTTTCTTTTTGCGTTTTTGTTGTACTTCACTGCATAATTAAAAACGGCAATAAGTTGGCTTTGATAGAAAACGCTTATTTGCAAGCAAGCCTCCATACCTGTGCTGTGTGAGGACATTAACCGCTGAAGGGTGGTTAGCACAATAGCTCATATATAGGTTCTTCATTTGATTCATTAGGCTCGTGAAACAACCTCCAACTCTTTGCTGGCCTTCTGGTAATCTAGATGAAGAAGGAGTCAGAGTTAGGCAATCAATGAGATCCGGACATCATCCTTCGAGGTTTTCCAGTGAATTTCTTTTACAACATATCAGTATTGAGATTGGTGGAGAGCCAATAAATGGGATCCCATTAATCTTGTCAATAAGAATCTTAAATTAAGCATGCATCTTACACACCAGGTTAATGCCAAATTAAAGTGTAACTAAACTTTTTATAAACTTCTGACATGTAATAATGGCATATCAGAGGTTTCTATTGGTGGGGGTCTGATTGCTGGGACCGTCACCGACTGCTAGAATGAAAGGCCAGTAGTGCTCATCTGATTTCTTTGCCTGCTCAGCTGTAATCAGCGAGTGGTACATGAATTCCAAAGACTTTTTATGGAGCCTATACACAGCTCCGAGCAAAGCCAGAAACAGAACAGGCACAATGCTCAGATAAGCGCTTCTGCCCATTCATTTTAGCAAATCGGGGGCGTCTCAGTGCCCAGACACACACAGACTGAAACTTCTGATAGGTCAAAAAGTTTAATTGCACTTTAAAGCTCAACAGGTACTTTAAAAATGAGTCATATACCTAAAGACAGGCACGCTAGTAGAGATCAACTGAAGAAACTTGTTGCTAATAAGTGTGTGTAACCCAAAAACCTGCCCTCCATGTACAGAGATGTGTGGATAGATATCTAAAGCTGCAGGGGATGGCTTGTTGCAGATAACGAGAGAATTTCATGGTCAGCTAACAGGAAAAAGGATTACAGTTACATACAAACTCAAGATGATTTGTCAGATCTACAGTCAAATCCTGCGGATTATTCCCAATGTCTTAGAAGAAAACAAGAGTAAGTGATTAGTGATGAGCGAGCATACTTGCTATGGGCAATGGCTCGAGCGAGCATTGCCTTAAGCAAGTACCTGCCCGCTCAAGAAACAAGGTTCGGGTGCCGGCGGCGGGCAGGGAGCTGTGGGGAGGAACGGAGGGGAGATCTCTCTCTCTCTCCCTCGCTACCCCTGCTGACTGCCGCTACTCACCGCTCCCCTGCGCCGCCACCCGAGCCTTGTCTGTCGAGCGGGCAGGTACTCGCTAAGGGTATGCTCGCTCATCTCTATAAGTCATCAAATGGAAAACAAAAAGGTAGAGAACATAACACCTTAGAGCCGACCTGCGATAAGCAAAAGGTACAGGCAAATGGCACAAATGATGATTTTCAACAATTTACTATAGCTTCACATGGCCAAGAAAATTGTACAAGATTTGTTTTTTGCGAGATGCAGAACTCGTGCACAAACATGAATGGGGTCACATACATAATCAATTTTTTGCCACATCGCATTGTGGGGTGTGTGTGTGTGTGGGGGGGGGGGGTGGATGCACACAAGGTTTCCCATTGAAAACAATGGGAAACACCTGCCGATCTTGCAACGCGGCTGAAATCCGCACCCGGGAGGATCGCAACTGAACTGAAGTGACGGAAGGCGTTTGACACAAAAAACCCTCCCATCCCCGGGTACATCGCCCTTCCCAGATTGCAACATCAGGCAGAGTTTCAGAGCCCAATATCGCACTCGGCCGTGTGAAACTAGCCTGCTTGTACACATGATAAAGGAGCTATTTGTTAACAGTCAACCCTACTACAACTGCAGAGGTGCTCCAAAATTAAGATGCCAACCATTAAATTGGGGCACTTTTTTATGGAAACTGGAAAATGTTAATGTTTATATCTTTACATAGAGCTAAAAGAGATAAGACATTCCTTATTATCTAACATTCATCTTGTTTTCCAATTGGTCTGCAAAATTGTCAGCTGTCCATGATCAAGAGATCTAGAAAAAAAGATTAGGTTGAGAACCCAGCTATGGGGCTATTGGGCAACATTCCCACTTCAGAATTATATTAAATTGGTAACTAAATTAAAGGCGTTAGCAAGATTATTTGAAGACCCCACGTTTCTCTTTCCACTAGACCCATGTATACAGCAGCATGTAGCCAGATTGTAGACTACTGTAAAACATGCTGTATTATTAGGGATACTAGGAATACCCTGAGTAATGTGAACCAATTCACCCCACCCCGTAGTATCAGCTTATACCCAATAGAGAGACAACTGATAACACACAGCACAGTACTACAGAGAAGTGGCTTTCCATGCACCATTGAGGTTGCTATATGAATACAATTATTAGAAAGTTGCTAAAATAGCAATACTTGAAAGAAAATCTGTTGGGAAAAGATGAGGTTTACAGTTTCAACGGGTCACAAAAGGTTTGATGTTTCAGCACTTACTTTGTACAATCCTCCAATGATTGAACCAGCAGCTGTTGAAAAGCACAAATCTCTTCCAGGTTTCCCATTAAATAAGAAATGCTGGTGAGACTCATCCTTAAAATTAAAAAGCACATAGAGAAATGTTACGTTCGCTTGGCATATAGCACAGATACAAATCAAAGCCATCGCGTATCATCCTGAGCAGCGACTGACAAGAGTAACTAGAAGTTCTTGGGGTACCAGACCCCCTTACCTACTGTTCACCATTTGCCCAAGAGTAACTAGAAGTTCTTGGGTGCCAGACCCCCTTACTTACCGTTCACCATTTGCCCAAGAGTAACTAAAAGTTCTTGGGGTACCAGACCCCCTTACCTACCGTTCACCATTTAGGATATAGGTGCTTTAAAATTAGTGTAATATAAAATTGATGCCCAAGAGATTTTGTTTTAACATATTTACATAACTAGGTCGTTTCCAGAATTAAAATAAATAAATAAATAAATAAATAAATAAAGCCATTAACATTAAAATTATAGGAAAGCAGCTCTCAAGATGCCCCGTCCCAACCCCTCAGGGAGGCCAATTGTAAGATGTAGCAAGTGTTAACTAGGCACTTAATGCAATAAATACACAGCTGCTGTCTCAGAGACAAAGGGAAGCCGTCACCCCAAGTTCAGACTGAATCCAGGACAGCGATGCCAGTTGTCCCCAGTATAGGTTTTATTCTGAAAAACCATGGCATTTCAGAGAAAAACCGGCTCTAGAACGGAGCGCGGAGTCACAAACGTGGACTGCCCCAGCCTCTCCCCGTCTCCATGACTCAGAGCTCTGTTCCCAAGTCAAACTTCAAAAGTAAGTTTCCGCTGTGGCATTTCAGAACATACAATAGGCATACCTGCTCCAGGGTAAAGTTGCCCATGGCTCAGGCAGCGTGAACCTGCTGACAGGCTCCCTTCAAAGTGCATGGCACATAGGTCTTTCAGAACAAGGGCTGCTTCTTTCTGGCTCCAAGATGAGGAGTTCCCAACAAGCCAACCCTCTCTATGACATTCATAATCCATAACTGGGCATACAGATACGGATTGTCCCAATGGCACAACCTCATTTAAAAACACTTACATAGTTGAACAAAAGGCATTAAAAAAAAACAAAAAAAATGACATGGCATAAGTGTAACCTTACTTTTCGCTTGCTTGTAAATGACGAAGGTAATTGGTTAATAAATTCTGGATCTCTTTGAAATATTCATTCTCAGTTTCTAAAATATTTTGTAGCACCTGCAATATAAAAAAAAAGGATATTTTTAATAATGACTGTGTGCCAATACTCACAAGGTTTTATTATGCAAAATTCTGCTTATTAATCCATTTTCATATATGCACATCTGTAATATCCATCTCACACCAAATATGTGGATTTTTGTATAAAATTAGAGTATACAAACACGCACACAAACTTCTATCACAGTTACTGCTGATCAAAGAGCTCCTGTCACACAGTTAGGCCTCCTTCCCACGAACGGATTTACGCCGCGTAAATCCGCGGCAAAAATCCGCTGCGTTGCACCCTGCTATTAGGTTCTATTGAACCTAATAGCACAATGCACATGATGCGTAATTCCACCGCGGAATTTCGCACCGTGAAATCTCCCGTCCTCACCCGCAGCATGTTCTATTTGCTGCGGGTGTACGCGCTGACGGCTTCCATTGCAGTCAATGGAAGCCGTCCGTTCACGCTATCTCCCGCTGCAACCAGCGGAAGATAGCGTGAAAAAACGCTTCCCCGCCTACCGCCGCGCGTCATATGACGCGGCCGGCGCGTCACGTGACACGGCCGGCCGCGTCATGTGACGCGGTGGGCGTGTCACATGACGCGACGGCGGTGGGCGGGGAAGCGTCTTCACGCTATCTTCCGCTGGTAAGTATAGGGTCTCTGGGGGGCGCCGTGACGGGCTTCACTGCGGAATATTACGCGGCGGAGCCCGTCACGCTCGTGGGAAGGAGGCCTTATAGGAGAGGAGATCACAGCTCATCCCCCTGACTGTATAATTATGGTCTGTAGCTTATTTAGGTGAATCTAGTAGGTAATAATTCAACTGTCTGCTCAGCAGCCAGAAATGGTATAGCCTTTAGCTAATGTTGTGCTGATGTATCATGGGATTGATGTGAAAGCAAAAATCTCACCATCAAGATAGTGCCCGGTGAGCATCAGACAGGCAGCTGCACTGCATGAAAATGGCTGCAATACACAGGAGGAAACCCCCAAAGTGTGACAAACAGTATTAATTTACTGAGCCCTATTATTTGTATGCTGAGCATCACTGGTAATGCCCACAAACCAGCAAATGATAAGTTACATGGCCATTAGAAGGCATGTGACCAGGAGCATAAATAAATGCACAGGGGCCCTGGTGCAAAAGTTCACTGGGGGCCCTCCTTCTGTACCCATACCAATACCCAAACCATGCTCAACTTGAAGCTTCGGGGCCCCAAAGCAAAATCTGTCACAGGGCCCCCCAAATATAATGCTTTATTCATAGTACTGGGCTCCCTATATGGAGAGGAGAGACTTTTATGGGCCCCTCTAATGCTCCAAGGCCCAGGTACAACCGCATCCCCTAAAGTTACACCCCTGTATGTGACCATAATTTACTCTGTTTTATAGAAGGCCGTTCAAAATGTATTTACCGAAAAGATAAAACATGAAATTAAAAAAAAAAAAAAAAAAATTGATTAGGCTAGTGACATGAGAAAACTCATGCCAATGTTAAACCCTGCATATAAAACTTGTGAATTAAAAAGGGAACCTGCCACTAGCTTCATGTTACTGGAACCACAAACATAAAATCCAGACCAGCGCCCACATTACAGGGAGGTAGGTTTAATTCTGAAATGCTGCGCCTTCTACCAGCCCCTATGAGCTACACTAACAGATCTCTTCCCATTCGTATGGGTGGGGAGACGCTCCCTGGACTTGCCACCAAGGCCATTCACATACATTTTTCTTCAATTGAGCATGAAATCCTTCCATAGACATGATTGTTCTCCGATGTGAAGAATCTAATTTTGCTTAACCACAACCCAAAATCTGCTATCCATCACATATATCATCGACCCCCTGCGTTTAGTTTTGATTATTTGGTGAAATTATCTGGCTGCACAGAACAAAGAAAAGATACAACTCCATCAAGATCAACCCAACAGACTGCTGAAGACCTCAGATATCGTGCTGCATGCTGCCTTTGGGCGTACCGACCACTCTGGGAATATCTGACTGGCCATTTATAAACCGGATACAGATTTTGTAGGTGTCAGAACGTTGATGCTGTGTTATCAAAGATGGGAAAGTCACTTCTCTAATAGAATAGAAAATGGGTCACTTCTATCAATTCCCTGCTGCCGCCTCTTGCCATCTTTTTAGAGAAGGTTTGGTTTCCATTGGTCAAGGAGACGACCCCTTTTTGCTGGACACTGGTTCCTACTTCGATTTAATACGAGCGTTAAAAACAGGTAGCTGCCATTTCTATGTATAATCTTTTGATGAGCACACCCATTAACCACTGTAAGGTCTTACAGACAGTTGGCGATATGCTACACAAATATTATACATCTATATACAGATTTATTGGACATTATAGATTTATTTCAGGCTACTTTCTTTAGCCAAGTGCAAGGAGCCACAATGGGGTCTAACGTAGCCTACAGATTCTATTTGCTATATTGGTTTCTTTGATGAACGGTTTGCATCATTTCTGCAAAATTCCATGACCTAGAGAAAGAGGATTTAAAAGATCTGGACAAGCTTGCACAGTGGGCAGTGACTAACAGAATTGTATTTAACAAGGAGCAATGCAAAGTCCTACATCTATCAAAATAAAAAAGCACATACAGAATGTGAGAAATAGGGCTAAGCAGCACATGTGAAAGACTTGGGTATACTAATAGATCACAGACTGAACATGAGTCAACAGTGTGATGCAGCAGCAAAAAGGACAAACACAATTCTGGGATGTATTAAAGACACGTGTCAAACACAAGGCCCGCAGGACGAATTCGGCCCGCTGCCTCATTTTACGTGGCCCGCGGCGTGCTGGCGGCCGCTCACCACTGAAGCGATTACCAGCTGGGGTGCCGCAGCTCCCTGCTGGTAATCACCGTTAGCGCTGATCCCGGCGCACACTCTGACGTCAGTGTGCAGCTGGGATCCTCCTCCCGAGTCCCATGCTCCTCACTTCTGCAGGAGAGGACTCAGGGAGGAAGCGTGCCAGGCGCATTAACTTTTTCCACAACACTTCTGCCCTATTCAGCAATTCCAGCAACCTGATTGGTTGTTTGGGTTGGCTGATTCACAAAAAACCCAATCAGGTCGCTGGAATTGCTGAATAGGGCAGAAGTGTGAAAAAAGTTAACATGCATGATGTCGGTGTGCACCCGGGGATCAGCGTGCGCAGAGGGGGAGCAGCGCTGACAGCAAGGAGGGGGCAAGTATATGGGTTGAGGAAACTTATTGCTATGGGGGGGGGGGGGGGGCGCGCCATTTCTACTGCGGCCACTAAGGGGGGGGGGGGTCGCTATTTCTACTGCAACCACTATAGGAGTCACTATTAGGGCTCGTTCGCACATGCGTAATCATATTTCGGTCGCTCAAATGCGCTGCGTATTTGCGCAATCGAAAATCGCTTATGCCTGCATATTTGAGCACGCAAAAAAGAACGCAGATGGGCCCACTGAAAGGGTACGCAAATATGCAGTGAAGACACAGGTTTCCTGCACATTCACCACGTATTTGCCCGGCTCATTCACTTCAATGGCCTATCGGGGTGCGTAGTACACAACAAAATAGGTCATGCTGTGTGAAAATATACATCATGTGAATGAACTCATTGAAATCAATGGCTTCTAGTCACTGCATATTATGTACACAAATACGCTTGTGTGAACGAGCCCTTACTGTATTGTCTTACAATCGGCCCTTTGAAGGTCACCATAAGCCTGATGTGGCCCTTGATAAAAATGAGTTTGACACCCCTGTATTAGGAGAAGCATAGAGTCTTGATCACGTGGGGTAATTACCTCCCTTTACTCTTCCTTGGTCAGACTTCAATTTAAAAACTTAAAAAACGACAAACTGGAGCAAGTTCAGAGAAGAGTTACCAAGATGGTGAGCGGTCTGCAAATCATGTCCTATGAGGAACGGTTAAAGGATCTGGGAATGTTTCTTTTTTTTTTGCACGCTAAAAAGGCTGAGGGGAGACTTAATAGTGGTCTACAAATATCTGAAGGGCTGTCACAGTGCAGAGGGATCAGCCCAATTCTCATTTGTACAAGGAAAGACTAGAAGCGATGGGATGAAACTGAAAGGGATCATCATCCTTTATTGGCAGATTGTTTGATGAAAGCTATATTAGTCGCACGAAGACAACGCAGCCAATATATAGTTATACAGCGGCAGATGGCTGCATTCCTTCATAAGACAGACCATAGAGCAAAATGTCACAAATAGGACTATGGCCTGCCATTAAATTCTGTTATGCATCAAACTACTGTATGTTGATGAAGGAGTGGGATCCTATCTGAGAACCGTATCTGAAGGAGTAGTGCCAGATTCATTTTCATAAAAGGATACCAATTATCCAGCATGGACACGATTAGGTAAATAAATGCACATTTATACAATGACCATTTCTATGCATTTAGTAAGGCAGCCTTGAAAGTAGAGTCCGATGACAGAAGTGACGAATAAAAAACACGGATCTCAGGCGTATCTCAGCAAGTCTGCACACCGAGGCTTTCAGTATTCATTGTGCATGGCTCTCACTGGACAGCGCGGACAGAGCCTTGATGTTTCATTCTGAGACTACATTATAGCCTGTTCAATCGCCTTCAATGCTCCCATTCATTTTAAACTACAGAGAGAGGAATAAGGGCATTTCTGTTATATCTTGCAGCTTCATTCACTGCCCAGGACCTCATTGTTGACCTTCACAGTAAATTGGCTTCATTCTACCATACCCGTGTATTCAAATGCTACAAAGCAGGATATACCCAAGTTGATATGGGCAATTAGGACAAAAGTTTAGGGGAAGGGGCAGTGCAAAGAAAAAAGGAGTGACACAAAGTATACAACGGATGGTAAAATAATCTAATTTTGTTCCAAGAACACAAACAAACATTCAACTAGAAATTAATAGCAAATGAATTTCTGAAGAAAACATCTTGTCCAGAAGATGAAGTCATCAACCTTTCACATATGTTATAGCAGCAAAAGGATCAAGGAGATGAAAACCATAAAGCAAACATGAAATATAAAGCTAATACAACAAGCAAAGCATCATGTTATACAGTAAACCCCACAAATAAAACACGTCACCTCTCTTGCACCTCTGTTCAGCCATATCCCCTTGCATGGGCTGCAAGTATTGTGTATGCTCAGTGAAGACCCCATGAGCGAGTTCTCATTAGCCTCCCCATCCCACCGATGCTTTGGAGGAATTGACTAGCGCTAAAACAGAGTCTTGCTGTTGCAGCTCAGGATAGACAATCCATGCCAAGGAAGCTATGAATGGTGAAGACGACATAGCCAGGAGACATCCCAGTGTGCCAAGGGGAGGAGGGATCCTGGAGACGACTCGCAGCAGTCTTATGGAGAACCGTCAGCAAAAAAAAACCGGTTCTTTCATAGGTCTGCATCCAAGAGAGGTTTTTCCTCTTACAGTACAAGGAGACATCTACAGTTGTGGACCTCCACAGCCAGTCAGCTGTGCTTACCAGCATATAGCAATCAAATGGAATGGACATTCATTCATTCACAAACTGATACTCATAAGCCTCATTCAGACGAGCGTTTATGTGCTTACATAGGTGCACACAAAACCGTGCGTCCATGTACGTGCCAAAACACATGTGAATGAAGGTCCGCTCCCATTGCTTTCAATGAGGCCACCGCTGCGGCCAGAGGCCCAATTGAAAGCAATGGGCTGCCGATACCCCTGCAGCGATTTTTCTGGGAAGGGCTTTAAATATAAGCCCCTCCCTGAAAAATCTCTAGCATGTGTAAAAAAATTAAAAAATATATATACTCACCTCTCCGCCGATGCCATTGGCTCAGGCGCGTCTAGCAGCTTGATCCCCTACACTGCTCTGAAGCTCTTTCAGCAGGCGGGGATTTAGGCCTCATGTCCACAGGCAGAAGAACAACTAAAATCCTCAGCGGATCACCCGCACGTGGATCCGCACCCCATAGGGATGCATTGACCACCCGCGGGTAGATAAATACCCGCGGATGGCCAATAAAAGTGAATTTAAAAAAATTCTGGAGCATGAAAAAAAAAATGGACATGCTCCATTTTCGTGCAGGTCTCCCGCGGGGACGGCTCCCACAGGTTTCTATTGAAGCCTATGGAAGCCGTCCGGATCCGCAGGAGACCTGCGCCTGAATTAAACTCACCTGCTCCGGGTGATGCAGATCTTCCTTCCTTCGCAGCAGAATCTTCTTTCTTTGGGCCGGCGGATGTGTCCGGCGCATACGCGTGGCACTCAGCCGGCATGCAGAGCACATCCGCCGAACGAAGAAAGAAGATACGGCCGCGAAGAAGGGAAGACGTGCACGGCCCGCAGCAGATGAGTTTATTCTTATTTTCAGCGCTCATGTCCGCGGGGCAGGAGGGACCCGCTACGGATTCTCCATGTAGAATCTGTAGCGGGCCTGATTTTCCCCGTGGACATGAGGCCTTAAACTCCCCGCCTGCTAAAGGGCTGTGTCCGACTGGCTGAGCACTCAGCCAATCACAGGCAGCGCTCAGCCATTCATTGAATGACAGCTGAGTGCTGCCTGAGATTGGTCACAGCGCTCAGCCAATCACAGGCAGCGCTCGACAATTCATTGAATTTTTTTTTTTCTCACAACATAGCATCAGTGAAAACGTCGCTAATGTGAAGGAGACCATTGAAAAGCATGGTTTTCACAATCATGCGTTTCCTAGTGCATCGCCTGAAAAAAAAAAATCTGTCGAGTTTGTCACCCATGTGAAACCGGCCTTAGGGTGGTTTTACATGGGCGATAAAAATCACGCAATGTGAGAGCGAGTACAAATTAGATATTAGAAAAAAAACTTTCTGACAGTGAGGGTGATGAATGAGTGGAACAGGTTACCACGGGAGGTGGTGAGTTCTCCGTCAATGGAAGTGTTCAAACAAACAAAGGCTGGACAGATATCTGTCTGGGATGATTTAGTGAATCCTGCACTGAGCAGGGGATTGGACCCGATGACCCTGGAGGTCCCTTCCAACCCTACCATTCTAGGTAAAACAGCCTGTTCAGACAAATGTCTGCACAGTACAGTATGAGATATGGGCTTATGATGTGTTGGGACAGTTTACATGGAGATTCCAAAGCTGTGCGGCTTAGAACAGAAATGGGAAATTGTATCGCGCGGCCCTATGAGAACATTAGCGATTTTACAAGGTGCATCCCAGCTTATAGAAGATCAATCCGCTGTGCAACTATAACATTTAGGTTGACCCCTTTTCACATGATATACAGCAGATGGACATTAATTCGTAAACCCGTGTCCCAGACATGCAGATGTGTTAGGGTCTCATTCACAGTGTCAACAATTCACATAGCACAACCACAAAGAATCCCCATAGGATTAAAGCATAAGGTTTGTGTAGGAATGCTCTTCTACAGCAGCATGCCCGAATCCTACATCAATACAAGTATCTGACTTTTAATACATAGATGCAGATAGGAGATAAACCTGTTTTATGGTGCAAAGAGTATCAATATTTCCTGAACTCCAAATATTTCCATCCACAAGAGGGCAGCATTGTCCTAATGACCGTGTGGCCGTAAGAAATTCTGATACGATGTAGATTAATTATTAAATTGGATTTCTGATCTACTTTACCCAATGCAAACCACAGCAGACTGCCAGTTTGTTCTCAACAGTACAAGCGGCCATCATGTGAATGTGTGATCTGCTTCTTCCTTGTTCACCCACGGACTTCAGGAGGGTTGTAGTACTACATAGCACCAAATGAAGCAGAGTAGAGGAAAAAAAATCATTGCAGTATGTTCTTTTTGCAACATCGCTCATTGATTTCAAAGGGGCAGGCAGGAGCTGTGCCGGTCCCACTGAAATCAATGGGAGAACGTTGCGATGCTCAGCTGTCGCTGTGGCAGCCGCGGCGGGGATGAAAGTATTTGCCGTATAGATGCAAGGCTGTTTTCACAACTCGCACCTATGGGGCTATCACAGGGTGGAAAGTGCGATATGGAGTCGTGATTCACAGCCTGACATCGCCCTCGTCCGTGTGAAACTAGTTTTCATGCAGAAAACTCCTTGCATCACTTTAGTGAAATTACGATCCTCCAGTGCTGGTTTCACGTGTGTCAGAGCATCGGCAATGGTTTCCCTTGGTTTTCACAAGAATGCACATCGCACGTTATGCAATGTGTTTGACTGTCCCATTGAAAACAATGGGCGATGTGTCCCGAGGACTGCAATAAATAAATAAAAATAGTGATGCTGCAAGGTGGAAAAAATAAAATTGCAGCATATCCTATGAGTATAACTCCAGAGTTTTGCGCACGCGATTCATGCTTGTGCGCATGTAGTCTTACTGCTGTGGCCTTCATTAATAGCAAACATTTTTTTTTAAACTTACACTTGCTATGCAGTAAAGGGTAATCTGAAATCCTAAAATGTAATGTGCAGCTAGCGCCCTGGCTCCAGGTGCCACTCATCACCAGCAAAGGCCCTTTTACACAATATGACCCGTCGGCCGCAGATGTACCACAGCTTGTTCCAGCAATGATCCTTCCTGTGGGGTTGTAAACGCAGGAACGCACATCACTCAGTGAATGGGGGCGGACCTAGCTGGGGAACCATCCACAATACAATGGGGCCGATACAGCCTTCAGTTTTCTGCATGCAGAAACTGGACAATGAAGAAAAACTAAATTCCCGTTCGTCATTCAGTCGGGCGCGCATTTACACTGCACGATAATAGTCTAGGTTCCTGTTGGATGGGAGACCTGAACACTAAGTCGGCCCGTGTAACGCATCTAACGAGATCCCACTCACCACATTGTAGTAGCTCTTATTGATTGCAGAAGTCTCAAACCCTTTGGGAGGGCTTTTCAGTGATGTAGACTTGGGAGATACTGGCTTTTCTGAAGAATGGAAAAAAGAGAAAAATCATCATATTGTTGAAAATACAAAGTTGGTACACCTTAACCCCCTGAGGACCAGGCTCTTTTTGTACCTAAAAAGTACAGGAACCTGTTAGGGATTTTACCCATGTGGTGGTTTTACTGTCCTATTTTTTTTTTTGCTTCAGCTACCAAAATTATTTTTGCTACGTTTTTTTCCGTGATGTACAGGACTGTTCTTCGATATCTTTTTCACTGACTTTTCCCTGTTTTTTCATTTTGTGGGTAAAAAGCCACACACACACACTTTTTTCCTTTAAATTATGTAAATAATTCCTGTAACTTTTTTTTACCATCTACATCCACCATGATGTCATAAGACTTAAGGGGGTCATTTACATGGCTTTTTCTATTTATTATAATAATTGTATTACATACATCTCCACTTTAGCTGGAGCATCTATAGGAGTTAAACACTTCTCCCTTCTCCTCCGGGTTCTCAGCTGTGACCCTGACCTGCTCCTGCTTGATTGCAAGAGCATAGCTGAAATACGGCGCAGGATTAAAGCCCATCAGGCGAGATTAAAGCCCAGGACCAAGCTGTGCTTGGTCCTTAAGGGGTTAAAAATGGGGACAGACAGGCAGGCAGGTCAGCGAGTGTCTGAAAAAAGGTAAATTGCCCCTCGTAATCATAGCACCCACTGCTTGGAACCTGGAAGGCAGGTTCGATAGACAGATCGATATCCTACCCACCCATGAGCAGATGAATCTTGAGAGCACACATTGTAAGGTTTTCATTTGGTGTAGACCAGTGTTCCCCAACTCCAGTCCTCAGGGCCCCCCAACAGGTCATGTTTTCAGGATTTCCTCAGTGTTGCACAGGTGATGTAATTATTGTCAGTGCCTCACACATTGCCACAGTTGTTCTTACTATAGGATAGCCTGAAAACATGACCTGTTGGGGGTCCCTGAGGACTGGAGTTGAGAAACACTGCTATAGAGGGATTGTCCTGCTTCTAGCAGTTTTGCCGCAGGAAGCAGACTGTTCCATGGATCGCACAGTGGCGCATGCGAATACGGCTTTGTCAGACCTGACTCACCATCTGACCATAACTGTCAGTATATAGCTCCGTCTAAGAAGCGTTCTACTGCAACTTTCAACATTTCTAAGGTTTTTTTTTTCTTTTTTTTAAGCAGCCAAATTGGACCTCTAAGAAAAAAAAAAAAAAGGTAGTGAAACTGGGAGTTGCACGCAAATTGTGCTACAAAGTCGCTGTGTGTGGCCAATTTAATTGTGTGCAGCAATGTATCTAAAACAGGGAGCAGCTACCCCAACACACTTTGGAAGTTCACATGCTTCTAATTAGCAGAGAATATCAAGAATGCCCAAGACCGAAAACAACCATTCCATTTCCTTTTTAAATCACACACTTAACCCTTTCCAATCCATTTATTTTTTCTCACCCATTCTCCCCAGCTCCAAATAAATTGGAGCTGGGAGAATGGGTGAGAAAAAATACATTTTCCCTGCACCCTCCTGATCTGACAGAGTTCAGGAGGGTGCAGGGAGGGACCTGCTTACCTGACCGGCGTCTTGTGCATTCTCCTTCTGCCTCCCGGCTCGGCGATCATGTGACCGCTGGGGTCAGGTGACACCTGGCGGTCACATGATCGCCGGGTCGGGAGACAGAAGGAGAATGCACAAGACGCCGGTCAGGTAAGCAGGTCCTTGCACGGTGCAGGCTCCCAGCTCGGCGTTCATGTGACCGCCGGGGGTCACATAATCGCCGGCCGGAATCTATGCATTGCATAGCGCTAATTGAGCGCTATGTAATGTGTAAAGCAGTGGGCAGAAAGGGTTAAAAACCCTTTCTGCCTTCTCCTCGGGGGTCCTCGATGACGACCAGTAAAGGAGTGCATCTGCACCCGATGTGCCTGACGATCGGGTGCAGATCCACTACTGCACTGCAGTGTCGGGCCTCCCCCGACATCGGAGCTGTGGAGGAAAATGATGATGTCGGGGCAGGCCCGACATTGGACTGGAAAGGGTTAAGGCTTATTCAGACGTGCGTATACTGGCTGGGTTTTCCCGCCCGAACGATATACGCTGTCCCTCTCTGCAGGGGGAAGAGGCGGAATGAGCTAGGAGCAGTGTACTCAGCCTCCGTCCCCTCTCTGCTCCTCGCCACTGTTTGCAATGGGACAGGGCGGAGCTAAGTTCTACCCCGTCCCCTCCCATTGCAAAGAGTGGCAAGGGAGCTCCGTGCACTGCTCCTAGCTCGTTCCCCCTCCTACCCCTGCAGAGAGGGACAACGCACGTCTTAATAAGCCCTTAAAGTGGCGAATGAAACTTTTGGCGATCAAAATGAAGGCCAACAAGCGGTATTCGTTCCAGGGAAACATGCTGGCGAGATTAGCATCTGCCACCATTATGGGATACAGACATTAAATATCCAGCGGAGTGGTTAATCCGGGTCTTGGGGTCAGGTAGGAACTTTCAAACGTTAATCGAGGGATTATTCTGACTGCCATCATGGAGTTGGAAAATAATTTGTTCCCCCAAATGGGGTAAATTGGCTTCTGCCTCAGTTTTTTTTTTGCCTTCCTCTGGATCAACAAGAAGGGGTGGAAACAGTTTGAAGTAGATGGACATTGCCTCCCTTCAGCCTAACGTACTATGTTATCATTGGTAACGAGTGCAGCTTCCGCTCCCATGATTCTACTCCTCCAACCTGTCACTTCCCCATCTGTCATACCAGATATTTAGCGTGACAGACCCTGCGACTAGAGAAGGGTGTACATACAGACGAAGACCTTCAGAGACTTCAGACCACCAGAACATCTTGTACTCGTTATCACAGACCGGTGACAGGAAACAAGGACTGTCACCAAGTTCTTCTGTCCCACGAGCAGAATATTTGTCATCTGATATGGTGGAACACAGCTTGACATGAAGTGCTATGTGATAGCTGAACTCTAACAAGTCAGAAGACGTTTTTATACAGGTCTATGCATATCACATTTTATTGACACTTTGAGGCAGTGCACCTTTCTAAAGCATTCACCTAGTTCCTGTTTATAGATCTAGGTTGACTTAAAACTGAAGCTATAGGAGGGGAACACAAGATGCATACCCGAAGACTTGATTTCTCGGACGTAGTTGCTTGGGAACCATCCTGTCCTTCCACTATGTGTTCCCTCCCACCAACCGCCTTCTTCCAGCCGTGTAACATGGATTATATCACCCTTACAGAAAGACAATTCATCTTCATTGGTTTGTTGGAAATTAAACTTCGCCCTCACCACCATGTGATGATTGCTATTATCGGTCATGTCCTAAAATAAAAAGGAGAGAGTAATTGATTTAAAGAAAGGCTATTTTCACCAAATATCCACTCTACCACTAAAAAGCTCTCAACTACCACCAGCACCACACAAGGTTGTAACCCTGGATCTGCAATGCAATGTACTGTATTTACTACTACAAATTTCCTGTTAAGCTCCGATCTGTATCAGACACTCCGTTCGGAGTCTACATTACAGGTTCCATCGTATTTGACGGGGGGAAAAAAGTGGTCATGACAAAGGACACCTCAGTAATACCCAACAGACCCCATTATAAGTCAGAGGGGTCTAAATGGCACCAGTGTGATAGATCTGGCAGGACATTTTGGCTGCCGTTGAAAGGATGTCCCAATGCAGATGTGAACAGAGCCCTAATTGGTGTCCAAAAGGGGACTATGCACTTTACATTAAAGGGCCACCTCGGTGAATTCTTTTCCCCAATTCATTCTGTAACTAGTCTCCCATTATGCACAAGTCAGCTGGTATTACTTTTCTGCCTGAAATTTCCCTCTCCCCCAGGAAGGTCATGGGCTCAGATTCTGACAAGCTAAGAGTTACTTGGCTTCATGTTCTCTCAAGGAGTCAGTTTTTTAGTCGACATAATACCTGTGTGATGGACTGATGGATTCTACTACACAGGCTCTGCGGGGGAGGAAACTTCTATCACAGTTCATACTCCTGTATGTATATTTAAAGGTCTGGCTTATTTAAGGGAATATACAGAGTAGTGCTAAATCACACTGTCCTCTCTGCAGGCAGAGATGGTCATGTAATTCTGTGTGGATGTATCATGAGAAAGATAGCATACCATAGAAGAGATGCTGCAAGGAAAAAAAACTCAGGATGTAGGATAAGCATCAGACAGGAGGCTGCATCACATGGAAGTGACTGTAATATCTATAGACATCCAATCAGGTAGTCCTGTGACGGAAGAATGGGTTTTCACTGTAGTGGCCCTTTAAT
This sequence comes from Eleutherodactylus coqui, assembly GCF_035609145.1. Taxonomy (NCBI): domain Eukaryota; kingdom Metazoa; phylum Chordata; class Amphibia; order Anura; family Eleutherodactylidae; genus Eleutherodactylus; species Eleutherodactylus coqui. The sequence continues at coordinate 391,112,276 of NC_089837.1, forward strand.
ATCCACTATGGGGAGAAATGCTCTTACAGTGGTTACATCAGTTTCTAGGAAAGCTACCATTAGACCTCTATAGGGTTATGTCTCGCCTCTTATAAAGTTAGCCCAGAAACAATTTTGCAGTGCATTTATTCATTGTGGGAAGACCATGTAAGATGCAGACATTTTACAAACATCTGTTGAAAACTACAAAGGTAACGCCTGAAAGTTAATGAACCTCTGAGGACACAAGCTCATTTGAAATTAATTCCCTGTGCCCAGTCTCCAAAAATATGTACGCTGCCAAGATAAACAAAGTTAAGTAAAGCATTATTTACAGAAAGAAGGTCTAGAAAACTAAGAAAGCGATTGCATGAGGACATATTGTACATCATAGCCAAGGTTAGCGTTAATATTTAGCGGTGCACATTGGAAAACGTTAAAGAAAGAGCAGAATTTGCAGAGCGTCCGGCAGAATCCCGCGGTTTTACGGGATAGGACCACTCACCAGGCTTCGATATTGACCCTGCAATAATTTTGTTGAACGGCTAAGTACAGACTGGGACCCAAGGGAATCGAAGGACTTAATCCGGTGTGAAGACGGGCGAACACACACAGAGTCGCTCCCCAAGCCAATATCTAGAGATAAGAAATTCACAAAGTTACATTCTGATAGGAAGAGTCAGTTATAGACAGAATATATATTTTTATATCACAGTAAAGAAAATCCATCAGAATTCTGAGTTTTGTGCCCAATTAAGGAGGCCTGAAAGGTTTATTAGACTAATAGCTAATAGAATTTGTCATAGGGGATATTCTTTATACCCAGCACCTAAACTCTGCCCTGACCCGGACCTGCTCACACATGGGGTCGGGCTCTATCACACAAGGGTGACAATCTTCTTCCATCACTCCATTTCAAGAAATGACTTACAAATTCCTGTCTATAGTATTTATTAAGCTCCTTGAAAACACAACCTGACGTGAGAATTCCTAAGTACCGTGTTTCCCCGATACGAAGACCTACCCCGGTTTTTGGGGAAGGCTTGAAATATAAGCCCTGCCCCGAAAATAAGCCCTAGCTAACCTGCATTAAAAAAAAGTCAATACTCACCTGGTCCACGGCGGCAAGCTGCAGTATCCTCTGCTCTGACGTCTCAGCTTCTTTCTGGTGACGGGGCTTTGAATAGAATAATGGGACCTCTTCTATGACCCAGACCAGCAAGAGTGGTACCTATTTTGGCAAACCTTCTGCCACCCCATAATTCTACAGTCACTGGGCAAAATCTAGTTGATTGCCACTTTGCCAAGAGCAGCTCCTCGTTATAAGCCTGGCATTCTGTGAGGGGCTGTGAACCTTAGCACAACTCCTTTAATGTTTACATGAACTGCAACATAAGCAACTTTGTAAAGCCGGACGATTGCTCCGCTGTCAGTCAGCGGCACTTAGCCTATCAGAGCCAGCACTGGATGCATCCAATCACAGCCATTCAATGTGATTGAACGCATCCAGTGCTGACTGATTGGCTAAGTGGGCTGTCATTCAACGACGCTCAGCCAATCAGAGCAATCTCTCCCTGTAGGTGGGGATTTAGAATCTTTGTTACCAGCGAAAGTTCCCCTGCCAGCTGACTAGTCCCGAGAGCGCCGCCGGGGACAGCAACATCACCTGCAAGGAGAGCATTGATTTTTTTTTTAGCAGTGTAGCTAGTGCGTTTAGCGCTGCCAAAAGCGCAACAAGTTGTGCTGCGTTTTCAGCAGCGCCAACATCGCTGCCCATTCATTTCAATGGGCGATGCAGGGCTGAAAACGGCCAAAAATAGAATAGAATCGCTGTTAGAGCGCAGCGTTGAAGATGCTGCGTTTCAGCCCTGTGTGAGCAGCCACATTGAAATGAATGGGAGCATTGTACAGCGTTTAGCGCTGGGCTGAAAAAGCAGCACTAAACGCTGTACAAAAACGTCTGCGTAAGGGAGGCCTAAGAATCCTGGGAGGGATTAGAGCCGCATAGCTTGTTAGAAAGTAACAAAACTTTATTTTTTTTTCTTTAACACACAAACTGTTTAAATGGAAATACTGATTTTCCATGGCTTGTGAGGAACAAGGGGTTTCCATCTAAAAGCTGTACAAGCCCACAGTTATTACACGCTGCAGTTCCAGAGAGAGCATCTGACAGCATCATCCTAGTCTGAACTAATGGAAGTTGATCCATCGATATTTTTTGCAATCACTTGGCTCGGTCCAACAGGCTGTGTAGCTAACACACACACAATGCTACCCCAATGCATTAACTTGAATTTTGTTAGTGATGTTTAATGCATTTATTGCGCCCTTACGCTAAATAAATATATATCACAGACCCATTTTGGGTGGTTGAACTGACAATCAAGATTAGCAGAGCCTTTTTTTTCCATGGGACTGGCTGAATCCAGTAAGATTAGCAGTGCTGGGCTGCTGCTGGTCACTTCTCAGGAAGAAGAGATGAACAGGATGTCCGTTCCCACCACTGCCCTGACTCGCATACACATTGTTCACTGCCTGCTGCTTAGAGAGGAAGCAGCTGGGAGACGACAAAGGAGGACGCCCGTGTGTATACAACTGGGGACAAACATAGGGACCGTACAGCAGTGAGACAAGGCAGAATTAAAGCACTTCCCTAATGGAGAAGCACTAGACAGGCTCCATTCTACTTACAATGCACGACACCCCTACACGCAAATCCTTTATAAGCACAATATTATGTGTGTACGCAGATTCGGTAAGCCACAACATACATAGCCTGCAGTACTTTGCACTTTAGAGTCCCATACTTAAAGGGGTGTTCTCATCTCAGCTTTTCACCCAGCTCTCCATTTCTGACCACCTATCAGGAACAGCCGAGCGCCTCAGCGCAGCCCTGCTAGAATAGCTATTATTGAAGTGAATGAGATGGCAAATGGCGTAGCCCAACGCGATATACCTTTTTCTGTAACTCCCCATTTTGCTGTGCTACACTTTTTCCGTAGCACTCTGACTTTAATGAGAACCCTGCCAACCGCACCGCCCTAAAGCGCTCAGCTGTTTCCGTACTTACCGGACAAATGGGAATAACCCATTAAGTTATTGGCATAGTGTTTAAGATGCCAAATGTCAAATTCCAAAAGCACATTTCTGTAAGAGTATAAGAAGTTGGCTACGTCGTCTATTTACCAAGGCCAACTTCACACAGGCGAGCGCGATATGGAGCTGTGCATCACGGCCCCATATCGCTCCCCACCATATGAATTGCCGGTGGATACGAGACGTTTTTGTGTTAAAACAGCCTCACATCACTTCGGGGGTGTAGAAATCAGTCGCCGCAGATTGTGAAGTTTCTCCCATTGCTTTTAATGGGAGACCTCACATCGTGTGCATCTAGCACGTAGTGCGGCACTGCCGCCAGCCGCATTGACAACAGTGGGCGCTGCGATGCGAGAGCACGCCCAAAGATAGGACATGCCGCAATTTGTTTCCTGCATCGTGGTGCAATGCAGGAAGACATTGCTCATGTATATGATCCAATTCAAAATAATGGGGTTCATATTTGTGCGTCTCGCAAATCTCAAACGATTTTCTCGCCTGTGTGAAGCTGGCCTTACTGCCATCCACTACTTATTTATAAGGTGGAGGAAGAGAGGTGGTCAGCTCCCAAAATCCTCTAACCCCACTTATTTCAATGCAAGATTAAACAGTCAACTGATGACAGACAAGAATGGTGTGAACATTTTGTTCACACCCTTTTTGTAGTGTACATTCACCTTACGCATCAGGTAATATTCGGATCTACAGTGAGTGGCCACTTCAGAGACACCCATCTAGTAGAATGCTGGCCCCGCTTCCACCTCCAGAACTGCAGCAATTTATCATGATGCCCATCTATGCACAGGGTTCGATTGTTCTCAGTAAGAGAAACCAAGTAATCTTGTAGATACGATACCTTTTAACGGCTAACAAAAATACATGATGTTATTGCTAGCTTTCGGACCTCACAGGTTTTGTTAGCCATTAAAAAGGTATCATATCTACAAGATTACTTGGTTTCTCTTGCCGAGAACAATCACACTTTGCTCCACTGACCAACACTGTACCAAACATTTTTTTGTTCTGTATGCAGATAACACTGATGAGAGGGAGGGAGGCATGAAGCTAGCCCTGAGCCCCGCTCTGCACAGAGAACTTCTATGCCGAGTGCGACGATCAGGTTCCCCTTGGGGGAATATAAATAAAAAAAACAAAAAGATTATGGACTTAAAACAGCAGTGGACACTGCTGCCTATTCTTTACTACTCCAAAAAGTCACATCAGGAATCTTTCTGGGTAAAGAAGTCTAACATTAAATTGAACTTTATATCTTAAAAGTTGCAGCATGGCAGTGGAGCTAGGCACAAATGGTGACAAGAGCATACCGTAAATTCTTGTCGCCATTTGAAAATTCTTGGTCACATTGGGGACCTTTCTGGTCGCCATCTAGGACTTACGATTCCGATATCCTAAGGCTAGACCATTAATATCAGGCAGCAGAATTCTAACTACAGCAACCCCACAGAAAAGCTGTCTCAAAAAGGCATGCGCCCCTCCACTATCCAACACCAAGAAAGGTTGTGAATCCCGACCAGAGTATTGTAACAGAAAGCAGTTTTGAATTTCAAAAACAATTGTTTTTAGCGCTACAAACATAAATCCCTTGAGTAATTATGGATAGACCTAAAAACATGGCAGAAACTCCGAGCTATAGCAACACACTCCTACCTGCGGTGACTTTATTCAGAAGGACTAACGAATTCAACACCTTGTTGAAGTTCTGCCCCTGATACAGGTCATTGGCCTCAAATGTCTGAAAAACAAAAACACATTTCACAATGGTTATGTCTCCATGTCACATAATAGATTCATTACACTCGGGTCAAAACAGTCAACTTATCCCATTAAACAGCAGCAGCTAACTTTCAAAGAAACTAGTTTACAGCAACGACTCTTGGCGTATAATATAAGGTGGTGCAGAACACCATAAATCAACTTACAAAATGTACCGAGGATGGGGATTTATTAAAACAGACACAGAAAAAAAAAAAATAAAAAAAAAAATAAAAAGTTTCAAAAGGGTACTAATGTAATAAAGTAACAAGAACTGAAATCTGATTGAAAGTGGTGACATTCTTCAGAGAAGTTTTTTATATTGTAGCATTTTACTAAAAACGTCAAAAATTGGGTCCATTGGTGTAAATACAAAATAAGGAACTACATATCAAAAAGGCACAAAAATCATACAGAAAGCTGCTACAAGAAAACCTAAATATGTGCAGAAATGTCACCAAACCTTCATTGTGAAAGATCTTTAACAAGACGATGTTCACCAAATACTGTCCAGCAGGAAAATGAACAACAGGATATTCCAGCCTTTTTCTAGGCTTCCTGTTCCATGGACACATATAGATTAGTTAGGTGGACATATGATTGGAGGATACAGCGCACCCCTGCTCTGTAGGAGTGGGCCTCTCCAGCTTATGGAAAAAGCAGCACACCAATAGGGAACATTAGTATATAGATTCGGGCGACGTAGCTTCCTAAACACTGCCCTCATTTCCTCCAGCGATAAAGGAAACCATCATCAGGTCTGCGTTATATCATCGGGTTCGGGAAGTAGTCGATGACTTCAGAAGTCACACAACTGCAGCTGTAACGATCGACACATTGATTTTAGGGATTTTGCAGCGCTTACCCTTTCTAGCAGGTCTATCCACTACAGAAAGACTCATCAATGCGTATGTGGGTTTAGGCCAGGGCTCGACTAATTTTGGGTCACCGTCAACTGAAGTCCTGCAACAACTATAAGAATTTGAACTTTGCTCGTTATGATGGGTCAGTTGCCATCGTCAGACGTGTATATGCTGTTAAGGCCATCAGGAAACAACTGAAAACTGATGGAAAGGAGCCAATGAGTGCGGTGCCAAGGCTATGCTCAAACAAACGTCATCTACAGGCTACTCCTGTACAGTTGCAAGAAGACATATGAATAGAGATGAGCGAGCGTACTCGGAAAAGCACTACTCGCTCGAGTAATTTGCTTTATCCGAGTATCGCTGTGCTCGTCCCTGAAGATTCGGGTGCCGGCACGGAGCGGGGAGCTGCGGCTGACAGGTGAGTCGCAGGGGAGAGAAAGATCTCACCTCCGTTCCTCCCCGCCCGCTCTCCCCTGCGACTCACCTGTCAGCCGCAGCGGCACCCGAATCTTCAGGGACGAGCACAGCAATACTCGGATAAAGCGAGTAGTGCTTTTCCGAGTACGCTCGCTCATCTCTACATATGAACCCTTCAGAATCAGTTACTAGTAAAGCGTGGTCTGATTGGATTAGTCCATCATGGTGACTCCGATAACAATGTAACTAACTTCATCATATGCCCTTTATGTCTTATCGGGCACATTGAGTCAACTTCCACAGTGCAGGGTGAAAAATTAACTGAACTTCTGTTAATGTCTTCTCCAAGAGCTAAATGGAGAAAGGTGTTTCAAATTAACCCCTTAAGGACCAGAGTTTTCTGCTACTAAAAAGGACCAGATGATTTCTGTTGCGTTTTTTTTTTGTCACGTTGACATATAGGGCCCATTTGTTTATGTATTTTTTCACTGACTTTTTTTTTTTTTTTTAAGGCCTCATGTCCACGGGGAAAAGAAGAATTAAAATCTTCAGCGGATCACCCGCACGCAGATCCGCACTCCATAGGGATGCATTGACCACCCGCGGGTAGATAAATACCCGCAGATGGTCAATAAAAGTGAATTAAAAAATTTCTGGAGCATGAAAAAAAATGGACATGCTCCATTTAGGTGCGGGTCTCCCGCAGGCTTCCATTGAAACCTATGGAAGCCGTCCGGATCCGCAGAAGACCCGCGCCAGAATTAAACTCACCTGCTCCGGGCGATGCAGATCTTCCTTCCTTCGGCCCGGTGGATGTGCCCGGCGCCGGCGTGCCCAGCACATTCGCCGGGCCGAAGAAAGAATATCCGGCCACGAAGAAGGGAAGACCTGCACGGTCGGCAGCAGGTGAGTTTATTCTTATTTTCAGCCCTCATGTCCGCAGGGCAGGAGGGACCCGCTGCGGATTCTCCATGGAGAATCTGTAGCGGGCCTGATTTTCCCCGTGGACATGAGGCCTTAAAGGGGTTGTCCCACGCCTAAACGGATTTTTTTTTTTTTCAATAGCCCCCCCGTTCGGCGCGAGACAAACCCGATGCAGGGGTTAAAAAAAAAAAAACGGATAGTACTTAGCCGAATCCCCGCGCTCCGGTGACTTCTTACTTACCTTGCGAAGATGGCCGCCGGGATCTTCACCCACGGTGGACCCGCAGGTCTTCTCCCATGGTGCACCGTGGGCTCTGTGCGTTCCATTGCCGATTCCAGCCTCCTGATTGGCTGGAATCGGCACACGTGACGGGGCGGAGCTACGAGGAGCAGCTCTCCAGCACGAGCGGCCCCATTCAGAAGGGAGAAGACCGGACTGCGCAAGCGCGTCGAATCGGGAGATTAGACGCTGAAATTAGACGGCACCATGGAGACGAGGACGCCAGCAACGGAGCAGGTAAGTGAATAACTTCTGTATGGCTCATATTTAATGCACAATGTACATTACAAAGTGCATTAATATGGCCATACAGAAGTGTATAACCCCACTTGCTTTCGCGGGACAACCCCTTTAAGGGGTGGTTGGGGTAGGTTAGATTTATAGTGGTTTACTTTTAAAATTAGTATAATTTACACTAAAATAAGTTACTGGAACAATCCAAAAAGCCAGCCCCCTGTGAATTCAAGGGCTCACTTACATTTTGTCTCTGCACTATGAGGATGTACTCCGTAAAAGAAATGAATGGTACAATTGTTTGTGATTTTCTATAATTATGATTTCAATAGTTTTACCACATTTCAGTAGAAAAATGCAAGAATCTAGGCAATTCCATGGGGCGATTGTTTTTCTCAGACCTGTATCCACAGAATAGGAGTAAATGTTGTACCGTCTCTAGCTTGGATACAAGATGTGATATGGGCAGGCATGCAGGCTCTAGTATCCTGTTGTTACACCGCCTCTAGCTTGGATGCGAGATGTGATACAAATGGGCATGGAGGCTCTAGTACTCTAGTGTACCGCCTCTAGCTTGGATGCAAGGTGTGATACGGGCGGACATGGAGGCTCTAGTACCCTGTTGTACCGTCTCCAGCTTGTATACAAGATGTGATATGGGTGGGCATGGAGGCGCTAGTACCCCGTTGTATCGCCTCTAGATCGTATCACATTTTGTATCCAGACAGGCATGGAGGCATACAGGTTCTGTATGGTATCTTGTGGCTTATCAGTCCACATTTGCTGTAACTAAGGCTTTAGATCATGCAAACTCGTAGGCTGTTGAAGCTGACGTTCCAGATGGTCCCATACATGTTCTATTTGTGATAAGTCTGGTGACCGGGCAGCCATGTAAGTCTGGCAATGTTGTGGAGACATTCCTGTGACCCCCTTGTGTGTGCGGCCGAGCATTATCCTGCTGGAAAATGCCACTTGGAAGCCCTGCCATGAGAGGAACACATGTGGCTACACGACATCCTGAACATATCGCTGAGCTGTCATCACTACTAGGGGTGACCAACTGTCCTATGCAATGGCTTCACAGTGGGGGCAATGTGCCGCTCCACAGCAAAGATTGAGGAGATCACCCCTATATCTCCAGACACAAACATGGCCGTCATCCGTGCCAAAACTAAAGCTAGATTAGTCTCTGAAAACAACCTGGTTCCACTCAGTCTGCTGTGGCATCATGTGTGATGAAACTAAACTGGTACAGAGGTGACAGTGGATGGGTGTCAAAGGCAGTACATGTAATGGGCGCTATGAGACGAAACGTCCTTCTGGCATGCACCTGAAAATGGTCCAGACAGACAGCGGTGTAATGATGGTGCCACCTCTCTCTCTGGATGGCGGACAATGAAACAGTTGAAGCTGCTCAAGCTTGTTGGACGTTAAGAATCCTCTCTACTGGTGGTCTGTCGATGGTGTCCTGAGCCCGGTGTACGTGCCCTCATGTATCCACTAATTCCAACACTCAACAGTCCAGTCAGAACGGCCCAGGTAGCCCATCCAGCTTCTCACAGTCCAATAATGCGCCCCTCCCAAACTCTATTAACTGGGTGAAACCCCTTTGATTGCATCGTAGAGGCGTCTAGTGGCCAACAAGCTCTACACAAGCGGAAGAAGAGGTCACCACACACAAGGAGCCTCTGGGAGCCTTTGTATATGACAAAGGGGGAACCACTATTAGGGCCTCAGGTAGCAATACTGTTCATCTAATTACTAATAAGTTTACATATCTACCTGAGACGTTTTGCTTCAAAAGTTGATACACAGTTACAACAACTCCTTCTACAGGCTGTATTTTAAAAAAAAGTAGTGTAGGCTAGTATATAAGGCTAGCTTCACGATATTGCTACGAGAAAGTCGCAGCAAAATCACATATGGGCTAATGCGATGTCAGAAAAAGCATCGCTGACGCTCAAAGAAAAACTATCATGCATCGCTGCTGCCCGCGATTTTCTCCCACGACAGACGGCAATAGGAGTTGCAACAAAGGCTCCATAGGGAAACGAGCGATTAAAAGGGAAAAAAAACCCACAGAAATATAGAACATGCTGCGATTTCCAAATATCGCAACATCGCAGCTCTGCGTTTCCTCATGACAGCAGCTTGACTCTTTCTGCATAAGGATATGCCATAGAGATGAATTGGAGACGTGCACACACAGAGCCAGACTACTGTCGTATGCCACCTTCACGGGAACACCGTGCTGGCACGGAGCGCTCTGCAAGTATGAATGCTGTCTCTCTGGACTCCACGTTCCCTCATTTCTGAGAGCCATAACTTAGTATAAAGTGCTAAATAGGTGATAACTGCGTCCTTTAAAAGCCCTGATCAGAGTTTGGGGGTCCTGAACAGCCCCCTCAAAATGAGACTGAGAGGTACAGTTTGGTTGCCATTGCAGCCCAGTGCCTTTGAAGCCCCCCGGGCTGCCATGTATTCTTGCTGTGGCCTGTGGCTCATCTAAACAGAACACCTGCAGAAATACTTCATAATGTAATACTGAAATATTGCAGTATATCGTATAAGCAAATACATGACCGCAAGTTCAAGTCCCCTGTGGGAAACGGTCAAGAACTTTTTGCAGTCCTCACTTAGATGACCAGAAGGTAGTGCCTGTCGCACTGAATATATTGATATGTCTGCTGTATAGATCTGCACAGTACTAATTCTGGATATTCATGAGCTGCAGGCTAGCTACATCCACCCCATCACCCAGCAACTGATTGGCAGCTCTCTCTCTGCATATTAATAGGCAGACAACAGTCAATCAGTGGCTGGAGAACGGAGTGGGTATAGCTAGCCTGCAGCTCATACACATCCAGGACTACTTTAAAGTAGTCCTCTATGCATGAGCTGCTACTTATTAGATGCCAGTTCCCGCAAAACTACTGCACAGATCCACATGGCAGACATCACTATAATCAGTGTGAAGGTCATCTTAGGGCCAGGCCCACACGAATGTAATTTCACCACGTATTACGAGTACGTGATAGGCGGTGAATGGAGTCAATGGATGGACAACGATTTCTTCACATTTGTGAATATTTGTGTCATACACACTTAAAAAGACAAACGCAGCAAGTTCTATTTTGCCGTGTATTATCAGCAAAAAAAAAAAATTTCCCCGTGCCTGCCCCCTCACCGGAAAGCCTGTCAAACTCTGGAGGTCTCTGTGTATTTCAGCCTCTTCCCTGCAGTGTAGCCCCCTGTCTGATACTTGTCAGGCACCATCGTGAGGCTGAGATTTTTAGGTTTATCCCACATCTATGCCATGATGCATCAGCACAGCATTAGCTGAGGCTATAACATTTTTGCCTATTTGGGTGGGCAAGAGAGTTTAACCATTACCTTCCATATTCACCTAAATAAGCTACAAACTAATTCTATATCTATCTATCTATCTACACACACACATACATATAGTCAAGAGGATGAGTTCTGATCTCCTCTATTATAACTGTGTGACAGGAGCTGTGTGTATTACCAGTAACTGTGATAGGAGTGTCTGTGTTTCCCTTCAGGGAGTTTCTGTGGCAGGGATTGTGTAACAGCATTGCACAAACTGAGAATCTAACTAAAAACCAAACACATAACCCCAAGTAAATCTGAGCTGGGCAGACCATCCAAGGAAGGAGGGGAGGAAAGGAGGCCAGAAGTTTCAGACAAAAAAGAGATAACCAGCCAAGGTAACACTAGTTAACTCATATATGATGGGGAATAGCTACATAATAAAAAGTGATCAAAAAGTTGCATGTACTCCAAAATGGTGCTTACTGAAACCACAGATTATTGTGCAGAAAAAAAAAAAAAAGCTAGTGCCCAACCAGCCCTACCAAGATACATTTTTTAAAGAATACATAATTTCTAAAGCAGCATAGCAAAAATAAACAACGTTTGGTATTGTCGTAATTAGAGATGAGCGAACGTGCTCGGCCCCGCCCCTTTTTCGCCCGAATACCGCGATTTTCGAGTACTTCCGTACTCGGGTGAAAAGTACTCGGGTGCGCCGGGGGGCGGGGAGAGGCGTGGCGGCGTGGGGGGTAACAGCGGGGAACAGGGGGGAGCCTCTCTCTCTCCCTCTCCCTCTCCCTCTCCCCCCCACTCCCCGCTGCAACCCCCCGCGCCGCCACGGCGACCCCCGAATTTTTCCGCCCGAGTACGGAAGTACTCGAAAATCGCGGTATTCGGGCGAAAAAGGGGCGGGGCCGAGCACGTTCGCTCATCTCTAGTCGTAATCATACTGACATACAGAATAAAGTTCTGTAACTTTTGCCGCAGTGTGCACACTGCATAAGCAATAAACAAGAAAAAGTCCAAGGCCCCCTGTCTACAGTAAATCGACGGTGAATCACGCAGGCCGAAGCTTTCCATAGCATTGCTATGGAAAGCGCCAGCCCCATGTCCACAAGCGGAGAATCGCTGCGATTCTCCGCTCGCGGCGGGCAATTTGCAGCATGCTGTGAGTTGCCCCGATTCTCCGCTGTCAGATTAGACTGACCGGCGGAGATTCCTGTGCGGCTCCTGCTCCCGGGCAGCGGCGATCTGCCGCGGCTCTTCGCAATGCCCGTGGACAGGGGGTCTAACCCAGATCACAGTTCAAGACAGAGAGATAATCTGAATGTTTCATAATATATCAAAATAATATTCTTCAATGGACCAAAAGCTGAAAGTGCGTGATATAATTCAGGAGACTGATGAAATCTCTAGTCATTGGACTATGTTGCATGATGTATCATAGTATGGAGAGAGGTCTGATCCATTCCTACTGGCATAAGCTTTTGTGTGTAGTGTTGGTCAATACGCAAATAAGGAAGATGGAACAAGACCTCTGCAGCGCCACCTATTGGATAGTAGCATTCATTCAAATCAATGCATTTTACAGGTCTGTGGAATTGGGAATTGAAAACCAAGCCAGAAACCATACGCAGACAGCTGGGATGTTTGCCCCTCATCAGTGTGCAGTAGGATCGTGGCTTGGCTAATGAGAGGCCTGTGATGTTAGTCGGGAGGGGTATCATCACTCCAGTATTATTGTATCTTGACGCCACTAGAAGCTAGGTGTTTGACAGCAGGAACGCCCCTCTCACACCCCCAGCTCCCGATAGGGTGAAGGCACAAAGGTCCTAGCAGCACAGTATGCATATATTTGTCCCAGCGCTGCAACCTTAAAGGGGTTGTCCCGCGAAAGCAAGTGGGGGTATACACTTCTGTATGGCCATATTAATGCACTTTGTAATGTACATTGTGCATTAATTATGAGCCATACAGAAGTTATTCACTTACCTGTTCTGTTGCTAGCGTCCTCGTCTCCATGGAGCCGTCTAATTTCAGCGTCTAATCGCCCGATTAGACGTGCTTGCGCAGTCCGGTCTTCTGTCTTCTGAATGGGGCCGCTCGTGCCAGAGAGCGGCTCCTCGTAGCTCCGCCCCATCACGTGTGCCGATTCCAGCCAATCAGGAGGCTGGAATCGGCAATGGACCGCACAGAAGCCCTGCGGTCCACCGAGGGTGAAGATCCCGGCGGCCATCTTCACAAGGTAAAAATGAAGACGCCGGACCGCGGGGATTCGGGTAAGTACTATCTGTTTTGGTTTTTTTATCCCTGCATCGGGTTTGTCTCGCGCCGAACGGGAGGGGGCTATTGAAAAAAAAAAAAAAACGTCTCGGCGCGGGACAACCCCTTTAACGTTACTATAGTTCTCAGCCATACATTATTACCTGTAAATGCTGGCATGTTACCGCTGTCACATGCCAGCATTTACATGTCCTAATGTAAGCCTAAGTAGTATACTCACCCTTAGGCTAAGGCTGCAGTGCTGGGACAACTCTATGCAGACGCTGCAGCCTGTGTGCTCCGTCCTGCCCGTAATTAGTGCCATGCTTGCTACGCGGCCGGACGCTCACCTCTGCATCCCGCCCGGCATTTCTGCCATGCCTGCTCCGCAGCCGCCCGCTGACCTCTCCATGCCGGCTGCCGCATCACGCCTCCATTGTGGCCGGAACCGGTCATCTCGGTTCTGCCGGCCACATGAATGGTTAGTGAGGGTCGCTGCCGGGAAAGCACTGTCAATTCTGTACAGTGAGGAAGGGGGTTGCGCGTTGTCGCCCGCCGGGTAAAGCATTTGGTCCAGGGGATGCGCGGCTGCAGCGCCGGCGGCCGCTCTATGGCTATAGTATGAATCTTTTGTGGTCTTGCAGGACCTGCAGCGCAAAACACTGTGCAGCCAATCAGCATCAGGGGGCGTCTAGGAACTTAGCTCCGCCCTATCCCATTGCAAATAGTGGTGAGGGGCTGAGAGGGGGCGGGAGCTCAGTGCACTGCTCCCAGCCCGCCTGCTCCCCCTGCAAAGAGAGACACCGTACATCAGCCGAGCGTGAAAACCCGGCCGATATCCGGACGTCTGAATAAGCCCTGAAAGTGTCTAAATGTAGTGCAAAGCATGCAAAATCACTTCTGGCACAATTTGTGCCTTTTGAACAGTAAATCCACTCCATTGTGTCTTTTCTGTACTCAGCTTTTACCCTAAAAGAAGTGGAAGCATTATAATCTGAGAACATAAGGGTGTCCATCCCTTACCCAAAGGAAACAGTGGGGGACATCTGATCAGACTAAAAGTCCAAGAAAGGAAATAAAAAAAAAAAAAAGAAAGAAAAGAAAACGCAGCATGCCCTAATTTTTGGCCGATCCTGCTCAGCAATTCCTATGGGAGGGAAAACATAGGGGTGTGAGGCGGGGAATAAATAAAAAAATAATCACATTGCACTCGCAAGTGTATTTTACTATTAAAGCATGCAAAGTTTGCTAGTTAATTGCATGAAAATAGTGTGGAAACCCCCCAAAAAATGCGTATTTCCGCGTTTTTCAGACAGATATCACATTCGCCTGTGTAAATACACCCTAAGGACTTCACATGGCTGTATTTTCAGTTCATGTGCTGTCTGAATTCCACGAACAGCGGAGGGACATATACTAGCCAGTTAGGTCATTCACACAGACCAATAGTCCATGTGTAAAAGAAATCACTCCATATCCTACTCCGTCTTCACAGACTGTAGTGCATGCAGCGTACGGGCCTGCAAGAACAATCAGGCGGCACATGGACGGCATCCGTGCGAGGGCCGAGCTTTTTGCCTCCAAATTCTTAGACTGAACAGCGCCATGGGAATAAGCCCTTCGTGTGCAATCAAGCCTCTGCCGATCAAAGGATAAGGCTTTACATGTTAAACACCTTTAACCCCTTAACCCCTTGAGTGGCGGGTTTCCTACCACCCTGTCGTGCCCACCAGGGCAGGTTTTTTAAAATGGTCTAATCATTGAATTTCAACTAATTTTGCAGTTGCGTCTCAAGAGCCATAACTTTTTCATTTTTCCATTGACATGGCCATATGAGGGCTTGTTTTTTGCGGGACAAGTTGTGATTTTTTTAAACGGGGGAGGGAAAAAAGAAATGGGGAAAAAAGAAAAAAAGGGGCCATGTCATTAAGGGGTTAAATAATGTATTAACTTCCTTCTCTGGGTCATTACGACGCACACGGATACCACATGTGTGATTGTATTTTTGATTTTTTACAAAGTAAAGGGAGACAAGTGTTTTTATTAATTTTTTTTTATAATTTTTTAACTTTTTTTATTTTTTTTTATTTTAATTTTTTGTCCCTTTAGGGGACTTCCACAGGGACCCATCAGGACCCCCTGATCACATTCCGGGGGTCTGATGGTGACAGCCCTTTACATGCTGCAGTGACAGCCCTTTACATGCTGCAGTCACATAGACTGCAGCATGTAAAGGGTTAACACAGCAGAAATCGGAGGTTTTCTCTGATCTCTGCTGTAAGAGCTGGTACCTAGCTGTCCTCTGACAGCCAAGCACCAAGCTCTCCCTGCCACAGAGACCATCGGCTTGCTTCTGACAAGCCGATGGTCTCTATGGCAACCTGTAAACAAAGCAGGAGATTGCCGGCATATCGGCAATATCTTCTGCTGGTTTTTCAAAGCCCTTGCTTTGTTCTCTGTGGGTCTGTGCAGGCAGAGCACAGTGTCACAGCTTGTGGCATTGTGCTCTGCAGCTCCCATAGTGATACATAGCCCGGAAATCTTCCGGGCTATGTTGCTATGAGCAGTGGAGCTCGTCCTGGAAAATTTCCGGGCGTGCCACTCAAGGGGTTAATGATGCGGACCCTTTTTTTCCCTCATTTTCGTTTTTCCTCCCCCCTTTAAAAAAATCGTAACCTCTATTTATCCATCGACGTCACTGTATGAGGGCTTATTTTTTGCGGGACGAGTTGTATTTTTATATGGTGCTATTTATTGTACCATATAATGTACTGAAGAAACAAAATTCTGAGTGAAGTAAATAAAAAAAAACAAAAAAAAAACCCGACATTCTGCCATCTTTCAGTGCGTCTTGTTTCTACGGCGCACAAACTGCAACAAAAACAACATACCTTTATTCAATGGGTCAGTAGTAGAGATGAGCGAGCGTACTCGGAAAAGCACTACTCGCTCGAGTAATTTGCTTTATCCGAGTATCGCTGTGCTCGTCCCTGAAGAATCGGGTGCCGACACGGAGCAGGGAGCTGCAGGGGAGAGCCGGGAGGAACGGAGGGGAGATCTTTCTTTCCCTCTCTCCCGCCCGCTCTCCCCTGCTCCCCGCTGCGACTCACCTGTCAGCCGCAGCGGCACCTGAATCTTCAAGGACGAGCACAGCGATACTCGGATAAAGCAAATTACTCGAGTGAGTAGTGCTTTTCCGAGTACGCTCGCTCATCTCTAGTCAGTAGGATTACTACAATACCAAACTTGTATAGTTTTTTTCTCTGTACCACATTTT
This sequence comes from Eleutherodactylus coqui, assembly GCF_035609145.1. Taxonomy (NCBI): domain Eukaryota; kingdom Metazoa; phylum Chordata; class Amphibia; order Anura; family Eleutherodactylidae; genus Eleutherodactylus; species Eleutherodactylus coqui. The sequence continues at coordinate 391,128,720 of NC_089837.1, forward strand.
TTTTAAAGACATTTAAATTTTTTTTTAATTATTTTCTGCCGCCATCTTCTGCGCACAATAACTTTTATTTTTCCGTCGAAGTAGTTGTACAAGGGCTCGTTTTTTCCAAGGACATCCTGTAGCATACGTTGGTATCAATTCGGAATACATACGACTTTTTGATCGCTTTTTATTGCATTTTTTCCTGGGAGGCATGGTAACTGAAAAAGGGCATTTCTGGCGGGGTTTTTTTGGACGACGTTCACTGTGCGGGGTACGGGGTATATTCCGCTACTTTGATAGATCGGACTTTTATGGACGCTGCGATACCAAATATGTATTTTTCTTTTATGACTTAGATTCATTTTTTTTATTACAGATATGGCAAAAGGGGGGTGATTTAAACGTTTATTACTTTTTTTTCCTTTTTTACAATAAATAAAACTTTATTGATCTTATTTTCACTTTTTTTTTTTTTTTTTTTTAAAGCCCCCCTGGGGGACCACAACCAGCGATGCCTTGATCACTCCTGCAGTATGATGTAATGCTACAGCATTCAATCATACTGCTATTTGACAGGCAGTCTATCAAGCCACCCCACAGGGATGGCTTGATAGGCAGTCAGTTAAGGCAACCCTGAGGCTTTTCAGAAGGCCCCCAGTTGCCATCACACCTGTACGGCTCCCTGTGATCTCACACAACCGATTGCAGCTATTGCCTGCGGGTGTCAGCTGTAATAAACAGCTGACGCCCGTGTTGTATAAAGAGAGGGTGAGCCGCGATCTCTCTTAATACATACCCTGATGCTGCAGGACATAAATGTACGTCCTGGAGCGAGAAGGGGTTAAAATAGGTTGTCCAGTTGCAACTATATGGCCTGTGTTCAGTATAGATCAACAATAATAGGCAGAGGACCCTCGCCAATCAGCTATTCACTGGGTCAGTAGACTGAACCAATTTCTGCAGGAAGCAGACAGCTCTGTTCCCACTGCAGTGGCCAGGCTTGGTACTACAGGCAAACTTCCTATTAGGCCGCCTGCAAATGGGCAGATTTGCGTTGCGGAGTCTACAGTGGGCATCCGCCTCCGGACTTCGCAGCGAATACCGCTCCATAGCATGCTATGGAAAAACAGGATTTTATCTCCACGAGCGAAAATCAATTTTGATTTTCTGTTTGCGAATGATAAATCACGGCATGCTGTGATTCAGTGCGGGCTATGCACGGACGGCTTCTACTGAAGTCCAGCGGCACTTCCACAGTGAGCACTGCAAAAATGAGCCACGTCACTGCCTAGCGCCTACTGCGAAAGAACAATGGCGAGCACATATGCAGCGCAGAAAGACAACATCTGAGAGGTACGTTGGGGGTCACCGGACGGACACTGGGTCGAACTCCGCTGCAGGAATCCTACTGCGTCATATGACCCGCCGGCCGCGTCATATGACGCGGCTGGCAGTAGGCGGGGAAGCGGTTTCACGCTATTTTCCGCTGTGCTACAGCGGAAGATAGTGTAACGGACAGCTTTCATTGACTGCAATGGAAGCCGTCCGCCCACTGAAAAATAGAACATGCTGCGGGTAAGTACGTGTGATTTCACGGTATGGAATTCCGCACTGTGAGTATTGCTCTATTAGGTTCAATAGAACCTAATAGCTGCGGGGCAACGCAGCGGATTTCCACCGCGTAATACGCAGTGGAAATCCGCCCGTGGGAATTAGCCCTTAATGACCTATCCTTAGAATCCATAGTAACAGTTTCTACTGTTGATCCAGAGGAAGGCAAAAAAAAAAATTGTTAATATCGCGTTTCCCCGAAAATAAGACAGTCTTATATTAATTTTTGCCCCAAAGAGGGCAGTGTGTCTTATTTTCGTGGGGAACCTTATACTCACCTGGTCCACGGCGTCCCGATGGGGTCCGCGGCGCTGCATCCTCCTTGTCTTACAGCTGATCTTTTCCTGGTGACGGTGCTTTGAATACCCCGCCTCCAGCAAAGCGAAATGTCAGTCACTGAATCGCTGTGATTGGCTTATCGAGCGCCGGCTGTGATTGGCTGCCGGCGCTCGATTAGCCAATCACAGCGCTCGCTTTGCTGGAGGCGGAGTATTCAAAGCCCCATCAGAAGATCAGCTGTAAGACTAGGAGGACGCAGCGCTGCTGGAGACCATTGGGATGCTGCGGACCAGGTGAGTATTTTTTTTTTTTTTACTGGGCACTTTAGCTAGGTCCTATTTTCGGGGGAGGCCTTATATTTCAAGCTTCCCCGAAAACCCGATAGGTCCTACCCCGATAGGAAGACCTATTTTCGGGGAAACACTGTAGTTGATCAGCTGAGGTCCTCCACTTGGGACCATGGTTGACCCGCTGTTTGGGTGCAGTTCAGGGCACGGAGCAGGAAGCTCTGACCTCTGGGTCAGTTCACAGTTTCTGTGAACGTGGAGCGGATCCTCATAACAAGCAACAGAACACTAAAATGTGCGGCATCCATATCCAAATGACACCCTGTGAAGGAGGCCTGAACTGTGGGCACAGCTGCTGGCGGAGTCTACAGAAGAGCGCTGCACGCAGCGGTATCTGTCCAGTGAAGACCACAGTTCCCGTGACGGTCCATTATAAGGCCGCCCTCACACTGGCGAGGGAATAGTGCGGGATTTGTGCGTCGCTTTGGAATGGGTTCATTCATATTAGCGATTCTTTCCTGTATGGCACCACGCTGCTGGAAACACGTGGCAGCACGTCATATGTCTGCAAGATCGCCCATTGTTTTCAATGGGGCTGAAGGCAGTAGCAGCAGAACAGTGGGAGACCTCTGCGGTCCTCTGCCGTAGCTGGGACAGCCACGTCGGGGATCCCTTCATCCACGCAGTGACGTGAGGCCTCGCATCCACGGCGCTCTCACATGGTGGAGAGCACCATAGTGCACAGAGAATAAGGGCCCTTTTAGACGAGCCGATTCCCGTTTCAACAAGCGAGTGACATCACCGCCAGCTCGTTTGCGCGGCCTGTTTAGGCACACAAACGAGCCATTCGCCCCCGTGAACGAGCGCGGCTTACACTGCACAATAATAAGCCGAAAGTGAACAACGAATGAAAAGCGAACAGTTCTCATTCGTTGTTCACGCGCATGATCTGTGAACCCCCTAACGTAACGATAGGCGCCATTAAGGCCGCATTTGTAGAGTGGGCGTCCGCCGGTGGATTCCACAGCAAATACCGCCCGTAGCACGTTTTTTTCCTGCCCATGAGTGGAAGTCAATTGTGGTTTTCCGCTCGCGGCGGACAAATCCCAGCATGCTCTATTTAAAATCGGATTCCATGCGGACGGCTTCCATTGAAGCCGTCCGACCCGCGACCCTCGCGCTGACATCATTGCGGAAAGGATCTGCGCCATCACCTAGTAACAGTGCGGCATTGTCTGTACTACACAGGTGCGCAGCCCAGCGCATCCGCAGTGCAGAATATGATGACTGTGGACAGGTACGCAGGAGTCACAGGCCCGGCACAGGGGCGGATACCAACCCGGCTGTCTGCAGGTGGCCTATTTGTGCGCCACCTCAGCGTCGTTTCCAGTAGCTGTCCCAGTACCGCAGTGTAGTCACATGCTTGTACAATAACGCCCCCTGCTGGGTTCATCCACTTCCAGGTAGACAATGGCGCAGTGTGCTGCACTACTGCATGTGGGGTCAGCGCAGGTGTGACCAGTGCAGGCTGTTAGCACCGCTTATGGGAGCAAAGCAACAGCAGATGCCATCCATCCCCGCCCCCTGACATCTGGTAATCCGGCACGGGCAGGTGACAGCGCTGTGACACTCACCTCCAGGTTGAAGTGGCTGCAGCCCTTCAGGAACTCCCTGATGTTGGCCAGGCACTCGGCGTCGGTGCGCGGCTCCGGGAACACCTGCGGAGAGAGACAGCGGTTAGCGGCGGGGCACGTGTCCGTGTTGTGCTGCGGCTCCCGGGGCGACTTCTACCAGGAAGCAAATCCCAACTCAGGAAATGACGTGCGGGGAGACAGACAGCCCTCCCGCCCCGCCGGGGGTCACCTGCCGGCCGCCCCTCCCGCCGGGGGTCAACTCACCTGCCGGCTGATCCTCCCGCCCCACTGAGGGTCACCTGCCGGCCGCCCCTCCCGCCGGGGTCACCTCACCTGCCGGCTGCTCCTCCCGCACTGCCGGGGGTCACCTGCCGGCCGCCCCTCCCGCCGGGGGTCACCTGCCGGCCGCCCCTCCCGCCGGGGGTCACCTCACCTGCCGGCTGCTCCTCCCGCACTGCCGGGGGTCACGTCACCTGCCGGCCGCCAGGTGGCTGCATGCACACGCCAGCCCCCGCCGCAGAGGGGCGTCCTAGTGACAAGCCTGGCAGGTCGCTGCCTCACACGTGCTTCCATCATAACATAAGAGCCGGCCCCATAGCAACCCCGGCCGCCCGCAAGCTCTGCTGCCCTAGTCTGCACGAAGACCCCCTCCAGCCAGGTGGTCTCACACAATCCTCCGTACTCATCAGTGTTCTGGCACCAAACACCGCAGCGTTTCTGCTACATGTGAACCAGAGGGAGTAGCCCACAAATCTGCGCCGCAATACACTGCAATACCCGCAGGGCCCCCGGCTCTGTAGGCCGGCTCCACACGGGACTGAAATCTTGGGAATGACCGCATGGAAAAACCACAAAATTTCCACGGGATAAGCTCAGCTCGAAAACCTGCGGAATTTGGAGCGGCTTCGCCGTTGGCATTCCGGCGCGGCTAGAGAACGGAGGTCGCTGCGGAAATGGAGAAAGAATTGACATACCGCGACTTTGTTTTCCCCGCCACATGGCAATTTCAGCACGGCTGAAAAAGCATTAAATGCATGGGCAGAATTTCGGTGCAGAAAGTCCGCATGAACATTCCGCGGCAATTGCGCATTGTCTGAACCCAGCCTAACGCCAACCTGGTCACGTCTGCGCGGGGATCACGTTGGGGAGGCTTACGCTCAAGAGAAATGACCAAGCGAGTAACATCACAGGAATAACAGTGAGGACGCTTACACACAGCCGGGAAAAGCGTGCCAGGGATTTGTGCATTGCGAGACGCAGAAATCGCGCACGCATCTGAACTCTATTCTTGATATGGGTGATATTGGCCTCGCAGGGCGGGAAAAAATTGCGGCATGTCCAATCTTTGGACGCCTCACACATTGTCTTCAATGGGGCTGGACGACCGCGACTACACTGAAGGGATGAGCGAGTATACTCGCTAAGGCACTACTCGCTCGAGTAATGTGCCTTAGACGTGTATCTCCCTGCTCGTCCCTGAAGATTCGGGAGCCGCCGCAGCTGACAGGGGAGTTGCGGCGGGGAGCGGGGGAGAGAGATCTCCCCTCTGTTCCTCCCCGCTGCTCCCTGAATCTTCAGGGACGAGCAGGGAGATACTCGTCTAAGGCACATTACTCGAGCGAGTAGTGCTTTAGCGAGTATACTCGCTCATCCCTAGATGGAAGGCGGTTTTGACACAAAAATGCCTTGCATCCACGGGGACATCGCATGTCCTCGAGCGCGATATTGGGCCGTGAAACTCGTGCGATGTCCCCATGGATGCGAGGCATTTTTGTATCAGAACGCCTCCCATCCCTTGAGGGGATCTGCGATCCTCCGCTGCGGCCTGTCATATTCATGCGATGTTTGTGTGTCTCGCAACGCACTAATCTCGCACATTTTTCTCGGCTGTGTGAAAGCGGCCGTTACAGTGATGTCACCAAAGTAAGTTGTCACAGTACGTGTATCATAAACCCTAAAGTTATAGGGGGGTGTCACTGGACATAGTGGTGGATGTACTGTAATCAAGGCGGTAACAGGGGTAATACACAAGTAGATGCCCCAAAACACAATCATGTCACCGTGTGTGGATAATAAACAGTGATGTCATCAGAAAGGGTTATTGTACATAAGAATATCATAGTATGTGAAGAATATGCAGCGTGAGGTCTCATAAAGACTACTAAAAAGGTTAGCCGGTCGGGCAAAATGTGACTGTTCTCAGTAAGAGAAGCCAAGTAATCTTGCAGATCTGATAGCTTTTAATTGCTAACAAAAATACATGATGTTACAGCAAGCTTTCAAACTTACGCAGGGTTCTTCCTCAGACTTAAATGGAATAGATCCGAAGAGGCATATATATATATGTATATACACATACTTATGACAAGGCACAAACGCGATGTGATTAATTTGCATTTAAAACAATACCAGAACAGAATGAGTAGAGGAGTAAATAATTTAGTCCATCAGTTAGGGATGTGAAAGTTTGGGGGGGGGGGGTCACGAGGCCAGAGTGTTATCTCTGCTCCAGATTTCTCATATTCTCCACTGATGCAAGAAGCCTCCCCCAAGATTCATTCCATTCTTAAAAGTATCAAAGGTAGTTATAAACTTGTATTTCCAACTTCTTCTGTGACGTTGAGATTTGAAATTGCCTTCTAGTATCGTAACTGTCATATGTTCTCTGCTGTGTCTGTGACTAGAAAAATGCTCCATCACAGGTCATTTGTGTGTGTGTATTGTAGTATATCCTCCAGGGGAGGGGTGGCAGCGACACACGGGACGACAAAGTGTAATAAAACTTTGCTTCAGTTTTATTCTTCCAGCACAACACAGAAAAACTCCTAAGTAGAAGAGGCACCACGCAGGGTGCTCAGGTCCATACAAACACAAATGCAAGTCGCACCATACAAGGTGTTCAGAGGCTTCCTCCTCAGACTGTACAGCCACACAAAAGCTCCATATGACATAGTCCATTCAAATCTGCACCACACAGGGTGCTCAGGTCCACCAGGCAAGTGGTAATCCCACCTCAAGCTATTAGACCACTGACTCCCTGGAGCTGCAGTCTTTTATGCTGCTTTAATGGGGTCAGTGCCTACAACTGAGCTACCTGGGAACTAGGGTGAAGTTGTGGACTGGATCAATAACCTGTCCAGACTAAGAGCCTGGGAGGAAGACACGCACCCACCCACACACACCCTCTTCGGATCTATTCCATTATGCCTGAGGAAGAACCTTGAGAAGTTGGAAAGCTCGCAATAACATCATGTATTTTTGTTAGCCATTAGAATCTACAAGATTACTTCGTTTCTCCTACAGAAAACAATCACATAAAGAGTCCTGTTACAGAACAAGGACAATAGACATACAGCATGTATAAGGACCTTAGTAATGTCACAGGGATAATACACACAGCACCATAATGCAATAATATGGTACATACAGATGTCACAGCAATCAGGTAATAAAGACCGATATTCCCTGGGCCAGATGCCACTACAGCCCCGACACCCCTGCAGTTACACCCCCGCTCACTGGACTCATGAATACGTATCATTGGTACTTGCATGGAACTGCTGGAGCTCACTGCACCAGATGGTGGAAAGGGGTGACCTGCAGGGAAACAAGTAATAGGATCCCTACTGGGTTGTGTGTTACTCTCCTACGATGCCGATGCCGTCATCCACTTTACATAATAGTGCTATGGATTACAATACCAGCAACTGTACATTAGAGCAGCTACAAGGATTACTACTACCGAGCATTAAATCTGCTTTATATACACTAGACATGGAGATCTGTGCTGTCTGTACCAGCTGGCTCCAAACCAATAGGCTAGTTACAGCTTTACATGCTTGCGCTGTGAGGCTGATATTACACAGCAGCGCTTCTCCCCTACAAAATGCAGGCAGAGAAGCGCTGATTGCACTGAACCAAGAAGTCTAGTTGCCAGCTGCGATCAGTGCAGCTCCGCCAAGTGCCAGCTGCGATCAGAGCAACTTCCGCCAGGTGCCAGCTGCGATCAGAGCAGCTCCGCCAGGTGCCAGCTGCGATCAGAGCAGCTCCGCCAGGTGCCAGCTGCGATCAGAGCAGCTCCGCCATATGCCAGCTGCGATCGGTGCAGCCCTGCCAGGTGCCAGCTGCAATCGGTGCAGCCCCGCTAGGTGCCAGCTGCAATAAGTGCCAGCTGCAATCAGTGCGGTCTCGCCAGGTTCCAGCTGCAATCAGTGCAGTCTCGCCAGGTGCCAGCTGCAATCAGTGCAGTCTCGCCAGGTGCCAGCTGCGATCAGTGCAGAGCCGCCAGGTGCCAGCTGCGATCAGTGCAGCCCCTCCAAGTGCCAGCTGCAATAGGTGCAGCCTTACCAGGTGCCAGCTGCGATCGGTGCAGCCCCACCAGGTGTCAGCTGCGATCAGTGCAGCCCCGCCAGGTGCCAGCTGTGATCAGTGCAGCTCCACCAAATGCTAAATTTAAGCTTTGTATTCCCGCAGCATAAGGCCTTGTTCACATGAGCGTATGCATTTTTACGCTCGCCGCATCGCAGGCAAAAATTGAGTGAATGACGAAAAGCCACAATCAAGTCCTGATCTAAATTAGCTTTTTTTCATCCATTCACACAGGCGGCTGCGGCATATCAGCATATAAATCCCTCGGTCGGCAGAAATCCTCAGAATTAGGGCTTATTCAGACGACCGTATATCGGCCGCGTATTCACGCCGGCCGATATACGGCGTCCCTCTCTGCAGGGGGAGGAGGCTGGAAGAGCCAGGATCAGTGCTCTGAGCTCCGCCCCCTCTCTGCCAACTCTCCACCCCCTATCCGCCCCTCTACACTATTTGCAATTAGGGGAAGGCGGGATGGGGGCGGAGCTAATTCACAAAAACCCTTAGCCCCAGCCCCGTCCAGCCTCCTCTCATTGCAAATAGTGCAGAGGGGCGGATAGGGAGTGGTGAGGAGGCAGAGAGGAGATGGGAGCTCAGAGCACTGCTCCCGGCTCTTCCAGCCTCCTCCCCCTGCAGAGAGAGATGTCGTATATGGGACGGCGTGAATACCCGGCCGATATACGGTCGACTGAAGCCGCCCTTACTATTAATCCTTAAATAGGGGGCATCTGTCTGCTTTTTGCAGCTTTGGACGCAGCTGAACTGGCTCCCCTCCCTTTTTTCAGCTCCAACAGAAGTCTGGGAGCCCCCAGCGTATGTCAGCACAAGATAGGCCAAGACTTCTCTTTTTTCACGCACCGTATAAAATCCTATTATTCCTGGCTCAGCTGAACGAATACATTGGAATCCAATGCTTCAGATTGTCGCAATTTTTTAATGCAGCTAAATTAGCCGCATATTTAGGCTCGTGGGAATAGGGCCTACTGGACATCCTGCAGATTTAGAATCTGTAGAGTTTTTTTTTTTTAATGCAGCAGATTTGTTGTGGAAAGTTTTTACCAAATGAAGGAGATTTCTGAAATCCGCATGGCTTGTACTGTGAACGCTGTGGAATTTCATCAGCATTAAGGGCTAATGCCATGGCCGTGAATATCGCAGCGGAGTCCGTCACGGAGCCCCCCAAAGACCCAATATTCACCTCCCGGATCCACTGTGCGCGTCCCGCCTGACACGCCAACGTGCATGTGCAGTACAGCGCATAACGTGCCCGGCGGGGGCCGCATATTCACGCGATACTTTTGATGTACTGACAGCGGAAGTATAGCGTGATAGCCGACTTCCATTGACTACCGGTGGAATTCCACAGCGTGAACATTGAGCTATTAGGAAATCCGGCTGTTGGCATTAGCCCTTACTGCATGTGTGACGGCGGCCTGAGGCTCCCTTTATACAGGCGGAGTTATTCTATTGAGATGCTGTGGAATTCTGCAACAATATCCACAGAACACTCTATATCCAGCGCTCACACGAACGGCTTGGATTCCGCATGCGAATTTTCACAGTAGCAAGCCTACGATACATCGCGGAAAGTAAGTGCAGATGGTCGCAGAAGATTGCGGATGCGATCGCTTTTCTGCACAGCTGTACGCAATCCACAGCGTATCGTCAGCGCAGAAAAAAGATTGCAGCCAGGTAAAGAACGCCAGGAAGTAACAGGACATCCCTCAGCAGATCTCTCTCTCCCAAACAGGTTTTTTTGTCTCCTCTTCTACACAGCTTAGATCGATTCTGCTGCCCGTAAGCAATATTCTTTGCGTATGGACGGCGATTCCCTCACACCTATAGACTTATTATTGCCCTTCATGAAAAATCTGCACCAAATAGAGTATGCTGCGACTTTTATTCCACTTGGGAAAACCACAATTCCTACCCACACGTCTGAGCGAAGCTGCGAAAGTCATGCCTTCCCTGTCAATGGCCGCCCATTACTGCGTATCGTCCGTGTACATGTCGGAATACACAAATAAATTCCGTGTGAGCCCAACCTTACCCCCAAAGGAATAGGGATGTGAGCCTAGCCTGAAAAGTACCAGCCCAAAAACCTTCTATACGACAATGCTTCCTCTAGAGCTGCCCGCAGATACAAGATATCTGTAGGCAAAGTCAGCCAATTTTGATAGGGACTGCCAGCAATCTAAGATCAGTGATAACTGGCAGATATCAGATTATCTACAGCTCCCATCAAAACTGACTGATATGTCATGTCTGCGGTCACATAAGTGACACCTACCCCGGCGAGCAAAAACCCGTCATCCCACAAACCGCATCCCTACATGAGCTTCTCGGCTCATAGAGCGAGCGGCCGGGGGTTTTATCATCAGTGTGACATTGCCCTTGGCCAAGTTTTAATCAAACCCAGTCAATATTTTGTGTCTGTGTAGACGCACACAAAAATAAATAAGCCAATCTAGTTTTTTATGCTACTAACGTGCCAACATGATGATTAATTTCCAGAAATTTTGCACCACTGCCAGCATATCTGATATGGTCTAAATTGGTGTAAAATTGTGAATATTGTGAATCACATGAAAAATCTTACTAATCCTAAAGTATTGATTATTTTTTTAAATGATCACAAATCTTTCAACAAACTTTGAACAATCGCCGCTCACATGAGCATATCCGTAAACCGCTGCGAGAGCCGGCGGTGAGCAGGCATATCGCTGCGTTTGACAGTGTATATCACGCACGCTGTCACGTGGCATCAAACTTTTTTTTTTATTTCCCGCTCTGCTGCTTAGTAGCATTACGTATAAACGGCGCACATACACAAAGTAATTGCGTATATACAACATTTATTACACGCTCATAGAGAACAATAGGGCTCTATCAGGCGTAATATGCAGTAAAATACAACATGCTGCATTATTTTTAAAGGCGCGTAATATTCACAATAATTGCGAATGGGTCAATGACAATCAATGTCCTTTCGTGCATGTATGAAATGACGCTTGTATGAGCCCGGCGTAAGTCTGTAGTACAGGAAAATATACAAAATTGTCTTATATCTTATCCTGCGTTCAGACTTTCTATCTCGCTCTTCGATTTTTGGAACAGGGAGACAAAAGATTCTGGGGTTTTTTCACATTGATTTCAATGGGTTCTTTAAAAATAAAATCGGAAAGCTCTGTGTTTGCTTCCGTTCCGTTGGATTTTTTTTATTTTAAAGGAACAAATGGCGCAGTTTGTGCCGCAGTTGTGTCACACGACCGAGTTTGCACATGCAATACACAGTATATAGAACCCATTGATTTCATGAGTGAATTCTAAATGCGCAATTCCATCGCGCAAAAAAGAAAATACGCAGCATGTTCTATTTTCCGAGAGCCTCGCGGCTTCAGAAGCACCGATCTAATATGTGCTTTGTGATGCGATAAAAAGGAGACTCCATAGGGTAACATGGTAAATAAATAAAAAAATTGCCCATCACAGAAGGAAAGGACATGACGCAATTTTTGTTTTCTCACAACATGGCATGAGTGAAAACATCACAGATGTGAAGGAAACCATTGAAAATAATTGGTTTCATAAATACGCATTTTTACTCACTCTTGCATCATGGGAAAAACGCACAATTTTCTCGCCAGTGTGAAGGCGCCCTTAAGACGATATTCCCAGATTTCATGTGATAAATGGATGAAGGTCTGCTCATTGGAACCCACACCAGCCACAGGAATGGGGTTCCTGTGTCGCCATTTTCTTCCCCCCACCCCACCCTCCGGCAGTGAGAAGGAGCTTGGATAGAGCGGCAGCCAAGCATACATGTTACTGCTTGTTTCATCTCTATGGGACAATCAAGACGCAATGGCTGCACCATCCAAACAGAAAGTATTGAACCAACATTCTGGCGACTGGTGCGGGTCACAATGGTCAGATGCCACATGGCATGTCGTGGCATGTCCTATCTTTGGGCGGTTCTTGGAACGCCTCGCCCATTGTTTTTTCAAACATGAGTGTGATGCGAGGTTTGAAAACAATGGGGAACCCATGCCGATCCTATAACGCAGCTGAAAGCCACAGCGGAAGACCACAACTCCCAAAAAGTGATGAGCACAAAAATGTCTCTTAATTGTGGGATTATCGCACACGCACGAGCGAGATATCGGGCCAAGGTTCACAGCCTCATATAGTGCTCATCCTTAGCCTTATTACCTATCCCATATATAACTGATAACTTGTTATTACTGATATACCAATTAAAGGGGTTGTCTAGGACTGTTACTAGGATAGGTCATCAATAGTTGATCGGCTGGGATCCCCGCTCCTCTATGAGTGTGGACATTGCTGTCCTTCTGCTCCGGCCCTGCTTGTACTGCAGGCACAGACCCCATGGAATTCATTAGGAGTTATGCCAGTAGGACCAAACCGGGCTGCGGAAATGTTGACAGCGCTCTCTGCCTCCAGCGCTGTCCACTGTTTGGTGGGGATCCCGAGCAGCAGCTAGTGCGGGCCTATCCTGAAGAGAGGTCATTCATGGTAAAACGTCTGGATAAACCTTTCAGTTTAGTCTATTCCTACATTTTCCTCTGAGCCAATTCAACATGCTGTAGCCGGCGCGTCTAAACACATGCGGTTGTGATGTCAGAGGGCAAGCAACGCAACTGGCAGCGGATAGCACACGATCGCTGTGTGATACAGACCACAACAGGACATGCTGCCATTTTTTTTATTTACGCAGAATAGCCTCATAGTCTATAATGGGTCCGCATCCCATCCGTGAAATACATGGATGGGCCTAATGGAGTGATAACTGCTTGTAGCTGCAGAACCTCTTTGGTAACGTTTTACTCATTATAAGACTAGTAGGATAACCCACACGTTTTCTGGGTTGTCCATGATAGAAGTAAAGATTGGAGGGCTCAGAAGGCTCCCCGTCTCTCACGTGTCACCATGCTAAACACGAGTCCTTCCTGAGGGTCCTTCACACGACCGTATGCATTTAGACGGTCACCCACATGTGCCGTTAAATCGCATGAATGAAGAAAAGACGCAAGCAAGTCCCGAGCTTAATTAGCGTTTTCTCATCCATTCACACGACTGAGTGCGACGTATTAGTGAAAAAATCCGCCGCAGCCCGGAAATCTCTCGCTCGGCATAAATCCTCGGAATGACTTCCAATGCCTAAATAGAGGCACCTGTAAGCTTTCCACAGCGTTGGACGCTGCTAAACTGCCTTCCCCTCCCTTTTCTTCCAGCTCCCATAGGAGTCTATGGGAGTCGGCAGCGTATATCAGTCGAAAGATAGGGAAAGACCTATCTTTTCTGGCACTGTATAATTTCGCTCGCCAATTTTGGTCGCATATGTGCTACTTTTCCGGTGCAACATTTTTACACGCCACAAAATTGTCCATATGAGATACACGGGCGGGTACAGTGCACTCGCTGCCGTACGCGCTGTCTGCAGTGTTTACAAACACAAATAAACGTTGCAGGGAGACCCGCAGTCTTTTGTTGATACTTTCGTGGAGGCGAGGCCTAATATGTGCATAATAAAGAACACAGCGTGCTCTATCTTATCACGTATTACACATATTGTTCCCTATGGGCATGTAATAAACGCTGTGCATGCGTAGTTACATTGTGTATGTGCACCATTTATACGCTATATCACTAAGAAGAACGGGAAATTTTAAATATGAAACAAGTAAGACAAAAATCACTGCCATACGTGGCGATGTCCCAGCTTACATAGCGGTAAAACGCTGTTATACGCGCAGCGCTGGACCACACGCTCATGCGCGCCCAGCCTTACTGGCACAGGAATAGCTACCTGTAAATGGTGGTTGACGGGCCGCTGACACCAAAGGCCCTGTTAGAGGAGAGTAGTTTAGGCTCATGGAGGAAGTGGCGCGGTGGCTGGCAAACGTGTGCGGCTATACTGTAATGCCCTCGGCAGCGTGGCCCATATACGGCGGCCCTCACTCTGTGCCGGGTCTGCTTTTCTGCTCCTTTCAGTGATCAGGAAGAGGAACCTCCTGGCTGAACGGCTCAGTCTTATGATGGAACCCAACAACTCTGAACAGACCCCAGTGACTATAATGGGGGCCGTTCGCTTTCCGCTCAGCTGCCCGGCATTTTACTGGACAGTCCTGCATGCAGCGCTATTTCTTCTGGTATTTCGTGCCAGATCTATGACCGAACCTCCGAATGGGGGATCCAACACGGACGTGAACCCGGCCTGAGGCATGGATGCTTGTATACCGCTATCAACATGTAGGGAAGTACAAAACAGATTTGATGATGAAGCACAATCTGCAGCAGTGAGAGGAGGTACGAGGCGCGCGGTACGAGGCGCGCGGTACGAGGCGCGCGGTACGAGGCGCGCGGTACGAGGCACGCGGTACGAGGCGCGCGGTACGAAGCGCACGGTACGAGGCGCGTGGTACGAGGCGCGCGGTACGAGGCGCAAGGTAAGAGGCGCACGGTACGAGGCGCGCGGTACGAGGCGCACGGTAAGAGGAGCACGGTACGAGGTACGCGGTACGAGGCGCACGGTACGAGGTACGCGGTACGAGGCGCGCGGTACGAGGTACGCGGTACGAGGCGCACGGTACGAGGTACGCGGTACGAGGCGCGCGGTACGAGGTACGCGGTACGAGGCACACGGTACGAGGCGCGCGGTACGAGGCGCACGGTACAAGGCGCACGGTACGAGGCGCACGGTACGAGGCGCACGGTACGAGGCGCGCGGTACGAGGCGCAAGGTAAGAGGCGCACGGTACAAGGCGCGCGGTACGAGGCGCACGGTAAGAGGCGCACGGTACGAGGCGCGCGGTACGAGGCGCACAGTGAGAGGCGCGCAGTACAAGGCGCGCAGTACGAGGCGCAAGGTACGAGGCGCGCGGTACGAGGCGCGCGGTACGAGGCGCACGGTACGAGGCGCGCGGTACGAGGCGCAAGGTAAGAGGCGCACGGTACAAGGCGCGCGGTACGAGGCGCACGGTAAGAGGCGCACGGTACGAGGCGCGCGGTACGAGGCGCACAGTAAGAGGCGCACGGTACGAGGCGCGCGGTACGAGGCGCAAGGTAAGAGGCGCACAGTAAGAGGCGCACGGTACAAGGCGCGCGGTACGAGGCGCACGGTACGAGGCGCGCGGTACGAGGCGCACAGTAAGAGGCGTGCGGTACAAGGCGCGCAGTACGAGGCGCACGGTACGAGGCACACGGTACGAGGCGCACGGTAAGAGGCGCAGAACACAGGCACTACTACAGAGACACCCAGAAATATGGCGCGATTTTCCGCAGACATAAAAGGTATGTAGGTGCATGGCACAAGCTGGTGGCAGCGCTGGGCAGTGTGGTGATGGATGAGCAGTGTGATGATGGATGTGATGCTGATGGCCAGTGTGATGATAATGAGCAGTGTGATGATGATGATGGATGTGCAGTGTGATGATGATGGCCAGTGTGATGATGGATGTGCAGTGTGATGATGATGGTGGCCAGTGTGATGATGATGATGACGGTGGCCAGTGTGATGCTGATGAGGGCCAGTGTGATGATGGTGGCCAGTGTGATGGTGATGACGGTGGCCAGTGTAATGATGATGACGGTGGCCAGTGTGATGCTGATGAGGGCCAGTGTGATGCTGGCCACTGTGTTGGGCAGCCTCTGCCTGCAGTGTGGAGCTCCACCAGCAGGAGCCTCCGAGAAGATCTCCCACTGACAAAGAGCACAGCTGTCACAGCCATCTCCTTCCTGGCAGCATGGATCTCCCAGTATGTCAGTACACAATGGCAGCCAGCAGTGGCCCGGGTGGCAGCAGAGGTTCCCGGCGCCTGTTGTGTGACAATGACCCCGAGCCTGCGGGCCGTGTGTGTGCAGAGAGGGGGGCTCCACCCCCAGCTGTCGGCCCCACAACCCATTAACCCGCGCACTGCCGCTTACCTTGTCTATGGTGCCCGGCAGCAGCCGCTCCAGCAGCCGGCACAGCACCACCCCGTCCTTCAGGGACGCCTGCAGGAAGCCCTCCGGGTCGGAGATGGTCTTCTTGGGGGACTCCAGGACCCCCAGGGTGATGAGCCATGTAACGGTCTGCTCGGCTGAATTCATGGTGCCCGAGGATACAGCCCGATGCCGCAGGAGCGAGGGGGGCAGGGGCGGCCGGTGCAGGCTCCCCGAGATACGGCCCCTTCCCCCCTTCCGAGGAGATCCGCTGGCGGGTTCCCGTAGTTCACATTGAAGCCCGGGCTGCCGCCGATCCCTCCTCTCCTGGGTAGATGCAGATGATGACGCCTCGATGCTGCAGCAGGTCCGCTCCCTCTCCTCCTCCCCTCCTCCCCCTCCCGGCTCCCCCTCGCTGCCCCCCTCTCCTTCATGGCTGGGCCTGCCTGCCACACAACCTGCAGTGCCGCCTCTTCCCTGGACACAGATGCCCCTGCCAGCTAGTGGGGAACCCATGCCCTGGCATCAGAGCCACTACCTACCCATAACCCACATTCTGCAATAGGAATAATGACTGGAATACAAGATGCCCAGCGGTGCCAACATCATGGGGGGCAATTAATTGGCAATCATTAGTAAATTAATGTTTAGATGTCTTATTGATTGGCCATACTGGTTGGGGCACTGTCACAGGTGCCACGATATTCCACAGGACGCGGCGGAATATTCCACCGTACGGAAAAATCAGCCCGTCTAAAATGCGGTTTCATGGCGTGGAACTGAAAATGGCTTCATTCTATCAGCGATTCGCATCAAAATCCGCATCTAGACGCGTGGATTCTGGGCGGATTGCAACAGCGGAATATTCTGAAGAGTCTAGCAGAATATTCTATATGTGTGATTTCAGTGGATGAGTGCGCACTAAGGCCGGCGTCACACGGGTATATCTGCGCACGCAATACGCAGAGAATAGAACCCATTGATGTCATTGGGTTTGGTCACATTCATGTATTTTTACTGCGTATTTTGGTCACGCAAAATAAAAATAGCATGCTCTATTTTCCTACACATTTGCGCACCAAAGGTCCCCATAGAAGTCAATGGGGGATGCACAAAAGCGGGCAATATGATAGGAGAAGCGTGATATGCTTTGTAATTCCGCTGGCCAAAGAATGCATCTGGAACTCGTTAGACTAATTAGCCATTTAAAAAAGGCACATTTTTGTTTGCCATGCGCAAATGAACATGGCTTGTAGGTACAAAAATTACAGTAAAATACACCGTTACGCGCGCAAAAAAACATTCACTCTGCAAAAAGGCTCATGTGTGCAAATAAGCATACGCTTATATGATACAGGCCTAAGACCACTTTCAGAGCAGCGTATAGCAGGCACATTTCAGTGCCTGTATTACAGATGAGTGTTCCGGGCCGACCATGGGCTCTACTCATCTCTTCTTAGATCATAGGATGCCAGGAGCGAAGGTCAGGAGATCCACAGTCAGGCCGGGACAATCGCCAATAATATGCCCTTATTACACTCATATTAAAGCGGCTTGGGCTGGGCTCACGCAAACACTTGGTAAAACGCTGCATGTGTAACGCGTGTGAGCCGGCAGTAAACAGGCATATTGCCGCGACTTTGAACCGCGCCTGGCAGCATATCCAACGCTTGCTGTCGCACACAGTCTAACGGGCTTCTTATATTTAAACAAATTCCCACTCGTATGCCGTGCGATGTGATGTTTCCCTTTGAAACCAATGGGAAATATTTGTGATCCTCTGACTGCGTCAAACGCGCACCTGTGGATCGCAATTTCACAGAAGACAAAAGTTTGGTACTGTGTTAGCCAGTAGAGTAAAATGTGATTGTTCTCAGTAAGAGAAACCAAGTGATCTTGCAGATATAATAGCTTTTAATGGCTAACGAAAATACATGATGTTACAGCAAGCTTTCCAACTTACTTAAGTTTCTTCATCAGGCTTAAAGGGGTTTTGTCATTAGAAGAAAAAAAAATCTATACACATCTTCTCCTCCCCGATCTTCTCCTAGCTCCTTCAGTCCCCGGGTCACTGCACCTCCAGCCGGCCGGATCCTATTCTTCCTGTTTTGCAGCATCCATTAGCTGCAGTTCACTTCCTGCAGTATAGTGAATGATACGAGTGACATAGCGCTCACTGCCCAGCAAGAAGTGCCGAAACATCGGCATCCTGCTTTAGTGCATCTGCGATACTTCGCTGCTAGTGTTTCATATAGTATATGAAATCTGAAACACTAGCGCCGAGACATCTTGCTAAAGAAGGCAGCCGAGGATTCATCATTCCCTGCTAGGCAGTGAACAGCACATCACTAGTGACTGGGTAGGTACACTGCCCTGCAGGAAGGAGGATGCCAGCAATGTACGCTTCGTCACAGAAAGAAGGTCATCCGGCCGGCTTGCGGTGAGGTGACCCGGGGGACTGGAGGAGTCAGCAGAAGATCAGGGAGGAGAAGATGTAGTAAGAAAACTGACGGGGGAGGAATAGGTAAGTATTGATTTTTTTTTTTATGACAGAACCCCTTTAAGCCCGAGGTAGAAACTTAAGTAAGTTGGAAAGCTCGCTATTACATCATGTATTTTTGTTAGCCATTAAAGGGCATCATATCTACAAGATTACTTGGTTTCTCTTACTGGGAACCATCACAGTTGCACAGAAGTGATACAAGCTGTTTTTGAATGAAAAACACCTCACATCCGTGTGAAAAACACATTTGACAAGCGAGATATCTCGCTCGCCCGTGTGAAAAACACATTTGACAAGCGAGATATCTCGCTCGCCCGTGTGAATTCAGCTTTAGGCCGCCTGCACACAAGCGGAATTTCCGCCGCTGGAAGCCTGCAAAGGATTGCGTTAACAAACGCAGTCCTATGCAGACAGCCGCGATTTGGCTGAGCGAAATATCGTGCGGCAAACAAATCGCGGCATGCTCCATTTCTTCTCGCAGAGCCCCGCACAGAAATGTCACTCACCCGCCGCCAGCTCCAGTCTGCGCATGCACCGGCTGCCCGGCAAGCCGGCACATCAAGCAGCCGGAGCCGGCGGGCGCGGGTGAGTACGCGCTGGTCCCTGCAGGCGCTCGGGTCGGATCCCACGGTGAGAATCCTCGCCGCCGGATCCGACCCGCCCGTCTGCAGGTGGGCTTAGGCTGAACAAGGGAAATCTCTTGTTCTTCACCAGCCATTCAAACTCCGCACCACAGCACAGGAGTTTGAAAACAACCCACGGGAAGACAAGTCCTGCCCTATCTTTCCTGCAAAAAGTGTTCACTTCATGTGGAAAAGAGGGGGCATGTCCTATTTTTGGGGGGGCCGTAGTATTCATGGGAATGAATTCTACTAGTGAAAACGAAACCCCTGAAATCTATTGAAGTCAGTGTTTTACTTTTGTCCCGTGATAATCACGGCCGCATAATGGGAGAAGAGCACGTTCGTCTAAATAAGCCCCAAGAACCATGTTGAAATCTGCAGCTGCCGCGGTTTTTCGCACAACTGCAAAATGGGCAAAATCTGTGTGTGGAATTTCAAGCGTTTGAAATGACATGTCACTTCTTCATGTGTAAATGCAGTTTTCCACATGAGAATTCCACACATTGACAGGGCAAAAAGTGCGTACTGATCCACGCCAAATCCGTGGCAAAAAGCCACGGAATTTGAAGTGGTTTTTAAAGGTGGAATTGCCATGGAAAATTCCACCGTCTAAACCTACCCATAGACTAAGTTCACACGGGCGTGCGTGATATGAGGCTGTGAGTCCCACCCTCATATCGCGCTCCCTACCCTGTGGATAAGAGGCGTTTTTATGTTAAAACAACCTTACGTCACATCGCGGTGCCATACAGGAAAACACCGCTAATGTGTATGATTCCATTCAAAAGAATGGGGTTCATATTTGTGCATCTCGCAACGCACAAATCTTGCGCAATTTTGACACCCGTGTGAAGGCAGCCTTGTTGTTATAATCGTTAGAGTGACTTCAAACAGACCATATTCAAAATCGGCAGCGAAAACATAGCTGATCCGTAGAGTCCACATCCGCATACTGCGCATTTCGCTGTGGATTTGTCACAAGCTTCAGCATTTGCATTACAAAGGTTAAAAATCCATTGTCAAAATTGATAGCATAAGGGCTTTTACCCACTAGCGTTTTTTTTCGCTGCGATTTCACTGCGTTTTTTTTTCCAAATGTCAATGGGACTTTCTAATGTCAAAATCGCATCGCACCAAAATTGCAGAAGCGCAAACTTGCGATTTTAACATTAGAAAGTCCTTTTGACATTTGGGAAAAAACGCAGTGAAATCGCTGCGAAAAAAAAACCGTTAGTGGGTAAAAGCCCTAAGGGCGCTTTCATATGAAAGTTTTTATGTTCAGTTTTTTGTAAGCCAAAACCAGGGGTGGAGAGAAGGTATAATGGAAAGATTTGCCTGTCTTCCGTAGTTTGCACCCGTCCTGGTTTGGGCTCACAAAAAACTGAACACAAAAACTCGTGTGAAAGCGCCCTAAGGGCTTAAACACATGAACGCGCTTCTCTCCCCTTATGCGGCCGTGATTATCACAGTACAAAACAAAACCACTGATTTCAATGGATTTCAGTGCTTTCGTTTTCACTAGCTCGTTTCTCGGATTTGCCCTATCTTTCCCACATGTAGTGCATTCTGCGTGCGGGAAACATCAGGCAGGACCTATCTTCCAGCACTTTTTTCCAAACTCCTGCGCTATAGGGCGGAGTTTGTACAGTCGGCAAAGGGAAAAAATGTCACTTGTTACTTCATATCAGCGAGCATAGTTGCGCATACCGCCATCTGTTTTCACCCTAAATTGAAATTTGGAACTCAGCTTATTTCAAATCCACTGCAGATTTTCCCCTTCTTATGGATGAGATATTTTTTAAGTCTCATCCACATGTGGCTTGTAGTGCAAATGCTGTAGAATTTGCGCAGCAAAAACCACTGTGGAAATTCAGCATTATTTGCATTGTGTGTGAAGCTGCCCCTAGGCTTCCTTCAGACATAACCTTTTATCTGGTGAAAGAAACACCAGAAAAGTTACATCTACTTTTTGATTGATCCCCCCCGCCCCCATACCCTCTTTTTTTTTACTGTCTATTGTCAATCATCCTTTTTCTTTACCTCTTTTCCTATAGAGATGTCTATAATAAAACTGCAAAATGAAAATGAAAGCGCCCTCTTGTGGTGCAAAAACATTAAGGCTCATCAATAGATTAAAAATTATGAAAAGAATTGTTGTAGAATCCGTTCAAAAAAGAATAAAATGATTTCTATTTTTTTTGCTAACAATATACAGTAAGATTCCTTAAAGGGGTTTTCCCTTGACTTAAAATTGCTTCACAACACTATGTTCTTCCTGGTTGCTACTGACTAGGACATGTGACTGCTGCAGCCAATCACTGGCCATGGAAGTTACCTTTTACAGCCAGTGATTGGCTGCAGCAGTCACATGTCCTGGTCAGCAGCAACCAAGAAGAACATAGTGTTGTGAAGCAATTAAAGTTGTGGGAAATCCCCTTCAATATATGGTGGGGATATTAGCTTAGGATGCCCCAGGGCACACCTTCAAAGTAAGGAACTTGGACACAGGGCTTTCAAACTCAAGATGGGGTTTATTCTTCCTTGACTTAGACTAGGCTCACACGACCGGTCTATGCGGGAGGCCTGCAGCGGATTCCTGCCGGTGACCCTGTGTACGGCAACAACCTAAATCGCGTATGGCCGACTAGGCTCACAGGTGGTACTGTGCAGTACAGTTTTTTTTTGTTTGGATGTCTTGCGCCATCGCTTATTGCATTATTGTCTAAAGGCTGCGGGGCGGGCGCCTCCATTGACTTAGCATGTTCCATTTTTTTCTACTGCTCGCGGAATACACAGTTTGTATCTGCGGTTGTGAAGAAAAGAAATCGAAACTACATGCCTTCAATGCCTGCATTTAGTCTGCGTGGACAGTGATCGCGGATTCAGCAATTAAAATCCGTTCTTGTGAGCCCCCCTTTAAGGTGCAGCTTTACAGACATCAGCCACTTCAGGTAGAAATACTAAATAATATGTGCCTGCTCGAACTTTACAATACACGGTCCTAACTACCGACTGGTGGGCTAGTCCTCCCAGCCTCACAGAATAAGCTAAACAAGTCCTGCACTCACCAAGGTTTCTGATACAGTGTAGCAGTTCCTACAGCTCCCGACAACAGAGAGACAGAATGCACATTTCCTCTGCTCTTTTACATCCACCCACTGGAACACTAATTAATTATCTAGCATTTTGATAGGAGTGTGGGAGAAATATACCTTCCATCTACTACCACTCCTATCATCCTATCACATACCCCCTGTTCTCAGGGCACTCACCACAGCACATCATATGCCCCAGAGAGGGCATCGGCATTTCCTTGCAGTTTTCCCAGTCAGTACTCAATTGAGAAATTGAAAGGTTGGAGTGCCAGGAACTATCTTGTCTCAGGGCTATTCTTTTCCTTATTCTGGCACATCTATTTTAGGGGCACATGGTCTGTAATCAGCTGAAATTTCCCAACGGGTAATATTTTACGGCCTCTATTACCCATTTCATAGCCAGACTCATTTCTCTACAATGGCAAAATTTCTCTTGTGTTCATTTAGTTGTCAACTTAAATGGCATTCAGTGGCTGAAGAACTGTTGGGACCCACTCAGCCGTTTTCTTCTGGCCCATCCAAGACCCCCATTAGATCCACTAGCTGATCAGCCGTTTTAGGGTCTCCGTGATTGACCCACCTTTCCAGCACCGGCAGTAGCGTTTTCGGGTATCGATCGAGAACAAACAACTCTGCACAATTTCAGGTGCTCTCAAAGTTTCTGATTGTAGCCATTTTTCGTCAGATGAACGATGTTGTACATTTGCGACCGTTATGGTCTGTATGACTAGTAGGTCCATTGCTGGGCGGTAACTGCCACTGTTACCCCTAAACGAGCCATGACTTCGGATTTCAGGGTCCCATAGTGGAGCTGCAATCAGGAAGGGAGCAATCAGGCTGGCCCAGCGTGCTTTTGGCCATGCTTCATGTGTCGCTATCCTGTCAAACGTTGCAAGAAAGGCCTTAACACCATTTTTGCAGTTCTTTTGTGGGTATAATGTCTCTTGAAGTTTCTTGGCCGGCCGCGCCACAGGTTACATTGCGGCTAGTTTGACGCCACGCTGCACCAACTCCTGCAGGACATGGCAGTCTTTATTTGCAGCTGCCATTAAGAAGGTCAACTGTGCCACCAACAAGCGGCTTGTCTCTTGCTGATCTCACATTGCAGCCTGCTGAGCAACATTTGCTTTCTGCTGCTTACGGATTGTAGCTTGCTAAACAGCATTTGCTCGTGGGTGTTTCCTGATGACAACCTGTTGAGCTGCAGCATCTAATGCCTGCACAATGTCTTCCATGTTGCTGCTTGTAGTGTGTTCGCCCGCAACCGACAACCATGCATTGTTCTTCGAGTCCTTGTGGCATTTTACCTGCGCTGACCTAAATATGGGAAGCCACATGTAGAAACCATTTTCTCTTACTGTCCCCTGCCATTGTGCTTTTCTGTACAGTAGAACACAGCATGTTTGTGGACATAACCTAAGCTTTCAGTAATTTCTTTCTGCTGTTAATAAAACAATGTTTCTATGACTGTAACAATGCAAGTCACAATAATTGGGCTTTAGTTTTCATTAATGAATGAAGTGATTGCGCTGTACATTGTATACTTCATCCATGTTACTCATCACATGACATTGAGAAATTGCTAGAATTATCTTGGGCTATTACTTTAAAAGGGTTTTCCAGGCAAAAACTATTGGTGACCTATTCTTCAACTAACCCAAATACCTTGAAGTCCTGTGGGTGGTTCTTCACTGCCCTGGCCTCTTAAACTGTGTCCTTGTGTGGAGCTTTGACCTGGTTCTGGACTGCTACCTGGAAGTCTACACCATAGGAGTATGAAGCTGACAGATCTGCCAAGTGGACCAGGTTGTTGGGAATAACTTCGTCCCGAGTTTTGCTCTAATCAAATGAATGCACTGGGAAAGTAACACGGATTGTAACAATAACCTAAGTACCCTACAAAGTAACTATTAAGCTTTGTGCCTTCATTGAGAGAGTGTATGTTTTTATGTTTTTTTTTCTTTGTTGCTTGCATCCACCAAGCTAAGTGTCCTCTGAGGGAAACTGTAAGGCTGGGTTCACACAGGGCGGATTTGCCGCGGCAAATTCGCCCGCGGCCGCTAATCTCGGGATTAGCCAGCATGTGGACGAGATTTCTCAGAAATCTCGTCCACACAGGACGGCCAATCCGCTGCGGTAAGTCTGGCTGAAACCGCAGCTGCGGCCACCGCAGCCGCGGTTTCAGAAGATGCAGCATGTCTATTTACTTTTTTTTTTGTTTATTTTCGTCGCTCCTCTATGGAGCGCCGGCCGCAACGGAAAAGCGAGCGGCCGGGCCGCTTCAAAGCCGGTTCTCCCGGCGGAAATCTCGCGGTTTTTGCTGCGGCCAAACCGCGAGATTTCCGACGGGAATACGCCTAGTGTAAACCCAGCCTAAGAGCCAGGAATTGTACCATTATTATAACCACCAAGCTCTGTGCACCTTCTGTGGAGTAAAATATTAATTTACTGCTGGTATCTGCCTACGATACTGTGCCATCCTTTAGTGAGTCATGGGCCACACATAACAACTGACCCTTATATATGAGCTGCCAGCTTCACACCCACCCGTGTTGATTGACAGCTTTCTCCCTATGCATAATATAGGGAGAAGGTAGTCAATCAGCGTCTGGGTTGCGGGGTTACCCAACTGCTTATAAACGCACTTATCTCTTGCTGCAACTGCTAGACAGGCACTGGAGCCTTAGGGGGCCCAAAGGCCCCTCCGACACATAAGAAGACACCAGTATTATAAATAGCATATGGTAGATAAGGGGCACCTAAACAGATTTTGCATCCTGACCCAAGAGCTTCCAGTTATGCCTCTGCTGGAATCAAAGGGTTTGTCACTACTTTATTCTGTCCTCAAATAGGCACTTCTGAATGAGCTGTGAGTCAAGCTTTGCATTTGCGGCCTCCATAACGTTGCAGGTTTACAACTGCTGATCTATATTGACTAATAGACACACACTAATTGTAATTATTCTGGAACACAGAGTGAGACTCTAAATATGAGACCCTCTGTGCCATGTTCTTCATCATATGAACAGCATGTGGCATAGACGCTGGGCAACATTATGAGGAGAACAAAATGAAGTAAATTATGAAGCATATAAGTCGGACTATATATTAATATTATTTTATATAGCTGGATGCATATTGCTAGGCCTCCCTCACACAGGCGTTTGCAGAAACGCAGTGTTTTTCAATGCTGCGTTTACTGCAGATTCCGCCCAGTTTCTTAATGCCAGCATTTTGGCTGCGTTTTCAGCACAGTTTGCCGTCTCTGATTGGCTGAGACAGTCAATGAATTGCTGTGATTGGGCATCAAGCCAGCGCCGAGAACCAATCACAGCAATCTATTGCTGGAGGCGGGGTTCTCAAACCTTACTTACAGCAATAGATCTGTCAGTGCAGGGGAAGCCTGGAGCAGCGGCAGAGGCCTTCTGCATACGGGCAGTTTTGCATTGCGAAATCCGGAGCGAGATTCCACCTCCAGATTCTGCAGCTAATCCAGCCCATAGCATGCTACGAGAAAACGCGATTTCCTGTCCATAAGCGGGAAGTCAATAGAAGCCATCTGTCCCACGGCCATTCTGCAATCATTGCTGAATGGGGGCAGATGCTGGAGTTATCGCCATAGCAACAGTGCGGCATCCTCTCAATTGCCAAAAACACAAAAGTGGAGCATGCTGCATTTTTAAAATATGACCATGAAAAATATATCCAAGTAAACATTAGTTTCCTAGTATTGGTTCACTTGGATGTATATTTTAAAAGTCTAAGTATCTATTGACATAGGCATATTTTTCAGGAGCATGTATTAAGAATGCAGCATGCTCAACTTTTGTCTGTTTTTAGCAAAAAAATACACCCATTATAGTCAATTAAAGGGGTTTTCCATGCAAATAAAAATGAAGACCTATCCTCGGGAGAAGTCATCAATAGTTAATCGGCTAGAGTCCGCCACTTGGGACTCCAGACAATTTGCTGATCAGTCATCGGCTGTCAGAGCCACAATATACAGGGGTTGGAGTGTAAGCAGATGGCTCTGACCCCTGTGTATTTATTGGCTGGAGCTTGTAATTGCAGGTGCAGCTGCCATTAAAATCAATATGTCAATACTATATGCAAATATTCCATACCGGTGAGGGTAGTATTACAGTATTCTCTAACGGAATGGTTGTCTGAACGCTACCAAGATCACTACTTTATCCTGTATACTGGTCAGCCAAACAACTCCAATAAAGTTAATGATCAGCTGGCTGGACTATCAATCACCCAGCCAGTGCTTCAGCTAAACAGCAGCCAGGAGGTATTTTAAACATTGATTTCAAGGACTGACATAAACATGAATTCACCAACAGGCACAACACATGATCCAAAGTTGGCATTGTGATGTCACCCCAGAACCAATCTCAAGGCATGTAAGAAACTGGCGTCAGCGGTGCCGTGACAGTAGCCTAAAAGGTGTTAGAGATATTTCACACTTCAGTGAGATATATATAACCTGGCAAATTTATAAAGTACACAACACTCGTCCTTGAGCTAAGGGCTCTTTCACACGAGCTTTTCGTGCTGTCCGCTTCCTGGCCAAAATACGCATGAAAAGCAGAAAGCCACGATCGAGTCCCAGCCAAATGTAGCGTTTTCTCGTCCATTCACACAGCTAGCCAATTAATAAATTCCATCTCCACAACGCGATGGCTGTTGATTGGTTCTTTGACCACTGCTCAGCCAATCAATGCAGCACTCAATGAACCAATGCAATGGCTGTAATTGGTTCATCCAGCGCTGCATTGATTGGCTGAGCAGCATTTGAAGAACCAATCACAGCCATCACTTCCGGGAGGCGGGATTTATGAATCCCGTAACCAGAAAGTGATGTTGTATGAGCGGCCGATGACTATGGGAACCGTGCCGCAGCTATGGAGAGTAGCGGGATGGGGTACTATTGTACCTTGACGCCACCGGAAGCTAGGGGTTTGACAGGGCTTAGATGGAGGAAGGCCCCTGTCAGGTCCCTAGCTCCCGATTGGTTGGCAATCCAGCACAGCTCAGAGGCTGAGAGCAGCCTGGAAGAAGTAGCTTACAGTAGTAGCTGTAAATTGTTCCATGTGAGTACTGGCCGGCACTAACATGGAAGCATTTACACCTAATAATGGAAGCCTAACAGTTGAACTAACCCTCCATCCCAGGCAAAAGTCATTGGATGCTGCTAGGAGCTCTGCGACCGTGTCCCCAGCATTAAAAAACCCAGCCCCCCGCCACTGCTGGCAGGACCTTGCCATCTGTCTCACCTAACGGGAGACAGCAGGAGGCAAGGGAAGAGAGCTGTAGTGGATTCAACAGAGCCGGGTCCGCTGCCGTAAGGGGAGAGAGAAGGAGCCGGGGTTACTCACCACAGCCGCTGGGCAACATTCTCTGAAGCCCAGCAGAACACACAGGGGCAGAGTGGTGAGCCAATCAGACACTGGGGGCATGACCTTGCTGTCAAGCTCCCTAACACTTAGCTACACCCACTACATCTGGTGGCGTCAAGGTACAGCAGTACTGCGGGACAGACCTGGACCAAACCTGCTAAATAATAATACACCCCCTCCACACCACACCCCCCTCGAAAATAAGACCTTTTGCCTCTTTTGGGGCAAAAATGAAGACAGGGTCTTATATTTGGGGAAGCACGGTATTAGCGAAAAAAATACGCCCCAGTCCGGAAATCCCTTGGTTGACATTAATACTCGGAATGACTTCTAATGCCTTTTCGCAGTGCTGGATTCTGCTAAACTCCCCTTCCCCCTGGTTCCTTTGCAGCTCCCGTCGCAC
Organism: Eleutherodactylus coqui; assembly: GCF_035609145.1. NCBI lineage: Eukaryota > Metazoa > Chordata > Amphibia > Anura > Eleutherodactylidae > Eleutherodactylus > Eleutherodactylus coqui. The sequence continues at coordinate 391,156,848 of NC_089837.1, forward strand.
CGCGCATGGCTGGACGCTGATAGTCCTGACAGCATCCCAGCACTCCTGAAGGTAGCAGAACTGCCTGGTATCTTGAGTTCTGCTGTGGCTGCTTTCTTCTAACAAGAAGCCACTGTAGTCCAAGTCAGGATGAAAGCAGCCGTGGCGCAGGTCAAGACACTGGGTGGCCGTAAACCACTGCTGGGAGCCTGGCCTAAGGGACTGGTGTCTTGAAGTCTGCTCCTGCCTGCATGTCACATTGATTAATAAAGATTAGTGAAAGGAACAAAAATATATTACTTAGTAGGATGGAAGTGCCTTTCAGCCTTTAGTGATCCCCAATGCACCCATTTAAGGGCATTATGGAGACTCATGCAGCCATAGGTTGGGTTCCAGTTGTCAGTGACGACTGGACACACAAGAGAGAAGGTAAAAATTGTGATATACCTGTTGTCTGTGATAAATTACTGGATTGGCATATTATTTGAGTGTTTAAGGACTAGGAGGTCAATTGTACTTTTCTTCCATCTCTAAAACATCAGTTAGACCACATGCCTATACATTTGCTGGTCCTTGATTCACCTATGTTATGCAACCCCTGGGAAAAGCTATAAAATCATCACACATAGAGAATCTTCACTCAGCTTCTTTACACAAATTGCAGACATGACACAAAATAATTATTGTTTAATATCTCAAACAAAAGAAAGTCTACTCATTATTAACAGGTGGGCTAAACAGAAGCAGTAATGGAGTGTGAAAGAAGGTGATATTCAGTGATGAATCATGGTTCTGTTCTTCATCCGAGGAAATGATACTGGAACCCCAACAGTCAGTGCAAGGATGTATGTAGGAATTTTGGACAGTTTTCTTGTTTCATTGATAAAAAAAATGTGGAATGATGAAATTATTTTTCCGGAAAATTATGTCTGTTCCCACAGAGCTAAGAGTGTTAAAGAAGACCTGTCATGACATAGAATCGGTGGGGTTGGTTGCATGGTTCTGCAGCCACGGCCGCATTGATTGTAACCTTATTAGAGATGAGCGAGTATACTCGCTAAGGCACATTACTCAGGCAAGTAGTGCCTTAGCCGAGTATCTCCCCGCTCGTCTCTAAAGATTCGGGGACCGGCGGGGGAGTAATGTGCCTTAGCGAGTATACTCGCTCATCTCTAAACCTTATCTTTTCTTTCATGATATTCACCCAGATGGGCCCTTCAGCGCTCTGGCTCCCACTGTGCTCAGTATGTAAAGCGGGTGGACTCCACCGCCCACTTGACACATTGAACACATTGCACACACTAGATTCCAGACCTTAGAAGCAACTGTGCAAAGGAAGGTGAATATCAAGAAAGAAAATAGAGGGAGAGAGTCAGCGTGGCCATGGTTGCAGAGCTATGCAACTAGCCTCCCCCTTAAAAAAAGGGCACAATTTATTTTTTTAGTACTTTACATAGTACCATTGAAAAATTCAATTTGTCCAACAAAAATACGCCCTCAGGTCAGTGAAAATGAAAAAGGTTCTGATTATTTTTTCTCTCCCTACTTAAAAAAAAAAAAAGAAAAATGGCAATGTCTCCAAGGGTTAATTCAAATACTTTCAAGGGGTTATTCAGCTTTTAAAAATTTGCAAAGTCAGCTGTAGATGGTGTAAAATAAGAAAGAAATAGAGATGAGCGAGCGTACTCGGCCACGCCCCTTTTTCGCCCGAGTACTGCGATTTTCGAGTACTTCCGTACTCGGGCGAAAAGATTCGGGGGGCGCCGTGGGTGAGTGGGGGGTTGCAGCGGGGAGTGGGGGGGAGAGGGAGAGAGAGAGGGCTCCCCCCTGTTCCCCACTGCTACCCCCCGCGCCGCCACGCCTCCCCCCGCCCCCCTGGTTAGTTTTATTTTCTTCTGTACTGCGGATGGTCTGCATGGCTTACCATCGAACATTTGCAGTACAGATTTTTTTTTTCTTTTAACCCTTTCCAATCCAATTTGTATCCTGGTTTTCCTAGGGGGCTTACTCTTTTTTTGCTGTTATACAATGGCGCTATATGCTGGCTAAAGCCAGTACTGCATGAGATGACACGTTGGATAGGCTCCGACAGCAGGGAGGCTGGCAATATACAGTAAGAGAACCCCAACGGACATCTTCCAACATCGGAGCTGTACAGCCTTAAATCATAATGTCTTCAGAGGTCAGACAGTGGATTGGAAAGGGTTAAACTACTGCATTTCCCACCTCATCACCTAGCGATGACGCGGAATCCGCGACCTTTCCGCAATGTCAATGGAAGCCGTCCAAGTGGAATCTGTGAAAAAAAATGCAGCATACTGTGATTTTTTCCTCCGCTTGCGGAAACCGCAGTTGGTTTCCGCAAGTGTGGGGGAATAATCGATTTCCCATAGCATGCTATGGGCGGTATTTGCTGCGGATCCGTTGTCAGGAGCCCTAAGGCTCTAGTTCCTAAGTTCCTGTATCACTTCTTTAAATCAGTAATTCTTAATACTTTTTTGGGGGTTTACATAGAATGATGAGTTCATTTTGAAATGATCATATTTTTACAATATACAAGGCTATACATTTTTACTGTAACATTTCATTTGTATTCAGCAAAAAGCAACAATACAACTTTCCAAATTCCCACATATTTCCAAGAAAAGAAGGACACGATGGTTGTGACTCACACGCTCCAAATCCTGTATACTATTTTCAGCTTTCCTGCTGACGTCTTGTCACTTAGTTGACTAATTCTGCTATCTCTAACAAGTTTTAAATGCACAGGGAATACAATATCTAAGCTCAGTTCTTCTCTGCTGCACTTTTTCAGCTTCTATTTTGAAATATTCGGAACCTATCAGAAATGAATAGTGAGTACAGTAACCCTGGCATGCTCAGCATGGGGCATGCACCAGGAAATGTTGCCTTGATATGAAGACAAAACATCTTTTCTAGGAGAACAAAGCAAATGAGACTGGGACATTGAGATAGACAGTCTTATGTGCTCCCCTAATGTTACACGGGCCAAGAATCTTCGGAAGGAACGAGCTAGTGCCGTTGAGAATCGTGTGGTCCTCAGGCAGTTATTGCTCAGCGTATCACATTCCTATGTGAAATACTGAATAAGCAGTGTTTAAACTGAATGATAAGTACCCGATTCGGCACTGAGTTTTGCTGGCTGATACTGAACGGTGAGCAAAAACCTCACGATTCTCGTTTGTTGTTCAGTCTTTTGCCTGTGTTTAAACTGAAAGATTATTGTTCTGTTTTGCACGTATGAACAAATCATTCCATCTAAACGGGGCATTATGCAGGATAGTAATAGAGCTATTCCAATTTTACCATTTTGAATGAAAAATAATTTCTATAATAATATATATTTTCTTAACATAAGAGCTAATAAATTTATTATAGTTTATTATATTTTCCCCTTAGAATGCATAGAGGACCATTTAACACTGATCCATGGAAATGACATGTCTCTTTGACTAACCCAAGTAGGCATGTTAAAATGGTTTTCCCATTGAATAATGTAATTGAATATCACTATGTTTTGCCAGAATTTTTTGTTCAGTGAAGGTTTGACCTCTGGAACCCCCAACTATTCTGAGAATGAAAGTTACGCGGTACTGGTTTCAAGGGTACTATTGTATCTTGTCTCCACCACAAGTATAGGTGGAGACAAGGGTAAGGCTGCTTGACAGCCTGGTGATGCCCACAGTCCCTGATTGGCTGCACGGCTCGCTCCCATCCTTGGCCTTTCAGGTCCTGACACTCATCCCCCTGGTCTCCCTTCTCCGCTCACGGTTCGCTCATCCTGCGCTGCTGATAGCTACTCCTGCCCTCCTACTGTGGCCATGAAGCAGGGGACGCTCTTTCCATTGCAGGGAGAGGCTGGAGGGGAGGTGATGTTAGACGTGCGGCAAACTTCTAGCAGTGTGGGGAATCAGTTTTTCCTGGGATGGAGGGTTGGGGTTAGTTTCAGTGTAATGCTTGGATTATTAGCTGTAAATGCTTCCATTTTAATGCCACCCCACTCTCACATGGAAGCATTTACAGCTAATAATGTAAGCCTAACACTAAAACGAACCCTAACCCTCCATCCAAGGCAAAACTCACTACCCACGCTGCTAGGACCTTGCTGCAGCCAGCCAATCAGCATCTTGTGGGCGTACACTGGGCATATACAGTCCATCACTAGGTTTCCACCCATACTTGTGGTGGAGACAAGATACAATAGTACTGGTTTTAAGTTCTGCATCCCTATAGAATTTCCTCTTACATCAGGGCTCCGCTGTTAAGGCAACTGCAGTCAGTCGTGTTCACTTGAATAAGGCCACTCTGAAGTTCACTGTACAGCAACCGGCAAGGAAAAACTGTGATGGTGGTGCAGTGCTTTGGTGGTTATCAGAAGTCGAACTACTCTACATAAAGTGTTAGCATATCACCAACATATGCCATCACCTTATAAGATTGGAATACTCTTTTTTTTTTAAACTCATTTTTATTAACATTTTCAAGAAATACATACATGAGCAGATGGTTTAAGAAATCCACAGAGAAAATCGCACAGCATACATTTCTTTTAGGCCCAATGTCCACGGGCGAAATGGAATTATTAAATCAGTGCGGGTCTTCCACACGCGTGATCCACACCCATAGGGAATCATTGGACACCCGCAGGTAATTAAATACCTGCGGATGTCATTTATTGCTGGCACGCGGATCGCACGTGCGGGAAGCACCCGCTGCATGCTCCATTTTGTGCGGTTTTCCAGCATGGACGGCTCACGCAGCTTCCACTGAAGCCTATGGAAGCCCTCTTGTCCCGCGGCACAGACGCAGCTATTACTGCGTCGATGCCGCAGGCCGTGGGAAAGCAGAAGTTCAAAAAAGTGTGCACTGCGCGTGCGCATGGTACGCTGCCAGCTTGCCGAGCACATCTGCCGGGCTGAGGAAAGAAGATCCGGCCACAACAGAGGGGAGACGCGCAGCGTCCATAGAGGTAAGTATAATTGATTTTCTGGCCTCATGCCTGCGGGACATGAGGGACCCACTGCGGGATTCTGTATGGAGAATCCGTGCGGGCCCGAATTTCCCCGTGGATATGAGGCCTTACAGTAGATTTACATTATTTAATCCCCATCCCATGCGTATTCTTCTTTGTAACCTTTGCAAATAGTGTCAAATGTAGCTCCTGTATAACCTTCCCGTTTTTACAGTATTTCCCCTCATCCGGGATGCCATAACATTTATTAATAATTTGAAACAAACATTAAAACTCTTTATTACTAAATAATAACTAACCCGCGATCTAAACCCCCAACGACCGTCTCCTCTTCACGACCAGTCACGTCATTTTCAATACTCCCAATTTAATCATATCGTCCTGACTGTAATACCACATTGTATTGGTGAACTGCGTCATACATTCCTTGATTTCACTGGGACTAAGGAATTTCTCCATAAGTTCCCTCCATTTTTTTTGAAAAGTTTGGGAGCTTGGGATTCCACACTTCATTCTATCTCAATTCTCTTCATTTTAGGAGATGTTTTAACTGTTGTATGGCCTCATTTTCCCCCCCCGGGTTCCGGCTTGTAACCAGCTGTTAAGAAGGTACCTTTTACCAATCAGGAGCATGGTACGAGTCATGTTAGCTTTTCTCGCCTGTTCTGGTAATTGTACAAATGTCTGTGGTGTTTGCTGTTGGGACTGACCCCCAATGTCCTACACCATTTTTTGGATCCCAACCCAATATTTATAAATCTTCGGACAGTGCCAGATGCCATGCAAGAAATCAGAATTGGGTAATGTACACCTATGGAATACTCTTTTAACCCCTTAAGGACATGGCCTATTTTGGCGTTGAGGACCAAACGATTTTTGGTATTTTTTTATCTCCCTTTTTCAAAAGCCATAACTTTTTTATTTTTCCGTTGACGCAGCCGTATAAGGGCTTGTTTTTTGAGTGGCTAACTGTAGTTTTTATTGGTACCATTTTTGGTTACATAGATAAATTGTAAAACTTTTATTATTTTCTTTATGATTGTAGGGAGAGAAAACGCATCAATTCTGCCATAGGTTTTTTAAAGCGTTGATCATGCAGCATAAATGACACACTACATTTTTTTCTGCGGGATGGTACGGTTACAACGATACCAAAATTCGTATATTTTTTTTAGGTTTTTCCACTTTTCTACAATAAAAACCCTTTTTTTGGAAATTATTATTTTTTTCTAAATCGCTGCATTCAAAGTCCTATAACTTTTTTATTTTTCCATGGACAGAGCTCTGTGAGGGCTTATTGTTTGCGAGATGAGCTGTAGTTTTTATTGATACCATTTTGGGGTGCATACGTTTTTCTTGATCACGTTTTTTGGGAGGCAAAATGCTAAAAATTAGCATTTTGCCTCAGTTTTTTTACTCTTTTTGCCGAGCAGGATAAAAAGCATGTTCAATTTATTGTACATGTCGTTACAGACGCGTTGATACCAAATATGTGGGATTTTTTTATGCTAATATCAGAAAAAGCATTTAAAAAAGGTTTTTTGTACTTTATTTTTCTCTTCTTTTTACGCAATCTGTGTCCCTTTGAGGGACTTACACTGCAGGACTGAAGATCGCTACGATAAGGCATGGCAGGACTTCTCTTCTGCCATGCCTTATCGCTTACTATAGCGATCTTAGGCAATGGCAATACAGGACGCCGGTATCTGGCGTCCTGTTGCCATAGCAACCCGCTGGGCTCTCACGATCTTATTGCGCTCCCTCTGTGAACCCTTTAAGGGGTTAACAGCGGGTGGGCGCATCTCTGATGCCCCCTGCTGTCGCAGCGGGAGGACGGCTACTAGTGATAGCCGGCTCCCGCTGCGGGATAGCTCGAGATCTGCTATGATCTCGCACTATCCCTAGGACGTAAGGGTACGTCATTTTGCGGGAAGTACCCCGCTCCCATGATGTACCCTTACATCATGGGGAGGGAAGGGGTTAATGATGATGTCAGGGCTTTTTGGCTCCATTTACAGCATTTTACTCTGGTTATCAAGAAATGCACTCTCTCATACATATAATGATTTCTAGCAGAGGATTCTGCATAATTACCTTGAACCATTCACATATTATATCCACCAAGTTATGCAAAAATACATGCCTAGCTCCCATAATTCTGCACAGCAGTGTTATAATTGTAACCAAATTGTCAGTCACTCACTTTTGAAGCTGAACATGATCAAGAAAAATGACATTAAGGCCGGTTTCACATCTGTATCAGAACCTTTGTAGTGCTATAATGGATTTGTAAGGATCATAGTCATAAACTTTTAACTGCTAAATTATACTTTGTTTATTTTTTGCTGTAGTGAACATAGAGAACACATGAGACACAAAGCAGAGACAAACAGAAGGGGCCACCTGGTGCAAATAATCCCCAAAACAGAATTTGAAATGGTGGGTCAGGGATGAATTCATAGTTGACAATCTAAAAATTATAATCTCCAAGACAGCAACATGACCCAACATGGCGTCAGATGTCGCAAGCTCTTCTTGGAAACTTTATGATTGTCAACAATTGTGTTGTACGCTACATGGCTGTATTTGGGTACCTGAAGGTCACATGCACTTGTTAAATGTCTTCTTACCAGACCACAGACAAGGATATTGAGTTGATGCTCTTTTTTTGCTGCTATCACAGTCTCTGGAGTAGATTTCCACTGAATGTTGGGACATGCCTGTTGGGTTTTGTATCCACTGAGGTATTATAATACTGAACACATTTACAAGAGGTTGCAGACTAGTGGTGAGCAATAATATGTGGATTTCAAATGGTGTTTGGTGGGGTTGAGGTGAGGAATGTATGAAGGTCAGTCAAGTTCTGCACCAAACTTGGTAGACTACTTTTTATTGACCTCGCTTTGAGTAAATTGAGCATCATCATACTGAAACAAGTAATGAAAAACAGCTCAGACCATTATTCTACCACACTTTACATTTGTCACTATTTTGCTGAGCAGTGTAAACACCTATGAATAAGAAAACATCAGTAAATGTACAAAATAGCAATACTGATACTGCAATATTTAAACGTGTGAACATGCCGAAGGGATGCAACCCATGTTTCTGGTGGTGCAATCCGGCACTTACTAGCATACACTGTAAGGAATTGGAGTTGGAACAAATATTTCAGTGCAAATAGTAAGCTATAGGCATTATTTACAATTCTCCAGGACATTGCAAACAGTGATTTACGAACTTCAGCAGCTCACTGAGGAGAGATGTTGATTCGCTGCTTTCGCATATTAGTTGCATGTAATTTACGAACTTCAGCAGCCCGCTGAGGAGATATGTTCACTTGTAGCTTTCACATATCTGCTGCATGTGATTTACGAACTTCAGCAGCTCACTGAGGAGACATGGTTGCTCGTTGCTTTCGCATAATAGCTGCATGTGATTTACGAACTTCAGTAGCTCGCTGAGGAGATATGTTCGCTTGTAGCTTTCTCATACCTGCTGCATGTGATTTACGAATTTCAGCAGCTCACTGGGGAGACATGGACGCTTGTAGCTTTCGCATACTAGCTGCATGTAATTTACAAACTTCAGCAGCTAGATTTTACATTAGGGCCCAGCAGCTTTGAGTTACATCACTGCTTCTGTTCTTTTAGCTTGGTGTGGTTTACAGCTTCATGGCTGACCTGTTTGAGATCCTAAACATTGCACTTCACAATAACACTTTTAACAGAGACAGCACTAATAGGACAGAATGTGCCTTGTTGGGAAGTTCACACATGAAATTCCCCAAGCACCTTGCTGTGGCCCATTCTACTGCTAACATTTATCAGTATCGTTTGCATGACTGTATTTTTGGGTTTTATGCAGCTGTGAGCTTTGGCAGCGGCTAACCTGGCTGAAACTAGTGTGTCAACATTCTGAACCTCCTATACGGTATTCTCACCTGTACATTTTTAAAGTGTTTTTTCCTTTTTGCAAAAAGTAATTCACTTCTTTATTCAAGAGTACTTCAGGCCATTAATCTTCAGGCAACCATTATCTGATTTTATGTTTGGCAGTACAAACGCATCATCATTTTTCCACTTGGTCTTTTAGGCAGTGCTACACATGAATGGTTTCAGATGACTTATAATCCAAAGCAATTGGAAACTCTATATTTTTCAAGCAGCAGAATCATTCAGTACCACAGTTAGAAATAGTTTGATCTTCAGGAAGTACCGTATTACTGGTTTTTCATTGAGCATTTAACAAAGAAAAGTGCGCACCTTTTCAGTCTTCAAATCATCAAAAGACCTTTGTTAGCCTGCTAATATTCACAGTTCCGCTAACTATTCTCATCATACTTCAGATATTTGGGACCTTTATTCTTTCACTATATGCAGTACTGTGCAAAAGTTTTAGGCAGGTGTAAAAAACATTTTGCAAAGTAAGAACGCTTTCAAAAATAGGAGTGTTGTATTCCATCAATTGATTGAAAAACAAATAATAAAATATAAGTGTTAATAGTTTTTTTGCCTAATAAAATAGAAAGTGAATGAACAAAAGAGAAATCTAAATCAAATCAATATTTTGTGTGAACAACCTTTCCATTGCCTTCAAAACAACAGTAATTCTTTTAGGTACACTTGCGAACATTTTTTTTAGTCTCAAATAACTTCATTGGAGGCTGTAAGCAGTGCAAAACAGACTGTAAAGCTAATGATTCCCCTCGCAGGGGGTACTCCTATAATAAAATAAGAAACGCACATAACAAGGAACAACTACACAATGTGCAGATTGTAAAAGAAGGAAATTAATAAAGTCTATAAATACATTTAAAAAAAAGAATCGGGCTCACAAAGTAGGACATGACGGTCCCTTCTTCCAATAGAAGCAGAACCAAAAGATGGCAACAGCACTCATAATATAATACATTTACTATCAGAGGTATACATACCTATAATCAATACTCTAACCACATTAAATAATGCAAGGTTCTTGGTATATAATTTGATCAAATTACATTGGCCCATCTTCTAACGTCCAGGAGACCAAGCTTTCAGATGGGTCCTAACTAGTGATGAGCGAACATGTCCGTTACGGACACATCCGCACCCGGACACCGGCTTTGCCGAACACTGCAGTGTTCGCGCGTAAAGGTCCGGGTGCCGCCGGGGGGCGGGGAGATGCGCGGCGGCGCGGGCGGCAGTAGTGGGGAACAGGGGGGAGCCCTCTCTCTCTCCCTCTCCCCCCCACTCCCCGCCGCACCCCCCCGCGCTGCCATGGCGGCCCCCGAACGTTTTCGCCCGAACACTGAAGTGTTCGCAAAGTTCGGTGTTCGGGCGAAAAAGGGGCGGGGCCGAACGTGTTCGCTCATCTCTAGTCCTAACGCTAATACCAGGTAGTTTAATCTTAACCTGGGAAAGTTAGGTACCTACCTCACAGAATGCTCCTCTTGGAACTAAGCCTACAGGTAAAACCAGGGAGGGTAGGATACCACTTATATGCTCCAGTAGGAGGTCCCTTCACCCAACACCTATCCCACTTTCTCCCCTCAAGTAAGTAGTAAGCAAGGCTGGTCAGGACGCCTCAAGAAGGAGAACCAGGGTTGGCAAGTTCTAAGAAAGAGTTCCATAGTAGCTGACAATTTCTCATTTTAGAGAACATACCCTGAACTGGGCCAATTGAGAGATTAGTTAAGAGTAGAGATGAGTGAGCACCAAAATGCTCGGGTGCTCGTTACTCAAGCCAAGCTTTTTGTAATGCTCGAGAGCTCGTTTCGAGTAACAAACCCCATTGAAGTCAATGGCAGACTCGAGCATTTTTCAAGGTGACCCATGCTCTACATTGTTTTCAATGGAGCCGCGGCTGCCATTGAAGACAATGGTCTGCCGGCAGCCCTGAAATGTTTTTAATGGAAGGGCTTTACATATAAGCCCTTCCCTGAAAAACAATAATTTTAGTGTAAAAATAAATAAATAAACTTACCTCTCCGCCGCTGCCGTGTCCCCCGCGGGGATGAAGAACACATCTGCCGCATGCGGCAGATGTTTCCTTCATCCCCGCTTGTAAAAAGAATTTCCTGCTGCTGCACCTGCTACATCTGTGACAGATGCAGCAGAGGAATTCTTCAATTCCCTACAGCAGATGTCACACATCTGAGAATTTGCCCAAGTCGTGACTTTGGGAGGCTTTTCTGTGCCACAGTTGTTCTGGAAGTGAGGCCCTGGAATAGGAGAAGACTGGTGTAAAAACCATTTAGGTAGAGGTGGTAACCTGGTCCAGCAGTGGGGGCACTAATTCCCACACAATTTTTTTGTAATTACTAGGATGGGAGGGGCATTTTGGGGGCTCAATTCTGGTGTCCTCCCCTTCATAAATCCTGACCTTATGGGTGCACCCTGATGTACTCTCCACAGCTTCTACATTTTCACGCCATATTGTGCCCTCTTACTGGGCAGGTACTGGTAGAATCAGAGCTTCCCTTTGAAATGTACCAGAGACTCATCTACAGAAATGTTTTTCTCAGGGGTGTATGCCCGGGCAAACTTGGCAATAAAATGCTCTATTATCAGCCTGATTTTATATAAGCCATCATAATGGGGTCATCGCTGGGTGGGCACTGCATATTGTCATTATAATACAGGAATCTTATGGTCCCTTCAAAACGCGTCCTTCACATCGCCATGTTGAACATTGGGGTGTGGTATACAATGTCCGTGCTCCGGTAGGCCCTAATACTTTGCCTTTTTACTAGCCCCATACAATTCCCCCAAATTTTGCGCTTTCTAATACATTCTCAGGGAAAGTTGTTGTTTTTTTTCGGATGAAATTCTGATCATATACAAGTAAATTACTTTGGCTGTTAATGTAGGCAATAAAATCATCTGGAAAAAAAAGTCCACCCCTCTGAGCCCTGCTGTAGCAAATTCTATCCATGAGTTCCCAGTAAAGTCAGGGATCTGGGGTAATCTACTGAACATCAGCTGAATCAGGGACCTCTGACTTGGCAGTCCTCGGTTACCTTCTCGGGGGTTCAGACTCCCTTGATGATGAAGAGGATAATGCCAGAAAAGTAGGGTCATTCTCACCAGATGATTTAGATGCAAATGCAATAATTGGGTGGCCACTACACTGACTGACCATGGAATGGGTAAGTAAAGGACGGGGAGACAGGGACAGAAACACAGCAGAAACTTTTTTGTGTGTTTTTGTTTTTACACTGGCAGGATCAGACACTACACTAAATACACTGATCACACTTTACTACACTAATATACTGACAGCTCCCACTACACTGACTGATCACGCTTTAGGCTGCCTGTCCACGGGCGGGTTTGAATTGCATTCCTGGCAGCAATAATCCGGCCGCGGGGAACGCAGTGAAAGAAGCTCTACATAGTGTTGCTATGGAGAGCGCTTCCCCCCTGTCCACGAACGGAGAATCACTGCGATTCTCCACTCGCGGGCGGCAATTTGCAGCATGCTGCGAATTTACCGCGATTCCACATCTGTCAGATAGGCTGACCGCGGAGATCCGTCTACCGGCTCCTGCTCCTGGGCGGCAGTATCCCGCAGTGGATTTCCGCCGCGAGATACTGAAACTCCCATGGACAGGCAGCCTTACTCAGTAGTCATTTCATTTGAGTGTACTAAAACAGAAGGACTACGACAACTGAGTGACTTATCGTTCAGTGTCCTGTTGAGGGCCATGTGTACATAAGCCAACAGTCTCCCATAATTGCTCTATTGAGCAAGCATTCGGATGACTATCAGCTTGTGTATAGGTACATTTACACAGGAGAGACAGTCTGTCAGATAATGGAAGCAGAGTGGTTGGAGATCTCTTCCGGTCGCCTGCCTCCATTCACCGTAAGCTGGAGTCATTGAAGATTGAGCGGCTCCTGTTTACACTGAGCAAGAAGCCACTTACCCTGTTTCCCTGAAAATAAGACAGTGTCTTATATTAATTTTTACTCCAATAGATTTTACTTTTTTACATGTATAGCTGCCTGGATACTATATATATTGTCTTTTTTATTAACTGTAACTAGGGCTCAATTTTAGAGTAGGACTTATACTTAAAGCATCCTCAAAAATCCTGAAAAATGATTCTGCATCCTCAAAAATACTGAAAAATCATGCTAGGGCTTATTTTAAGGGTATGTCTTATATTCAGGGAAATAAGGTAGTAGTTGTTCCATTTTAGTGAGCTGAAACAGTACGACTAGCAACTACTGAGCAACTTCTTGCTCAGTGCCATCAGGGGCCGTTTGTACATGGGCTGACAGTTGCCCATAATCGCTCGTTTGAGTGATTATTGGGGCGACTATCGGCCTGTGTAAAGGTACCCTTAATATTTACCCAGAGTATACAAGTTATATCGTTTGCTGGTAATTGTGTCATTTCCACTCCTGTTCCACAGTAAAACTTTTGTTTCTGTTCACTAACACTGGCAATGCATGGACTTGTAGAAAGCTAAAGAGAGTCAGTATATCGTCTGGTTATTAATTTTGGTGTGAAAAGTTACACACAAGATTTGATTGAAAATGCTCTATAAACAGTCATCATCAAGAAACATACAAAGTCCCGTGACGCAGTGCCAGTTATGGAGCGGCAGGAACTTGCACAGAGCAAGCCGTATTTGGTAACTAGTGAGCCTGGCTTGGTCTGAGCAGGCTCAGCATTGGCAGTCAGACAGCATTGTGAGAAACCACATCATCATGTAAGAACAAGGGGGGTTATAGTTTATTATACTTGTGCTGTTATGTCTGGTGGAATCACATTTATAGAATGTGATATATTGATCACTGGTGTCATTTCTGGGTTTTTTTACATATATTTATTATGAAAAGATGCTCCATTTGCATAATAAATTGGTGATTGGCACTGCTATCATGTCAATTCCTATAAGTGCTATTCTCATTATTTGCTTAAAGAATACTTATGATTTTCTTGAAAGAGGGCACACACTAACATGAATAAAGAATTATGAATTTCAATAGATGCATTGTGACTTTCCATTTTCTTGCATCTGTGGTCTGTTGAACCAGGACGTCTTGTTGCTGGGTACCTGGCTTCTCTTCATACATTGCTACAAGGAAGGTGCGTTGCTGATCTAGTCTATTTGGAAAAAGCATACTTATTTTTCGAATTTCAGAAAACCTTTAAAAAAATATCCAGCTTTTGTGCGTATACCAGGCGTGTCAAACTCATTTTCACAGAGGGCCACATGAGCCTTAGCGATATATCTTCTTGCGATGCGAGAGAGAGTGCCTCGCAGCGCAGAGAAAACTCTGCGATATTGCTCAGTGTTTTCAATGGGGTCGGCGGCAGCAATGCCAGACCAATTGAAAACATAGGGAGTACATCGCGGACTTCTGCCACAGCTGTCACAGCTATCGCAGAGGATTCCTTCAGCCCTGCAAAGACCGCAGAGGTCCGTGATGCTATCCTATTTCTTTCAATGGGGTCAGCACTGCTGCGGTCCCACTGAAAGGAGTGAGTTGCAGGCAACCCCCACAGCGATGATTTTCGGGGAAGGATTTGAAATATAAGCCCTTCTCTGAAAATCATCCCTAGTTGTAAAAAATGTAAAAAAAAAATTAAATTATGCTCACCTAGAAGAGCCATCCAGCTGTTCTGTCCGGCCTCGGCAGTTGTTTTCTGGAGGCCGGGGACTGAAAAATCCCCGCCCCCAGAAAGCGCTGGTCTCATTGGCTGAGTGCTCAGCCAATCACAGGCAGCTCTGAGCCATTCATTGACTTCATCCCGCGGGGATGAAGGAATCCTCTGCCATAGTTGTCACACAAGTCCGCTATGTACTCCCTATGTTTTCAATGGGGCTGGCGCTGCTGCCGCCGGCCCCATTTACCACACTGAGCCATATTGCATATTTTTTTCTCTGCGCTGCGAGGCTTGAGAGTTAAAAATAAATAAATAAATCGCAAATGAGTATGAAACCATGGAAAATCATGTGTTTTCACTCGCTCTTGCATCGAAAGAAAATATATCGCTAGTGGGTAGGCACCCTTATGGCTGCCTTCAAAGGGCTGATTGTAATTGTAAAGCTGTATAGTGTAAGGGCTTGTTCACATGAGTATATTTGCGCAGCATATCACATGTGCAACTTTGTGAATTCATGGTTCATTCTCATGAGCGCACATCACGTGAAAATATATGCTCTTGTGGTCGAACCGAATTACCGGCCGGGTGACTACCCACTAGCGTTTGCGAATTTGCTGCCTTTTTTTTTTCCAGGTGTCTATGGGACTTTCTAATGTTAAAAACGCATTGTGGCAAAATCACAATTTACCGCGAAATCGCGATTTTGCGCGTTGCGACTTTAACATTAACAAGTCCCATAGACCCCTGGAGAAAAAAAAAACGCTGCGAATTTCGCTGTGAAATAGAACTGAAGTGGGTAGTCACCCTAGGGCTGGCAGGCCACATATGAGGTGGCGAGACAGATTCAGCCCGGGGGCCTTGTGTTTAAAACATGTGGTGTATACAGTTCATATACAGACCTGTGTCTTTTTATGGTTACAGATTACTTTGTAACCCCCTGTGCCTAGTCTGATCTTCTAGTTATCATGAGTTACTTCCTTTCATCTGTCCTTTGTAAACTACAGCCAGATGGCAGAGTCTATTAATATAGCTTAGCATTTTTTCCCATTCTTCTCTCATAGAATTCAATGACAGTTGTATGCATAGTAAAGAAAGCTGATGCTCCTCCCAAGAAAATCAGAACCTACTGTATACTGTGCTACTGTAATGAAAATGGAAGCATACTATGGACACGTTTTAGTTTCCCTACTGATACAAGAGGGCAAGCATATAAACCACTTATCCCTCAAACATGCAGGCAGACAGACTGCTATATGGAGGAGCAAGTAAAGGCCCATTTAGACACAACGATAATCGCTCAAAAAATGTCGTTCAAGTGACTTTTGAATGATCATGGATGTGTCATTAAGGCTGGGTTCACACGGGGCAGATTTGCCAAGGAAATTCTGTGCGGAATTTCGCCGCTGCAAATCCGCATGCGACCGGGATTAGCCAGCCATGTGGACGAGACATCTCAGAAAGAGCGAGCGGCCGGGCCGCTTCAAAACCGCCACGGGTTTTGAAGCAGCGGTTCTCCCGGCGGAAATCTCGCGGTTTTTCGCTGCCGCCAAACCGCGGGATTTCCGTCGGGAATCCGCCCCGTGTGAACCCAGCCTTACAGTACAAGATGAGCGATTACCTTGCACTGCCAGCGGAGGATGCAGAAGACAAGCGGAGTGTCCCCGCTTGTCTTCTGCATACAACCGTTTCCCTGCTCCGAGCGCTTGGCTGTATAAGACATCTGGATGCAGAAGACATACAGCCGAGCGCTCCCAGCGGAGGATGCAGCATACAAGCGGGGTGTGCCTGCTTGTCTTCTGCATCCAAATGTTTTCTGCACGGAGCACCCGGCTGTTATACAGCCAAGCGCTCCCAGCGGAGGATGCAATCACAAAAAATGGCCGTTACTTACTGACTGAGGAGTGCATATAAATGCATCCTCCTCTCACCATGCAGGTAGCTGACTACCAAATGGAGGAGCCAATAACACCTGTGCAGGACACCAATAACAACACCCATTCACACTGCCTCTTGATAATGAGGGGGGTGGATGCTTGGTGTTCACTCCCACACATAGTGGATACAGGGTGCCAGACCATTCTGATATATGTAGTTCACCATGCAGACCAGCAACCTATTAATGACGCCATGATAATTCGGTGGGTTGCCCTGCATTTCCTTTAGTGAACCGCATTGGTACTGCCACCCTGGGCTCCCCCTGGAGTCTTAAAGCCCCACTGCACATGAATAATAGATAATAAATGCAAGGCATTGGTTGGATGTTGGCCAAGATACATGAGTCCACTAACCACTTGGCTCCTCCATTTGGTAGTCAGCTACCTGCATGGTGAGAGGAGGATGCATTTATATGCTCTCCTCAGTCAGTAAGTAACGGCCATTTTTTGTGATTGTTTTTAATTTTTTATTTCTCCTTCTGTGATGCAGCGGAGGATGCAGAATACAAGCGGGGTGTGCCCGCTTGTCTTCTGCATCCAGATGTTTTCTGCACGGAGCACCCGGCTGTTATACAGCCGAGCGCTCCGTGCCAGGTATGGAGAACAGAGCTGGACCGCTCTGTTCTTCATACCCAGACCGTTATCAGGGAGCGGGCTACAGCTGAAACAATAGTATCAGCTGTATCCCGCTGTGAATCCCTGATAAGGCTCATCGTCGTCTTTCAGCACGCTGAAAGACAACGATGAGCGACGGGAGAACGAAAAATGCACGATGTCAGTGCAGTTACACACAACGATTATCGTTCAAAAGACGGCTTTTGAGCTAATTTTGAGGGATAATCGTTGTGTCTAAATGGGCCTTAACACTTGTGAGGGCACTGATGAGCAGCCACTCACAAACCCTCTTTATGATGAGGGGGTGGGGGGTTTGCTTAGTGTTTATTCCTGCACAAAAAAGTCAATAGAGGGTGTCAGATCACATGATACATGTAGTGCACCATGCAGGCTCACAACCTTTTAAAGACGCCGTATTTGAACCCAGCAGGTTGCCCTGCACACCAAAGGTAAACCACACCGTCACTGGCACCCTGGGCTCCTGCAGCATTCAAAACCGCACTGCATGTTATAGGTAAGTATTGCCAAGTGCGAGGTACTGGCTGATATTTTGGCCAAAGTATGTGAGCTCACAACCCAGCGTCACAGGTCCTCACTTATTGTGGGTCCCTATGCTAACGTAAGTTAAAAATCACAGGAAGGGAATTATTAAACAACTAAAAATCAGAGAAAGCGACCACATACTTACTGATACATTGATGACTTTTTGTGCAGGAATAAACACTAAGCAGTCCCCCACCCCTCGGTATAAGGAGGGTTTGTAATTGGCTGCTCATCAGTGCCCTCACATGTGTTACTTGCTCCTCCATATAGCATTCTGGCTGTCTGCATGATTGAGGGATATGTGGTTTATATGCCTGCCCTCTTGTATCAATAAGTATGTGAATGAATTCTGTGATTTTTTAGTCTGTTTGGTAGTCCCCTTTCTGGGATTTTAGCAATAATGCCCACATGCAGATCTGCATGCTGTAGACCCTGACATTAGGCTCTGGGACCTATGCAGCCTTTGCTGAGGACCTGCTGCTTCCACAGATCCCAGTGTTGCGTTATAACATAATTGTAACTATTTTTGTTGCATGGCAGACTAGCATTTCTGGATGATAAATAAAACAATATGGGTCAGAAGCGGCGCTCCAATGGTGTATGGAAAATAGTGGAGGAAGGACTGGTGTAAGGGGGGACTCACCGCAACTGAACCGGTGCTACGTACTAGGAACAGGTCAGTTTGTTAGTCCACTTGAGCCTCTTGTACCAGGGTGTAGTGATGTACCAGGGTGTAGTGAAATCAGATTCAACGGTCCTAGGACATCCCGGAGGGAGAGCAGCTAAAAGGCGACTCCAAACAATGCGCTTGAGGAGGAAAGAATATGAAATCAGGATAGAGAAAAAACACACTTTAGCGCTCCGTTGAACTGTGTCAATACATGTAAAGGTCTTACTTGTTAGGGGGTGCCTGGACTCCTGGCACCCCTCACATCCAGAAAAGCAGAAAATCCAGTTGAGAAAGGCGTATTCCTGCGCAACACACTCCGCACACCCCGCGCTCCAAGCCTCCTACTAGGAGGGGTGTGCAGAGTGGATTTTCTGCTTTTCTGGATGTGAGGGGTGCCAGGAGTCCAGGCACCCCCTAACAAGTAAGACCTTTACATGTATTGACACAGTTCAACAGAGCGCTAAAGTGTGTTTTTTCTCTATCCTGATTACATTTCTGGATGATACATCTAAGGAATATTACCATATTTACAGCTGTATTACTGTATTTCCAGTCATATGATATATGCTAGCTGCTTACGATAAGAATATTGTTGCATATACTATACGGGCTGCAGAGACCTGTGCCCGTAACTGTAGATGTGGGCAATCCCTCTTCTGGAAGGAGCGCCCGCAGCACAACAGCCATCTGCTGGCGAGGCGGAGAACACTGTCTGCTTGTTATTTTGCAGGAATGACATCATACCCTCCTTTCTAAATTTAGCTCCAGCTAGCAGCAGTAAAAATAAAAAGGTCAGTCTGGGAGAGCTGCCAGCCGCTGGGACCAGCTGCACATGGGGAAGTTACAGTTATCTTAAGGTTCCATCTTTTATGCCAAGTATAGAAAGGCAGATTTGTAAATTGATTTTGGATTCATCTTCATAAGAGTAGATTTAAGACCTATTGTTACTGCAGGCAATGTGTCCGGTAGTAACCCGAGATGCAGGATACTTATGTACTAATAATGCTCTATTAGGATTGTTCATATGCGGATTATACCCTAAGGGCTCATTCACACGACTGCGATTTCGGCGCATATTATGCGCACGATGCACGACCACGTGACACGCAGTGAATGGAGTCAATGATCCATGCACATTACATATTAGCAAAAAAAACAGATATGCGTCTGAAAAAGATTGCAGCATGCTCTATTTCAGTCCTCCTTCACACGGCCATATGCATGTATACGTTCACCCGCACGTAACGTATATTCGCATGAATGAATTTTTAACAAGCTCAACTCCTGATCGTAATTGGTGTTTTTAAAGTCATTCAAACCAGGCGCTGCAGCGGGATTGTCAGGAAAAAGAAAAATAAAACACGCTGAAGCACTGGCAAGCAGCGATCGGAATAAATCCACGGAATGGCAATAAAATGCCTAATTAGGGCGAGCTGTCTTCTTTTCCTAGTATTGTAAACAGGGTAACTTCCCCTTCCCTTTTTTATACTGCCATAGAAGTTGGGAGCTTTCTGTGTGGCACGGCGAAAGATAGGTCTTGACTAGAGATGAGCGAGCACCAAAATGCTCGAGTGCTCGTTACTCGAGTCGAACTTTCGGTGATGCTTGAGAGTTCGTTTCGAGTAACGAACCAAATTGAAGTCAATGGGCGACTCGAGCATTTTTGTATATCGCCGATGCTCGCTAAGGTTTTTATTTGTGAAAACCTGGAAATTCAAGAAAGTGATGGGAACGACACAGAAACGGATAGGGCAGGCGAGGGGCTACATGTTGGGCTGCATCTCAAGTTCCCAGGTCCCACTATTAAGCCACAATAGTGGCAAGAGTGAGACCCCCTCCCGCACTGTCAGCGTAAAGATCGTTCTTCTCTGCCACAGCTGTAACAGCTGTGGCAGAGAAGAAAGATGTTAGCCCATTGAATTCAATGGAGCCGGCAATACAGCCGGCTCTATTGAAAGCAATGCGCTGCCGGCGATCGCGGGATGAATTGTCGGGAAGGGCTTAAATATATAAGCCCTTCCCTGCAATTCATCCAGAAATGTGTAAAAATAAAAAAATATATATATACTCACCTGGTCCCGGCAGACGGAGTTCAGCGCGGCCGGCGGCAGTCCTCCTGAACTGCTCTGAACAGCTGTGAGTAGTATTCAGCAGCCGGGGATTTAAAATCCCCGCCTGCTGAATGAGCTGCCTCTGATTGGTCACAGCCTGACCAATCAGAGGCAGATCTCACTCACACCCATTCATGAATTCATGAATGGGTGAGTGAGTGCTGCCTCTGATTGGCTCAGGGGCAGCTCTCAGCTGAATGTCATTTGTCTGGCTTTTGTTCCCGCTAGGATATAGAGCAAGGAATAAAAAAAAAACAAAACACAAGAGTCACACTGTGCATGAGGTACACAGCCATACGCAGTGCACTCACTGCCATACGCTCACACAGACTGCTGTGACCCACGCAACAATTGACGCACACGGTTGTGTGAATGAGTCCTAAGGCCAAGCTCACACGACCGTAAGTTTACTGCGTATTACACTGGCTCTGTATGCCCCGTGTGATACGCGGTAATTTGCAAGCAATCAATTACATTGCTTTACGCAGTTCTGAACACATTAGCGTGTTGGAATTGCATAATACGTGAGCACACAAAGAAATTCAGCATGTTCTGTTTTGATGCGTATATACCCGAGATAGAGCCCATTGTTCACAATTACATTGTGTATGGATGATGTGTATACCCGCCATCGCTTCACAACAGTATGGGAGGTATAATAAGAAAAAAAAGAACTGGTGTACAGCAGACGGCAGCGTGCATGAGTACACCGTCATGCACAGTACAATTTTGTCATTTTACGCATACGGTCTAAGTCAAACGTAAAGATGTGTCCTGTAAAGCCACGTTCCCAGAAACGTCCCGTGGCAGACATGGCTATATAATGCATGTGGATTTTGGTGCAGATCTTGTGATATTCCATTCAACATTCAACCCAAAATTTTAGATTTTCAAGCTCTGTTCATTAACCTGGCGTAGGGCGAGTCCTGGCGTTGTTCTACTCTGCTTTAGTAAGTGGACACATGAGTGGTGATCCGTACAATTGTGGATCCTGCCTACCCAGTTACTGTGGTGAGTTCCCACAGACACCTCCTCTGCCCCAGTGATGGCTCCTGCTCGATCAGGCCAGGTACTTCTTCCTTGTCTTTAAGACATCATTGAGTTTCCAAAGGCAACCAGTGCCTGAAGATGGCATCAAGGCCTGGCAGCCTACATTAAAAGGGACCCCAGCTTCTACACCTTGCCTGAAGTTTAAGGTAAATCCTTGTCTGGCTTTTGTTCCTGCTTTTTGTATTCTGACTCTGATGCAGACTTGTGCTTTGTTGTCCTCGTCTCATTCTTTTACGTTGTTGCCTTGTTCCTGTGGGTTGCCTTCTGGTTTGACAGCTATCCCTTAGAAAGGAACCAAGGCCCTAATGTGACAGTGCAGTTTTCAACAAATGATAATGAAAGAGAAAGAATACACCATTGCGCTATTGACATCTGAACAAAACATCACCAGCTACTTGGTGTTTAATAAGAGATAACTATTTTAAGTTATGCTTCATGGACCCCATGATGTCAAACCCCCTGGGTGATGCTCCAGGCTCCATTACTAGTTTTTCATATACCGAAGATGAGGTCAGTAACATATTTGCGGGGCTAAGATGCGACACTGCGGTCCTGAGCACCCCCTCTACTGAGAATCTATATCGAAGGTGGGAGAATGACAAGAAGAAAGAAATTTCATTGATGTTGCATCTTTCCACACTTAGTGAATATTACAGAGTCAAACGGATACCGCGAGGATTGCGTCCACATGTGCGCCCTACCCTGTTACCCAATAATGAAGCTTTCTGCAATAAGTTTGTGGCCATCATCAACAAATTTTCATTTGACATAATTCTCCTTAATTTAGAGTATCTACAAGTTGAAATAGAGACCTACAGGAAAAAGATTGCAGAAACTGAAAGGATGCTCCTGGAGAAAATCTCTGCGCAAGACTGCGATGTCTTTTTTCGCAGTAAAGCACCAATTTTGATGAAATATAAAGAAGAACTTGAGAACAATAAGCGGTCGAAATGGTTCAGAGATTTTGACGACTATGCCCAGAAAAGGGTGTTTAATTGGCAGAGCGCCAAACAGGGAGACATGTCTAAATCAGGAGCTAGTAATAGACGTATTAAACCTAAAAAGAGATATCCTAACCAGAAGAATAAGGCGGGTTTTTCCACTGCCGGGTCAGACTCGACTGATGATGCCTCTAGGGGCAATACCTCTGTTGAACCCCCTATTCCTGCATCTTCTTCTTTTTTAGGGGTCCATACGCGTACCAGACACAAGAGGAAAGAGGCCCCCGCATCTTCCGGCGGAGAGGCGGACAAAGACACTCCAGGGCACGGAAGAAATGCTACAGGCCTGAATACTCTACCACCGAACTGGCAGTTACCACCAACGCAGAAGAGACCCTAAATAAGGACATCGTGGTAAATATATCATCCAGACAACTGACTGATACTGAAATTAAGGTATTGGCAAAGGGTTTATCCTTTTGCCCGTCTAATCATATAGACTGGTTTAGTCTAGAACTAGATCTACGGAGGTTTTTTAGAAATCTTAACCTTAAACAGTACTTTGGTTCACAAGAACATATGTCTAATGAGGCGGCAGCCACTCCCTTGGGGGGTTTTTCCCTCAGGGAAGTGGGTCTACGCAATAAAAGTCGGTTTGTACCACCTATAACTAACTATGCCATTGAGACTTTTTCCTCTCTTGTATTGAAAGACATCTCCAAATTGAGAATGATATCCCAAAAAAAACAGGCCAATTCCAAATTGAATTTAACTAAAGCAGAATATCGGGCTTTGAACGACCTGGTCTGTCATTATAAAACCTGCCGATAAGGGCGGAGCAGTGGTTGTGATGAATTCAACCAACTACTGCTCCGAGATTGAGAGACAATTGACTGACCAACAAATCTATGAACCTTTGAGGGGAGACCCTACCCCAAAATTTCAGGTCCAATTAAGGATCTTACTACATGATGCACTTTTGGAAGGTACAATAGATAATGCACTGTACAAATTTTTGGATGTAGAACACCCTATCGTCCCGGCGTTTTACACGCTTCCTAAAATCCACAAGGATTTAAACCATCCGCCCGGAAGACCTATAGTGGCTAGTTGTGACTCACTTTTTTCTCATAGTGCGCAATTTCTTGATAAGATACTCAGGTGTTTCGCCGAAAATGCTCCATCATACTTAAAAGATACAAGCGATTTTCTGAGGAAACTCAGTAACAAGATGGTAAATGATTCCACGATATTGGCCACATTTGACGTGGTCAGCCTATATACGTCCATCTCCCATACGCGAGGTCTGGCGGCAGTCGAACATTTTCTGGACTCCTCCTCTTACCCTGTCAACCATCGGCGGTTTGCCCTGTCGCTGCTGGGTTGCATCCTGGAGAATAATTATTTTTTGTTCTCCGGGTGTACTACCGGCAGCGGCAGGGCACCGCCATGGGCTCAAAAGTAGCGCCCACGTACGCAAATATATACATGCGTGCGTGTGAGGAACAATATATTTATTGTTCCGAACACTGGAGCCATATTATATCCTGGTACCGCTTCATAGACCACGTTTTTGTCCTGTGGGGCGGTACAGAGGATGGATTGACTGCGTTTAACCATTTTTTGAATAACATCTTTCCTGAATTGCACTTTACTATGTCCTATTCTCATATGGACATCCATTTTCTGGATGTCAGAGTAATCCATGAGGGTACTGTATTGAGGACTGATTTATACGTCAAAGAGACTGACAGGAATTCGTTATTGTACTATAATAGCAATCATCCTCGCTCTATGGTGAATTCCCTACCATGGTCACAATTACTGAGAGTACGGCGGATTACTGACGAAAGGACAATGGATTTACGGATTGACGACATGTGTAATAAATTCACACAAAGAGGGTATCCCCCCTCTTTATTACAGTCAACAAAGGAAAGGATCAGACAAGTGAACAAGGGTGAACTATTGAATGATAGGATTCGTAAACCAAGTACATCTAGAATTCCCTTCATTTCCACTTATGGCCCTCTAAGTGGAAAAATTAAAAACATCATAATGAAACATTGGCCTATCGTTGGTAATTGCTGCAGTAATATTCCAGAATTCTCGCAGCCACCGATGTTGGCGTACAAGAGAGGAAAAAATCTTAGAGATAGACTTGTGAGACCCCTTATCCTTCCACATGGAGGTTTGACTCAGCGAACTTTTGGGCAAGTCAGGAGGGGCAATTTTCCATGCCTCTCCTGCTCCTGTTGTAACAATATGCACAAAGGAGATTCTTTCAGACATCCCACCACTGGTAAGAAGTACATGTTGAGAGACAGATATTCGTGTTTAACATCTTTTGCCATTTACTTGATTACTTGCCCTTGTGGCCTTGCATATGTGGGGGAAACAACCATGGAGGTACGCAGTCGCATCACCAGCCATAAAAGCACCATACGAACAAGAAAGACAGATCTACCAATTCCAAAACATTTTATTGAATATCATCACACAATCAGTCAACTTAGGTTTAGGGTCATTGACTCTGTTGCCCCACTACCCCGAGGAGGTGACCGGGAGGGTATCCTCAAACGCAAAGAGATCCGTTGGATACACGAACTTGATACCCTTTCCCCCAAGGGTCTCAATATTGAGTACCCTATTATGTCTTGTCTATAAATTGGTTTGTTGATAACTACCTGGTCGACTGTTGAGTGTGTTTTTTTTCTGCAAATTATGTGTACATGATCTGATCTACGGTATTTGATTTTAATTATCTTTTTATTTTTATGTTACAGATATCTGTTTGATGCATGTGCTCCGGACTCCTATTTGCTCGTTTATTTGCTGTTTGGCTTGCAGTATATATTGTCTCCCTTTCAAATATATTTTTGCTTTTTGCGCATCAATGTGTGCCAAATGTGCATAATAAATAAATACTATTTTATATGCATTATATGAGGTATCACTGCATGTTATTACTACCAAGGAAGCCATACTCTAAGTGTTGGACCCATGAGGTTTTTGCATGAGATATACATTTTGATTAAAGATTTATTGCTGTGAGATATGATAGATGGTTGATTATTTACATATTAGGGTTTTTACCCAAGATGATTCCCATTATGATATTTTTCTTGATATTTTTCTTAATATTACTTATCTTCCTCTCCATATCTCACTCCTCGGCTAAAAGGTTGTTGTTAAAACTACATATAAATATATGGAGCCGATTTATATTATTACTATTCTTTAATGTATATATTGCTTAGCGGTATATTTATACCTATTCTGTGGGTAGGTGTTAGCTCTCCTTGCATGACTACTTACAAACAGCGCTCTATATACATAAAGTGCTGTTTGCTATTGTATATAGGTGTCTCCGCGGAGCGGAGATACCTTCATGATCGTTCATAATAGTGGAACCTCTAGCGCATGCGCATTGTACTTTTGAAGTCCCCGGCACCAAACGGAGCCTGATGGTTATATCAGCGGCAACATAGGACTCCAGGCGCATGCGCGAACAGTCTTTCAAGATTCCTCCCGCTCTCCTTAATCTCGCGATAGCGGACACATTATGCACAGGCGCATTTGCACGGAAGACAACCCGGAAACATCAGGAGCTATGGAGGACGTGAGCACATGCGGATTAGGTACTGTTCAGCTGTTTCTTGTGGTTTTAATCGTTGTTCTACTATATATAGTCTGTAACTAGGGGTGTATGTATACTTGACAAAGATCACTGTGTTGATCGAAACGTCGTATGTTTATGGAGTAATCAAGGAAGAAGTTTTTACTGCATCACTGTCTGCTGCCACAGTACTTACTCTCTTGCTTAAGTTATGCTTCAATGAGAGTCTGTAGGGGAAGTGTATATGTAGAAAGAACAAGCAAATGTATAGAGTTTAGGGTCCAGAAGTAGTCTTGAGGCCCATTTACACGCAAAGACAATCTTTCAAATGACTGAAACATTGACAGTTTTAGCTATCATTTTGCATAAAGTGTTAATGGACACTAATGTCCATTAACCCTTTCCAATCCAATGTTGGGCCTGCCCCGACATCATCATTTTCCTCCACAGCTCCGATGTCGGGACAGGCCCGACACTGCAGTGTAGGGGTGCATCTGCACCTGATCGTCAGACACATCGGGTGCAGATGCACTCCTGCACTAGTCCTCATCGAGGACCCCCGAGGAGAAGGCAGAAAGGGTTTTTACATGGGATGACTGTCGGGTGCGGAAGTGCCCAGCAGCCGTCCCAGAGATAATCTGTCCTGTTCTTTTACACAGGAGCGAACATTGCTCAATTAATGGAGGCGGAGTGGGTCGGTGATGGCTATGGTCGCCCACATCCATTTACGGTAAACAGATATTCGTTACACAGACAGTTTATCGTTTTATTTTTATGCCGGCATGATCCAAATGATTAATTAATTATCATTTACTGAATGATTGTTGTTGAGATTCCCATGATTCAGCAAGAATGATATCATTCAGTGTAAAAGGGCCCTATGTCAGTAAAGCGGAAAAGCCTTGCAGCATACCAGGGATGAATCATTGTGGGTGATAAACTATCTAGAATGGAGGGATAGAATAGAAATTATGTCATAGATGACTGTTCGGGTACTAGCGGGAAACAACTTCTACGTATTAACCAGACATCTTTTGTAAATTGCATAGGTCTTAAAGGGGTTGTCCCGCGAAAGCAAGTGGGGTTGTACACTTCTGTATGGCCATATTATTGCACTTTGTAATGTACATCGTGCATTAATTATGAGCCATACAGAAGTTATTCACTTACCTGTTCCGTTGCTAGCGTCCCCGTCTCCATGGTGCCGTCTAATTTCAGCGTCTAATCGCCCGATTAGACGCGCTTGCGCAGTCCGGTCTTCTCCCTGGTGAATGGGGCCGCTCGTGCTGGAGAGCTGGTCCTCGTAGCTCCGCCCCGTCACGTGTGCCGATTCTAGCCAATCAGGAGGCTGGAATCGGCAATGGACCGCACAGAGCCCACGGTGCACCATGGGAGAAGACCCGCGGTGCATCGTGGGCGAAGATCCCGGCGGCCATCTTGCTAAGGTAAGGAAGAAGTCGCCGCAGCGCGGGGATTCGGGTAAGTACTAAACGGTTTGTTTTTTTTTAACACATGCATTGGGTTTGTCTCGCGCCTAACGGGGGGCCTATTGAAAAAAAAACACCCGTTTCGGCGCGGGACAACCCCTTTAACAAAGCAGAAGGAAGGAGAGCAAGACCATGAAATGGAGTTTAAACAGGACAAAAACGTAGAGCAAGGATGAGGTTTCATCGCCACACAATTAAAGAAAGACAGAATTACCTATGGTGGAACATATGAAAATTACTATATTAAACTGCAATTTCAAATTCCAACGTCACAGAAGAATTTGGGAGTACAAGTTCATAACAATCTTTGACACTGTCAAGACTGGAATGAACCTTGGAGGGGTGCTTCTTGCATCAGTGGAGAATGTGAGAAATCTGGAGCAGAGATAACACACTGGCCTGGTGACCCCCCTAACACAAATTCAGAGACCATAAAACGTTCACATCCCTTATCAGTGGATAATATATATATTATACACACCTCTTTGGATCTTTTCCATTTAAGCCTGAGGAAGAACCCTGAGTAGGTTTGAAAGCTCGCGATCACATCATATATTTTTGTTAGCCATTAGAGGGTATCATATCTACAAGATTACTTGGTTTCTCTTACTGAGAACAATGACACTTTGCTCTGTTAGCTAACACCATACCAAACTTTTTTTCTTCATTCTTAGGGCGCTTTCACACAGCAGTTTATTGCGAGCCCAAACCAGGACTGGGTCCAAAATATGGAAGACATGCAAATCTTTCCATTATACTTTCTCTCCACCCCTGGTTTTGGCTCACAAAAAACTGAACACAAAAACTGTCATGTGAAAGTGCCCTTAGGATTGTTGGAGTAATTGAACCCTAACTGCCAGAAGATGATGGTAACTCTCCAATCAGGAGTTTAAAAATTAATTGTGTCAGTACTTATAAGTCATACTCTTCTTCTATTTGCTTCAGAACTTAGTGCTTGACTGATTTTTAGCTCAGGTCCATTAGGAGAGAGCTGAGATCATGTAATTGGTATACATATACTGAGGCAAATGACTCTTAGGGTGCATTCCCACGAACGTATATCGGCTCAGTTTTCACGCCGAGCCGATATACGTTGTCCTTATGTGCAGGGGGGGGAGGATGGAAGAGCCAGGAGCAGGAACTGAGCTCCCGCCCCCTCTCTGCCTCCTCTCCACCCCCCTCTGCACTATTACGTAATATGCAAGCACAAAAAAACCGCAGCATATTCTATTTTGCCGCACATTACGCGTATGATATCCCATTGTTCTCTATGGGCACAAAATCAACACCGCCCATACGCAATTACACTGCGTATGGGTGGCGTATATATGTGCCATTGTGAAGTGACAGCGTGAGAAATGTAAACAAAAAAACACGGTGTACTATGCATGACAGTGTGTGTGAGATATGCTATCATGCACACTACAATAGTGCTGTCATACGCGGCGATAGGCTGGATCACTGCTGGCTCCACAATAAAACACTGCATTATTCACGTTTGCTTGCTTCCTGCTCTCCGTGTTTAGATGCTAGTTTCAGCAGGCCACAAGCAAATTTGTGCACCATTAGTGTTACATCCGATGGGCGCACCTCGCTGCAAGACGGACGCCGGAACAGGATCCATACTGCGTTTAGCGCAATTTTATTGGGACGATGATTATGTTACGTTCATTCTAGACTGCCAACATGAACAGGATGAACGGAGAGGATGTGGATGGGAGGGGCAGCCAGAACGGATGGCGGAAACTAGCTAATACAGGTGGGTAGATGCAGGACGGGAAATGCATTCCAAACTGGACACGCTGGCAGAAACACCAACAGGACAGTGAACTACATACTGGGAACTGGACTTACGGACAGACATAACATAGAGACTGACAAGCGACTAAAACACTCACCTTGCATACCTGCACACATAACAGATGGAATTGCTATGAAAGTATGAGGAATTAGTTTGTGAATTGGCCAAGTCACTTAAGCCCGCAAGCCACTACAAGGCTCCTCGTTGTCTTGCGGGTCCCTACTCTAACAAGACAACATCCACCAGAACCCTGCCTGCAAGCAGGGCGATCGTCCCGATAAGGGTGGCCACGTGCTGGAACCTAAGGGCCTCACAAGCCTAGAGATGATACATGATCCAGCAGGACAGGACACAGTTCACACACCAACACACTAGGGAAAGCATGCAACACAAAACACAAACAGAACAGGACTGTCCACACCTGATGTCTGGCCACATGCACAAAACACTGTTCACACACGCCTTACACATACACAGGCATGCAGGACAACAGAACCCTAGAATAAGGAGTTACCAGTTTCCTCTGAGAGGGACTGAGATATGCATATACAGCAGACCAGTGGGGATTGGCTGGCAGGAGGAGCTCCACACCCAGCCAGCTCAATTAACCCCCACCTGTGAAGGTTATGCTCCTGGAATCATGTAGAACAACAGATCCCAGCAGCAAAAACCTGACAGCACCCCCACCCCTCCTTTAAAAAAGGGGCTTCTGGACCCTTAAGGCATAAAAAAAAATTACCTCTTAGCAGGACCACTGTGTCTTATACCAAAAATCCACCAAACAGTAGCCTGCATCGAGAATTCACAATTTCAGAAAGGGAAAAAAATTGCAATCCTCCCTACTGACATAGCATGCAAAGGACTTATCCGTACAGGCCTAGTGCAGACGCCAGCCAGTCAGCAGGAGAAGGGATAAAACACAGGTACATACCACACAGGGGCACCGGCTGTTCATTACAGTTGACACCCACTAGCAATAGCTGCAATCAGCCGCTCGGCTGATTGGCACTATTAACCCTTTAAATGCCGCTGTCAATTCTGACAGAGACATTAAATCCCCGGGCCATGCGGCCCAGCCGTGATGAGATCGCAGGGAGCCGTGCATGGCAGCCGGGGTCCTTCTGAAGGGCGCCAGGGCTGTCTTAGTGGACTGCCCATCAAGCCGTCCCCGTGGGGTCACCTGATAGACTGCCTGCCCGATCGCAGTATGATGTAATACTATAGCATTACATCATACTGCAGGAGCAATCAAAGCATCACTAGTGGTGGTACCCCAGGAGGACTAGAAAAGAAAGCAAAAATAAGATCAATAAAGTTTTACTAATTGTAAAAAAAAAAGTAATAAAAGTTGAAATCACCCCCACCTTTTGCTATATCTATAATAAAAGATTCTAAATCATAAACCGAAAATGCATATTTGGTATCACTGCGTCCGTAAAATTCTGATCTATAAAAGTAATGCATTATTTACCATGCATGGTGAACATCATCTAAAAATAAAAAATAAAGACGCTTTGGGTCACCTTCTCTCCCTGAAAAAAAATGCAAGAAAAAGTGATCAAAATGTTGTATATATTCCAAAATGGTACCAACGCAAACTACAGGACGTCTCGCAAAAAAGAAACTCTCTTACAACTATGTCGGTGGAAAAATAAAAAAGTTATTGCGTGCAGAGAATGGCGGCAGAAAATAATATTAAAAAATTAAATGTTTTTGAAAAAAAACTAAACGTAGTACAGCAAAACAAAAAAAAAACTATACAAGTGTGGTATCATAGTAATCGTACTGACCCATAGAATAAAGTGATCATGTGATTTTTGTTTCAGTTTGTGCGCCGTAGAAACAAGACACACTGAAAGATGGTGGGATGTCGTTCTTTGTTTGTTTTTTTTTCATTTTACTCCAATTAGAATTTTTTCTACGTTTTTCAGTACATTATATGGTACATTAAATAGCACCATTGAAAAATACAACTCGTCCCGCAAAAAATAAGCCTTCATACAGCTAAGTCGATGGATAGATAAAGGAGTTACGATTTTTTTAAAGGGGGGGTGGGGCGGCGAAAATGGAAAAAAAAAAAAAGGGCCACGTCCTTAAGGGGTTAAAATAGCTGGAAATCACCCGTTCACGCGACCTTCAGTGCAATATAGCTGCGATCCTTTCACACACCTATGTTGTGCTAAAACAGTGCTCGTGTGAACGAGGCCTAATATATAGGGTCAGAGTGAAATAAATATAAATACCATATACAATTTAGCAATAGATAAAATTCAGCATATTAAATTACATTAATCAAAGCAGAAACTGGAAAAATGGCATCTAGGGAATTCTTCAGAACAAATTGCAAACTGCACATCCACACCCACGCCAATCCCATGTTATGGCAACAAAAAGTACACAGTGAGAAAACTCCCCAGAATAACTGCCAATGGGAGCATGCAGTATTAATGCCCATGAATCAGTGCTAAATAAGCAAATAGACTTTTATCTCACATTGCAGTTGCCCTGAGCATATGTCTGAGCTGTCATTGTTCCTCGTACCTCTACTATGGGTGACCGACTGACATATGAGTCTGCTCCCCCGACCATCTCTATAACAGTCGTTTCATCAATTAGGACACCACTGTAAACGAAGGTGATGGTGGATGGGTGTAAAAGGCAGTACACATAAGGGCCGTGAGACCAAATGCCCTTCAGTCAAGAGCCTTCCGACAGACATAGAGGTCTGTAACGATGGTGCCCCCTGTCTTTGGATGGTGGGCAACGAAACCGTTGGAGCTGCTTGTCAGATGATCGGACGGTGATCTCCACTAGTGGTCTGTCGAGGGCATTCCAAGCCTGATTGCCTTGTGTACCCTCATGCATCCACTGGTCCCAACTCCACCTAATAGTCTGGTCAGGACATCTCAGGTGGTAACAATTCGTTGATACGACCATCCAACTTCTCGCATTCCAATAATGCGCCGCTTTCAAACACTATTAACTGGATGAAATCTCTTTGATCGCATTGTTGCGGCGTCTAGTGGTCAACAAGCTCTACACAAGCAGGTAAAGGGGTCACTACACACAAGGAGCCTCTGAGAGACTTTTTATAAGTCAAGGTGGAACCACTTTTAGGGTTTCAGGTGACAAGACCGTTCATCTAATCACACCACAACTCAAAGCATTTGCATGTCTGCCTGAGATGTCGAGTATGCCGAGTTTTGCAGAAAAACGACTACTTCTAGGTGCCTGATTTTTTTCTTTTAGGGTGGATTCAGACGACCGTATATCAGCTCGGTTTTCACGCCGAGCCGATATACGGTGTCCTTGTCTGCAGGGAGAGGAGGATGGAAGAAGCAGGAGCAGGAACTGAGCTCTGGCCCCTTCCCTGCCCCTATTTGCAATGGGAGGGGTGGGGCGAAGCTCAGCGCCAGGACTTTGTTCCGCCCCGTCTCGCCCCCTCCTATTGCAAATAGTGGCAAGGGGCGGAGAGGGGGCGGGAGCTCAGTTCCTGCTCCTGGCTCTTCCACCCCCCCTCCCCCTGCAGACAAGGACACCGTATATCGGCTCGGCGTGAAAACTGAGCCGATATACGGTCGTCTGAATCTACGCTTATCATGAGTGTATGTATTTTCCTTTTAAATATAAAATTATTTCATGAATAGAAAAAAATAACAAAATTATTTCATTGCTATTTCACAGAATTCCAAAATTCAACCGCATACAATAAAGTATACAACTTCTCTTTGTAGCTAAGTGCCTTTCTTTCCATAATGAACAAATATATACATTATAGGAAAAATGGCAGCAGTTATAGGATATGAATTATCATCAGGCTTTATTCACACAGGCGTTTTATTGCGGTCATTTTGTCATGATACATCACCTGCTGAAAATCGCGACCATCTGATGCATTGGATGCCAATGCGCGTGTTCAGATGAGCGATTTTTGGGGGGCGTAAAACAGGCTGTCCGTAAAAGACAGCGCACACGGTGGTATTTCGGCTGGCCGATTTTATGCTATCCGGAAAAGATAGGTCTGGACCTATTTTTTAGCCGGAATACGTCGGCCAATCCCATAGACTCCTATGGGGGCTGCCGGAAAAGGGAAGTCGGAATGAGTTTAGCGGCGGCTTGGCAGTTGCGCCAGTTTTCACATTTTTTATGCCATGCTTGCTACTTTGCAAAACGTGGACAAGGCCTAGTATGAAATGGATTGGCATCCCAAGGTCTGACGTAGATTATGTTGCGAATGTATGCCAGCTTGTAGCTGGAGTAGATCTGATTTCTGGCGTACAGACTGACAAAAGATGGGCCACATTTATTAAGAAACGTGCACCTCTTAAATGGGTCGTCTGAGTAGGTTTTTTTTGGGGGGGGAGAAAACCCTGTTCCCCATACTGTAAAATAACTAACCGGCATACGCATTATATTTACCTCTCCCCGTTGTGTCCTGCGCTTCTGCTCCGGTGTTTGTTTACAGGCTGCAGTCCCACCTGTTTACGGAACGTCACAGACACTGCGGCCAACGATAGAGCTCAGCAATCTCTGTCACCGCTATGTGTGACACAAACCCAACTCTTCCCCTCACCCCAAGAACAGCACGGTGGTGGCAAGATCATGCTGTGTGGAGGCTTTTCATTGGCAGTGATTGGAAAACTGATCAGAACTGAAGTAAAGATGGATGGCAGTAAATACTTGAGGAAAACCTATTTTCGTCTGCCAGACATGTGAGACAATGACCCTAAACCTAATGGTGAAATTACCCTGGAAGGGACTAAAGGGACAATGGAAACATCTTGGAATATTCTTACCCACAAGTCAAACACACCTCATTTCATGTGGCCCACCAGCCGTGCAGAAAACTGACATCCCACTCACCTAGTCTGTAGCTGCGGAGTCTGTGACCACTTACCTCTTCACCCTAGGTGTCTGCATTTGCCGTCCTGTACGCAGCGCAGACACCAAGGGGAGAGGTCAGTGATCACAAACCTGGTAGCGGCTGCCACCACTGTCACACCGGGGCTGGGGGAGTGGAATAAGGGTCACTTATTACTACTGGGAAAAACATAGGGGCCACTATTACTACTGGATCAACCATGGGGGGCACTACTACTACTGGGGTCACTAATATAGGGGATGTCTACTACTGGGGCCACTACAGAGGTCACTATTACTACTCTGTCCACTATGGGGGACACCTACTACTAGAGCCACTATGGGGGACACTATTTTCACTGGGCTCCCTTCTACTTGAGCCACTGTGGGGGTCACTATTACTATTCAGCCTTACTATTACAATTGGCCCTTTGAAGGCACCCATAAGACTGATGTGGCCCTCAGTGAAAATGAGTTGACACCCCTGATCTAATCAATGCCCAGAGCTCTATCCAACTGAAAATCTGTGGCATGCCCTGAAGAGTGTTGTATACCATCACAACCCATCTAACTTGAAGTCGTTTTACCCATAGGAATCCCAGTTGTAGGTATGCTGTGCTAAGGTGGGGTTCACACGGGGTGGCTTTGCCACGGTTTTTCCGTGCGGACGCACCGCATGGGAATTCTGTGACATTTACATTAGCAACAAAGTGGATGAGATTTTGAAAATGTCATCTACAAGCTGTGAAAATAACCGACACAAGACCTGTGTGGAAATTGACATGGAGTGCGGGATTCAATTCCGCAACATGTCAAATTAATTGCGGTTACTGCTGCAGAATTCACCTTTCCTCAATGCGGAGGTGACTTCTGCACAGGAATTTGTGATACAACCTGCACTAAGCGGTGTGAGTTTGGGGCAGGCTTTCCATGGCTGATCTGTAAATCAGCTTGGCCTAACAGAGACGTACCCCAAAAGATTTGCATCTGTAATTACAGCAAAATGTGGCTCCAAAGGGCATTGTCTGTAAGGGGGTGAATACTTATGCACAGTGAACTTATTGTTTGTGTCAGTAATAATTATTTGACAGCTTGCATTTTCACTCACTCTTGCATTGTGAGATTTTTGCGCCAGTCTGAAGCCGGCCCTAAAGTGTGTAAGGACTCATGCCCACGCGTGTATGCAAGCTGCACCCGACATCCTGGGACACAGCTCACATGGCACACGTCCATGTGCTGTAATGGGTCCGTGTGGAGTCTGTGAAATCCGTGGATGGCACGCAGACCAGGGGCGTAACTATAGAGGGTGCAGGGGATGCGGTTGCACCCGGGCCCAGGAGCCTTAGGGGGCCCATAAGGCCACTCTTCTCCATATAGGAAGCCCAGTACTATGAATGAAGCATTATAGTTGGGGGCCCTGTTACAGGTTTTGCATTGGGGCCCAGGAGCTTCAAGTTATACCTCTGATGTAGACCGAATGTACATTTGTGTGTGTATAAGCCCTGGATGGAGGGGCAGACCCCCAAAATCCAATTATGTTCCATCCTGTAGCACAGGGCGACCTCCTGTTTTTCTTGTGTTGCCTACGTTGTATGTACTGAATTGGAAAGCATGACCCATCCACGCGCTCCGAGGTGGGTCAGGAGACCCCCAGGCGGGCCAGGTCTCCCTTCCAAATTCCGTACATAATGGAGGCAACATAAGACAGTGTGGTCAGCACTGGAAACACCAGGGGGGCCAATACTTAAAGGAGATGTCCCGCGCCGAAACGGGTTTTTTTTTTTTTAAACCCCCCCCCCCCCCCCCCGTTCGGCGCGAGACAACCCCGATGCAGGGGTTAAAAAAACCACCCGCACAGCGCTTACCTGAATCCCGGCGGTCCGGTGACTTCAATACTTACCGCTGAAGATGGCCGCCGGGATCTTCTACCTTCGTGGACCGCAGCTCTTCTGTGCGGTCCACTGCCGATTCCAGCCTCCTGATTGGCTGGAATCGGCACGTGACGGGGCGGAGCTACACGGAGCCGCTCTCTGGCACGAGCGGCTCCATAGAAGAAAGCTGAAGACCCGGACTGCGCAAGCGCGGCTAATTTGGCCATCGGAGGCCAAAAATTAGTCGGCTCCATGGAGACGAGGACGCTAGCAACGGAGCAGGTAAGTATAAAACTTTTTATAACTTCTGTATGGCTCATAATTAATGCACAATGTACATTACAAAGTGCATTATTATGGCCATGCAGAAGTGTATAGACCCACTTGCTGCCTCGGGACATCTCCTTTAATGGCCAAATGTATCAGTTCACTTGCTGCACCAGAACTGTGCATGCACTGCCCAATCTCTCGTGCCACCAAAGCCCGTTTAGTGGTCAGCGGCTCCACTTTATAATCTGTGCCAAGGGGTTCATGGCATCATGTGTGCAGCACAAGAAATGTCAGCGATGGTGGATTACGTCATCTAATCTCCTTCATAAGGTTATGTGAAGACTTTGTTGTGCCACCATGACGTCACGTTTTCTCGTGAAGCGGCCGGTAACATGAGCACATTGGGGCCACTACATGCCCTACACAGCGCCCCGCCCCCAGTCACATGACCAGCCGGGTGTGCGCGGCTGTATACAGAGCCATGCCGCTGTGGGCCCGCCCCGGCAGTGAGTTAGTAGTGGGCGGTCCCTTTCAGCGCTCCTCCCCCGAGCCCCGGTGTGTATCTGGCTGCGTGTGCTCGGCAGCTGCTCTCAGCGTTACGATGTCTGTGTGCTCCGAGCCCGGCTTCTCCAGCGAGGAGGTGCTCAACCTCCGCTTCCCTCTGCACCGAGCCTGCAGGGACGGAGACCTCGGCTGCCTTCAGTCTCTGCTGCAGGGCCCGCCCGGGAATACGGCGCAGCAGCTCGGCAAGGAAGACTCGTGCTACGGCTGGACTCCCATACATTGGGCTGCTCACTTCGGGAAGGTGACGTTGTGTATTGTAGCATAGAGCGGGAATCTCCCCGGGATGATGGGGAGTGGGAGGGGACGGCGCCATTTGCTTCAGCGCCTTCCCGTTCTGTAGGAGGCGGAATAACCAGTAAAGAAAGCAGAGACAAAGAAAAGGGGCGGGGCGTGGGCGGGGTTATGCTAATATGGGGTGGCTGCCGCTGGAGGAGGGGCGTCTGCTGCTGAGAACAAAGGCGGGAAGTGAGCAGTGTGTACGCGGCGCGTTGTGTGGACAGCTGTGAGGCGGCGGGAAGCGGTGCCTGTACTAGGCAGGGGCTGCTGTTATGTGACAGACCTTATGGCAGTTCCTGGCCACTACTGTGTGGGCGCACTGTCCAGTGTAACACGAGGAGCTGAGTGACTACATGTTACTACACGGTCCTGGGCGCTTGGCACTTATTAAAGGGGATTCTCATAGATTCTGCCCACTGCCATGGCGACCAGCCGGAGTCTACGGGGAGACGTCAGCGCCGTTTATGTAGCTCTCATGGTAATAAATGGGAGCTGCAGAAACCTAAAGAGAAAAACTAACTTTGAGATAAATACTTAAACACACATTCTGGGCACAGGGGGCATGTGGCGGGCGCACTGGCACAAAGCGGACCCATGAAAGGGGAGACAACTGCTTCTGCTGTTAGTGTTCGCATTGTTCGCTGACATCCTGTGTTTAGCATATCTAGTCCCCAGCTGTGACTGCGCCAACCACGTGCCCCCCGCGCCCTGAATGTGAGGGTCTTTAAGGACTTGTTCCGTTTTTCTCCTTACGCCTGCTCTGTGAAGGGCTGCTCTCATACTTACACTAAAGGCCCATTTAGACACAACGATTCTCACTCAAAATTCCATCAAACCCGTCTAGTCTTTAAGAATTGAGCGATGAGCTCTTATCAGCGGTGCAGGCTGTTATCACAGATAGCAGCGCTGATAATGTTCTTTCAGCTTGTCTTGCTGGTAGTTCATGGCGGGACGCGAGCTGTAATCGCAGAGAACAATGCAGCCGTTTGCTTACGCAGAACGGCTGTATTTGCTGAGCTTCCATTTAAGCAAGAACGCGTCATGCTCACATCCAGAAACTTACAAGCACAGTATTAGTCGGAGTTTGTCAGACTGATATCACCTGTGTAAATGCACCCTGAGGACGCCTGCGCCCCATGCCCTGGCATTCACCTTATACTTGCCCGTTTGGCGTCTTCTCTCTCTGCATTGTGATGTGCCGGCTGTCGAACAGCCGCACAGACCCGAGCTGGCGCGTCACCAGTGATGTTTCTGTTCGAGGCTCGCACAGAAATGGGACATGCTGTGATTTGTTTTCTGCGTGAGTTTTCACGCGGTCAAATGACGGCTGTCTGCATAGGATTGCATTATGTAATGGCATCCTATGGCAGTGGGTATGGGCGGAAATTCTGTGGGAAATCCTGCTGCGGAATTTCCGCCTGTGTGCATTTGGCCTAAGGCCTCCTTCCCACGAACGGATTTACGCCGCGTAAATTCGCGGCAAAAATCTGCTGCGTTGCCCCCTGCTATTAGGTTCTATTGAACCTAATAGCACAATGCTCACGATGCGTAATTCCACCGCGGAATTTCACACTGTGAAATCTCCCGTCCTCACCCGCAGCATGCTCTATTTGCCGCGAGTGTACGCTCTGACGGCTTCCATTGCAGTCAATGGAAGCCGTCCGTTCACGCTATCTCCCGCTGTAACACAGCGGAAGATAGTGTGAAAACCCTTTCCCGCCTACCGCCGCCGTGTCATATGACGCGGCCGGCGCATCACGTGACACGGCCGGCCACGTCGTGACGCGGTGGGCGTGTCACATGACACGACGGCGGTGGGCGGGGAAGCGTCTTCACGCTATCTTCCGCTGGTAAGTATGGGGTCTCTAGGGGGGCGCCGTGACGGGCTTCACTGCGGAATATTCCGCAGCGGAGCCCGTCACGCTCGTGTGAAGCCGGCCTTATATTGAGAGGAAAAAGCCTTCTAATGAAGGTGCAGAACAGCCGCAGCAAGCGCCCTTGGTGTGTTATACCTCAGGAATCCTTGGAGGCTGCACTGCTATATGCCCCTCTACACGTCAGGCCCCGTGTACTGGCTCCAGCTCTGCAGCAGACTACACTTGTGTACAGTACACAGCCAGGATACACCAGACGTTTTGGACCACATCCAGCATATGTGTCGGGAGCTTCCCTGGTGTATACATACGTGTTCACAAAATGACGTGTGCACACAGCCCAAGCTGTAATTATCTGGGCAGACTCCCCCTTAAAGGGAACCTGTCACATCCCCACAGCACCTCAAACTGAGTTATGGTGCTGTTAGAGAATGTGACAGGGAGGGGGGGATGTATTTAATTCTCACCTGCTCCTGCGATCCAGCGCCGTCACTCGGTAAAGTTTGCGCCACACGAAATTCTTTTCAGAGTCCTGTGCACACACTCCTCTATAGTGTCAGATTTTTGTGTGGTGCGTGGTCTTTACCAGGTCACAGCGCAGGAGCAGCTGAGATTAAGAAATACATCCCCCAGCTCCCTGTTACATCCCCTAATGCCATGACTCCATGCTGTGGGGACATGACGGGTTCCATCTAAAGGGATTATTCGGAGACCCATACATGCCTGATTCCAGTTCAGGTCCTTCGGTGCTGGCATTGGGTCATGTGGTATAGATTTACTCCCTGAGGTCGGTGATGGCTGGAATGACTAAGCAGTACCCTTCTCCCTCTGAAATGCCAGGACAGAGGAGGGACTGGCTAAGGCTCTGTTCAGATGGCCCTCAGCTCATTACATCCAGTGGTTTTAAAAAATTGCCCAGCATGCTGTAATTATTTGTCATTTTTTTTCCCCTGTATACTAATAGACCCCCTGGATGGAACCACTCCTAGTTAATGGGTTCGGCCACTGTGACAGAGCAGGGGGCAGTGTTTTTTTGCTCTTCTATAGCAGAACAGAAGTATAAAAACAGCTTTAGTTCTGGAGGTGAGGCAGGCAGCCTTCCCCTACAGTGACATCACTCGTACTGGGAGGGGATCTATTACACGTGACCCGTGCCGGCACCGCTGGATCCTAATTGGATTTGGGTAAGTATAGCAAATCCGCAGGTTAGAGTTAAAGGGGTTGTCTCGCGAAAGCAAGTGGGGTTCAGCACTTCTGTATGGCCATATTAATGCACTTTGTAATATACATCATGCATTAAATATGAGCCATACAGAAGTTATTCACTTACCTTCCCTGCGCTGGCGTCCCCGTCTCCATGGCTCCGTCTAACTTCAGCGTCTAATCGCCCGATTAGACGCGCTTGCGCAGAAGGGTCTTCTGCCTTCGGGTCTGTTCGGCAGCAGCGGCGTTCTGGCTCCGCCCCCTTCCGCGTGTAGTCGCGTAGCTCCGCCCCGTCACGTGTGCCGATCCAGCCTCCTGATTGGGCGGTTAGACGGAGCCATGGAGACGGGGACGCCAGCGCAGGGAAGGTAAGTGAATAACTTCTGTATGGCTCATATTTAATGCACGATGTATATTACAAAGTGCATTAATATGGCCATACAGAAGTGTATACCCCCACTTGATTTCGCAAGACAACCCCTTTAATGTACAGTTCCAGTAGAAAATCCACTGCCTTTTTTTAACTCTACATGTGACTTAGATTTACTTCAATCCCATTCACCTTGATGGTAGACTTTTTCTGCTGCGGGGAGCGGTGACGTCTTCACACCAGGTCTACCTGTTCCCTGCATTGGGGTGCGTTCACAAGTTGAAATCTACCATCCTATTCCTTATTTTGCCTGCTGATGGGGACAGATGAGGTGCTTTTAGGTGGGACGATTATCGTTCAAACGAGTAAAATAATCATGCGGTCTAAATGCAGCCAACAGCTGAACAGTGAATGATTATTTTTCACTTGTTCGCTCATTTATGTCTCTGCAGTTACTAAACTGGTAGCATGGCAAGTATGCTGATGTGGGAGACCAACTGCCTGTACTTTCCTCACTGCTTATCCTGCTTTTGATTGGCTGCGAGCCTTCCTTCGAGTCAGGGAGAGGGTTAGTGATCACCTAATGCTGACAGCCCAGGACCGCTGTCCAGCAATGAGCCGCTGTAGTCTCACTTATGTGGTGTGCAGCTATATCCGAGGCTGATTTTGAGATTCCTGAAGCAGGCTAAGCAGTAGTATGTGTAGCTTGTTCCCCATGTTGGTGTCTCTGCCATACTACTGGTTTAGTAGCTGCAGGGACACTGATTGATGTCCTTTTTATACACAGAGGCTTGTGTAGAGCAGTGATTCACAACGTTCCTGAGCCAAGTACTGCCAACTGAAACTACATCAAAGTCCTCTAAAGCTCTGATTATACATTATACTGCCTATTTAAAGCACAGTAAGAAGACAGCTTGAGTAAGTCTTAGGCCGCCTGCAGACAGCCGGGTCAGAT
This sequence comes from Eleutherodactylus coqui, assembly GCF_035609145.1. Lineage (NCBI taxonomy): Eukaryota > Metazoa > Chordata > Amphibia > Anura > Eleutherodactylidae > Eleutherodactylus > Eleutherodactylus coqui. The sequence continues at coordinate 391,198,440 of NC_089837.1, forward strand.
CCCGCTGCGAGAAATCTTGACCCGACCTGAGCCCCTGCAGGGACCAGTGCGGTGCTCACCTCTGCCGCGGCTCCCGATCTTTGATGTTCCCGCTGCCGGCGCAGAGCGGACCCGGGGCGTCGGGAGAAACATTTCTGTGCGGTACCCTGCTAGACCTGCACAGAAATAGAGCATGCTGCGATTTGTTTTCCACATGTATTTTCATGCGGACAAATTGCGTCCGTCTGTATAGGATTGCTTTTTGCAATGCAATCCTATGCAGGCGTCCAGGGGTGGAAATTCGCTGAATTTCCGCCCATGTGCAGGGGACCTTATATGAGAAATATTCTTGTGGTCCATTCTGGCAGTTGAGAAGCTAAGGTCGAGACCAGGGGTGCACAACCTTTACATACTGAACAACTCGCAAGTATCACAGTAAAGCGTAAAGGGATATTACCATCTTGGACAATCGGCACAAATTACTACTCCTCTACTCCTTTCTGGAGTGCTACACCACAGTCAAGCGACCCCATTCTCCTAAAGTGTGAGGGACCCAGAGATGGCTACACAGTGCACCATTAGTAGTTGCCCGGATCTCCTGCTGAGTAGTGTGCCTTCTCACATAAAAATGTACTTGTGAGCAGCCAGACATAGACAAGTCTTTCTGTGTCCACTTAGTTGGGGAACCGCCAAGAATTGCATCATGGTTGCATATGTCACCTGAGACTCGGATTGTACGTTTCTGGTCTAGATGATACAGTTGTCCATCTCTGAGTAGAGCACAGAATGAACCCATCTTCTGAAAGAACGCCTATAGTGTTCATTCGCTCGGGAATTCAGTTTAAACACACATAGAAATAATCTTATTCTTTTGTTTACAGGATCATTTAGTTCACTGTACCAGTGAATGTGAATAACTGAGCAATCTGTGTTTAAACCAAATGATTAGCGAACGAGCCAGCGATGGCTTTTATGCTTGCATACAATAAATGATGAGCGATAATTATCGTCCGTTTACACTCTGATTTTCATTCGCACTTGAACGACCCAACAATATATATTTTTTTTAAACTATCATTTTGTGTAGAAGCATTTTTCAATGTAACTTTTTTTTACCTTATTTTTTTGTTGTGTTCTAGTAAAAATACTTGCTGTCATCCTGCCATATTTAATTACTCTAGTAATTGTAGGTTTTGACAAACATTAGCATTTTAATCTTATCTCCTATTAAATGCTGCCATTTCTGCTTTGTCTTCACAGTTGGAGTGCCTGGTACAGTTGGTAGGAGCAGGTTGCTCTGTTAATGCCAGCACAACTCGATTTGCTCAAACACCTGCTCACATTGCTGCGTTTGGGGGACATCCACACTGCCTGATATGGCTAATTCAAGCAGGTGCCCATGTAAATAAACAGGCAAGTAGTATAATCTGCTGATTGCTTGACAACAGGTTTTCCCAGTGTACTTTTAATTTGGTGGGGGGGAGAAGTTGCATGCCAAAAAAGGTGCTTTTAAAGAAGTTGGTCGCTTGATGGCTAATGTTAACATTCATATGTAATAGGTAAATTAGCAAGTTGCTTATATTCATCTTTTTCTACTAATGGTTAAGCCATGAGCCCTCGTTTGACAATCCTTCCCTCTGGTTGAGGAGCATGTGGCTGAACACATCATTCAGCCACCTGCATTAAAACAAGTCCAGGACCTGCGCAGGTGCTAGTTGCGGTGTGTTTCTTCAGTGAAGCAAAGTGACACATGTGGTCACATCCCCCTGCATCTATAGCCATCTTATGAACTGGAGGGAAGGCTTGATGAAAAAGGGCACCAACTCGGAGGACAGGGATGAACTAGCTTACCCGAAGTAACCTTATGCTCCGACCCTAGATACAGTTATTGCAGCTCTACTCAGGAAACCCCTAAGTATGCTGTAATACACATATATACATGCAGTTGTAGATTCCATAACAGTAGATACATAAAGGATCAGGGCATACAGAAAAGCAATGATGTAAAAAAAAAAAAAGCTGTGGTGATAAATATCAGATCACACAGACCCATTGATGATAACCTTGCAGTGTCCCATGAACAAAAAAAGGTCCAAACAAGTGAGAAATGTCATAAACAATGAGCCAAATAATAGAATATATCAGTTTCCCAAGGAGTACGTTCCAATAATGGCATACGCTTGGGCCCACTGCACACTGCTGTATTTGCACTGCGGGATCCGCAGCTCTGGATCCTGCAGCAAATACAGCCCATAGGACATACGTTGAAAAATTTGTTTCCATGGCCACAAGTGGAAGTCAACTGCGATATTCTGCCCGAAAGGTGGAAATCGCAGCATGTCCTATTCTAATGCGAGCTTCAGCACTATTCACGTCATCGATGGCTCTGCGGCGCGGCTGTGCCCCAGCCGGCACATCCACGGAGCAGAGAGAAGATGCCGGACAGGTAAGCCAGGGTCACAGAGGATCTCTGTCGGAATCCAACCTGGCCATCTGTGTTCAGCCTTATGGTTTTACACCATGCCATATAAGCTCCCGACATGTTTCCCCAGGTTCACTGGAGAGGGTAGGAAGGAGATATTTGCAAGGGAACCATAATAAGATGAGTGAGTTGCACACTATTTGCTTAGTTCATTTGGCTCCGTCTCTGTCCTTAGCACTTGTCCCATTGTAACTGTAGGCTTTCATTAGTCAAATAGAGACACTTGGATCTCCTTTTGCCCAGGTTTGTTCTCTTGTATTTTTGTCTGCTAGAATAGTGTAGTTGACTGTTCTGTCTGGCCGAAATAACACAAACTAGCTTCTTCTGTAAGCAGTCTTTAGTAATTCGGACAGAACGCCACAGTGGAAACAAATGCAATGTGAACCTGCCCTTACGCTGACACTTAATGGAATTACTTGTATGCACAAGTGGTGATCAATTTGAAGAGAAAATGTTGTCAAGACTATTAGAAGTCTGATGTTACTAGTTAGAAGTGAGCTTTTACACAACAGATTTCACTATTTTGTTATGGGTGTTTTCAAAAAGCGAACCTGGAAACTACTAGCTAGTAAGTCTAACTTCTAATGTGGGTAAAATGTTTGAAGGGTTTATAAGTGGTGCTATCCTGGAGTACCACATGAAAAATAGCTGTATAACTCCATATCAACATGGGTTTATGAGGGTTCACTCCTGTCAAACCCAATCTGATAAGCTTCTACTAGGAGGTACGTTTTAGACTGGACCGGGGAGAGTCACTGGATCTTGAATATATTGCGTTTTCCAGAGCGTTGATACTTTGGTGCATAAAAGGCTGGTATATGAAATGAGAATGTTTAGGTTCAAATAGATTTTTATTGTGCATCAACAGCTTGGTCACATTTTTTAAAATCACTTCAACATTATCAAAACAAGCAATAGAATAAACTTGGTAAACTATTGTGAATGGGTCTGCTTCGAAGCTTATTATACAAACAGAGAATTAGCAGAGAAGAAGAGGCAGAAAACAGAGTATCCTGGGGGATTAATGTTGTGCTTCGCACAGTAATCCTTAAACGCCTGGTTTACGTTAACGCCTTCTTGCGCGTTCTCCCCTGCTCTCCTCTCCGTCTTGATCCATGTTGCGAGACTGGTTGTCCTGTCTCGTCCCATCTTATAATTCTGATTGGACCTCTTTTGCTGTTGACTTAATTTTACTTACTCTAAGACACACAAAGAGGGGGGGGGGGGGGGAGTTATCCGGGGGGTTGAAGACTAGGGTAGGGAGGGAGGCAGAAAGAAGGGAGCTGGGGGGGGGGGGAGAGGAGAGGTGTGCGGAGTTAAAGGTAGGTATTACCGCGTGTGTTGCGCTCCGGGGGTATTTCATACAAACTCATTAGTCTATAGAGCCTTGCTCTATCCATTTTCTGAGATTATCAGTTCCCCTGAACGCCACCCACAGCTGCCATAGTTTGTAGTAGGCTTCCCATAATTTGGGCTCATCTGCCCCCAGCTCATCCAATCTCATGAGAGTATGGAGTTCTTCTACCCACATGCCCCTGGATGGAGCGGTAGTTGAGCGCCACAATCTTGGAATGAGTCTTCTCATTGCTATTATGAAATGTTTTAATAAACTTGCTTTTGCTCCTCTCGCGGAGCCTGGGAACAGGGAGAGCAGAGCCAGCCTGGGTGTCATCGTAACGTCCGAGTGGTTAACGTGGTTGTACAGGGTTGTCACTTCTTTCCAGAGATCGGCTACTGGCTGACATTCCCACCAAATGTGTATCATGTTGCCTCTGCTCACGCTGCACCTCCAGCAATCCGAGGAGACCTGGGGATAGATCCTCTGCAGTTGGTCAGGGGTTCTGTACCACCTTGAAACTATCTTGTAGTTAAGGTCTTGAATTCTACCTGCCGTGGAGACCTTATGGGTCAGATTCCAGATCCTTCCCCAGTCCTCCTCTGTGAGGTTGTCCCCCAACTCCCGCTCCCAGGATTCCCTATACTTCAGGGCCTCGTCCCCCGTCTCCCGGCCCAGCAGCATTTTATATAGCTTGGAGATCATGTGTCTCTGGTTTATGCTTGATAAACAGATTTGTTCGAACTCCGTAAGGGACGCTGTTAGGTTCACTTTCGGCGTCAGCGAGCTCACAAAACTCCTTAACTGTAGATATTGCAGCCAAGAACCTGGCTGTGGTGGAGCCTGGTCTAGAATCTCTGTCAAGGATTTCATTCCTGACTCTGTCACTACGTCTCTTAGTCTGGGTGTTGGAGTGGCCGGGAGGGACAGGAGACCCGTCCTATTTTTGGTGGTTTCAAATAAGGGATTTGCAGTAAGCGGTGTTAATGGCCCCGGGACTGTGACCAGGCCAATGCGCGGCGCAAAGCCCGCCCATGTGGTAAACAATTGGAGACTGAAGGGAGAGATGTTAGGAATGTCTTTTATCCACCTGGTTGGTATCCAGGGGGCTCCGTATAGGCCGTCCGTCTCTCCTGCGTGTTCTATTTCCACCCAAAGCCTTGAACTCCTGCTTTTAATGATATCAAGGGCACAGTTTGCTATGTTGGCTTTATGGTATAGCGCAAAGTCTGGTAGGCCCAGGCCTCCCTTTTCTTTTTCCCTCGTCAGTATGGAGTAGCGTAATCGTGGTTTGCACCCCTTCCATATGAAGTTTATGATCAAAGATCTAATTTTTTTGAAAAATACTCTTCGGAGTCCTATTGGGACGGTTTGACAGATGTATAAAAATCTGGGCAGCACGTCCATTTTTACCGCATTGATTCGCCCATTCCATGAAATATAAAGGGGGTTCCATTTGCCCAAATCCTTCTCTAGACTTTCGACGAACGGGATGAAATTTAATTTGTAGGCTGCCGTAGGCTCTGCTGAAATATTTATTCCTAAATATTTTAAGTGTGTCAACCCACCGAAAGGGGAGTACTGACTTCAGATGGGAGACCTTGGCCTGCGAAATGAGAATGTGGGTAAGTAACTGGCTGAGTGATAGAAAGCTGAGGGTGGTTATAAATGGTACTCTGATTGGGTCACCTATTCTTAATATTTATAAATGACTGCTGGGAGGGATTGTATAATAAAAATCAATATATGTAGATTATACAAAATGATGTAAAGTAACATAAGAGAGGACAGTATATGGTTGCAAATGGATCTAGATAAATTGGGGGCTTGAGCAAAGAAGTGGCAAATGAGGTTTAACACTGATAACTGTATGGTTCTGCACATGAACAGGGGAAATACATGTCACCATTACACACTACATGGGAAACCACTGGGAAACACTGAGATGGAAAAGGACTTGGGGATTTTTTAAAATCTCAAATGGAGCAACCAGTGTCAGGCAGCTGCTGCCAAGGCAAATAGGATCACTGGGTGCATCAAAAGCGGTCTAGGGGCATTGAAGAGAACATTGTTCTTCCTCTTTACAAGTCACTGGTCAGATCACACATGGAATTTTTGTGTACAGTTTTGGGCACCAGTACTCAAGAAGGACAAATCGGAGTTTCAGTGGGTTCAAAGACAGGCAACTAGTACCCAGAGAGGTTATCAAAATTGGGAGTTATTTAGTTTAAAGACTGCTGAAGGGTCAGTGATTACTTCGGAAGGGTCAGTGATCAAGGGATTATTCCAATTGCCAGATTGAAGTTGGGAAGGAATTCCCCACCCTGCTAGAATGGGGAAAATTGACTACTACCTCATTGGCCTTTTTTGCCTCCCTCTTGAGCAACATTGGGTAATGAGCTTAACTAAATTGCCATATGTCTTTTTTTTTCAGCCTTATATTCTGTTACTATGTTTCTACTTGGTGATAAAGTTGGGAACAATGTTTTAGTACTACAAACTGTTGCTAGTTCCTAGGCTTTCGTCACATTGTGTTCGATCCCTGTTTTTGGCGTATACACTGAGAGCTGTGTTCACAGTAACCATAAGGTTCCATTCGCCCAACAGAGCACAAGAGTCTTCATCAGGCTAGTATGCCCGGAGACTTTTTACAATTGGAGCATATGTTTGAGCGTTCCCTTGGTTTATGTCAGGAAATCCTTCCAATATATATCTGTGACGAAGGGTTAGAATGCAGTGTGAGCAGAGCCTTTTCTTTAATTTTTTCAAGTTTACTTTTATTAAGCTTTTCTCACTTTCTCTTTTTTTTTTCTTTTAGGACTATGTGGGCGAGACCCCTGTCCACAAAGCAGCAAGAGCTGGTAGTATCGACTGCCTTAAAGCTCTTGTATCCAATGGAGCACAAATAGAGTATGTACCTCTTTTGTTTGTATTTTTATGCTTTTTCATATTTCACATTGAATCAGACACTACACAAAGACATTCTGTATCAATAACAAATGAGTAGACTCATTTGCGGAGTCCCACTTTGGGCTATATGACCTATTGTTTCTACACATTACTGAAAACCTAGTGCATGGTGCTTTATATTAACTTGCATTTAATTTAAAAACAATTTCATTAATGGGGTATTCCCATCCTAGATATTTATGGCTTATCTACAGGGTTTGCCATAAAAGTCTAATGGGTGCATTTCCAATCTCTGGGACCTGCACCTATCTGTAGAACGAGGCGCCCTGTCCTGCTGCATTTAAGCTCTGATGTGTGACTAGGAGTTGCATAAACAGCATAGTTCTCTCATCTTGCACGGTTTTCATAACTCGTGCAATGCAGAAACAGCCTAGCTCGCTGTGATACTGTTTATATGGCTCTCATTCATTACTTTGGAGTTATGGAATCTGTCTTGCACAGGGTGCTTGACTGTTTATGTAAAACCCAGCCACCTCTCAGAGCTTGGATGTGGTGGCCAGAGGGACAAGAGCAGCGGGACAGGGTTGAATAAGAATACCCGTTTTGATGCCTTCTCTAAGTAACACCTTAGATGCATTAATATGGTGTTTTATGTACATTGTTTAACCATTTTTGTCTTAAAGGTTTATAGATTTCCTTCTAAAGTGCTTACTACCACCTCAAGTAGAAGTATTTGCCTCATGCAATTCCCAACAATGACCGGTATAGATTTGCAGTCGTGTGACTTGAAAGCAGGTTTTCGTTTTCTTTTTTCTATTTTTTTTTTTACTTTTCATCCTTATGCTGCAAACTGTTCAAAATCAACATTAATGTCCTTGCTTCATAAATATCAAATATTGTTGCTCAGTGATCTTTGTAGAGCAGGTAAATGATTTTGTGGAAAGGCCATGTATCCTATTTGTAAACCACAGAAAACTAAACACGCAAATGTTCGACCTTTTGTAGATCTTGGTATCAAATGGTAAAAATGCAAAACATAGAAAATGCACAGATGAACCCATCCATTCTTCTCTCAATATATTCATTTTCTCTGACCTTAAGTTGTCTTAGATTGCAAAACTCAGGGTCATTTTTTTACACGGGTTGATCTATCCGGCAGAGATGCCCAACAGACCGTCCCAGCGATTATCACTCCTGTGCTTCTACAGAGGAGCAATCATCACTCAGTGAATGGAGGCGGAGCGAGCTGGGGATTGTTCTGGGCCGCACACACACCCCACCCCTCTCCCCCCTCCATTCACAGTGAACAAGCAGTTGCTCATAGATGAATGACTGCCTGTTTATGCAGTCCATTTGTCGTATGGTTTTTAGACATTCATAAACAGAATGACGAACAAATTGTGGTTCGTTGCTCAGTTGGTGCATGGTTTTACACTGAGCAACAATTGTTCAGATTCCCCTTGATCATGGGAATCTGAACGATTTGCCAGTCTAAAAGGGCGCTTAGAAATATTAAAAAAAAATAATTCTGATCTGCCATGCCCCCTTCTCTAACAATCCTGTGTTTAGCTGTAAGGGAGCCTTCCCCTACTGCTCTGTCTGCAATAGAGACAAAGTACATTGAGCTCCCTTCCCATCTCTTTGCCTAAGCCGTGCCCCTTGACTGTCTCTATTAATACAAAAGTAATCAGAGCTTAGAAGGAAATTGGCCCATGTGGTGTCTGCAACATTTCTACAAGAGTGTTTGCTTTGGGAAAATGCAGAAAATCCCACAGACTTAATACCTGGCAACATTATGTTCTGCATACTTTATTACTCATGTCTAGGCTTACAGTTCTTTTGTGTATGGGCCAATCATGATTAAGACAGAGTCCAGTCCATTTTCTTGCAAGGCTGGTTAAACAAAAAAGTTGTTCAACCATTGAATATTATAAGCATTGTATTAAAGAAAAAAACAATGTTTTCCATTTACTTGCTATTTAAAAAGATGCAGTAAAGAGTTATAACCCTTGTTTACATAATATGGTGCTGCTTGGTGTTCACGCTGTATAGCAATGTGCACAACCAGCCAATAGTCTGAGTGCTGGAGAGCACACATGCTCAGTTAACCCCCCCCCCCCCCCCCCTACAATCGGGTCTCTGCATATTAATGCTTTGTTCACGGCAGAGCGGCTACTAGAATAGTTTTCTGCTCGTCTGGAAAGGATGGTGCAGCAGCATGGCAGTAGGGCTGGGAAGACTCCTTCTGTATGGGCAGGAAGAAGGGACTATATTGTTACTGCCAGAGGGGGAAGGAGACTGATTATGTCAAGAACTCACCTTAAGTAGTACTAAGGTGTCAGTCATGTGTAAGTAAAAATGCTGAAATCCTTTTCTTTCTGCTAGAAAAACTAGAAATTGTGTCAAAACAATTGTGTAAAAAACAAACATTTTTTTAAAATTGAAAATAATCTATAGGATATCCCCTTTAATCATGGCTTTCCTTCATTAAAGCGGTTCCCAGGACCTTAAGCAGACCCTGTCCACTATGCCAGATCTATATAAAAAAAGTGTCATTCCCTCAGTTATACTAGCATACAATTACATCTACTAAACATGCCCCCTGACAGTCACCTGCTTTGAAAATAATCATGTGCTGCAGTCTGTCACTTGTATTTCTGTGTCTTTTTCACAGCTGCTGACTGCCTGAGAAGGATCATGCGTAACATCAAGTGAGGCCACAGAAACAGAACCCCTTGTTTAGTCCTTTGTGAGGCTGCTTAGTCATTAGTATAGGTCTGTTAGGGTAAGGGCATGAAGTCTGGTGACTCAAAAGTATGTGATGTCACCTTGAAGAGTTATACAGAAGTTCTAATTTAAACAGATCTGTAATTTAATGAAGGTAAATTAACTCTTAAGCAGATCAGTTTTCAATTCAAATACTACTGAACAACATTACAGAAACTCAGGTTGGCATATTAATTTATGAATGCAGACAAAACTTCACTCAACATTGAAAATGCAACACCAAGAAGGAAAAGTAATGGAATTATCGAAATTGCAGAATCGATAAACATGTTAATGATATGAAAATAATGTAAAAAAGTCATGACCTCAATTTATTCAGTATAGAGCATGAGCGCCACACTCAGAAATACACTTGCATACCTTGGCATGTTATCAGTGAGGTTATTAATGGTTGTCTGAGGAATGTTCTGCCATGCTGAATGCACTTGGGCACACAAATCCTCAGGATGCGCTGAGGTAGCCCCTTTGCAATTGCTAACCCATGACGTCCGAGATATGCTCAATGGGATACTAGTTCAGAGATGCTGCAGACCACCGTAGCTAGTTTAGGCCATGCACGAGCAGCATGCAGCCTGGCGTTCTGTTGAAGAAACAGCTCTTGGGACGCTTCTAGAGCAAAGTCAATATAACTCTGAGCTGTTATTGTGCCTGGATTGAAGACTAGAAGGGTCTGGCTACTGTACATTATGCCATCCCACACCATAATCCCAAGAGTAGGACCGTTGTGACATTCTCTAATGAAGGCCTCTTCACGGCATTGGCAACATGGTCTCCAGACCAATCTCCGGGTACCATTGCGTCCAAGACTAAAGCAAGACTCACTGCTGAAGAGAACAGACATCCATTCCAACCTCCATTGCTGTCTGGCTCTACACCATGATGGCCCTTGAGAGTGGTGGCATAAGGTCAATGAAACACCTGTCTCAGGACATCTGACTCGTAGCCCGAAGTCATGGTAGCGTCTTCTGATGGTTTGTGTGGACACTGTTCGATGCGCTTAGATTGGGATATGATGTGCAATTTCACTGGGAGTACAGAATTGATCATCCCTACCCATCATTCTTCTGATTTGACAATCCATCTTTGCAGATGTTGGCCTCTGTGTACCTGTGTTGTCATTGGAGTTCGTTATTGTTCTTCCAACCACTGGGACACCCAACATTGAACAGTACGGACTTCTTGGTCTACGAACCTAGCGATCTGCTGAAGTGATAACCCAAGGTCTCTCTTTAAGGATTCTGTCCTCCATTTGCAACAAGCGGTGATAACCGGCATGTCGACAAATGGAAGGCATCTCACATTTTATCACAAGACTTGATCCGATGTTTAAGGTTTATTGTGCCTGAAAAAAAAATTGCTTTTGATTTGGCTTTTAGACGATTGGATAAAGGTGCTTGAAAATTTGAATATTTTCATATCTTGGTGACACCTTCTATTTTCTTGATTCTGTAAAACCTTAAGTGGCCTGTCTTTGGTGTTGCAATTTAAATGTTGAGCTGTGTATATAGAGTTAATCTCAAAGTCCAGAATAAACTAAATCAACATGCAGTGCAGGTTTAATGTGAAATAATATCTCCAAATTACTAGCAGCAGTGCCTCACATATTGACACACCGCTCCCTAGAATGGAGATGCTGCTGTCCTTCACAGAAATGTAAAAATCGGCAGCTCCTTCCTTCTAGCATTGCGGTGGACTGTGGCTGTCGCAGTACTTTAGAGCCCTTAGTGGCAAAAAAATCTAAACTGTTGAACACTGTAAAGCAAGTTTTTAGGAAGACTTTTAACTGCTGGATTCCAAATAAACAGTACTTGAGTTCTGTGAACAAAACTGTACAATCTTGTTTGACTTGGTATATTGGTAGCCCCCAACCCCCTGGTCTGACAGACTGTACGAATGAGTGGTTTACCCATCCCATCAGGTATAGCACTTCTTATAATAATTTAACCATTTGAAGCTCAAGTGTTCCTTAATGTAAGTTGGGGAAGTGCTGACTCCATATTTTCTTTGCTGTTAATGTCCTCTTCCCCCTCCTTTTTTTCCCCTCCAGCGTCCTTGAACCTGGATTCATCAACTTTTATCCATTTTACAAAATTTCTTACAACGCATAATTGGCCGTTTCATCCCCACAAAATTAAAACCCTGTTCATTTTGCACCACCTTTGCATAAACATACTTTTAAACAGTGAATAAACCTTTTTCTTTTTATTTATGTTTTAACTTTTAAAACTTCCCACATGCAGTGTGTCTATTAGTTTAGTATAGCTCTAATTTCACACTAAAAATCAGCAGATTTTTCTTGCCCTAGGCATTTGCTTTCAGCTCAGTTAACAATCTTAAGAATTCTTTTACGCACACTTTTGTGACCTTTTGTGAGGATAAGCACCAAATCTACAGCCTGCTTCATTGGTACGGTTTGTAGCACGTTTAATATCTACTGTCTTGCATATAACATCTGGCTGTAGGGCTTTTGCCTGAAAACACCAGGAGTAAACCACTGAAAACATGGCCTATCCGCAGCTGATTTTAGCAGCTACAGCACTTCCAAATCACAGATGTATTGCGAGATGAGGGGAAGTTGCATCATTGGACTAACGACTTGGCGTTCCCTACAGGCTGCAATATAACCCCAAGTAACGTGAGGTGAGGGGGAGGTACCAGCTAAAATCTGCTGCATATTATAGTCAAAATCTGCACCGATGGTGTGGATTCTTACATAGTTTTTATATGCGGAACTTGCCATGGAATTTTCTGCATTGAAAGTTCCATGGCATTTCCATTACATGTGAACGCACCATTAAGGGTAGAAGACATTTCCAGTAAACTTATGGAAGTAGGATATATATGCATCGGCTCCTGAAGTCACACACACCCGCATACTCCTAGTCCTCTCATACCATAGTGCATTTATTCAAATATAAATGCAAGATTTAAAATGGTATTCATCAGACTTTGAAGTGGCCATAGGCATTAGATTTGTTGGTGCATCTTGTAAAAGATGCTTTGAACTTTATCTTGGCCAATCATTTGTTTCCCCGGGAGATGAGATGCAATAAGTGGTGCACCCCTTTGGCCAAATTTACAGCACTCTACAGTATAATTGTCCCTAGGGATTATTTTGGGCTGAATGAAGAAGCATTATTAATTGGAAGTTTGCCTTACAGGGAACCTGTCGCCTCCCAACAGCACCATAAACTAAGTAATGGCGCCGTTCAGGATGGTGATGTGGAGCCAGGTCATGCGTTTCTTTATGCCCTTGCTGCCACCTAGCAAAGTCCACTCACAACATGAAGGTTCGACTTTTCAGATTGCCGTACACACACTCACATAGAAGTCTGTTGTTGGGAATTTACAGGTTCACTTTTAAGTTTTACTATCATTTTAGCTTTGAAACCTACAAGTTTTTTTTTATACAATTTTTATTTCTGTTTCTTTTGTGAATTTGCAGGACCAAGTAAGCGCACCATTTTATACAAGGAGCTACACACCTCAAATAAGAAATCCTGTTTTCTTCACTTTTTGACTTTGTAGAAGTGTGTATATAGAAATGATCCCCTTTCTCTTCTATTTTTACTTTGAGTCTCTTAAATTGAACATTTATTCTTTCCCTCAAAAGCATCTTCCTTTACCGGGTAAACCAGCATTTTTGTGCTTTTATTTATATTTTTCGTTATGCTTCTCTCAGTTCTTTGCTAAATAACATGTCTCAACATTGTACAAAGGTTGTTCACACTCAAATAGGACACTTCGTCTTTTGGAAATCAGTAGTAATTTTTGCAGCATCTTGATGAAAATTCAACTTGTTTTGTCAAACTGCACCAACTTATCGGTCACTTTTTACAATGAATTCGTACTTATTTAAGCAGCGTTACTCTGAAATTATCATCTTGATACAATCGACTCCATTCCCTTTTAAGTGAAACATTACATCAGAGTAAGAAACCCTAACATCAAATTGTAATGAAAACCATTTTTTTTTTAAAAAGTGGTCCATGGTTTATAAACCGTAATTGTAACTTTGGGCTCTAGCGCACTTTTTTGGGGTTTATGTCAATGTCATTTAAATGTTGGATACAGATATGTGATCACTTCAAATGATCAGTTTTCTGTTTATTTTTCTGTAATTTGCCATTTCCCTATTTTAAATTAGAAGTTTTTTGAAGGAAAAAAAACTGTAAAAACTACACATGTCAATGTTTTACAGCTACGTAATTCGAAATGACTTGATTTTTTCAAGTAATCCTAGAAAGGGGAGCATCCCAAATAGAAACTGCTGAAACTGCCACAGGTGCTTCTCCGAAAACCTTACAGTTGTGGCAATGAGTGTTCAGTATCGCTTCCTTTCTGCACACAAGGCATACTGTTGAGGTATTTGTTGCGGTGATTGGTTTTAATGCTAATTTAGGAATTCAGTTATAGAATTTTTAGACTTGCATGCATATATTACCCTAATATACAGTGTAAGACTTATCTATTAACTAACAATAGCTACGTGGAGGTTAGTTATTTTATGATTGTGAAGGGAGACAGATATGAGAGCTCGCTTATATTGTCTGCTGGCATTTACATAACAATGGCGGTAAAATAACATATATTCAACCGAACTTCTCCAGGTCTCATTTTATAATACCTTGATACATGTATATCTATAAAAAGTCTTGTGGGGATTTTGGATTCCTCATCCAGACTAAAATGGCGATAAAGCTGAGATATAATGGGGTTGTTAGTATATGAATAGTTAAAGGTTACACAATGCTGTAATCTTACTGGCTTAATTCATCCTTATGTCTGCTGAGCTTCTGCAATTGTCTGTCTTATAGCATGTACCTCCTGTGCGGAGGCCACAGCGCTTTTGTCACATTTACATTTCTTTTTTGTTAAACTTTTATAGATCAATCTTCAGAAGCACATAAATATAACTTTCCTTTGTGCAATCTCCTATGAAAACCGCAGAGTCTGCTTAAATGTCCATAATGGTTAAGGCGACACTTTCTGGCCCAGTTGATTGATAATAATCTGACACATTTTGGCACTGTGTCAAGTTGATGGCTTGGTATGGCCTAGTCTTTTTATCAGAATACTGTGAAGCACAAGCTCTCCGCCAAGTGTAAACTTGTGTGCACATGCCCAGTTCCTAGACTTGCCAGCCATGTACTTTTTGATTATGCCTTTCAAAAAAAAAAAAGAGAAACTTTCATGATCAGTTCAAAAAACTATTTGGATAAATGGTGCACAGTATTCAGGGCTGTGTCGCATCACATTCTAACTCCTTTTATCTGCCCCGTCGTCCATTTGATCTCCCATCTGTTCCAACTCGCTGTTAGAAGCTTTTTGGCTGTATGTCTAAAAGTTATGTCTAACGTGACCAATTTATTCCTTACTGGAAAACTGTTTCTTTTGGGATTCTGCTTTATATCAATTACCTAATATAATCCCGTCCTTCTGCTCCCCTTTGATTATTAGTCTAAAAATCTTCACATCAATATTTTATGGCTTAAATAGGCTACTTTTAGCTGTCAAGTGGCTTTTTACAGCCTTGCATGGCTTTACTTATATGCTGTTCTTGAGGAAATGGGCATTCAGGAACGTTTCATCAATTACTTGCCTTTTTCTGATCACTTTTAGCTTACTGGACCATCTCCTGACTCCTAGACCAGTAAAGATCTGTAGACACACAAGGGCCGCCTCTTTTTTTTTTTTTTCCCTCCTCCTCCAGTCTTGCTATGGAACCTCTGATGAATATTTGAACCATCTATAAATTACTACATATGGGATACTAGATGCAAACTATCATTTTGTTGATTTGCTTCTTTCTTAACCAATCCTTCACTTCCAAACCTCAGATGTCTAAATTTTAGCCATCTCTCTGGACTCTGTATTGAAGCAGACAAGTCAATGGCCAAAGCTGTAAAAAATTTTTTTTAAAAAGCCAAGATATCCTAACTGAAAAAAAATTGGCTTTTAAATAAATCCTCGCTACTTTCGATTCAGTTTTACATGTACATTTTCCTTTTATTCTGCTGTTTGCAATCCACTTACAGGTGAGAGGGGTGGCTTGTTCTAAGCAGCCATGTTTTCACTGTTGTAAAGGCTGGGATTTCCCTCTTCTCATTTTCCACACTGCCTTGCATAGCCCTTTATCCGTCGGCTATAAGTCAGCATCGGATTGCCTCCCTCTCTTCCAAATCCTGTAGCTTCTGAATAGAATTCCTTTTTTTTCCTCCCTTGAATAACCTGGCTGCTCCCTAAAGCCTTCCTCAGAAAAGCCTGCCATTTGTCTTAACCCTTTCCAATCCACTGTCTGACCTCTGAAGACATTATGATTTAAGGCTATACAGCTCCGATGTTGGAAGACATCCGTTGGGGTTCTCTTACTGTATATTGCCAGCCTCTCTGCTGTCGGAGCCTATCCACCGTGTCACCTCATGCAGTACTGGCTTTAGCCAGCAGATAGCACCGTTGTATAACGGCAGAAAAAGAGTAAGCCCCCTAGGAAAACCAGGATACAAATTGGATTGGAAAGGGTTAATGTTTTTGCTTTTTTTTTTTTTTTTTGCTTTTAATTTTATAAAAACACTTTAGAGATTACTTTTTGTTTTTACTAAGGGCTGCGTAAATCAGTGACAGACTCCTATAATTCTTTGGTCAGTCACTTGTGGGAAAAAGTTAACTAAAGGCCCATAATACCTGACGAGTTCAGTTTGTTCATGAGGCACCACTGACCTTGCACAACCACCATGACTGACAGTTTTCTTGCTATTACATTGCTGTCAATCGTGGTGTCCCATGAATAAATTGAACTACTCTTTCAGGTGCTGCAGGAAAAACACGTGAGTTCTTAAAAATGACAGTCCTTTATCCCAGAAGGACAGACTGCTCAGTGAGGATAGCATAAAAAAACATGACAGGTTCCCTTTTTAAGTAAATTTCTATTCCCCGGAACAAGCCTGTGAGCTTTCTATGATTCACTGCTCAGTGTAAGACTCTGTCCCGATTGTAAGCAAACATCTAAAAGTGACATATCAGAATTCTTAAAACCGAGAGTCTGTGAATATTTGTGCATATTTGATCAAAGATTATTCTCCATAGTCTAAACACTCTGTTCCCAACGTTATTTCCCTAAGTACAATAGAATGAGCAGTTTTAAGGGGGATGTGTCATAAGAAAATGAGCTATTATGTATAAATCACATTTTTTTGTGTTTTTAAATATACATATAAGTTTTTAGTCACAAATCATTTTTTGTTTATTTTTAATCGTGCATTTCTCACACTGACCACAGAGCCTAGTTGGCTGATGTTTTCTATTCTGTAGAGAAAACTTTGCAGCAGTCATCTTGCAGAATTACACTGAAAGGTAACACCTATATGTAGAGAACACAGGACCCACCATTAATAGGTGACCATCTACTCCCCCTCTCTGCAAAATGACCTCTGCGCATGTCTAGAACAGTTCTCCATACAAGTCAATGGGTCCCCTTCCTGTCCACTGTGTGGATGGCCTATAAAGCTGCTGTAAAGCATTTTTTCTAAATGCTATTAAATGTAGCTCAGGAAAGATTTATGCCCCCATAGTCATGCACAGATGACGGACTAAAAAAAAGCTACAGTCAGAAAATAAAAACAGATTAGAAAAATTTAAAATGTCTGACGATCTGTTTTTAATATAACTAAAAAAAAGAAATTTAATGTATGCCCTCTTAAAACACCAACTGCTCTGTGACAAGTGGGGCACATAGCCTTGCGTAATTGGCCTGAGTAGTTTTGCTTTTATTATACTTTTCTATACTTCAGATAACCATTACGGACATTTTTTTTACAAACCTGCTCAACGATTCAGCTTTCTGGCTTGCAAGCAGCTTCTTGGCATCATCATTTTGTTAATCTCCGTTTTGTTCACCGCATAGTGTTCATTAGTCATCATACTTTGGAATTTTCCATTATATGTGCAGATCTATCAATTTTTTTTTTAATTTTTTTTTTAAGAATTCTGGATAACATGTTTTAAAAATGTACTTTGTTTGACTTTGCATTATAATTTCTTGAAAGCTGTGGTGTTTTCTTACACCATCCTATATACCGTTAAAGTAGTTACTGCTTATTCATTGTGATAAAACTTATTTTAATTCCTTAGAATTTTAGATAAGACTTCTAAGTGCCATTCCAGAAAAACGCACATAAAAATCATTCAATAAATGTTCATCTTTAGATTACTCTGGTGCAATATATCGTCTTATATGCTTAAGACTATTTTGTGGGTCAGGAGGGGTATCGTCTCCTGAAGGAGAGCACCTAGAAGGTGAGTGAGGAGACTTATAAGGCCATCCATGCTCCTCTGGGAAATATAGTCAATTAGGAAAGATGGAACAATACCTCTGCAGCTGCAACTATTGGAAGTCAGCGTTCCTTCAAATCAATGTCCAACCCTTTATAACAATGATTCAGAATTGAAAACCCAAGCCATAATCCATAAGGGGAAAAACCCAGAAACAGCTGTATGTGTATGGATTCTGGCTTAGGTTTTCAATTCCCAGTCATTGTTATAAAGGGTCGGACATTGATTTGAAGGAATGCTGACATGCAATTGGTGGCGCTGCGGAGGTGGTATTCCATCTTCCTTATTTGTATAAGACAATTTTGGCACCATTTTCTTATGCTACTATAGATTTGCTAAGTTTAATACCTGTGCCTTTTTGTCATCCCTTTTTTTTTTCTCTTTCTTTCCATTTTCATGCAATTTCAGAAACTCACATTATCATACGATATTCTGAGTGCCTTACCTTGTCAACAATGGTGGATGTGGAATTAGCCTGATGGCTGATAAATTGTAGCCTGGCTAATCCACTATACATTTTCCACTATTCCACTATACATTTTAGTGGGTTATTCCATTTGACAGTGATGCAAACCTTTTTCTACATCTTGATAAGCCATACAATTTACAACTTATTGATAAGTTTCTAAATCTGCCACATTTGCTGTATTTTTCAGAGTATAAGATGTACCTGGCTCATAGACGCACCCAGGTTTTAGACAATGGTTAAACTTCCAGGCAAATTAAAACTTGGTCTAAGCAAGTGAAGGGGTTAAACTTCACAAAATGTTCTAGATTTTATGCTGTTATAGGAAGGTCATACTGAAAGTAATGTAAAAGTGGTCATAACTTCCCTATTAACTGATATAGATTGTTCAAATTGCACATATAGTTGGAGTGACTCTTCCTCTATACTAATTTGCAACTCTGTGTAGTCTCCGTTACAAGCTATTTATTTGCGCTATTGTTAAACCCAACTGTCTGTCTGAATGCACAGCTTGCTGCTTGACTGTACGGCCTCGTTCCAGAAAATCAAGGAGAATGACGCCCTTGTCATCCCAAGAAATGGTCACCATGAGTTTGTGTTGATCGCTGGCACTTTGATTTCTTGAGCTTTGGAGAAGTGGTGACGGCATTGCATGGACTGCTTCTTCGATTCCGTATCGTAAAGATACGTCCACATTTAATCCCTTGTCACCAGATCCCGTGTCTTTGTTGGCTTCGAACGTTTCAAGCAGATCAGAGCAGACTTCCACCCTTCTCTCCTTCAAATCAGGTATCAACTGCCAGGGTACCCACTGCGCACACACTTCCTATACCCCAAGCTTTCCACCATCTTCTGTATGGCATAGTGACCACAGCTCAGTTGTTTAACAAGCTCCTGGATTGTGACACATCTGTCCGCACAAATCAACTCCTCCACTCACTGACGATTCATGTCAGTGGTCGCAGTTGATGGTCTCCCACTGCATTTGTCTCAAACGCCGGTTCCCCCTTCTGTAAACTTCTTCATCCACCTGTCAACATTGCTCTTGACAATGATGACATTGTAGCTTTCTGTGGATGTCGGATTGTCGTGCTTCTACATGGAATCCAATATTCACCTCCAAGGACAACAAAGATTGTGAAACACCTCTGTAGTGAAAGAGTCACTCCAACTACATGTGCTATTTGAACATTCTAAATCAGTTAGCAAAGAGGTTGTATACATCCCTTGTATATTTTAAGAATAATGGCACTATTGAAACACATGTAGTGAGCAAGGAAAGCTTATAAGAATACATTCTAGAGAAGACCATAAGCCAGCACGTTCAAGTCCTCATCAGCTTTTACACTGTGGTGCTTTACTATGAGCTCAACTGTAGAAGGCAGAACAAAACTGCTGCATGTTGACCTTGGCCTACAAGAGCAGTGTGTCCCTGCTTATGTGACACTTGCGAATCCCCGTTTCCCTCAGAGAGGTGTTGTAGTTTTAAGCACCCCATGATGTCCTGTCTGGTAGGGTTGGCAGCTGATTGCTCAGCAGGATGGATTCCATGTCTTCCCCTCTGCTGATCGATCTCTTCACCAGACATCACACTGTAAATTCTCCTACTTAAGAATACCTTTACACAAAATAACTGGACACATAAGTGCCAAACAGTTGTCCCAATGACTATCACTCCTGTGCTTTCACATAGATTTTTCATAGATGAACAACTTCTACACAGGCCTGTAGTCCCTTAGTTTTTAAAGAAGTTGAAAATCAAGTGACTCTGGAAAGGCAGTGATTTCTCGCTCATTGCTTTTTCTGTGGTCATGTGAACAGGGGCTATTGCCAAAAATGGTTTTTTCCCCAGTCGTCTCCACGACAGCACCAATTGAGATTGCCTCCTCCTGATAGGACAGGAACATACAGAGGTTAAAAGCTCCCCCCCCCCCCCCCCCCCTTCCCCACTTTCCTCAGTGTCTTCCTGTCCTGCCAGGATCTCTGAGGGGCTGGTGGAGAAGCCAGCCAGAATTTACTCACAGGCGGATCGGAGGGCAGTGGGTCAGCCTGTCCTCCCTTCCCAGCCAGATGACTCCCAGGACGCCACATGGAGTGGTAGCCCCTGGGCCAGGTTCCTCCCGCGGCGGCCCATGGGTACAAAGCGGGAGCCTCAGTCCCCCTCCTCCTCCCTGCAGAGTTACAGCGCGGCGCTCCAGTCATCGCGGCTGCACCAGGAGGGGCGGGGCTTAGCGCAGGAGCGCGAAAATTTAAAATAAAGGAACCTGGGAAGCCAGAAGGTGGACCAGCACTACAGGTCGCAGGGTGTCTGCAGCACCGGTATAGTAATGAGTGCTCCAGCCCCAGAGATAGCTGAAACCTCAGCCTCAGCGGCCGTAAGTAGCTAGTGCGCTAAAAAATACAAATGCAAAATCCAATGTATTGCATATGGAAAAATTGCATATTTACCCGCAAAAAAATACTTTCCCTTTTTTGTCAGGGGGATAAAAAAGACATTCTCCCCCCCCCCCCCCCCCAGAACAAAACTCAAAAAATGCGTGGAGTGCGGGACGAGACTGCCAGCTACGTACCAGAGGCCTCTATGCAAGGCATGCGTAGCCAGGCTAGTCAGAGAGGAATCGGGGGGATTCATGGAGGACGTTAGGAAGCTGGTGAAAGAGGAGGTTCGATCATCCCTAACGTCACAGCTGGCACCACCAGCTAAACGCCAGAAAAAGGCGTATGTTCCCGACGAGCCTTCCGACTCCGAGAGTTCTATCGGAGCAAGAGGAACAGGCGGCCCAGGAGTCCTCAGACGATGAGGACTACAAAAGATACCTATTCCATCAAGACGACTTAACGGAATTGATTGTCAGTCAGGGCTACACTAAAAATGGAAGAGCCCAGAGAACCACGTACTTTACAAGATGAGATATTTGGGGGACTAGGGGAGAGGCATAAACATACCTTCCCTGTCCACAAAAATATCATTAAAGTTATCCAAAAGGAGTGGAAGAAACCAGACGCAGGTTCCTTCTCCGCTAGAGGTGTAAAAAGAAGGTACCCATTCGAGGAGGAAGTTTGCGCAAGCTGGGAGGAGGTACCCAAGGTAGACGTCCCAGTGACCAAAGTAGCTAGGACGACGAGCCTGCCCTTTGAGGACGCCGCACAATTAAAAGATCCCATGGATCGCAAAGCTGAAGGCCTTCTAAAAAAAAATCATGGGAGGCAGCGGCAAACATACTTAGGCCAGGGATCGCAGCCACTTGCGTGGCGCGCACTCTGGGGGTATGGCTAGAACAGCTGGAGCTACACTTAACCAATAAGACGCCAAGGGAACAGATCCTAAATTCTCTTCCTATCCTGCGTATGGCAACAAATTTCTTAGCGGATGCCGCGGCAGAAACGGTTAAACTCTCGGCAAAAGCTACAGCCCGATCTAACTCAGCCAGAAGAGTGTTATGGCTGAAATCGTGGTCAGGCGACCTAGCCTCTAAAAATGAGCTATGCGCCCTCCCATTCTACGGTCAGTTTTTGTTCGGACCAGACCTAGACAAGATCCTGGAGAAGACGGCCGACAAAAAGAGGGGATTCCCAGAAGAAAAGCCGCAAAGAGGGAAGACCTTCCGAACCCCAGTGCAACAGTCCGAGGCCTACCGAGGCAAGGGCAAGACAGGCTGCTGGAGTTACCCCAAGGGGGGCAGAGGAAGAAATATCCTCTTTAACCCCCACCAGGGGGAGCCCAAGCAGAGACCCTGACGCCAGCTCCGTAGGGGCAAGGCTGGGGAACTTTGTGGATCAATGGGCCGCAATTTGCGAACGCCCATGGATCCCAAAGATCTTACAGCAGGGATACCGGATAGAACTGGTGTCCCTCCCCAGAAGGAAATTTGTTATCACAGGAGGTTCAGGGCAACAGTTACACTTACTAAGGCAAAGCGTTCGGGACCTGCAACATCTAAACGCAATATCCCCCGTACCGCGAAACGAGGAAACCCAGGGCCATTATTCCAGGCTCTTCCTAGTGAATCTGAAACCTCTGAACACCTGCGTCAAGTACAGAAAATTCAAAATGGAGTCCATCTCCTCAACGATAAAGTTGATTCCCAAAGGGGCCTACATGGCATCCATCGATCTGAAGGACGCTTATTTCCACGTACCGATCCACGAGGGGTCCCAAAGATACCTAAGGTTCGCAGTGGATATGGGCAAAGGAATACAGCACCACCAATTCAGATGCCTGCCTTTCGGGATCTCCTCAGCACCCAGAATTTTTACCAAAATTATGGCAGAGGTAGCCGCCTACCTGAGGAAAAAGTCGATCCTAATAATACCCTACCTGGACGATATTTTGATAATAGCAGAGTCCGGGAAACTACTAACGAAACACCTAGAGATAGTGCTAGAACTCCTCCAGTCTCTAGGATGGATCATAAACTGGGAAAAATCCAGCTTAGACCCCGACAGGAAGAAGACGTTTTTGGGCATAACGCTCAACTCAGAATTACAATGTTCCTGCCTGTCCGAGGAAAAAATACAAAAAATCCGAAGCTGGTCAAATCCTTCCTACAGAAACAATCATGCACAATTCGGGAAGCCATGTCTCTCCTGGGAAGCCTGATGTCATGCATTCCCGGAGTAGCATGGGCCCAGGCTCACACCAGAGCTCTGCAGGCCTCCGTCCTATCCACGTGGGACAAAAAGCAGTCCTCGGTAGGGACAAAAATGTATATCCCAAACACAGTGAAAACATCCCTGCGTTGGTGGACATCCCCAGCGAACCTGCAGAGAGTGGTTCATTGGCTACAAAACCCAGCCACGCACATCACAACGGACGCAAGCGCCTGGGGATGGGGAGCGCATGTGGGGAACCAGATCTTTCAGGGCCCGTGGTCTCAAAGGATAAAAGAACAATCCTCCAATTACAGAGAGCTACAGGCCGTATGGCGGGTCCTACAGCAGTTAGGAAACCTACGCTACGGAACCAGCATATAAAGATACTGGCGGACAATACCACCACGGTCGCTCATATTCGGCACGAGGGGGGCACAAGGTCTCCTGCCCTGCAAAACATTTCGCAGAAAATTTTCCACTGGGCAGAGGGCCGGATCCTTTCGATCACGGCAACACACTTAAAGGGGACGCTAAACCAAAAAGTGGATTTTCTCAGCAGGAGGCAAATAGACCCAGGAGAATGGTCTCTCTCCCTGGAAGCATTCAGAACCCTGACCAACCGGTGGGGGATCCCAAAATTGGACCTGCTTGCAACCAGGGAGAACGCCAAAGTAAGCAATTTCTTCTCCCTCCGGCCAGGAGATCGTCCTACAGCAATAGACGCCCTAGGCCAGGACTGGGGAGAGGGGCTGGCGTACGCTTTTCCTCCGATACCGCTGATCCGCAGAGTCTTACAACATTTCAGAACCCAGGTATGCACGCTAATCCTGGTGACCCCCTTCTGGCCCTAGAGAAGTTGGTTCGGTCTTCTGACAACGTTGAGCGTCCAGGACCCAGTCACCTTTCCTACCTGGACAGATCTGCTATCACAGGGCCCACTGAACCACCCGGGCTTAGACAAACGCCACTTAACAGCATGGCTCTTGAGGAATCCTCACTAAGGGGGAAGGGATTCTCAGAGAGAGTGGTAGAAACGTTAATGTCCAGCAGAAAAAAGACGACCCACCTTATCTACCAGAAGGTTTGGAGAACGTTTTCCTCATGGAGACAGGAAAGGGATTCTGGGGATTCTATCCCGGACATCCCTTTGATCTTAGAGTTCTTGCAGGAGGACCTAGAAATGGGCCTCTCTCCAAGTACCCTGAAGGTCCAGGTCGCAGCCCTTAGCGCCATATGCGAGACAAAGTTCGCGGACAATAGATGGGTCAACAGGTTCCTGACAGCAGCAGCTAGATTACGACCTAGACCCATAAACCTTGTTCCAGACTGGAACCTTAATTGGGCCCTAAGGGCCATGACAGCGGAACCATTCGAGCCGATCGAAGCACTACCGATTAAAAATTCTTACGATCAAGACCGTTTTCCTAGTAGCCATCACGTCCGCAATGCGGGTTAGCGAGCTTCAGGCTTTGTCCATTCGCCACCCATTCCTAAAAATCTCGGACACCAAATTAGTATTTAAAACGGACCCTGCCTTCATGCCAAAAGTGGTATCACATTTTCATAGGTCCCAAGACATAATAATTCCCTCATTTTTTAGTAAACCTAAAAACGAGGAAGAAAAAACCCTAAGCTGCCTGGACGTTAGGAGAGCAGTCCTAGGCTACATAGATGCGACAAGCCACTGGAGACGGGACGACAACTTGTTCGTCCAGTTCAGTGGCCCAAATAAAGGGAACAAAGCAGCAAAAAACTCCATAGCCAGGTGGATCCGCCTGGCCATCATAGAGTCCTATAAAGCCCTCGGGAAGGAAATCCCCTTAGCTTTTAAAGCCCATTCTACAAGGGCAGTAGCATCCTCATGGGCCGAACATAGCTCAGCTTTGGTCGAGCAGATATGCAAGGCCGCAGTCTGGAAAAAAAAACACACGTTCATTAAACACTATAGGGTAAAAGTGCAGCAGGACGAGGACATGGCCTTCGACCGCTAAGTCCTCTCGGCAGCAATCCCACCCTAGGAAACTTTAGTTGGTACATCTCAATTGGTGCTGTCGTGGAGACGATTGGGGAAAAAATAGATTATACCTACCTGATAATCGGGTTTCCAGGAGTCTCCACGACAGCACCCGTAACTCCCAACCCCCCCCCCCCCCCCTCATAGAACATAGTAAAGAAATTATAGAATATAATTTCCCCTTGGAAAAAATTAATAAGTAAATCATTTAGGGAAAGAATTTAATTTAAGCTCCTACCCCGGCAATTCGTTAGAATCCACTGAGGAAAGTGGGGAAGGGGGGGAGCTTTTAACCTCTCAGTATGTTCCTGTCCTATCAGGAGGAGGCAATCTCAATTGGTGCTGTCGTGGAGACTCCTGGAAACCCGATTATCGGGTAGGTATAATCTATTTTTTCCTGCAATTATCCAGGCAATCGCTCTGTGTAAATCTACCTTTAATGTAAGACTGTGTGGTCACAGTGCTGTTGGTGTACAGGGCAGCTATTTAATATCTCCGAGGCAGTAGCTGTGTCTAAGCAGTATGAGTGAGGAATACTGTATTCTTATCGCCTGCAACGCTCGGGCGCATTGAAACCTGAATGATCAGGCAAAGCACCACCCCCCGGACTTTAGACTATAAGACGCAAGAACTCATTAGCAAAATTTAATTCATAAAAAGTACACTTTATAGTCTGAAAAATACAGTATCATTTTGGCATTTGAACTTAAAATTTGTACTACATATTCTTAGATTCCAGATCTGATTCGAGCAATGATCTTAGGAATGTTTAGAATTAAAGGCTTGATGTCTTGCCTGTCGCTTAGCTTTTAATAGTAGGGGTTACAGGTTTTGTGTAACGCATTGTGACTAAAACCCCAGCATTTGATCTAAACACATTTTCAAACAGACTGAGCCAAGACATGGGAAATGCCACAGACAATCTATATCTGGTTAGTCATCCATATGTTTTTTATACTTTGTAGCATAGGTAAAATAAGCATTTGCTTTTGTGCTCTTAGAGTTAGTTGTCATTCTAGGCACTGTGAAAGACTTTTATGTAACCTTAAAAGAAGTTTAGGTAATTTTAACCAAGCTTTGAATATTTTACATATTTTCTTTAGAATCAGAAATGTTTGTTTTAAAGGAGATTCTACTTTATTTAGAAATAGCCAAAATCTTCTGGAAAAGAAAAGGCCTGACTAGATAAAATTAAAGAAACTAGAGTTTTACAGTATGGCTGTATGATTGATTAGCCTTCAGCTAGTTAGCCACTGAGGGCTTACCCTGTGCAAAACCTAGTATCTAATTCAGTTCTTTGTTATGCAGCTTTAGGAATGCTAATGGCTTGACGGCGGCTGACCTTGCGCACTCCCAAGGCTTTCAAGAGTGTGCTCAGTTTCTCCTTAACCTCCAGAACAGTCAGCTAAACGGTTTCTATTATAGTAGCTCCTTAAATGGGGTTCACCAAGGCAACTCCTCGAACCATTTCAATGGGGGCGCAATAAGTCGCAAGCGATCCTTCAGTGGTTACAATGCTTATGCCATCAAGAAGTTTAGAACCGAAGGTAAGAAATTACTTTACTGTTTTCTGCAACGAATTGTAGTAATGGTACGCAGTACAACAATGTTTTATAAATGCCCTTTAGGCTGGGTTCTCAAAGGGCGGATTCTCGGCGGAAATCTCGTGGTTTGGCCGCAGCGAAAAACCGCAAGATTTCCGCCGGGAGAACCGCCGCTGCAAAACCCACGGCGGCTCTGAAGCGGCCCGGCTGCTCGTTCTTCCGCTGCAGCTGGCGCTCCCATAGAGGAGAGCGCGGGGGGGGGGGGGGGATGAACATGCTGCAGCCAGCAAATCCGCACCGCAGCAGCAGCTTCTGCCGGCTTAGCCACAGCAGATTTGCCGTCCCGTGTGGAGGAGATTTCTGAGAAATCTCGTCCACATGGCTGGCTAATCCTGGGATTAGCGGCCGCATGCGGATTTGCCGCGGCGAAATTCCGCACGGAATTTCCGTGGCAAATCCGCCCCGTGTGAACCCAGCCTTAAAATAGATTGCCACAAGACATGGTGGTTGGTGACAGGGAAGCATGGGGGCGAAGAACACCTGAACCTTTTAACTAATGGGTAGTGTGCCAATAGATTTAAAGATTCTGCATGATTTGTCAGGTTGCAGTACCAAATTAATCTAAAAAATGTCAATGTCTCGTTAGTATGCAATCTAAAAACTCAATCTACAAAAAAGAGCAAATATTTATTTTAAAATATACTTTTTTTATATTTTACGGTCAATCTTTAAACTACACACAATAGGAATCATAAGTTCAAACACAGAACAATAAAATAATACATTTATGTCTATTCTACCAACATGACAGGGTTGCTTACTTCGGAGACCTTTTATATTGGAATAGAGAAACCCAAAGCATGAAAAGTCTTTCTGCATTCACATGCACATCGGGGACATGTTAAGGCCTCATGTCCACGGGCATGCACAGCTTCCAAGTGTGGAAACCCGCAGCCATGAGGCCAAAAATGACCTTTACTCACCTGTCCGGACATTGCAGGGCTCTCCTCTGTTGCCAGATGCGCTTGACACGCCGGCGGCGTGCTGCATGCAAGCGCCATGCTTTCCCTTTTTTTGGATCTCCTGCTCTCCCGCGAATCCACAGTACAGCCACAATGACAGCTGTGGCTGTGCCGCGGATATGACTGCTTCCATTGACTTCAACGGAAGCCATCCCTGCTAAATCCGCAGAAAAATGGAACAATCTGCACGCTGGGGGAAAAAAAATCACATCCGCATGCATTAAAGTGCCCTGTGGATGCTACTGTATCCTTATGGGCTTCTAGATATGTGGATCTCCCGTGTGGACGTTGGGCCTAAGTCGGTGCCCTTTAAGATTACAGGCTTCCAAATATAATTTTAAAGCAAATTAATGACCTCCAATTACCACATGTTCATATGTAGCATAAATGCTTCTACGTGGAAAATCAGCAGTAATTAGTTACACCCAGATTTTGGTTCAGATGTGCACAAAAAACTAAATGCATACTTCACTTGAGTAAAATAACATCGTACCAACAAATTGGAACAAATTAAATACAATTAATATAAAAATAAAAATGTGCCATATAAAATCATTCATCTAAATCAATGAAAGCAAAGGTTACTGAACTATATAAAGAAAGGATTGAAGGGGTTGTCCCAGTATCTGATTAGGGCCGCCGGCAGACGGCCGGGTCAGATCCTTGCAGCGGGACCCGACCCGAGCCCCTGCAGAGAGCAGTGTGGCAATCACCTGCTTCCGCGGCTCCGGGTCCCTCGTGCCGGCAGCTGGCGCATGCGCAGACCGGAGCTGGTGGACAGGGAGCGACATTTCTGCACAGAAATAGAGCATGCCGCTATTTGTTTTCTGCGCGTGACTTCAAGCAGACCTCACGGCCGTCTGCATAGGATTGCGTATTGTAATGCAATCTCATGCAGGCATGTACGGGCGGAGATTCTGCGGGAAATCCCGCCACTTAGGGGGCCTAAGTCATGAATACCTGTAGATGTTGAAAATGCCCAATAACTTCGTGTTTACTACGGGCCCTCCCTTCCCAAAATGCCACCCCTGCGGCAGACTGTGGATGGGAGTACTGCTGTTCCAGCACCGCATACCACGTGACCACATGCTTCCCTATTCAGCGGTACATTTCCATTCTACTTTCAGTAGCTTCTAATTGGCGTTTCTTGCAATCCATATAACTTTATATTTGATGTCTTTCAGGAGGCAGCATTCATCTACAGACAGATTTGGCTGGAGGGGTAGAAGATGAGAGCATGCATGTAGAAAATCACTCAGATATATCAGGTGGGATTGGGCAGTTTTCTGACAGATGCTGCAACACACAGCTGGTTGAAGATCTGAAACCACGAGAGAGCATATCTGTTAGACCCGCCAATAATATTTGCACAGTGTCTCCCATACAGACACCTTTTCGTTGCATCAGCCAATATGCTTATTTTTAAATTTCATGTATGAAGTAATGGTATGTCTATCATCCTTCACTGACCTGTATCATAACTTCATATGTTCAAGAACATAATAAAGACTTGGGAAGGGATCTCTACAAGCTGGTAAAGGAGCATTAACTCATGCAGTACTTGTGTAAAGCATTATATAGCATTTCCAGGCTTTAACTACTATGTCAGATTATCTTCATCTTTGTTTTTTTCAGCAAGTGGATTTTTAAACTGTAAATTTGAGTATATATTGGACATCTGCTTTTACTGGCATGAATGTTATAGTTATTAAAATCAGTATAAAATTGGAGTGCACTTGTTTTGGTTTAAACCGCTAAAACTTACGTGTGATGGTCTGAATGTGGTTAAAATGAGAACCTTTCTGTTTTTGCTTGGAGTTTGATTTTAATGCCCGGCCATTTTTATTGATAGTGAGCTAAGGCTTTATATTACCATAATGGGGTACTAGAGCCTCAAAGGTTTAGTTTTCTGCAATAAATGATCCTTTTTGCTCTCCTATTGTAATCCCTTATATCAACATTACAATCACACATAGAAAGTTTCATTCCATCCCAACAACTCCTTCTAGGTGCTTGACTTTTTTTTTTTTTTTGACAAGTGTATGTGTGGAGATGTGAGTATATAATATGTTTACTGCAATGTATGCTACTAACAAAGTTGAATTTAAGCCTTTTGAAATGCTTCCTTGGTAAAATGTGATGTTTCCTGCAGTTTTAAAAGGGTGTTCCCATCTTGGCCAAACATGGTCAGGATGGGGAACGTCACTGATTTACAAGGTGAGGGGGATAACGGAAACAGTCAAGCTCGGCTGAGCTGTGCTGTTCCCGCAGCCCCTCTTAAGTTTTCCTATTTCCACTTTCTGACTTCCGTATTTTGTGTTGCCGATGACTGGAGGCTTTAAGGGCCTATTCTGACAGCTGTGTACTCCACAGACCAGTTTCTCAGACGCTACTTGCATACAGCCATCTGAATACAGTTTAACTCAGGATAGGCACTAAAAGTCTGAGATGGGAATACCCCTTTAAGGAAAAAAATCTATTACATACTGTGAGTCATACTAAGTGACCAACCTCATTCTGCTAAATACTGATGCATACAATGCTCTTCTCAGCTTGGAAACAAACTGCTGCAATTCAAGGATAAATTAAAGATTAGCACTGATTTGTTTAGTACCTATGTTGAAGTATATTCACCTTTTTGGATAGTTGTGTGGTTTTTTGGGGGGGGGGGGGGGTTCACGTATGATGCACATTAGAAGAAAAAAAAAAACTGTCATGCAACTTATTTATTTCCTGGTACTGATCCTGATTTGGTGTTCCATAGTCAAGAGCTACATTACCAATTCTACAGGCTTATTGCAGGCCCGCCATGTGTGCTGACAACTTTGTGGTTTTCAGTAATAACCAGCTCTGAATTATAAGGGCACTTTTACATGTAGTGGAAAAGCTGTGGATTTTCCACAGCAAAATCTGCAACATTGGTCCGGATCTGCAGCGGTCTTTGCCCCTTCTATTGAAAGGGTGAAATCTGCGCATCGGCACCGTGGACTGGTTTTTGATGCAGAAATGCTGTGGATTTTGATTTTGAAAATCTGCAACATCTTTGCTACGTGTAAACCTACCCCAATGCTGGTTGCAAGTCATTGCACGAGTAATATGTTAAGTTGTAGACTAGTCAGAATTTAACATGACACTTAGGGCTTATTCACACAGGCGTATTTTTCCTCATTCTGTGAGCCAAAACCAGGAGCGGGTCTAAAATACGGAAGAAATGCAAAACTTTCCATTAAACTTTCTCTTTTCAAATTCCACTCCTGCTTTGGGCTCACAAAATACTGAGGAAAAATACACCCATGTGAATAGGCCCTTAGAACTATTAGAACTGTGTAAAAAGAAAGACCTACTCTCCTATTCTAGTGGCTTCCCTGTCCTGGATCCTCTGTGCCCACCATTGAGAACCCAAAACAAGCAGACTAGTAGTCTCATGCCGAGCGTTGTGCACATGACTGCTCAGCAATCAGACTTTAGGGGTGATTCTTCAATGGTCACTGAAGTACGTGATGGGCTGAGTAGTCATGTGCGTAATGAACAGCATGTGACTGCCAGCCTGCTTTGTTCTAAGCAATGGCCATTGGGGCTTCAGGGATCCAGCGTCAGACGGGAATGTGTTGGAATAGGCAAGTGATATGTAGAGGTGTGTGTTTAGTCCTGGAAAACCCCACTCAACAAACTTTTATACACTGTGAAAATGTATCATTGTTAAAGCGTAAGGGTCACAATTTGGCACAAGCCCTACTTGTCCAAAAGGTGGCTTTTTTATTTGTTTGAACACTTCTGACAGCTTCATGAAAGGAGAATGTGACTTATCAGGTGGGGATATAGCTGTTCCAGCCTGACAGATTTCATTATAATTTAGACCAGAAGTTGGGGATGCAGCTAATGTATGAATAGGCTTGTGCTTTAGCCTCTCTGTGTCTTTATCCCCCTCCTATGATTGTTAATCTTTTCAAAAGTCCTCCCCCTACAGTCTCTTCATAAATAAATGTTCCCATCTGTTTCTGATAATTAGTAAGTTAGTAGTGTCAGCTTGTCCTATCACTACATATTGGGCAAATATCCCCAGTAAAATTTACATTTTTTTTTTGTTACATGCTAAGGGGATTTGCCCATCTGGGGCCAGGCTTTAGTCACTATAAAGAGGTTGGGTACATATATCACATACAACCGAAATACTACCACCATGTGGTTGGATGACCCCCTAACATGCTATGACCCTTATATATGTGGGCCAATACAAGGGGATTTGTTTATACTGTAACCTCACTCCACAGTGCCTGCCCTACACTCAGCAGTGTTGCAGATAGTGTCTCCTGCTGCAATAACCTGTGCGTTTGACTCAGCTGCTTCTGCTTCACTAACTGGTGGTCGGCTGCATTCAGCGCCCAGATGGAAGTGCTGTACAGCATGATATGAGGAAGGGTCCATGTTTAGTGGCTCCTGGGACAAGAAATCTGCTCTTAAGTGGATGAACAAGGAGATGTTTCTGTTGCGCACCTCTCCTCCAACTTAGGCTGCCTGTCCACGGGCAAGATGTCTTAGCGGAATCCGCAGCAATAAATCGCCCATGGAGCTCGCATGACTCGTTTTCCATAGCATAACTATGGAAACCGCAGCCCGATGTCCACGAGTGGAGAATCATAGCGATTCTCTGTGGTGAGCCTATCAATTAGATGGGCTCATCGTGTAGCCCTTACAGTGCTCCCCCCTGTGGCGGAATATCGCTAGCGATAGTCTATTGCTGCCATGGACAGAGGGGGCCTTAGTGTAATTGGCAGATCTCACTACATACAAATAGGGAGAAACTTTCAGGCAAGCCAGGCGCAGAGAGGACAGAGGTAAGCTGCCCAGTAGCCACTTGTCCCTGCTCTTTATCAAACAATAGGGCACTTTTTTTCTAAGACGGGTGTTTTACATGCAAGTCTTGGATAAATGATATAGGAAGTTAAGCGGAAGAAACCTCCTTACTCTGGCACATCTTAAGCTGGCCATGCGTTACTTTCTCAAATACATAAACGATCTCCTCCCCCCCCCCCCCCCCCCCTCGTCTGTCTTCTCTCAAATGCCACAACACAGGTCAATTCATACAAAAGCTGTGGCTCTATTTTTTTACATTGCGTGTGGATGAGATTTCTTTGACACTTCTCTACTTTGCAGGCGTTTTTACTACATTGCAGACTTCTACACGTATATACACCACATACCTTTTTAGTGGGTAATACACTATGCTACACTTTACTAGCCATGACTTTCTATAAGAGTTTTCAAGGTTTGTGACAGGTTTGTTTCTTGATGCAGATATGAATGGTAGCTTCACCATGGTACCAAATGGACAAGCAAGTAATGGATTTAATTCACCGTTTGGAGACATGGAAACCAGTCCTGCAAAGTGCCTTCAGCTATCCAGTGGAATCAACAATGTTACAATCACAAATGGCAATAAAGAGAGCCCTGATGTAAACGGGACTTTTGTTGAAAATAACATTGGTGCTATAAATCCTCAAAACTGTGGCTCTTTGCATGTTAATGGGAGTCCTAGTAGTTGGGTGACGCCTAGGCCACCTTTGGGGGAGGGGATTGCTGATGTCTTGCAGTATGGCTACTACCATGGATTTGGGGATTCTGCTGAAAGCTTACCCGAGTATAGCAGTCTTCTAGAACATTCGGATTCAGTTAATGTGGAACATAGGTATAAGAGTACGTTCATAAGCACACTTCACCAGTATCAGGGATTTTGAGGTTCTCCTATGAAGGAAGGTGGGTAACTTTGTTCCTTAAACCTGGAACTAAAGTGAAAATTGTATAGGTCTTTATTGCCCATTTATATGATACCTTTTTTTGTTCTAATTTTGTACAGAAAATTAAACTTGGGCATTTTGTGCTGATATCTAATCAGTTGCAGTTTCCCTTTGCTGTTGCTGGTTATAATAGAACTGCACACAGAAAAGTTACTTATGAAAACAAAGTGTGTAAGTTTAGAAGCTGTTCACAATTTGTCTCACATTTTTGGAAGCAAAGTCCACATCTTATGAATGGCATTCAGATGTTAGTGTGTGCGACAACGTAGTGCTGTCACCCTGTGCTATGACAACAATACCTTTGTTTTATTTCCATGTATGATATAGTCGTGGTTCCAGTTTTTACACATTTTTTTCTAACTGCTATGCAAATGGGGGCTATTTTTTTTATATATGAAAACATTGACCTAACTCGGCCTGCCCCTATACTTGTGTATATTTCTAGTCTACCCATTCCATATTGTTTTATTACCTTAGACCAGGAAACGGGCCAGCAATTCAAGTTGAATTTAAAGAATTTATTTTATATTTTTGGAAAGATTGCTTCTAAAAATGTAAGGCTTTTCGTCTTTAATGCTTGAAAACTTTCTGTGGGAAGTTAACTTGATACATTTCATTTCAAAGGATTTTATTGTAAAAAGGTTTTTTTTTTTTGTTTTGTAGCAGATTTTGTTTTCGAGGGACACTAGAACAAGGGAATATGGTTTGTACTTTATTAATATAACTCATGGAGCATTAAATGAGTGTAGACTGAATGACAGCTTGTATGGGTTCCAGCAAGAGTAGTCAACATTTAATTTGCATCTATATACTGTTCATTGTTTTACTATGTAAGCCTTAAACATGGTTAGGCATGAAGAAAGTTACATTCTATCTAGATCTGTTTTGTCATTGCTTTTTGTATGTACATTTTTCTTTTAAACTAGGTTGAAATGATTTTCACTTTGTATATGTGTAAACCCTCAGAGTATCAACATTCGCTGCAATTGCTTTGCTAATTTTGCCACTTGCTTATTGCTTGGATTGAATGTTTACAGTATACTTTATTGAATATAGTGCTCATGCTTGTAACGTTAGCAGATTTATGTTCGGATCGGTCCTTAGCCATATATTTTGACGGATAAGGTCAATGAAGGTCAATTTTCTTATCCTAGTTTTCAGTAATTCTAAAAACACTTCCCATCCTCTCTGAGTTAGTGGCATTAACACTTTATTTAAGCAAAAACTGACTTTTTTTCCATTTATTTTGTTTTCCGTTTTATATACACCGTTGCAAAGGGAAAGCATGTTCCCTAAGATGTGTTAATAAAAAAAGCTGCTGCATACACTTTGTTTTGCTTTTTTGTTCATTTTTCATTGCATGTTGGTAGGGGAGCAGATTGGAGTGTTGCATATAGTAAGCAGAAGCCTTAGTAAGGGGACCTGTCATATATTCTAAGCCAGCATACGACACTGAATGGTCTCCCTTGACAGTTTCTTCAACCTACTACTAGTTTAAAAGGTGGAGGCTTCCATATTTTTCCTACAGCTGACTATTATGGAATATTGACTAGTAATAAAAAAAAGCACAAAACTGATTTCCAGCACTTCAGGCCACTGGGATAGCTTGGTTGTATACATGTTTATAATGGACTTTTTAATGGAGGGCAACCACACATTGCTACCTTTCTATTAGAAATGGGCACTAATAAGTAAAACCGAAGTCCCTCCCACATCAGCCACTGTACTGGTGCCTAGTCTCTGCAGGTTTCTAAAAGGATTCCCTAGGATATCCTGAAAACATGACTGTTTGGGGTGCCTTGAGGACTGGAGTTGGGAAACACTTCCTTATCCTACGGGTGCATTGCTGGTGTTCAACAGACTATTGGGGGTGTCATGGTTTGGGGGACTGTGTTTCTGGCATGGCCTAGGACTGTTCGTCATCATGCCACAATCCTTGAATGGTTAACACTATAGTGACCTGTTAGCTGACCATGTGCACACACATCTTCAGGAAATCTCCCACTACACTGCCAACAGGACAATGCTCTGTCATCCAGTTCACATCGCTAGGGAATAATTGGAAGAATGCAACAATGAATTCACACTGCCTTGGCCACCAGACTTGTATCCCCATTGAACATGTTTGGGATATGCTGGAAAGGGTTACGAGATCTGCTCCAACATATCTACAAAATGTGCACCAACTGAAAGAGCTTCTGTATTTGGCATGGATAAATATAAGTTTGTGTTGTCTCCCTTCAGCCTAACATACTACGTTACTAGATGCATATAAAATGGTAAAACAATACTGAATAAACAAGGCAACAATATGTGTAAATATTCTGGAAGATTTATAATTCCCTGACCCCCATTCCTTCCAATCAAATACTGACCCGTGTTTCAATAGAGCAGTTATCTGACTTAATTTGCCCGGTCATGCCCAAGACTATATATAGACAATATACTCTGTGCTGGCGCAATAGCATCAG
Organism: Eleutherodactylus coqui; assembly: GCF_035609145.1. Classification (NCBI taxonomy): domain Eukaryota; kingdom Metazoa; phylum Chordata; class Amphibia; order Anura; family Eleutherodactylidae; genus Eleutherodactylus; species Eleutherodactylus coqui. The sequence goes on from NC_089837.1 coordinate 391,234,170, forward strand.
ACCTGTGACGTCCCATAAACCAATCACATGGGCTTCTAATGTAGGAACCCTGGAAGGTTTACAAGATGTCACTGATGTCCCATCTCTGAATCTCCTATTGGCTGTAGCAGCGTAAACCATCATGACTGCTGCAGCCCAAGTAAACAGAAGACTGGAGTGTGGGAAGCAGTGCAATGGCCGAAAAGTGAATATTGCTGTTTTATGCAATGTATACTGCCACCACTGTAATTAATACACTGCTGCTGTCCCAGCAGAACCTTGTAATACGTTGGCTGCTGCAAAACTTCATAATACATACCTCAGGTCATTCAGACCAACATAAAGCTAGTATTACATGAGTGTGATTAACTCTTTCTAATCCAGTGTCTGATCTCATCCAACATTCAGATTTTCCTGCATAGCTCTGATGTTGGGTGAGGTCCGACACGTTTCTAACACGAGGCAGGACAGCAAAGCTTTCAGCCACTCCAGAGGATTATCAAGTGTTTCCCATTGTTTTCAATGGGAAATCTTGCATCACACTTTTGTGAACCTCGGACACTGCAATGTGTTTTCCAGCCACATTTAAAATAATGGTGTCCCAGGGAACACCCAAAGATAGGGCATTCAGTAATTTTTCCCACATCGCTCATGTATATGACACTTCAAAAGAATGGGGTTCATAGTCATGTGAAAACAATAGGAAACGCTTGCTGATCTTCTAATGCGTCGAAGGATCGGTACGTCGCCGATGTGATGGGAGGCGGTTTTGCGAGCCAAAGCGCACGTTGGCATGCGCAATACTCTGCTCGGTATTGCGCTCATCTGTGTGTGTAGGCAGCCTAATCTAATATAAATAAGCCTACATGCTTTTTCGTGCACCAGACTTTGACCCTTTTTCTGTAACTTTAGTGTATGATGTTGGTGTCATTAGATAGCACACATGCTCACCGGTGCTGTAAAATCATCAAATGTGAGTTTAATACATTCAGGGACCTGTCAAGCCGGTTGAAAGTTACAATGTTAAGTCTATGGACGGCGCTGCTGTGCTTCAGGCATGCGCTGGAATGAGGGAAGTGTTGCTAAGCAACACAGCATACTCTGCTAAGCTGCACCATACACTACCCAACCAAGAGCGATAGAGACAGCGATAGTGAGAGAAAAAGTGATAGAGAAACAGACAGAGAGACAATGATAGAGAGCCAGATAGAGCAATAGAAAGACAGAGAAAGAGAGACAGGCAAATAGAGCAATAGAAAAACAGGAAGAGTAATAAAGAAACAGGGACAGACAGAAAAAGAGAACGATAGAAACAGACAGCGTAGAGAGATAGTGATAGCAATAGAGAGAGAGAGCGCTATAGACAGAGCGATACCGAGACAGAAAGAGAGAGACAGACAACAAAGGAGACAGAGTGAGAGAGACCTGCAGGCTTTTTATATTATATATCTGCTCCAAATACAAAGTGACACTCTAATCACTTAACCAAGCAGATTTAGAAGTTCACAACCACCACTCTTGAAGCATTTTATGTTCGCGTAGCGAACATTGGGTCAATCTAGTAAGCATAAAAGTGATGCAAACCAATTAAATTCCCACAGGCTAGGTAGCTCAGGACATACCATATCCAGCACATGTACAGTGCATATATGAAGCTGTGGCCAGTACACTTCATTCACTACGCATGTGCTGGAGGCAACTTGTGATAACAGGCTTGGATTATGCTATGCTGAATCTCCCAGAATACACACTGATCAAAAACATTAAAGGAACACTTAAATCACACATTGGATGTCGATATTAAAGCTGAAAATCTTTACTGATATAAACTGTGTAATTTGTTAAGAACAAAACGAAGCAGCAACAGTCAATGGAGACCAAAACCATAAACCAATTGCTGGATTCCAAATCACCCAGAAAATCAATTTGTGAATTTCTTCATGGCAACCCATAATATGACATATTTGTGTTCGGCCCCCATGTACCTATATGTTTTCCTGACAACATCTGGACATGCTCCTGATGAGACAGCGGATGGTGTCCTGGGTGATCTCCCATACCTGGATCAGGGCATCAAGGTGCTCCTTGCCAGTTTGTGGTGCAACCTGGTGGTGTTGGATACAGAATGTCCCAGAGGTTCTCAATTGGATTTAGTTTTGGAGAACGTGGGGGCCAGTCCATGGGATCAATGCCTTTGTTATCCATGAACTGCCTACAGACTGGCCACATGAAGCCTGACATTGTCCTGAACCAAGAGAAACCTAGGGCCAACTGCTTCCGCATAAGGTCTGACAATGGATCTGAGGATTTCACCCTGGCACCTAACAGCAGTCAGGGTACTATTGGCTAATTTGTGAAGGATGGTGTGACCTTCCAAGAATATGCCTCCCCAGACCATCCGTGACCCACTGCCAAACCAGTCCTGCTGGATGATATTTCAGGCAGCATAACATTCAATACAGCATCTCCCGATCTGTCACTTGTGCTCAATGTGAGCCTGCTCTAATCTTTGACAAGAACGGGTCGCCAAAGGTGGAACGGTTACTTCTGATGTTCTTTCACGAGCACCAATTAAGCTGCACGGTGCTGGGCTATGAGCTCAGGTCCATTACAGGATGTTAGGCGCTCATGCCATCCTCATTGAGTCTGTTTCTGATAGAAACATGCAGACAGTAGCCCCCGGGTGGTCATTGTGTAGTACTCTGGCAGTGCTCCGGCAGTGCTCCTGTTTCTTGAAGGAGCAGATACTGGTCCTGATACTGGATTGATGACCTACTAAAGCCTCATCCAGCTCTCCTCATGTAATGGCCCATGTCCTGGTATCTGCTCCATGCTCTTGAGACTATGCTGAAAGACACATCAAAACATCTTGCGATTGCATGTATGGATGTGCCATCTTGGATGAGCAGGATTACCTGTGCAACCTGATTAGGCTACAGGTACTACATCATGCTACCAGTAGTGACAAGGACATTAGCAAAGCTAGAGAAGGACAAAGAGAATAATTGTCTCTGGAAGCCACCTGGACAATCAATCCCTTTTGGGGTTTTGTCTTGCCGTTACCTCTCCAGGGCACCTGTTCTTAGTTTTATTTGCACCAAAGCAGGTGAAATTGATTCACAATCGCTAATGCTTCCTAATTGGGCAGATTGATAATCCTGAAGCTTAGGGCTTATTCAGACGTGCATATATTGGCCGGTGGGAGGAAAGTGGGGATTGCTTAGATGGAAGCGTATATCAGTTGGCCGTGAAAACGCTGTCCGATATACACATGTGGGAATAAGCCGTTAAAGAGGTCTCACCAGAATAACAAGTTATCCCCTATCCACAGGATAGGGGATAACTTCTGAGAATCCGCTGATCTCGAGAACGGGACTCCCATGTCCCATTCTGTCACTGCGGGGGTTGCTTCTTCTACAGCAGCAAGCAGCAACGTTACTCTAAATGGAGTGCTGACTGAGCAAATGCGGTCAGCACTCCATTCATTTCAATGGCATTGATGGAAATACCTGAGTGGATATCTCAGCAGTCTCATTGAAAGTGAATGTACAGTGTTGTAGGGGGTCAATCGTAGCACAGGGGTGTCACTGAAAACAAAAGAAGGCCCACATAGGGTCTCCTAGATCAAAACTTGTGCCAAGGAAAACTGAGGTGTGCTGCTTGTTTTAAAAACAATGTCATAAACTTTACAAGGACAAATTCTGCCAGGTGAATACAACCCTCAAGCAAAGGCTTGCTCCAAGGATCAGCTGTAGAACTACCAAAAATTTTGCTACACAGGACGGTAGGTGTGCTGCTTGTTTTAAAAGTAATGTCATAAATTTTTCAAGGACAAATTCTGCAAGATGAACAAAACACTCAATTACAGGCCTCCTACTCCTCATCCACGGAAAAGCAGTAGAGTTAGCAAAAATTAATCCAAGAAACAGCTGGTGTGCTGCTTGTTTTAAAATCAATGTCAAAAAGCTTGCAAAGGACAAATTCTGCCAGGTGAACAGAACAGCCAAGCATGGGCCTGCTCCAAGGAAAAGCTGTACAGCTACAGCTGTTTCTTGTGTTTTAGGACATTTTCATTTTTAGGGGGGCACTTGTGTTTGTCTGTGACACCCTACTACCTGTCTTAACATAGTGCTGCCCCGCAACATTTGCTTCTTCTTCCTCCCCCTGTGAGCTGCTATTTTGACTCTCCCTGTCTGTCCATGTTGGGTCAAGCATCTCATCATCTTCCACCTCCTTTTCCTCTTTGTTGTCCTCGTCCTGAGTGGACTCTATATAACAGTGAGCACCTGGAGCTGGCACCTATGTTTCCACATCCCCCTGAGTACACATTGCCTGTGGAGGGCTGACCGCGCGCCTTGACCAACCCTCATCTTCCCCTTCAGAGGAAAAAAATGGTTGGGAATCAATGAATTCAATGTCTTGGTCTTCTTCCCCTGTCTGTTTGGACTACCCAATTAACATCCGTGACACTGAATGGTCAAACAGCTCCTCAGGCTGCTCAATGTGGACTGCTTTGGAGAGTGCAAGGGATTTGGCACCGGGTGAATTGTGTGCATATGACTGGAAGGAAGAGGAGGTGGTGACAAAATGCTGTAGATGTAATGTATGGTCAAAACCATTTCTAAGGAATGTCAGGGGCTTGCCTCGCCGCCTACAGAATGGGAAGCTGCTGCTTTAGTTGGAGCCGCTTGAAGTGCCAACTTGGTCTGTCCTCTACCATCTCCACCGCCACCGACATGTCTCTTTTTATTTATTTTATTTAGGCTTTATTTTGGTGCCCTGTTTAGTGTAGTTTTATGTAACTTATTAGCTATCTTCAACATTTTCAGAAAACCATTGCTAGCTGCGTAAAACCTGCAAAAAATTTGCAATGGCTGGACTGGTGACGTTGAACAATATCTGAGGCCACAAACCAAGAACTGTAACTCCATCCGCCAGCTATGCGAACATAAAAAAAACACCACCCCATGCCAATGCAAATTTTGTCTGTCTGCTTTGCTGCGATATAAGTTGACAGCAGCAGAAATATACAGAGCATGTTTCATATAGGCATATAAATGTGATGCTGCTTTCTCGGCACCCTCCAATATAACCCCAGTATACAAGCTTTCACACCAGCAGGAATATATCATATTGTAGAATATCTGTTCCTATTAACCCCTTAACACTGCAGGGCGTACAGTTACATTCTGCAGCTTCGGGGTATGTATGAAGGGAGATCGCGGGCGATCTTGCTCCATACAATGCGGGTTTCTTACAGCCGACACCCACCCGCAACAACTCCGATAAGCCTTGCTACTCATCTAAGCTGTTAACCCTTTAAATGCCCTTTCAATTCTGACAGTGGTATTTAAATGCCCTGACCGATGTTCGGGGGTCCCGTATTGCTCCTTATGATAAGATCGCAGGTTGCTGTGCGGGTATCATGGCAGCTGGGGCCTGCATTGCAAATTGCCTATCAAGCTATGCCTGTGACGTGGCTTGATAGAATGCCTGTCAGATCGCGGTATAATGTAGTGCTATGGCATTACATTATACTGAAGGATCAATCAAACCATCGCAAGTTCTTGTCCCCTCTGGGGACTAAAAAGAAAAGTGAAGATAAGTTTTAAAAAGTTTTACAAATTATTTTTAAAAAAAATTAAAAGTAATAAAAGTTTAAGAAAAAAACCTTTTGCCATATTAATAATAATATATTCTAAACAATAAAACAAAAAAAAAAAATTTGCTATCGCTGCGTCTATGAAGGTCCGATCTATCAAACTAACACATTACCGCGCATGGTGAACGCCGGCAGAAAAAAAACTAAGAACGCCAGAATTGTGCTTTCTTGGTGACCCAATCTCAAAAAAAAATGTAATAAAAACCAATCAAAAAGTTATATGTATGCAAAAATAAGGAAACTACAGGACATCCCACACAAAATGAGCCCTCACACAACCATGTTGGCAGAAAAAAAAGTTATAGCTGTCAGAAGGTGGCGGCAGAAAATAATTTTAAAAGATGTAATTGCTTTGAGAAAAAATAAAAGTAGTGCAGCAAAAAAAAAACATCATAAATTTGGTAATGTAGTAATCACACTCACCCATAGAATATATTTATATATTTACAATTCTATTTATTTGTGGTGATTTTTACCTATTATTATTTATTTTTCATTATAGTATATCCCCTAGTATTCTGATATAATTTATTTTAGATATATAGTTTATAAATAATTTGATGTAGAGAAATGTTTTTTTTTAAAACATAGTTTTCACTTTCAGTACAACTTGTGTTATTTATATCCATAGACATATTTACCGTTTCTATTATGATTGTATTTTATTTACTTAATCATTAGAGAAGTTTAATTAATAATTTTTCATTATTTATTAGCATATGCATGTTTTAATTTAATGTTCATACAAATGGTATTATTTATAATTTTAATCATGTATTTATAGAATTTATAGAACAATGTTTTTTTTACTGGTACCTAATCAACTGTTTGTTATATAGGGAAGCGTTTATCATAGTAATAGTCATTAGAGATGAGCGAGTATACTCACTAAGGCACATTACTCGAGCGAGTAGTGCCTTAGCCGAGTATCTCCCCGCTCGTCTCTAAAGATTCGGGGGCTGGCGCCGGTGACAGGTGAGTTGCGGCGGAGAGCAGGGGGGAGCGGGGGGGAGAGAGGGAGAGAGAGATCTCCCCTCCATTCCTCCCCGCTCTCCCCCGCCATTCCCCGCCCCCCTCCGGCTCCCGGATCTTTAGAGACAAGCGGGGAGATACTCAGCTAAGGCACTACTTGCTCGGGTAATGTGCCTTAGCGAGTATACTCGCTCATCTCTAATAGTCATTCCTTTATGAATGAAACAGTGACGGAGACGACTAGAGAAGGGAGTATTCTCCCATTACAGTAAACAGAGTTTCTTTTTTGTGAATGGAAGTGTAAAGAAGTTTCATTGAGAAAAAGAAGGACGTATATAGTCACATGGATAGGAAATTACGCCGATCACATGATGCCAAGATGGCTCTGACACTGGCGTGCATCGTGTGAAGCGTAAGTGGATTTTAAAAACTTTATATATATATATATATAGAGAGAGAGAGAGAGACTAGGAATGTGTAATATGCTTGAGAAGGGCAAACTTTGTAAATTGCTGAAACACGTTGCATATAAGAAATAAAAAGACATTACGGATCGAAGAGTCTGTGTTGATCCCTGAGGTCCGGGAGCGCGGGGATATTTTCTACTGGATATATTCTACATGTGCAATGTACTCGCGGTTAATACACAGTAGTAGGCTGCAATGAAAGTGCATTGCTTTTCATTGTTCCATTCACACCTGCGTATATTTATTGTGTATGTTATGCGCATAAAAAAGATTGCATGTTGTATCTTATTGCCTATTATGCACTAAAGGCCCATTTAGACACGATTATTGCTCAAAATTCGCTCGAAAGCTATCTTTTGAGCTATAATCGTTGTGTGTAAATGTGCCCATCTTTCAGTTTTTTGCCGAACAACAATTTTTAGTTCTGCTTGAAAAGCCTCGTTCAGCAGAACAGCTGATAAGCGGGACCGTGCACTGTCCTCTGCCCTGGAAGAGATGATTACAGCTGATAACATTGTATCAAATGTCGTCAGCTGGCAGAACAGCTGATAAGGAGGACCGCAGGCTGTGTCTGCTGTCCATGGTGCCAAATTCCCCACAGGGAGCCTGTGGTTGAACAATTGCGCTAATTACAGAGCTCAGACCTCCTGCTGAATTCTGCAACAGCTCCCAGAAGCTCATTTGCATGCAAATGAAGCTGATAAAGTACTAATAGCAACTAGTGCCTATTAGTACTTCATGCAAAACGATCACTGACCTTTCAATCATTTGAAAGATTATCAGTGTGTGTAAATGGGCCTTAAGAGCCCTATTGTTGTCTATGAGTGTGTGCCAAACGCAATGCATACACAATTACATGTGTACTTGCAGCATTATTTATGCAGGTTGCTAAGAAACATGCATAGGAGGGTTTAAAAAAAAACAGGAAGTTTTTAACAGAGTGCAGGACAGCGTGTAGGGAGGGACTATCATACCCATCCAAGCTCTGTGCCAACATGTGTACATATAACATGGGAAAGCTCATTGTCCTGATTCAGAACGTTACTGTTATTTGGAATACAATACTTCTGGAATATCAGGAGAGGAATGCGAAAGACAGGGCATGGGATGAACTGGCACCCAAATGTATGAAGACCGATAGGTATCTACCTCCACCGTAAGGCTAGGTTCTCACGCGGCGTATTCCTGGTGGAAATCTCGCGGTTTGGCCGCAGCGAAAAACCATGAGATTTCTACTGGGAAAGCGCCACTTCAAAACCAGCGGCACCTAGCCATGGGTTTTGAAGGGGCTTGGCCACACGCATTTCTGTTGCAACTGGCGCTCCCATAGAGGAGAGCGCTGCCACAGTGGAAAAAAATCTGTTCTGTTATCTTTTCTTTAACAGAACAAATATCACACTACCCTCCGCTATTTCTTATGTTCAAATAACGGAAGCAACTGGAAAACTTTCAGTGTTAACCTTAGAACCCATAGATTTTTTTAGGAATAACACAAACTTTTTATTTTCAAAAGATTTTTGTTAGAGTATCAATCTGGAACAAGTATCAATTATGTAACAATAATCCCCACGCAGGGGGCTTCAGAGTCTAATGTGCAGTTGTTAAAGCTATTACAATTATATATGCAGTTCTAAAATACTTTTCCTTTAACTTTTTCACCTTAAATTTGAAATATATACTATGCTCTCTATTATAAATTTCAACAATAAAACTTAAACTAGACTAAGGTCATCTTTTTATTTATTAGCCAAATCCATTCAACAGGTTTATGATAAAGTATCAATCTGTTACCGGTCAATCAGGTCGTTCTAGGTCAACAGGAAAGTATGCCGGAGTCCCTGAATATCTACTAGCTCTATCCACGGTCTCCACACCCGCCCATATCTTTCTGATGTATCTGACCCTATAGTGTGTAGCCTTTCATACAATGCAATCTGAGAGATTCAACTCAACACGTCTTGAAAAGAAATTTAAACAGAGAGTGTCCGTAAGCAGCACCAAATTCCAATCCTACTAGGGGGTGAGTGAAAAAAATGCAATAGCTGAGGTAAATAGGAGGCCGAATCTTACTCCTTATATGCAACTCCAAGTAGAAAGGAAATGGACTTCAGCAGCATTAAAGGTGCAAAATTGTTGGTGGTTTTTATCCCTCCATCACACACAAAAAGGAAAGCGAGAAGCGGCGTTTCGGCCATCTTGGCCTTTTTCAAGCGTCTTGAAAAGAAAGGTGTGGCTGTTTCCATCTGGCTGCAATATGCTCTCTAGTCGCCATAATTTGAATCAATTTATGCACCTGATATTTAACCATTGGCTTACAATCTCCTAGGAGAAACACTAATTGAAATTTTTGAAATGGGCCTACAAAAAGTCTATGAAGTAGCCTTATGCACCTGAGTCTGTAGCAGAGCCACCTCAAGACAAGTCCACCAAATGTGTAGCTGAGTTCCCACCTCTGTACACCCTCTGAAACACAGGGGTGATTATGCTGGGTAAAATTTGTTTAATCTGGCATGTATCAAATGGGTACGGTGCAATATTTTTAAGGAAGTTTTCATCAACGTAACCTGATCATTGCCTTTAGAGATTGTTTCACAACATTGACCCTATCTTTCCACTGACAAGTTGATTTCTAAACCCGTCTCCCATTTTGACATAAACGGCAATTTGCCTTTCCCGATTGGATAATTCAAGTAATTATTTACTTGATTACTATAAGTAAATATAGTAGTTACTATACTTATAGTAATGTCATTACTATAAATTAATGACAGGGTGCCTTTTGTCATGGGATCTCGCATTCAAAGTCTCTCAAACATTGTCATCTCTGGAAGAACATAAGGTAGCTTCAACGAGTATAGAAAATGAAAGACTTGATTGGCACAATTATTCTCAGATAGAGGGGGATTAATTTTGGCTTGGAATTGAGCCACTGTTAGTAGGTGGGAACCCTCTACTAAATGATGGAGGCTTGTACCTTCATTAATTTTCCACCACTGGAAATGAATTAGATCCAGGCTGGGTGGGAATCTCACATTTGGTACCATGTATATGCTTCTCCAGATTCTCAGTGAATAGTAGGTAAGTGGGCTAGTATTATGCAGATGGGAAACCATAGGACTATTTGACCACATCAAATAGGGTAATGTGTGTGGAGCTATTCTCGATGCCTCCAAATCCACACATCACAATCCATTGGGCAGTTCTATCAGCTGTGTAATACTTCATTAAATATGGGACAGAAAGACCCCCTTGTCTTTTATGGTAGTACATTATGCTGTTTTTAATTCTAGGGTATTTGTTGGCCCAAATAAATTTGAAAATAAGTCTAACACAAACTTTTTACACAGATTTTAGTTTTTATTTTCTGCACCCAAAAGAAAGCAGACGGGTTGTAAGCCGTAACACTACTGTAAACAGCCTACTTATGATATTTTTCACACAAAAATAAGAAGCAACATAAAAATATATATTTCTGGTTTTGTTAGTTATGTTGCAGTGGAAGAAAGTAAGACAAAATGGTGCAGCGCACGGGACCAGTTCTGGAGAGAGTACGCAGCTAAGGGGAAGGGTGGAGCTGGAGGAAAAAGAAAAAGACCACATGTGTATCTGTAGCAGCTGATGTATCTTGTGCCAACCATGATTTTTTAACATAACAAACATGCCAATAAACATGACTACCTGCAGTTTCATAGAAATTTATGCCCGTCAAAAGCAGTGGTGGTCCCGCTATTCAATACAGTAACAAGGCTGCAGCGCTGCTCCCTCTCGCCCATCTCTTAGGTTTTTAAGCTACTACCATCAGCTGATGGCGGCTAAGAACATGTTTTCACAGTGTGGGGCCAGTAGAAAATAAATAAGCCCATCACTAGCTGAAAGATGGTTGTAGGGGAACATTTCTTGGGTCTGAGCTGCTGTCTATATCTTGTAGTGAACAACATGTTTCTCAACAGCAGCACCACTGTTTAAAACTTCTCTCAAGTCTGTATGGCATGTCAACAGTCCACAACGCAGATAATGTTGGGTGTGCAAAATTTAAACAACGCTCGTTTCTCCAGGAGGAGGGAGACATGGCAGTGCTAACAGCTGAATGTTCACCATCAACTCTGGCTACAAACACCTCAGAGTTGAATGAAAAAGGCCCGAGCAGCAGTCAGGCCAGCACAAAAGGGGCTCACCATGTGGACCCAGCCAAACCACCACTCAGACATATATGATGGAACCCTCATTACTGCTATCCTCACCACATGACTTGCATGTCCTCATTGTTCAGTTGCAATATTTTTGCAAGTTGCACCCCAGCCCCCACCCCAAAACACTGCTATGTTCAGACCCATGTATACACATGGGTATGTTGAGCACCACACTACATGGTACTATAGTTAACGTGTTTGTGGACAGCAGATGCAAAGGCCACATACATCTGTCCTAGACCCTATGACTGCAGTGGTATTGGCTTTGGGCCTTTTATTCCATAGACCGGCGAGTCAGGGGCAAGGCTTACAAACTTGTAAGGTGAATAGAATTTCTTCACTTATTCTTTTGTATATAGTTGTTTATATTTGAATTGTTTGATCATTTTTGTTATAGAACATTACATTTTTAAATGTCTATTTATTAAAAAAAAGTTTGTGTTCAACCTTTGTGTTTTGTATTGCATTCTAAAAAAGACAGTACACACTGGTTTTAAAAAAAACTTTCTTTTGTCAATGTCCAAAAAAGGTTAATGCGGTATTAGTTTATAATATAGCCAAATTATGCAAAGAAAAATATAAAGTGGTCTTTAAAATGGTATTATTTTTAAGAAACAATTTGGATAATCAGGCCAAATTATGAAGGCTGGCAACCCATGTCAAGGGTCCTCATTGTCGTGCGAGTTCCTACCTAAAAAAGAAAAACTATAGCTAAAAAAGAAATTAAACTGGAAGCCAGTTGAAAAAAAAACCCAACATAATTTGGAGAGTCCAGATCATCAGGCTTTGTGGATAGCGTCTATCTGCCACGAAACTTCTCCGTGGGGAGTCAGAAAGTAGTCTGCAAAATTGTCTCTGACTAGAAGTCCAGATGATGCAGGACTACACTGTGGGGTCTGATCCACTGCAACAACTGGTGAGGTTGCTGCAACCGGATCACCAACCAAAGTCCAATTCACGTTATTGATCCTGCAAAAATTGTACAGAACCATGGCTTCTTAAATTACCACACACGTGTTCTCGGGTTCCATCTGAATAGCGCCCAGGAAAACTCACCAGTTACTGGTCAATATCCCAAAGGCATATTAAATAAAACAACAAGCCCGTGTGAGATGGTAATTATAAACCTGTCTACTGGTGTCCAACTCTCTGCGTAGAAATGGGCGCAGAATGTGGGTTGTCAGGCCAAAGCCCTCATCCACCACAATGGAACTAGTGGACCTAAAGAACCAAGAAGCACATGTGGCTCTTGCAAGGCCAGCTGGTTGGAAAGAAGCTACTGCCCTATTCTGAAAGCCTTGAAAATGCGAACATCCACATTGCTTCCATGCGACCTAATATCTACAACTATAAACTATCAGCCAAAGTCAACAGAACTACTGAAAACTACTGATTATACTTGTAATATGTGCTTACTATCCAGGGCCTCGATGCAGTTCAGAAACCGATCAGCAGCTTGAAGGCCTTCTAAAATGTCCAACCAGGCCTGCGGAGAGGGCGACAACATCACCGATGACTTAGGCTGCTCCCAAATCACATTGTAGGTCCTCCTGATGATCCCACAGATGGTGGAGTGGCCCAACAGGAACTCAAAATACAGTGATGTAAATGAGTTCCCGGTGGTGAGGAATCTGAAAAGACAAGAAGGACACAAATATTAAATCTCTTACAAAAAAAAAGGAACACATTCTAGTTAAAAGGATCTGTAAAACACAAGCAAACATGTAAATCTGCTTGTTCTTACCTTAGGGTGACCAGCAGATGCTTTTCAGGGAGATACACCCGCACGTTTGTGTTGGCGTAGCTCAATCCAGAATACACCGGCAGCTTGTCAAACGATGCCATGGAGGAACGGCAGAAGGCAGAAAACTTTTCCGGATGCTGTCTCAAGTTGCTGTAAAGGCTCTTGGAGTCATCCTTACTGGCTTGGTACAATATCATGGGTGAACCCAGAACCTCCGCTTTTTTCTTCTGGGCTCTTCCTCCAGCATCGGACATGGCTGTGCAAAAGTGGTAAAAACCAGCCAAGACAACAGAACCTCATTCTCTAGTGAGGACATGTTATTCAGAACACCGATTAAAACTGTCACCAATACAGCCAAGGACAAGAAAATAGCGCTTGTGCGGTCACGTGAGCGCTAGGAGGATGTTACCAGGAGGTTGGACAACCTTTGACATAATTCCCTGCTTGTGTTCGGTTTTGCGCACATAAAATACGCTGTACATACACAAGCATAAGCTCAAAATGCATGCATACTTGACATTATGCAGCCATACAGAATTCCATACGCAGGTAAAACGTTGTGATTTTTTACACAGCGTATTAGGACACGCTCATGTGAGCTTGGCCTGAGGCTGAGCCTCACAGGCCACCTTAGCTGGCAGACCCAGAGGCCATATTCAAGCCACTGGGTGCCACAGCAACCCATAGGAAACCCGTGATCACATCGTGGAGGTCGGATGGGTGAGAAAGGGAGCCCCTCCCTCTATCAGCGGTTTACATGTTGTGGTCACACTAACTCTGGCACGTAAAGGGTTAAACAGCAGGGATCAGAGGTTATTGGATCAGAGTGAAAACTGCAATATTTTAGGAATTTTTTTAAAATATAGATTATGACCAAAAATTTAAATAAATTACCAAAAATTGATGCGATGAACCTGAACAGTTTTGCAGGAAATATTGATGACCCAATCTTGCAAAATACAAAAGAAGGAATCAGATGATAACAGTCTATAGAAGTTTATTCATCTATATCCATGTACAATGGGGCCGGAAAGTCTTCAGACCCTTTCACTTTTTTTTACATTTTGTTACATTGTGGCATTGTGCAAGTTTAAAAAATCTGAAGTTCTTCCCCATCATTCCCCAGCACTGAATACCACATAATGACCCAATGAAAACAGAATATTGGACATTTTTGTCAATTTCTTTAAAATTAAAAGCAAATATTTTGCAGTGACATAAGTATTCACACCGTGTACTCAGTACTTAGTTCAAGCACCGATGGCAGCTATTGCAGTCTCCAGCCTTCTTGGGTATGATGACAAAAAGTTTGCACACCTGGATTTGGGGATTTTCTGCCATTTTGCTCTGCAGATCCCTTTCAGTTTCTGTTAGGTTGGATGAGCACCGTCTGTGGATGCCATTTTCATTTCTCCAGAGATGTTCGATTGGGTTCAAGTCAGAGCTGTATATATACCACTCTGCTGACTTCTCCATTTACCACTCTTAGGGTGCCCACCCACTGGCGATTTTTTTTTCTTTGCGTTTTGCGTTTTTTCTCAAGAGCAATTAGAATTGAATGTACTCCTGTCCACTGGCGTTTTTTTTTGCGTTGCGTTGCGATTTTTAACATAGGAACTGTCAGTTGCATATGTGTCCTTATTTTTCTCCTAATGCACCCATGAAAGTCAATGGAAATTAATGGAAAAGCCGCGAAAACGCGGCAAAAAACGCCGCGAAAAACGCGCGGAAAATGCTGCGTTTTTCACGCACGAAAATCGCAAACGCCAGTGGGTGGGCGCCCTTAGCCTGATGTAGGGTAAAGAACCCAATTGTTGTTACACTTCAACATACAGTTCACAGTGGTGTTTATCTCTGATATGAGTCAATAAGCTTGTATGACATATTATTACCTGCAATTAGATTGCTGATCCATTCTTTTGTATTCTGTGTATTATTAGTGGTGGTATAGAGGTAACCACCTGGGCCTGGCACCCTGTTAGCGACCACTGCTGGAGAGTGCTGCCTAAAGTAATTTGCAGAATAGATACTAGTAGTTTGACGTCATTCCAGTACGGTAAAAAGAAAATCTAACTTGTGCTATGCTGCCATCTCCTGGTGAAAAAATAATATGCAATAATTGTAGAGGCATCATGTCTAGAGAACTTAACTTCAAAATAGTACAGTTAAAAAATGCAATGTGTCCTGCTAAAAACAAGTCCTTATAATGGTATGTCAATGGAAAAATATGAGTGGTATGGCTTTTGAAATGCGGAGATGGAATAAACCCTAAAAATTGTTGTATCATTAGGTACCAATCTAGGCGGTATCCTTGCAGCCTAGTTTGGTATTTAATGATGCAAAAATTAAAGGGTTGTCAAGCCCCAATTAATTTTCATCTCTCTTTACAGGGTCCAGAGACAGGTGAGCATGGAAACATTGGCTTGAGAGCTGCTAGGGTTTGGTAAGGTATTACTCTTTTTCTTCATCTAAAGCAGTGTAACCTTATTCCCCCCACAAAGTAATAATGCCCCATCTTTGCCTCAGAGTAATAGTCCCCTTCTTTGTGCCCCTGTAGAGGTCTGCCTAAAAAAGGATTAACTAGTTGTCGTGGCAATGGACGGACTTGAACAAAAATATATGCACCAGATTCACTATGTGCACGAAAAAGTGCAGCAAATTGTCGCAATGGACATGTGAGCATGCACAGTGAATGTGATGATGTCAGAAGTAAAATAGACTTAGTAACTGTGCCACAGTGCTGATGGAGAGGCCTAAGAAGAGATACCATTTTTTGTGGGGCCTGTGTACCAAGGTGAGGCCGAGTGTTTGGGACATTGCCCTAGAGGACTGGTAATACACAGTGGTGCAGGAGCTACAGTTTGACAACAGAACAGAAGCTACAAGTGCTGGACTGGGTAAACAGAGACCAACTGAAGAGCATCTGGGCACTACTACTTCTTGTAATCCACTAATCGTAAGTCAGGTTGACCTCCTTAGAAATAATGGGTAATAATGCACACTAAGGCCTTAGTCAGACGGGCGTTTTTTCGCGCGATTTGCGGATCACATGACTGATGCGCATCCGCAAATTGCGTGACCGGTGCCCGAAAATCGCCCAAAAATCTGCTCCTAGCCGCGTTTCATTAGAAACGGGCCGGAGCTATCCAGCGCATTGCATTCAATGGAGCCGGCAATACAGCCGGCTCCATTGAAAGCAATGCGCTGCGGGCGAGTGTGGGATGAATTGTCGGGAAGGGCTTAAATATATAAGCCCTTCCCTGCAATTCATCCAGAAAAGTGTTAAAATAAAAAAATATATATACTTACCTTGTCCCGGCAGCCGGAGTTAAGCGCGGCCGGCCTGCAGTGGGTGTGAAGGGGGTGTGAGTCAGACCTGCCCCCTGATTGGCTCAGCCTGAGCCAATCAGAGGCAGGACTCACTCACACCCATTCATGAATTCAAGAGATCTCTCTCTCACTCTTTCCCCCCTGCGCCTCCCTACTCACTCCCGCAACTCACCGCTCTCCCCCGCCGACACCCGAATCTTTAGAGACGAGCAGGCAGGTACTTGCATAAGGCACTACTCGCTCGAGTAGTTTGCCTTAGCGAGTACGCTTGCTCATCTCTAATTAAGAGTCTTTCCGGATGCTGCTATTTTAAACACCTCACCATATATGATGGGCACAACATAATGCTTACAGATTGGGTAGTCCAACTACGTAACATCTTCTACCTAAATAATGTGACTCCGGAATTGCAGACAGAACTTGTGAATGCAATAGAAGGGGACGCGAGAAAGACTGTGCTCCTGCATCCTGAAGCCGAGTGCCAAACCATTGACAGCATTATTACATTGCTTGAGGGTATATACTGAGAGACTGCTAGTGCCAGAAACCTTAGGGTGCTATTCTTCACGTGAGTCCAAAGGGAGGAGGAGGGCATCCCTCAGTACGCTAACGCCCTTCAAGAAGAATTGGCCAGCATTGAGAAAAGAGACCCTTCTGGGATAAGCAGTATTGAACTGCTGGGTCAGACCCTAAGAGACCAATTTATCATCAGATTACATAGCGTCCCCTTAGGCCAAATACTACAGAAGCAAGCCATTATTTATCTATTGCTGATGTTCCACCAGTTGCTAATGGAAGCCATCGATCGAAGTCAGGACGTGAGCAACAGCCGATAAGCTGTAAGATCCCAAACCACCAACAACTAAGGTGGTACCAGAAAAGAAGAGGTTTGGGAGAAGATGGTACAAGATCTGCAGATCAATTCATTCACAAGTGGTTCAAGTACAAATGACTGTGACTTTATATCAGACAACTTTTGATCAACCAGCAACTATTTTTAAGTGATCTGAAATAAAACAACTAGCAAACAAATTATTACTCATCACCCTGTTGGTGGCCAAATTTATATAGATCTACTATTGTTTGCATTCGCTCTTTCAACGATAGTCTTTGATTGTAAAGTCACCCTTATTGGATCCTGCTGTTGATTAGGCCCTGTTTTTAAGTCAATGCGGCGGCCTAGTCCAGACATTTTGTCGGGGACACAGCAGAGAACACGATGGTGGGTCATGATGGCTCTACTGTCTCCTTCTGGAACATCAAGATGTAGCTGTTTGCAGGGGTAAAAGTTAGCAGCCGTGCTAATAGACATGATAACTTAACTGTCCATATGACGCCAGTGCATCTTCTATGAACTGAATTACAAACACCAAATAAAAGAGTCCATAGCCAAAGTGTAGTTTAAACTGGAGGCGCACAGTTTTTACTCAACATTTCCAACTTTGATTTTCCAAGAACACACTGCAACAGTCTTGGGTACAATTATTCCTGCACATTTTTTCCCATTACAGTCTCTGACACACTTGGGCTAGAAAAGACACTCGTTCCCCGAGATTCAGTCGCCATCAGTCTCAGTTATCTGATGGGCATTCTTGGGAGAGCGACCAAGACATGGAGGGGAAAACACGAAGAATCCTTCACTACTTATTGAGCGCTTTCCTCATTGAACTAGCAGTATTTATTGGGCAGTCACTCACACCAGACTTGTCCTCTGACTTGAAGTAGCAGAGCCGGTTCTGTCTTCCCTAAGCAGGGGAGTGCATAACATTCACTGCCGACTCCTTCTCCAGAAACTGATCCTGACTTCAGCTCCCCTGAGGGGTTGTATCCCATGGCTAAATGAAATGGGCCCAGGCTTAGCCCAGGCTGAAGCGTCAGAGCTTCAGCCTCCCTTACACATGTCCTCCTTCAACGACTACATTCTTCTCCCTCTCTACATCTACACCAACTAACTCAGCCCCCCCAACCTATTTATCCACCAACCACGCCACACAGAACAGGTTAGTGAGGCAGGCACACAGACACCACCAAGTTTGGTGACACCACACAAGACATTGACCTCAGAACTACCTCAAGAGGTTACCACGTACACGACAAAAACACCAACAACAATGTAGACACACATACACACACAGACAATCCACACGGGGGAAAGACAAACACGTACTAGAGGGACCCTAACTCTGGGCCACTACATCAACACCCCTTAATTGAATTGAATATTATGTGCTTTCTCTACCTCCAGCCTTGCTGACAGATCAGACGGAACATTCCTCAGACAGACCATTTGTTAAACACTGGCCTCCCACTGAGCTTCTGCTCTGCCCCAATTTAGAAGAGCCCTCATCTACGCCCTCTCAACACAACAAACACTTAAGGTACCTTTCCAGGATGTAGCTATCATTCAGACAGTCACTCAAAAAGTCATTGGAGTGTACGAACGACAGTTATTTGTTTTCTGTTACACAGCCTGATGATTGTCCAATAATTGTTTGCAGAGATATCGTTCATAGAGGGGATCTCCATGCACATTCATTTGCACCAATCAACTATTGTTTGAATTCACTCTATTGAGTGATTATTTGGCCCATCGTCATCCCATATAAAGGTATTGTTACCACAGAAATTTGACAGATTAGTTCCCTGTATAAATACCTACAGGCATGTGAGAAGCCATACACTCTACTGATTGACATTATGAGCAGCATAGTACATATCATATAGCAAGAGACCTTGTATAAATGCCCCATGAGGGCAAACAACACTGTGAAAGCAGATTTCTTTTTATATATCTCTAACTTGGACACTTTCACTAGGGTCTCTTGATATATGATGTGTACTATGCTGCTCATAATGTGAAACAGTATGCACTCTGGACAAAGTTGGGGCATGCTCCTGATAAAATGACAGATCGTGTCCTGGGGGAGTCTTCTCCCACATTTGGATCAGCATTAGCTCCTGCACAGTTTGTGATGCAACTTGGCAGTGTATGAAGAGGCCTGTCAATGGCATCAGAGCATTTGTCATCCATGACAATCCAGGGTCCACTGCAGCAGTATGAGGTCTGACAATGTCTCTAGGGACTTCATCTTGGTACCTAACAGCAACCAGGGTACCATTAGCTATCATGTGAAGGTTTGTATAACCCACCAAGGATATGCCTCCTCAGACTATCACTGACCTATCACAAAATTTATCTTTCTTGATGATGTTGCAGGAAGCATAGCATTCACCATTACATCTCCAGACTCTTTCGCATCTGTCATATGGGCTGAGTATGTACCTGCTCTCATCTGTAAATATAACAGTGTGCCAATGGCAGACCTGCAACTTCTGGTTCTCAATGTTGAATGTCAATTTAGCTGCATGATACTGGGCTGTAAACACATATCCCACTACAGAATAGCAGACCCTCATGGAGTCTTCTTCTCACAGTTTGGTCCGAAACATGCAAACCAGTAGCTCACTGGAGGTCGTTTTGTAGTACTCTGACAGTGGTCCCTCTGTTCCTCACACAACGGATCAGATGCCCATCCTGATGCTGGGTTGATGTCCTTCTATGGCCATGTCCAGCTCTTATTATGTAACAACCTGCGCCCTGGTATCTTGTCCATGCTCTTGAGACCATGATGCTACCAGAAAAGCAGATTTGTGGGAGAAATTGGTACAAGAGCTGCAGACTGTTGGAGTTCCATCCAACAGGAGTTAACTCAAATTAAGGCCCTACTGGGGCAGACCTCAGCCGAAAGACTACATTGTGAAGCACCTTCATATTTGCAGAGACCACTACATGCTGTAAGAAGCCGCAGTATTTCTCCACCCTGGGGAGCGGGCCAGTGAGCCTACTGAAGAGGGTTCCAGTGTTGGCATTGTAGGGAAAGAGACCATTTTGCTAAGGAGTGCTGAAGTGAGGTGGTACATTATTCTGAGGAGCCATTAAACTAGAGACCCTTGCAGTAGTGGGGCATACTGCAGAGAAAGTACAGAGAGAACCCATGAACCAATGTTGTGAACACCCTATTGCTGAATGTCCAATGATTCGGGCTGAGTTTGAAGGAAAGGGGGTTAACAACCTTGTAGATATAGGTTCGCAAGTCACAATTCCAGGCCCTGATCAAACCTGAAAGAGAAACAGTGTTCAAGTTGACAGCAACAAATCATTTACCAGTTCCCATCTCAGGTGTCATCTGGATTAAAGTGTACATATAAGGCTAAAATATTGGTAATAAATGCATCATTATTGCTCATGAACCCTTCAGAGATGATGATCCTTGGCATGAATATATTGCCAGATTTAGTTCGCTATACGAGGGCCAAGATACTAGAAACAACTGACACCCCATCGACTGATGCAGAAAACCTTCCAGCAGTTGATATGAATGCATGGATTGCAAAAGAATATATCTGGACACCAGGAAGTGGGGGTCATTAGAGCCCCTGGAAAGGCTCCTCTCACCCTTCCTCCCTGACATGAAACTGTTTTCACCCTGCCGATTGGGACAAACTGACTGCTAGAAGGAATTGAAGTTATATTGGAACCGATGGGGCTTGGCGGCTCGAAAGTTAGCAGTATTTTGGAATAGGCGAGTCTAAATATGCTGTGTCAATTTGGGGTGTGAAGATCTTAGAACCTGGAGTAGAACTCACACAAGTCTATGTAAATCAAGGTAAAGTCACGAAAAGGGAAACTGTGTTCTTGACCATGTGTGTGGTATAATGATATTGATAAAGTGTCACCTGACTGTCCCAGTCAATTGTCCACCATTCTGGGCTGGGGAAAAGTTGAGTGGACTCTTTAATATTCATCTCTCCTCCTCCCCTCATGTACAGTGAACTCCGATATGCATGTGGCCTCAGTAAGTCCTTGATCATGATGGCAATAAAGTTAGCCAGTGACTGGGGGATGCTAATTACCCCCCTGCCAGTGAGGATTGACACTTATGGTATTTCTCACAGACACCTTGGCTCCGAGAATCAGATTAAGGGGAATTTCTCTTAATAAGGATTATTGGTCGCATGAAGGTCCTAGTCTGATATGAATTATATTTTTAGAATCAGGTGGTCCAGCCAATTAAAATGCATCTAAACTCATGGAAGTGTGGGCCCTACAACACCCCCAAATGGTCTATCTGTGTACTTGGGTATAATTTCCGGGTCATGCTTGGTATCACTGAGTAGATAAAATCCTGACCCGAATATGCATATGTTCCTGATCTAAGGATCTCCTGCAGAGATATAGCCGAAATGGGGAATTATGGTTTTTGCACAGGTACAAACGCATTCACCAACCCCTCAGAGGGGTGGCATGTTCTGGGGAAACCTTAAAAACCGGGGGGTCAGACAGACCCAGTTGTCAGACCTTCGGAGGTGCACTACTGCGTATCGACTTTCCCATTTGCTTCTCGTGACTCCACACAATCAGAACCTTGGGCTGAACGTCCCAAATCTGGTATCTTGTTGTTATAGATTCCTTGTTTATTTTAAGTACTGACTGTTGTGTATACCTGTAAACCTTATCTCCAGTGTAACACCCTTTTCTGTATATTTTTGTACATATATAGACATCTAGCACTGCTAGTCTTTTTTTAGAATAAATCTGCAATTTATTGGTTGAACCTTGTCCTTTTTAAAATGAACCATAACTCCAAAAAGTGTATTCATAATTAATAGTTTGGGTTCTAGCTTACCTGTGATATAAAAGCTGGTGGTCTTAGCGAGTGTGTACAGCTATTGTAGAGTGCTGGAGGTGTTTAGACCAGATTAGAGGGTGATTCTAATGATTCCGCACTTGCAACCTCGCTAGAGTGATCAATCGAGGCTCTGCTGTGACAAGTGGTCATAGTGGCAAGAGTGCTCGGAGTAATAATAATAAATAATAATAATCTTTATTTGTATATCGCCAATTTATTTCACAGCACTTAGTAGTTGTTCCGTAACAAATCGCCGATAGAGGCGGGATCAATTGGGTACCCCCCTCTCTCTACCTGACATGCCTGCCCATGGATTCTACACAGAAGCATGTTTAAGCCTTGCAGGTTTGAAGAATCACCACAGCCACTGAAATACTACAACCCAACTCCTTGACTGTCACTGAAAATTAACTGTCTGAAGAGTGGTGGACACCAGCAGTACCATCTATGAGTCCCAAAGCTACAGATGCAGAAGTCTCTGACAGCAGAGTGCCACCAGTGATGAGAGAAGAGCCAGAAGCTAGGCCAACACTTGCCCAAACAGAGGACAATACCCAGATGCTCCACACATCCACCAGGCCTATTGCAGGGGTCCTGCCACAAAGGTTCACTGATAAGTAATTTGTTCAGCAGAAGTATATAGCTAAGGAATTGTGTTGTAATGATGTTGATATGTTCGTGCATTATGACTGGCAGGGGGTCAGCCCAAAAAGGGTTATATGGTTGTTGTGGCAATGGATTGATATGCATCAGATTCACCGCATGTGCCAATAAATGCACCAAATTGTGGCAAATTGTGGCTGAGTCTGCCCAGTGAATGTGATGACGTGAGAACTATAATAGACTTGGTAACTTAACTGCTCAACAGAGTCCAGTCCAGGAAGTGTGAGCAGAAGTAAGAGGTGCTGACGGAGAGGCCTTAGAAGAGATACCATTTTCTGCTGGGCCTGTGTACCATGGTAAGGCAGAGTGTTCCGGAACTTGCCCTAGAGGACAGAGGGCCTTGGCTTCAGAGACAGACACATTTGTACATTGAGGACAGAGGCCAAACATGTTACATCAACACGAGTTATAAGAGTAAGGACACTGAATATGGTTTATTATTCTGTTAAAAGGGAGGTGCTAACCTTTTTTCAAAAAGACTGTAAATTGTAACCTGTTCCCTACACATTGTTGCGTTATGGAACAAACCTTTGCAAAGTGCAATAAGACTGTTTTCCAAATACTCTTTTTTTATTGCTTGTGTGATTATAATAGATAGAGTGAGTTAGAACAGATGGCATTAGGCTGCTGTAAAGTGCAAGTCATGTTGCTTATTTACTCTCATACCTATATTCATCCATCTCTGTATTCAAAAATAAACTTGGTATATTTTTGGTAATCCAATGAGCTCTATCACATCCTCAGACCTGTGTCACACATCACTCCCCATGACGCACCTACATATTAATGATCTCGCTCTGTGCACATACAGTAATGGGCCTCATTTTGTCCCCTCAAGATAACAGCGCCCACTTTGTGACCCAAAGAAATAATTCTCCTTTGTGCTTCCTTAGAACATCTGGGCTCCCTTCAGCTGCCTACTATGCAGTGCATTATCATCAAAAGAGTTGTCAGACTTATTGTTTTTTTTAAGTAGTGCCCCCCTTGCCCAAATGCTTGAACACTGAGGTCTGCGATTGGCTGCAGCGGCCTGTGACGTCCTATAAACAGGCTGACTGCATACCATAAAGTCAGTGTCAGAGGGGAAACTAATGACTACGGCACTAGAGCTACAGGGCCCCAAGAGATGTGACTTTGGGATCTTTTATTATGTTTGGCCATGGGGAGCACCCAATAAAAAAGAAAATCTTAGACAATCCCTTTAAACAATGTGCAACGAGCCTTGTGTAGTGAGTCGTAGTTCCCTCTTGGCTTAAGGGCCGGATCACAACTGCAATCCCAACAACTTCAATAGTTACGCCACTGTCTTTGTTCATAGCCATTTACGTGGGAAGGCAGCCCCTTGTGTCCTAGTCATCACTTTGCAGTATAGTTAAAGAACTCTAAATGGGGTTAAACATTTTAATCAAATTTCTTTGCAGCGTCATCTGTTTACATAATTGTTTTAAACTTGTGTCATAAACATGATTAAGTGGACCAGTTGCTGTAGGCTGCTATTACACCCAGCGTTTGTCCCCTGCAAAACGCAGACGGAGAGACAATGATTATGTCCAGCACTTACATTTGTCAATTCACACAGTGTGATGAGTAAAGTCGCCGGCGGCAATCAGCGGAGCTCTGCCTGCGTTTAGTGGTAGAGAAACGCTGCCGTGTAATAGCACCCTTATTTTTAAGGAATAATTAGCAATTTTTTTATATTATCTTCCACTGGTATTTGCCCTATAAAAAATGCCAGTTCTTGTTATTTAGTTTTGATCTCGGAAAGACCTTTCCTTTTGTATGGCATCCTGTGAAAAGACATTTTGCTTGGTCAAGCCATCAGTTAAAGTGAAGCATGGTTTGGGGGGTACTGAATTGATGAGAGTGTAATACATTTCTACGACAGGTTGAGGTTATCAATGGCACTGTTTGAGTAAATATAATCTATCCTTTATTTTTGGGGGGGAGACAGAATGAAAAAAAAACTTAAAGGGGTTATCCAGGAAGCATCTGCCAGGGTCGGAGCAGAAGCACTACTCTGACTAGAGGCGTAACTATAGGGGATGCAGTTGCACCTGGGCCCAGGAGCCTGAGAGGGCCTATAAGGCCTCTCTTCCCCATATAGGGAGCCCAGCACCAAGAATAAAACATTATAATTGGGGGCCCTGTTAAAGATTTTGCATTTGGGCCCAGGAGCTTCAAGTTACGCCTCTGGCTCTGACCCCTGTGTAGCGGCCGGCACTCATAATTGCAAGCAAAGCTCTGATTGCAATCAATGGGAGCTGTACTTCTAATTGTAGGCGGGGGTCCCATTGATATCAATGAGGCTGCACTTGCAATTACGAGTGCTGGCTGCTACACAGGAGTCAGAGCAGTGTTCCTGCTCCAACCCCGGTGTATCTTGGCAGCCACTTCCTGGATAACCCCTTAAATTTTTAAAAACTTTTCAGGGTATTATGCTATTTGATATAAATATCTTGTTATCTTAACTATAAGGCAATACAAAATATGTATAGTTTTTTTGGCCTGTCTATCTACATATCCCAAATATGTCGCAACGGTATTATTGTACCTTGACGCCACCAGAAGCTAGAGGATTGACAGGGCTTGGATGCAGGAACGTCCCTGTCACACCCTTGCTCAGGATTGGCAGAGTTTTGTAAGATCCTTCCTGGTGGCGTCAAGCTACAATAATACCCAGCAGTCCCCCTTCCATCTTCCCTGAGCAACCGGGAAGAGCGGGGAGCAGCATCAGCGGGGAAAGGCCAGACAGCAGTATCCTGCTGCTGGTGCATCACGAGAATCATGATGTGTGATGCCGCCGGTGCCGACAGATGGCAGACGGACACCGGGAGCAGCAGGAGCACGGAACCGCTGGAGTGCAGTGTGATGCTGCCGCTGGCTGAGCAAACACTGCATATCCTGCCGCCGGCGGTTGGGAGAAAATGGAGCAGTGGTGAAGGAGCCAAGCAGCCGGCAGCCGGGGAGCCTGGGACATGTAAAGGTGCATCGCGGAGCTGACTTCTGTGGCCAACCGGGAAGCCTGGGATACGGGCACCATTATCGGGGAGGACCACAGCTGCCTGGGAGCTGGGACGTCCTGCCGCCGGCGGTCGGGAGAAAACGGGCAGTGGCGAAGGGCGCAAGCAGCCTGCAGACGGAGAGTCTGGGACAGATACAGCTGCATGGCGGTGGTTACTTCTGTGGCCACTCGGGGAGACTGGCAGACTTACAGCATTACCGGGATAGGAGAAGTGTTGCCCGGGAGCTGGGACAGCAGCATCACACTGCCCTTCCAGCACTACTTCCTGGTGGCGTCAAGGTACAATAATACCTGTCACGCCTACTGACCTCATAGAAGTAAATCTCCTGAGACACACCATATAATCACACCAATAACATCCTATATACAAATAGGAATAATTTTCTTACAGATACAGTAATGAGTGGAAACTTAAAGCTGGTTTAGACACAGCAATTATCTCTCAAAAAATCTTTTGAGCAATTTTTGAGCTATAATCCTTGTGTTCTTTTTACAGCGCAAGGTGAGCGGAGGATGCAGAAGACAAGCGGGATGTACCCACTTGTCTTCAGTATCTAGGTGTTTTCTGCTCGGAGCACCCGGCTGTATGACAGCCGGGTGCTCCGAGCGGGGTGGGAAGAACACAGCTGGACCGCTCTGTTCTTCATACCCAGCCTGTCATCAGGGAGCGGGATACAGCTGAAACAATAGTATCAGCTGTATCCCGCTGTGAATTCCTGATAACTGATTGCTGATCTTTCATCATGTTGAAAGATCAGCGATGAGCGACGGCTTAACGAAAACTGCAGAATGTCAGTGCAGTTAGACACAACGATTATCGCTCAAAAAATGGCTTTGAGCGATTTTTGAGCGAAAATCGTTGTCTAAAAGGGCCTTTATATGATATGTTTCATGTTTGTTTAGTTGTTTGTTCAACAATTATCTACAGTCTTAAGATTCTTTTTACTAAAATCCCCCTGCAAAGAGTTTACTTCAGCTCTTTATTATGTAAAGTTATGTAAAAACCAAACAAAAACTTTTGAAACTAAAATATGTCGTTTTTTTATACTTTACTACTTTTTCACAATGAAAGGATACTTCACATATAATAATATCATTTTGTGCTGCTGTATTCCAAGAACTATAATTTTTAACATTTTTCCTGATGTAGCCTACTGGGGGCTTGTATCTAACAGGATAAGTTGTTTTTAGGGGTACATACCCCATACCTGAGGTTTGTACTGTTTGCATTCCATCGCAAAACAATTATTTGTCAGTGAGAGGATATACAGCTCGCTCAGCCCATCTCCAGGCGAAAGAAAGCAAAGGAAAACCCCTAGTCTGTTGACAACAGCCCACCAAGGGTTTCCACCAATTTTAACCTATTCCAATCCACTGTCTGACGTCTGAAGACATTCTGATTAAAGGCTTTACAGCTCCAATGTCAGAAGACGGCTAGGTATTCTTACTGTAAATTACTGGCCGTTCTGTTGTCGGGGACCTCTCCAGCATGTCACATACCACAGTACTGGCTATAGCCAGCAGATGGCGCCATTGTATAATGGCAGAAAGAGAAAGCCCCCTAGGAAACCCTGAATCTAAAATTGGGTTGCAAAGGGTTAAAGCTTTATATAAACATAGTCCAGTTCACTCCCTGTATACAAATGCAAATTAATTTTAAGTGGTGTACTTACCTGTCTCCTCTTAGAAGTCCAAAGATAAGTTGAGGTGTGGATGTTGTAAGAAGAAAAATTGAAAGCCATAGTACAAAAAAACACAGTGAGGCTCCTGGTCCTGCTGTGCTTTTCTGTACTGTGGGATACCTTGGCTTCTTTATCATGAACAAGGTAAAAAGCTGTAGCACAACGCTATACAGAAAACGTATTTAGTGTGTTAGGCCACCTGCACATGGGCAGGTCGGGCTCTGCATGCGTGATTCCTGCAGCGGAGTTCGACCCGGTGCCCGGTCAGAGACCCCAGCGTATCTCTCTGCCAGTCTTCTCCTCTGCTTCAGATGTGCTGGCCGGAGTCCCAGCACACATGCGCAGTACAGAGGACGCTGCGCCATCGATATGGTGATGATTGCAGAATGGGCGCGGGATGGACGGCTTCTATTGACTTTAATGGAAGCCGGCAATGCGTAGCCTGTACAAAATCGCAGCATTCTGCATTTTCTCCCCTGCATGCAGAAAATCGCAATCGATTTCCACTTGTGGACAGGAAATCACGTATTATCATAGCATGCTATGGGCTGGATTTGCTGCAGAATCCAGAGGCAGAATCCCACTCCGGATTTTACAATGCAAATCCACCCGTGTGCAGAAGGCCTTACTGTTTATCACATTTTTGCATATCCACACAGATTGTAATAAAATGAAGCAATTTTCTTGAAATGTTGGGCATTACTATTTGGTGAGCCAAGACATTAGTGCTTGGATGGCGCGATGGTTAATCCTCAAAACTGAAAAACAGAATTAAACATTTTTGAGTATATTCACGCAGCTGATTTGTTGCAAAAATTTCTACGACTGTCCTACAGTACTTGAGCTTGCAGAAATCCATGTGCTTGCTGCCAAAACAACACCATTAAGATAAATGGAACACATTTTCAATCAGAGAAATGGGTCTGACAAATCTGTCACACGTCAATATGCCCTAAAGGTGCCCGCACATATCAAACTGAAGTGGGCGAAAATGGGCAATTTCAAGCTAAATGATCTTTCCTCGGGTGAAATTTAAGCCGGCTGATGACAAACTATCATTGTTTGAATGATCTCCTGAAAGATCTTCCAGAAAGATCCGTCACTAGAGATGAGCGAGCGTACTCAGAAAAGCACTACTCGCTCGAGTAATTTGCTTTATCCGAGTATCGCTGTGCTCGTCCCTGAAGATTCGGGTGCCGGCACGGAGCGGGGAGCTGCAGGGGAGAGCGGAGAGGAACGGAGGTAAGATCTTTCTCTCCCTCTCTCCCGCCCGTTCTCCCCTGCTCCCCGCTGCGACTCACCTGTCAGCCGCAGCGGCACCCGAATCTTCAGGGACGAGCACAGCGATACTCGGATAAAGCAAAGTACGCTCGCTCATCTCTATCCGTCACCTGTTGACATTGAACATGTATGAGCAATGTGCACTAAAGCATGCATAGCTGTATCTGTGAAACAATCCTTCACTAGGCGGTTGTTTGGCAGTTGTTCAACAATCAACCTACTTCTATCTAGTGTGTATGGCCACATTAAGGGTGACTACCCACTACAGTCTTTTTTCACAGCGAAATTCGCAGTGGTTTTTTTTTCTGCAGGGGTCTATGGGACTTGTAATGTTAAATTTACCGCGAAGTCGCAATTTTGCGCGATCGCGATTTTAACATTACAAGTCCCATAGACCCCTGCAAATTTTGCAGTGAAAAAAAACTGTAGTGGGCAGTCACCCTAAGGCCACACTCGCACATCCGTTTTTTACCACGATTTTGAACATCGCGGTAATCACGGTATAATGCTCCCATTAGGGGCTTCGCAGACATGCACTAGATCACAGCGTTTTTTAACGCTGCGATTTTCTAGCGCTGTCTACTCTATTTTACTGCATTTAGCAAACTTCATCAATGATGGGGTGCGCTCAATCACGCTGTCGGAGGCAGGAACATGTGGCCGAAAACAAAAGTTAATTCACAGCAAGACGCTGTGATGGAAATTGCGGCATTTTGCTGCATTCATACAGCTATATTACAGGTCTGTCTGCGAGGCATATATTTAGTACCTACGTGAAAATAAATCCTATCATGGGAATGCAGAAAGCTGGTGATTACTTCCATGTGAGTCACCCAGTGATGTCACTGAACGTAAAATTGCTCTTCATATTGCCCCTTAAAAAACAAACATCTGATAAATCAAATACATAGAGAGACCTAACATCCTTAACAATACTTGAGGGTTGTTGGCAGCCATGAGTGCTATGCTATGACTAAGAGACCACCTATGGCTTCAGTCTATTTTTATGCTGTTTCCAGAATAGAAGTAAAAACTAGATTTTAGCCCGCATGAGATTTTGGATTGATGCATTTTTGGCAACTGAAAACCCTTGAAACAGCCTGCAGCCACAAAATCATCTGCACTCCACCGATGGACAACTTATTCTCTAAGGGCAGTCAGGTGGCTGTATGCGCAACTACACTCGCTGATACGGTGTGTAGTCGCGCATGAACTAGGTTTCTTACTTCTTTTTCCTTGCCGGCCATTCAAACTCCGCACCATAGTGCAGTAGTTTGAAACAAATAGCGGGAAGATAGGTCCTGCCCGACCTTCCCTGCACATAGATAATACTACGTGCACAAAAGAGATAGGCAAGTCCTATCTTTTTTTCACCCGTATAATTAAGGGGTAGATAGTGAAAACGAAACCACTGAAATCCATTGAAATCAAACGTTCATGTGTTAAAGCCCTAATATTGCACTCATTTCTGTGAATGTCATGCCATGGAGATATGACATTCACCATTCAGTTTGTGCTGTATGTTAGGTACTGCTAGAGCCCTTTTAGATGAGCTGATTTAGGCCGCCTGCACATGGGCGGGTCGGGCTCTGCATGCTGCGGAGTTCGATCCGGTGTCCGGCCGGTGACCCCAGCTTTCCTCTCCGCTGGTCTTCTCCTCTGCTGCTAATGTGCCGGCCAGAGTGCCGGCAGACATGCACAGTACAGAGGACTCCACACCATCACTACGGTGATGACGCGGCTGCCGTGACCATTCTGCAGTGATGATTGCAGAATGGCCGTTGGATGGCTTCCATTGACTTCAATGGAAGACGGCCGTGTGTAGCCCGCACAAAATCGCAGCATGCTGCGATTTCTCCCCCACGAGCCGAAAAGCGAAATTGATTTCCGCTCGTGGGCAGTGAATCGCGTATTCTCATAGCATGCTATGGGCTGGATTTGCTGCCGAATCTGGAGGCGGAATCCCACTCCGGATTTCGCAATGCAAATCCGCCCGTGTGCAGCTGGCCCCTATTGTTTGGAGGAGCAAACGAAGTCAGAGTTTGCTTGTTCGCCTGTGCCACCTGTTTATACAGGCAGATACATCATTGGCTCATTCAAACAAGAAATTGTTCAGTCATTCACATTTACTGCATAAGGGAATGAGAACAACGGAATGTGCACTATTTATTAAACTGAGCGGCACGGGTTTTGAAGCAGCGTTTCCACGGAGGAAATCTTGCACAATTTCTGTGCCGTCCCGCTGCGGAAATTCCGCAAGATTTCTCTCCAGTGCGAACCCAGCATTAGGCCTCGGTCAGAAGAGCATTTTTTTTGCGCACCAAAAAAAATGTGCTCCACAGATGTGCAAAATGTGCATGACCAAAGCTTCGTGCTACTGAACCAGCTGTGCTTGTAGAAGAGCAGCTTCTCCACAAAGGTCCCATCATAACTGAAGACTGTAAAAGCACTGTCAGAGTTTTCAGCGATGATGTGAATCCCCACCGGGATGAAAGAATCGCAGTGCTATCCTATTGCTTTCAATGGGGCCGGCGGGGCTACTGCCACCCCGTTGAAAACAATGGGAGCGGATTGCTTTTCCCTGCTGCGGCTGTGACAGCTGCAGCGGGGTAATCCTTGGATGTGAAACCCCTGGGTGCTGTCACATCCAGGGGCTTCACTTTGTTGTCAATGGGGCTGGCAGCCAATGAATGGCTGAGCGCTGCCTTTGATTGGCTGAGTGCTGTGACTAATCAGAGACAGCACTCAGCCATTGAATGACAGCTGAGCACTGCCTGTGATTGGTCACAGTGCTCAGCCAATCAGAGGCAACGCTCAGCCATTCATCAATGAATGGCTGAGCACTGCCTCCAATAGGCTGAGCTCTGTGACCAATCACAGGCAGTGCTCAGCTGTTATTCAATGGCTGAGCGCTGTTTCTGATTGGTCACAGTGCTCAGCCAATCAGAGGCAGCTCTTTAAGGAGGTGGGGATTTTTCAATCTCCGGTCAGAAGAAAATACTGAAGAACACTGCTGGGGAGCCAGAGAGAAGAAGCACTGGAGCCCCGACAGCGCTGCCAGGTGATGTATTTTTTTAAACATTTTTTCATTCAGCTAGGGCTTATTTTCAGGGAAGGGCCAATATTTCAAGCAGCTCCGGCCTTTTTGAAAGCAATGGGAGAACATCACGATCCTCTGCTATAGATGTGACAGCTGTGGCGGGGGATTCATTCATCCCTTCTGCAGTCACCTCATCACTGAACACTGTGACAGTGCTGTTCAGTGATCAGGAGACTCCCTGTAACATCACACGATGTTACGCACATCACGGACCTGGCCGGTGCACGCATGTCCTGTCTTTTGCAGGTGCAAGTAAAAAACAGACATGTGTGGTAAATATAGCCTTGTAGCATTTACTCAGGTACTGTAAATAGTTTCATTAGTGCAATTAACTATTATTCTCTTTAGGGCTCTTTCACATGACCACATGCATTTTTATGTATGTTCGTGCGTGCTGAAAAATCGCATGAATGAAGAATTGCCATGATCAAGTCCTTAATTAGCATATTATCAGCCATTCACATGGGCGGCTGCAACATATCGGCAAAAAAACATGCTGCAGTGCAGAAGTCCCTCGATTGGCAGAAATCCTCAGAATGACTATTAATGCTTAAGTAGAGGCAGCTGTAGTGCTTTCCCAGCACTAGACTTCCTCCCCCTCACTTTTTTTCAGCTTCCATAGGAGTCTATGGGAGCTTCCAGTGCATCTCGGCCAAAGATAGGGCAAGACCTATTTTTTCACGCAATGTTTAAAACCATCGACCGAAAATGGTCACCGATGTGTTATTTTTGCCATTACGATTTTATTATGTGGTCAAAAGCGCTCATCTGAGTGAATACATTTGAATCCAATGCTTCAGATAGTCGCAATTTTTGCCCGATTATTGAACGCAGCTAAATAGCTGCATATACAGTATACGGTCATGTGAATAAAGCCTCAGGCTTCCTTCACACACACACTTTTTTAGATCAACTTTTTTTGGGCTGCAGACTGTTTGAAGGGTTTTTTATAGTTGCCAAAAACGTATCAATTCAACATTTCAACTAGCTAAAAGCTAATTTTTACTGTTATTTGGCAAACAGCATAAAAATACATTCAAGTCATGGCGGGCAGCACAGCAGCTCAGTGGTTAGCACTGTTGCCTTGCAATGCTGGGCTCTGTGTTGAAGCATAACTGAGGACATCTGCATGGAGTTTACATGTCTTCCCACGCTTGCACGGGTACCCTCCCACATTCCAAAAACATACCAATAGGTGAATTTAGATTGTGAGCCCCATCGAGTGATGTGCTATGGAATATGTGTGCACTATATAATAGCTAATTTCACATGGGCAAGCACCATATCAGTCCGTGAAACTCTTGGGGACGTTCGATCTCCCAGCGGAATGCTGAAACATTGTTTATGTTGCAATTCTTTACCGCATCGCGATGTGGGAAAAAAATCCCTCACGCATATGACCCCACTGAAAAGAATGGGGTTTATTTACGTGCATGATTTCTGCATCTCGCAACGCACAAATTTCGCTCAATTTTCTTGTCTTGTGAAAGTGGCCTAAGGCTGCTCTCACACAGACGTTTTTTATGCTGTAAAATGCCTCCATTGATTTCAATGGGGCTTCTCAGACGAGTCTTTGAGCAAAACATTTCTAACACCACGCTTTCCGAACACTATCTGCTCTATTTTAGTGCGTTTCAGTGATTATTAACGCACCACATCACCCACTCTAATGATGGGCTGCATTAAAAATGCTGTAAAATTTGGTGGCGTGGCCTGCCGATGAACGAGTGAGACGCGTCTCTCTCTCACTTCCAGGACCAGTGATGCTACACTCACCTCTACTGCAACTGGGACCCCTATATCCACATAGATGGGAAGAAAGATGGTCCGAGGAAGCCTCTGGGCCTACGTGGAGGGAGCGTTGCGGCATTTCTCCGTGGTGCCAGATACGTGGGGGAGCATGGAGTGCCAGCCAAAATAGCGCCATTGGAGGAGGCGGATAGTCACATGGGACAGGCGAACCAGGCAGAGGAGTCACTAGAGAGATCAGCGGATGGTGTGGGTGACCCCGGGGTGACCGCTGGCAGCTCTAAGGTAGGAAGCACGATGCCAGATGGAGATTCCTCGTGCTCTCCGCACAGCTGCACCTGCTGCTGGGTTGGACAGGGTAGGAAGCCCTGAATGGCCCAGTCAGTCCTCCAACTATACAGCTGCAATGGGGCTTCGGCACCTCTTCCTCATATGCTGCCATCTCAAAAGGGAAGCTCCTCACAGTCCAGCAGGGTGATACCAGGGGTCCGCCTTGCAGCTCGTGATGGGGGGGAGCAGAGCCCATCCACCAGCCCTCCCCTGTGTCTCTCCTCACTGGATGACCTGTCTGAATAAGTAAAGGAGGGTCCCCCACAGTTAAAGCCAGCTCATCAAGGCCACAAGAGTAGGCAAGCACTGGGGACCCTCTGTTAATCCCAGCACCCGCAGCTCCCACCTTGTCTCCTAAAGCAAACAGGCCAGTTCACCTGGCACTTTACTCGCTGAAACCCCTCCTGTACAGGGAGAGTGGGACTGGAAAAAAAACTTCCCCGTGCTCTGTCCACTAAGTGCGAAATTGATAATCTATTTCTGAGAATGGAAGCCTCCCATAAAAGGCACAACCTTACAACACAACATCCGCCATGTGGGCCAAAGAGTGGAGGTGATAGAAGAGGACCAGGAGCAGATCATTAATACCGTTGACTCTCATTCTCAGGAGCTGCTCCAGCAATTGCAACAGATCTCTGAGTTATACCTATTGATTGATGATCTTGAGAATCGCCACCACAGAAACAATTTAAGGATAAGGGGCCTCTCTGAGGTGATTGGTTCCTCACAGCTGGAGTTGTGGTCCCGCAATTTATTCAACAACCTGCTACAGATTCCATCCTTGGGATTGACAGAATTCACCATTCTCCAGGCCCCAAATCCTCGGATCCTAATAGACCTAGAGACATTGTTTGCAGAATCCATTTCTACAAAGATAAAGATCTGATCCTCCAAAGGGCCAGAGGGGCTAGAGAGTTGTCCTTTCCTGAATCTTCGATTATGATTTCGTCAGATCTCTCTTGTCACACTCTCCAATTGAGTAAAGCATTGAAGCTCTACTTTCAGCTCTACGTGAAAGAGGGATCGTCTACCGCCGGGGCTTCCCATTCCAGCTACATGCCAGTAAAAATGGCAAATCAGCCACGTTTAGAGGTCTGGGGGGCCTTCCTAAATTCTTGTGTACCTTCTAGCTCCCCTCGATATCTCTCCCAGACTGGCCGAACTCCTGCTGTCTTCCGATTCCTCCACCTAGAAGCTTGTGGCAGACCATGAGTCATGGATCGTTCTACCATGCGCAACGTCAGGGGAGCCCAGAAGCTCATATGTCTTACTCCAAGGATCACACCTGAGAGAACTCTGTGGTCATCATATTCAGGCGTTGATGGCTAGGTTTGAGTCTGTCGAGAGGGGTCCCGGACTTTTTGAGGTTTTCATGATTTACTTGCAGAAATTAGATTCATGACGTAGGTGGTGGGAGGGAATGTTTTTTGGCTTCCCACCTTTTCATTTAGGTTTGGCAGCCCAGGTGGCTGTTGTTGTCTATCCAATGAGGATAGGTATAATTAGTTTATTATTGTATTTGTCTTTGTCTCTACCTCATCTCTTGTCTGTCAAGGACTGGGGTCCGGGTACTGGAAGTCCCTCAGAAACTGCCCACAACCCCTGTCCCTACCTACTTGTCCCCCTAGGCTATACCCCAGGGCAACAACTGGGCGACGGTCCCTACGATGACTAGGGATGCAGGGCAGGAGTCAGACTAATGGACAACGTGGAAACAAATAGACACAAAACAGGTCAAGCAATCCAGGTCGGCAACTGGAGAGAAAGCAGTACAAGGGGTCAGACAAAAGAGTAGTCAAGTCCAAGCAGTAGTCAAAAAACAGAGCCTCAAATACAGGATACGCGGGTGTAGCAGGAAGACCTAACATACACTGGCACTGGAGAAAGGAACACTGAATGTTTAAATGCTGTCAGAACTCCCGCCCCAGCAGCTGATTGGGGTGGAGAGCATGACAGCAACAGGAGCCAATCCCAGGCCGCTGAAAGAACAGCCCCCAGTGCCTGCAAACGACAGGCAGAGGCCCAGACATCACCCAGAGAGTCCAGAGCAAGGATCCAGACATAGTGCAGCGAGTGCAGATCAGAGATCCAGACAATGAACAGCGAATACAAAGCAGGCACACCAGGGTAACATGGTAATGGAAAAGCGGCGTGGGGCGGTAACCTGCCGCGTCCCTAGAACCTGGGTAACTAGGCACATGCCCCCTGCGCACAGGAGTGCGCGCCCGGAGCCGGCGCCCCGGATCATGGCAGCCAGGGGATGTCACTAAAACTGGGGCTCCCCTGCACCGCACCCCCCCGCAGCTCATGAAATAGGACCAGTGGTGCGGGCATGGAGACCCCGAGAGTCGCCGGACCTGACATTGTCTTCCTCTTCTTCCCTTTCCACTCGGTTCTAGCTGGGCACCTATCTCTACAATTTTCTCACCTGCGGATAACATGGTTGATATAACATTTTGTACTTTTAATGCTAAGGCTCTTAATGTTCCCCAGAAAAGACAGACAGATTCTCTACCACTTTCACAAAAAGAGAACGATAGTCGCCATGTTCCAGGAAACTCATTTCAGAGCGTACAGTGTCCCTTCCTGTTGTTTCAAATGTTACCCAGCTTGGTGGCATGGCCCCCACACCTCCAAAAAGGCCGGAGGAGTATCCATAGCCATCTACGTGGAGCTTCAGCACCAGGTTCTGGCTTCAAAAATGGATCGAGACGGGCGTTTTGTTTTCCTAAAAATTTATACTGCAGGCATTATACTAACTCTTGCCAATGTTTATTTCCCTAACCAGGAAGAGATCCCCTGTGCTACCAGAGTTTTGAAAGAGCTGGCAGAGTTTACAGGAGGGTCAAAAATTGTCCTGGGTGGAGACCTCAACCTGGTGCTGAATTGAACATGTCATCGGGTAAGTCCTCTGTATCCCAAGCAACTTTACGCCCCTCAAAAAGGTTTTAGATGCTTTACATTGTGTTGATTTGTGGAGGATCCTTCACCCAGGGGTCAGGGAATAAACTTTTCACTCCTCAGTCCATAATTCTTATAGTAGAATTGACTTGCTTGGTAATTGTCCCAAGGACACCTTATGTGTAAATGATATTAAAAAAGCGATTGCTGACTTTGTGGAATGCCACCACACTGATCCCACAGGGGCACCCACACAGTGGGAAGCGCTAAAACGCGTTATTGGAGGGGTCTTGATCTCTCACTGATGAAGGCTCAAAAAGGAGAGGTCCGCTAGTTTGTGTAAACGTTTGCTAAACCTGCAGACCAAGGAGGCCGCCAATAAGAGTTCCCAACAGGATGTACTTAAAGCAGAAATCTTGTCCCTGAGGCAGCAAATTTTGGGAATCCTGAATCAACACTCCCTTGTCTTTGAAGACACGCTACGCAGAGGATCCTTCAAGTATGGGGATAAATGTGGTAAATGGCTAGCTATATTCTTCACCCTAGGTCCCCTCAAACACATATCTTTAAAATACAGACTGGTCAGGGGGATTCTGTCTACTCCAGTATGGATATTCTGGAAGGTTATTGTACCAAACTTTACAATATAGAGGGGGATTTTCAGATTAGACTTCGAAGTGTGGTGGCTAAAACAGAGGAATATCTCTCCAACAATGCCCTTAAAAAAATGACAACCGTGGAGTCAGAGATGCTGGAGCTGGACTTCTCCTCCTCCGAACTATCAGAACTTATCAAAAATTTAAAACTTGGCAAGTGCCCGGGAGCTGACAGTTTTACTGCAACGTTCTATAAACTGTTTAGAGAGAATTCACCTCTGGTATTAAGATCCTTTACTGCGGTTGGTCACGGATGTCTATTTCCAGCTCAGTCTTTGCTGGCACATATTACGGTCATTCCCAAACCGGGCAAAGTCACCTCGGTTTGCGGCAACTATAGGCCAATTTCTCTCTTTAACATAGATACCAAACTTTTTGCGAAGCTGAAAGCTACGCAACTCTAAAACATTATCCCACATTTGATTCACAGGGAACAAGTGTGTTTTGTCCCGGGCAGAGATGCAAGGGACAACACCATCAAATCCTTGTCCTTGATTGCTTAGGCCAGACAGGCTAAAAGCCCTCTGTGTCTTCTAGCGGTCGACACAGAGAAGGCATTTGATGGGGTCAGTTGGAACTTCCTCTCTGCTACCTTGGACAAAATTGGTGTTGGAGTGTATATGAGGGATTGGATTATGGCTCTTTATCATAAGCCTTCTGACCGGATTATGATTAATGGCGCCCTGTCGGACCCCTTCGACATATGGAATGGGACCAGGCAGGGGTGTCCTCTGTCCCCGTTCCCCAAAGTGTCCTGACCGTGGAGGCTCTTGCCAACGCTATTCGACAGAATGACTCGATCTCAGGCTTCGGTATAGGCGACACGGAGCATAAAATGGCATTCTTTGCGGACGACCTTCTGCTTTATCTATCTAACCCA
The DNA here is from genome assembly GCF_035609145.1 of Eleutherodactylus coqui. Taxonomy (NCBI): domain Eukaryota; kingdom Metazoa; phylum Chordata; class Amphibia; order Anura; family Eleutherodactylidae; genus Eleutherodactylus; species Eleutherodactylus coqui. The sequence continues at coordinate 391,272,468 of NC_089837.1, forward strand.
CATATAGGTTTACCGGTGATTCTACAAGAATTTACACGGTTCAGCAAAGTTAGTAATTAAAAAGTAAATGCTCAAAAGTCAGAGATCCTAAACATGTCGTTCCCGCAGACCGAGGCGTCACTCCCAGAGAGCCAGTTTCCCATTCATTGGAGACATTCTGCCATAAAATATCTAGGAATACAACTACCAGCAGATGTCTCTCATGCATTTAAATTAATTTTTTTCCCCATTTGTCTCAGACCTAGTGAAGGATCTTAATAATTGGAAATCACCTTGGGAGGAGATCACGGGGGAGGGAAGAGTTTCCCCCTGGCTTGTGGCTGCAATATTTTTAATTGGGGATCCCTGACACCCCGGGAGAATCTTTCAAGATCCCTCACACCGTTTAAGTGAATCTGTGTGTCTCTGGTTTCTCAGAGACACATGATATCCAGATTATATAAGCTGCTGCTGTTTCGGGAGGCAGAGGACAAGACCCCAGGCTATGTGGAGGCATGGGAGAGAGAGAGTTAGGTAAGTGTATTTCACAAGAGGATTAGGGGAGGGCCTGGGTTCTGTGCCTTAAACTTTCATCTGCTTGCAAACTGCAAGATTTAAATTTTAAAATCCTTTCCTGGGGGTACAGGACCCCAGATCATTTACATAAAATGTATCCCCAAATACAGCCTATCTGCTGGAGATGTAATAACGACAGAGGCAATATGTCTCATATTTGGTGGGGGTACCCTCCAGTGGCCGCCCTGTGGAATGAAGTGATAGAGGTTTATAATCACATATAGCCCTGCTCTCAATCTTCCCGTGTTCTATAAGAAAAGAACAAGGGGGGCTTGCTGAGATTCTTTATTCTGGTAACCAGAAGGATTATTCCCAGGTTGTGGTGGTCGTCGACCTCACCATCAAGGGTGATGTGGGTGGAGGAGCTAAATGATCTTATTCGATATGAAGAAATGAGAGCTCATGAAAATGACGCTCATGAAGAATTTCGCAGAACTTGGCAGGTCTGGATTTCTTTCCGATCTTTGGATAGGTTTAAGGCCTGGATTGTTTCCAGGCAGGTCTAAGATGAGAACCCATCGGGATCTGTTGCGGCTCTACCTGGGCGTCATTTGATCAGGAGTTTAGAACCCAGTGCCCCCACCCCTTCCTCTCTTGTTTTCTTGTCTTGTGAAATTTCTATCTGTCTTAGTCTTTGTCTCTTATTCAACTGCCCTATTGTTTTGCTAGTTTGCCGTTTCCAGTAAAGCTTCTCTCTAATTGTGCCAAGTATCCTGCAGCAGTCGTGGATTGTTACCAGTGTTAATATGTCTATACATTGCTTAATTGTAATGTTTTATAATAATAATGTGAATAAAACCTTTTTGAACCAAAGAAAACGCTGTAAAATGCAACGTTTTTACTAACGCCTGTGTGAGACTGGCCTAAGGGTGGGTTCACACGAGCGTGTTTTTGTGTGTGCATACACACGCTTGTATTTGCAACATTGCATTCCCTATGGTGCGTTCACATATCAGTACTTTGCAGGTGTGTGCCTGCAAAGATAGGACATGCGTGCACCATTGGGAATGCACGCATTGTTTTCAATGGAGCCGCGGCTGTTGCCGGCGGCTCCATTGAAAACAATGGTCTGCCGGCACCCCTGCATTCTTTTTTAGGGAAGGAAAAAAAAATACTTACATCTCCGCCGCTGCCGTGACCCCCGCGGGCATGAAGAACACATCTGCCGCATGGGGCAGATGTTTCCTTCACCTCCGCTAGTTAAACGAATTCCCTACTGCTACATCTGCCACATCTGTGGCATATGCAGCAGAGGAATTCTTTAATTCTCAACCGCAGCTGTCACACATAACAGCTGCGGTAGAGAATCCTGCTGCCGACATCCCCATCAATGGCTTTCAGGGAAGGGCTTTAAACATAAGCCCTTTCCTAAAAATCCAAGAAAAGTAGTGTAAAAAAATTAAGCCAATCACAATCAGAGCTACCAGCTGTCCCCGACTCTGTAGTTCTGAGCTATCAGCAGCCGGGGATTTAAAATCCCCGCCTGCTGGTAGCTCTGATTGTAATTGGCTGAAGCACTTCAGCCAATCACAATCAGAGCTACCAGCAGGCGGGGATTTAAATCCCCGGCTTCTGATAGCTCAAAACAGCAGTGCAGAGCCGGGGACAACGTCAGAAGTCACCGCTGAGCCTCGGCAGCCGTCAATGGCTTTTCAGGGAAGGGCTTCATAAGCCCTTCCCTGAAAAGCCTGTTAAAATAGTGGGGAAAAAAAATACCGTTATCCATTTTGTAATTTTTTAATGACCACGAGTGCCATGCTTTGACTGACCAGGCTATTACCTTAAAGATACGTGCATATGATGTTTTAAAATCAGACAAGGGAAAAAAATAATAAAACGGCCGTGAGTTAGTAGTCTCAGGCTACTTACACAAGGGCTGTTTTTTTAAAAAACAGATGGAAATGGGATGGAAATAGCACCCATGCATTTGAACAGGGGCATGCACACTGGCTTTTTTTCCCTCAAACTGATAGACAGAGTAAAAATAATCATTGCAGCATGACCTATTTTTGTCCGTGTGGACAGGATGTCCAAATGCTGTACGATGCGAGTAGCATAAGGATGCATTTACACGGGCGAGCGTGATATTGCTCTGAGAAACTCAAAAGTAATATCACGCTCGTAAACCTGCAATTGTGATGCGTTTTGTAAAAAACAATGCATCGCATTGCTGCAACCTGCGATCTACACGTGCAAGAAATTTTCATGTTTCAATATTAAAAAAAATACAAAAATCACCTCGCACTCACATACACACTGCTTGGCATGCGAGTGTCATGTGATTTTTTCTTTTTGCAGGCCCACTGAAATTAATGGCCGATATTGCCCACAAGTGGGACTTTCTGCAATGTTTTTCTCTCACAGCACTGAGAGAGAGAAAAATAAACTCATGAAAAATAATGGTATTGTGTCTCACAATGCTCAAAACGCATACGGGGATATCTCCCAAGTAAATGCACCCTGAGGCTTTTTACACGAGCTTGCATGATGTTGGCCCAGTATTGCACTCTCCAATGTGCGATTTACCAGCTAACACGAGGTGGTATTCTTTAAACACGCCTCCTATCACTTCAGGTAAAGTAGCGATCCTACGGCGTGTCTTTCAGCCGCGCCGGAGGATCGGCAAGTGTTACACATTGGCATGCAGTGCGTTTTCCTGTCCCATTGACAACAATGGACAATGTGTTCCGAGGAACACGACAATATGACACATGCCGCAATTTTTGTCCTCCATCGCGGTCACTCATGTACATGACTCCTTTCAAAAGATTAGAATTTATATTTGTGCGTCTCACAAATGTTGCGCGATTTTCTCAGACCATCTGAAAGCAGCCCAAGATCGAAATTTCTTAAAGAGTTAAAGGGGTTGTCCCGCGCCGAAACGTTTTTTTTTTTTTTCAACCCCCCCCCCCCCCCCCCGTTCGGCGCGAGACAACCCCGATGCAGGGGTTAAAAAAGAACACCGGAGAGTGCTTACCTGAATCCCCGCGCTCCGGTGACTTCTTACTTACCTGCTGAAGATGGCCGCCGGGATCTTCTCCCTCGATGGACCGCAGGGCTTCTGTGCGGTCCATTGCCGATTCCAGCCTCCTGATTGGCAGGAATCGGCACGTGACGGGGCGGAGCTACACGGAGCCGGCATCCTGCACGAGCGGCCCCATTAACAAAAGAAGAAGACCTGGACTGCGCAAGCGCGGCTAATTTGGCCATTAGACGCCGAAAATTAGTCGGCTCCATGGAAACGAGGACGCTAGCAACGGAGCAGGTAAGTGAAAAACTTCTTATAACTTCTGTATGGCTCATAATTAATGCACAATGTACATTACAAAGTGCATTAATATGGCCATACAGAAGTGTATAGACCCACTTGCTGCCGCGGGACAACCCCTTTAATTAGGCATGTCTCGGATACTCAGTTTAAGGTACCTTTACACTGAGCAACTATCGTTCATATAGTCACTCAGAGAACATAATGAACCATACAAACAACAGTCATTTATTTGCTTTTACACAGAATGCATATAGTTCCTGGGGGGAATCTCTATGCAAATTCATTCACAAGTGGTTCAAGTACAAAACGACTGACTTTATACCAGACGACTTTTGATCAACCAGCAGCTATTTTTTTTAGGTAAGTTGAAAGGAAATGACTAACAAATTACTCATCACCCTGTTGGTGGCCACATTTATACAGAACTATGAGCATTTGCATTCGCTCTTTCTGATTGTCAAGTCACCCTTATTGGGTTTTGCTGTTGATCAGGCCCGATTTAGAAGTCAACACCCCTTGAGTGAAGTGAATATTTTATACTTTCTCTACCTCCAGCCTTGCTGACAGATCAGACAGAACATTCGTCAGACAGACCATTTGTCAAACACTGGCCTGCAACTGAGCTTCTGCTCTGCCCCAATTTAGAAGAACCCTCATCTGTGCCCTCTCAACACAACAAATACTTAGGCCACTCTCACATACACAGTCACTAAAACGCCGCAATTTTGAAAGCCGTTTTCAAATGCATTATACAGCATTTTTTAATGCACCCTATCAATGTAATGGGTGATGAGGTGCGTTAAAGAGCACTTAAACGCACAAAAATTGAGCAAGCAGCACTTGAAAAAAATCACAATTTTTCAACCGCTAGTCCCATTGAAATCAATGGAGGTGTTCTACAGTGTTTACTGCCGCGTTACAAACGCTGTAAAAAGTGTTGTGTGTGAGAGTAGCCTTAAAGGGGTTGTCCTGCGCCGAAACGGGGTTTTTTTTTTTCAATAGGCCCCCCGTTCGGCGCGAGACAAACCCAATGCAAGTGTTAAAAAAAACCAAAACGTTTAGTACTTACCTGAATCCCCGCACTGCGGCGACTTCTTCCTTACCTTACTAAGATGGCCGCCGGTATCTTCACCCACGATGCACCGTGGGCTCTGTGCGGTCCATTGCCGATTCCAGCCTCCTGATTGGCTGGAATCGGCACACGTGACGGGGCGGAGCTACGAGGACCAGCTCTCCGACACGAGCGGCCCCATTCACCAGGGAGAAGACCGGACTGCGCAAGCGCGTCTAATCGGGCGATTAGACGCTGAAATTAGACGGCACCATGGCGACGGGGACGCTAGCAACGGAACAGGTAAGTGAATAACTTCTGTATGGCTCATAATTAATGCACGATGTACATTACAAAGTGCATTAATATGGCCATACAGAAGTGCTGAACCCCACTTGCTTTCGCGGGACAACCCCTTTAAGGTATCTTCACATAGAGCAATTATCATTCAGATAGTCATTCAGAATAGTCATTGAAGTGTACGAACGATAGTTGTCTGTTTGCCGTTACACAGTGCGATAATTGTTCATCAGTTGTTTGTTAAAATATAGTTCATAGAGGGGATTTCCACTGCCAGTTGTTCAAATAGAAGTCTTTATACGAGACGATTTTTGATCAACCAGTGACTTTCTTTTTTTGGGGGTAAGGTGAAATGAGACTAGCTACTTATCGCTTGTGACGCTGGCCATGCCAAGGTTTACACTGAACTACTGTTTGAATCTACTCTTTCAAGCGATTATTTGGCAGATAGTCATTCCATATAAAAGTAATTCTATGTCATCTACCACAGAAATTTGACAAATTAGTAGAGTTCTTTCTCATATCTCAACCACTTTCACTAGGGTCTCTTGCTATATGTGTACTCTGCTGCTCATAACGTGACTCAGTAGCATGTATGCTTCTACCCTGGGTGCCATATGCACTTTGCACAACGGCCCAGCTTGCTCCTGATAAACGGCAGATGGTGTATCCTAGGGGAACCTCTTCCCACATCTGAATCGGGACATTAGTGAGCTCCTGGACAGTTTCTGGTGCAACTTGGCAGTGTACAGGGAGGCCTGTCAATGACATCAATGTCTTTGTCATTCATGAACTGCCTACATATTCTGGCCATGTGGAGGTCTGGCATTTTGTCCTGCACCAGGAGGATCCCAGGACCCACAGCAGAAGGTCCGACAATGGTCCTAAAGATTTCATCTTGGTACCTAACAGCAGTTAGGGGACGATTGGCTATCATGTGAAGGTTTGTATGACCCTCCAAGGACGTGCCTCCCCACACCATCCCATACCTACCAAACCAATCGTGCTGAATGATGTTGTAGGCAGCATAACAATTACCACGGCATCTCCAGACTCTCTTGCATTCATCACATGTGCTGAATGTGAACCTACTCTCATCTGCAACGATGAGCGTGCCAGTGGCGGACCTGTCATTTCTGGTGCTCTCTGCCGAATGTCAATTGAGCTGCATGATACTGGACTGTGAAAACATGTCTCACTCCAGGATGTCAAGCCCTCATGGAGTCTTCTTCTGACACTTTGGTCAAACATGGAAACCATTAGCCCACTGGAGGTCACATTGTAGTGCTCGGGCATCAGTCCCACTTTCCTTCACACAAAGGAGCAGCTATCCATCCTGACGCTCTGTTAATGCCCTGTCCAGCTCTTATCGTATAAGAGCCTGTGTCCTGGGATCTGCTCTGGAGACTGTGCTGGAAGACACAACAGGTACATGCCTCTTGCAACAACATGTATGGATGTGCCATTTTGGAAGAGTGAGATGACCTGTGCAACTTGATTGGCCTGCAGGTACTGCCTTATGTTACTAGTAGGGACAGGAACACTACCAAGCCACAAACCTAGAGAATAATCAGTCAAAGGATATAGAGAAACCATTCCCTTTTAGGGGTTGTCTTGCTGTTGCTCTTTCAGTACACCTGTTACTTTCAAAGCAGTTGAAATTGATACATAATTACTTAAGGTGCATTTAGACACAAAGATGATCGCTCAAAAGGTGGCTTTTGAGTGATTATTTTGCATAAACTACTACTTGGTACTAATGCCTATTAATACCAAGTAACAGGGTGTGAGCCTCCGGGAGCTGTAGTCAGGGAACAGAGCACCCGCTGTTCTCTGAATAAATTCCCATTGTTCTGCCGTGGGGCTGACAGCTGAGACAATGTAATCAGCTGTTATCAGCTCTCCCCGGGCAGAACACAGCGTGCGGTCCTTTTTATCAGCTGTTCTGCCGAAACGATGGATTTCAGTTCGGCATGAAATCCATCGTTTGGCAGAAAAGTGAAAGATGGGCACATTTACACACAATGATTATCGCGCAAAAGATGGCTTGTGAGCGAATTTTGAGTGATAATTGTTGTGTCTAAATGGACCTTTACACTTTCTAACTGGACAGATTGATATTTCATGGGACAACCCCATTAAAGTAGGCTGCTGACCTTTCAATATCTACGACTTACCAACATTCTTGACCACACTGCATTCACTTGAGATATCTGGGTAGCAGAAGAGAAATTTATAATAAATTAACATCATTCTTAAAAACGAAATAGTCAGCTCACCTGTATGTAATGAAATTCATAAGAGGCTTTATAGCATGTGTGCAGTTGGGAGGCTACATAGACTCCTTGGTGGACACCAAGTCAGTAAAAATCCAACAAGTATAACATAGCTTCCAGCACTGCAAATCTTCTTAAAACCACTTTACTTTATTAATGAGATGGATAAAACACAGTTGCACACAGTATACTCCCGATATTACCAACGCTATTCTAGCAAGTAAATGCTCTTAATCATGGCAAACTGAGATAAAACTAAAACGATGTAAAAACCCTAATTGTTGTAGTTTCATCTCGCAGTTTGCCACGATTGACAGATTACACACCAGAAACGTGTTGGTAACTCAAGTAGGAATATTCTGTGTGCAACTACGTCTTAACCATGTCATCAATAAAGTAAAGTCATTTTAAGAAAATTTGTGGTGCTGGAAGTTATGTGATACTTAATGGATTCTTAAAATTTTGGTAAGGAGAACGTGAAGCTTGAATAGGTAAATTTTGAGAGGCTTTGTTCTAGATAATATAGGCATTATGGCATTGATGAACCTGTTCTATATCCTTATCCATTGGTTGACCTGAAAATAGACACCGGTTTTATTGCTCAGCAGATTTTTTTTTTTCGTGGTTGTACCCATTTTTATTTGCTTTGCCCCCTTCTTCCTAAAGTAACAATTATATTTATTCTTATATCCTTGGGAACAGTGTTTATTTGCAGCATAACAACTCCACCTCTATTTGACCCCTTCAGTATTACCAAATCTCCGGGGCTTGCTGCACTGAGTATGCAGTAAAAACCCTGGAAGATTTCAGATGACAGCTCAGTGCTCTGCACATTTCAGCACTAGTGTTGTCCACGGAAATCTTCCAGACTTTAACCGCATGGTCAGTGCAGCAAGCCCCGGAGATTTTCCGGGCATGCCACTAAAAGAGTTAATAGAATATTCTCTATGATACTTTTATGTCCAGACGTCACAATGGTTGGCTCAACCTTTCGTTATTCTTCAGCACTCTTCCAGTTCCTTCCGTTACCATGTTTCTCACATGATGTAGCAGGTTATGTTCCTCTCTTCCAACTAATTATTTTCTTCATTTGCATGCTATTCTTGCATTTCAACAACAAAAAAAATCATTAAAATAACTTTCCATAGATCTGTATTTATTTTAAGTATCACAGCTGTACAATCTTCATACATACAGAAGGAAATGCATATTGGCTATACAACTGCATTCAGCTGCATTTCCAATTATAATACATCAAGTGCAATGCCACTTAAAATGTACATTTATACAAATCAGGATTGCTTCACTAATACCTGTGACTGTATAAAGCTTGATCTGTGTGAGTCATTACTAAACCACTGTTGGTTGAATATAAAACATAGTTAACCGTTTTAAAATGGCCTCTTCTGGTTCCCAGGCCAGAATTAAGTATAAAATATTTGACAATGTAAAATGCAGGTTTTTTTGCATCTCTTTAAAAATAATCTACTTATCTTGAATTCTGTTTGTTGGAGTAATAATGCAGCCGTAGAACATGGGTCACTTTTATACTTCTGCTTCCAATACAAGGGACGCACAGAAATAAGTTACAAAACAGTGGCTCTTGACAAAAGTCAAAATATTTAAAGGGATATACGCAGTTATCATAAAATAAACTTGGCATAACTGTATGCCATAAGGTAGTGGTCAAAACATAACCGAAAAGGAAACAATGGGCTGTGGGAAATCTGGTGGATGGACACAGTGCTTTTAAGAGTTTTTAAAAGTGCATTAGACATCCACCATAACTGATATGGTCTCCACCCCCAATCTACGCCAGGAAGGGTCTTAGACAATGAACATGAGAAGACATGCATGGCATGAACAATAAACCAGCTCACTTGGTAGGGTCTTAGACGTAAAAGATGGGATAAAGTGTTATTGCTGTCACTATAACAGGAATATCCCTAGACTTGGATACAAAAAAGAAAAAAAAAAGTAAGCCATCCTCACCACCTTCTCGAGGTGGGTCTGGGCAATAAATACAATGCTTTATTCTTCCCTCAGGAGCTGCAATTCAACTACCTGTTGTATGCCCTCTCTTTTTTAGATTTCTCGAGTGCTTTACCCATGGTTTTTTCATTTTCTCCTCTACATTCAGGGCAGTACCATTTTCCTTTTGGTTTATGGTTGAGTCCAACACAAGAAAAGTGAAACCATTCTATTGGGCATTCGTCATTATCACAGCCAATCATTTCCCCGTAGGAAACTTGATTACATAGGCAATAAGTGGGCTCGTTGGGGTCAATGGGAAGATCTGCAGGTGAGGCTTCTCTCTCAGCTTTAGCTTTCGACCGCTTTTTCTTCTTTGATGTTTTTGGCTTCTTTTCTTTGGGTGTTCCTGATGTAAGGTCATCATGGTCATGATTAATGGTGGCATTTTCTCGATTTTCGTTGTTTCTCTGCCTCCTTGATCTTTTATTGCTGGTTTTCTCAGTCTGGGAGAGAGTCTCATTTTTAGCCTTATCTTGGATGTTCTTGCTGCTATTACTTGTACTGTCATTTAGATCCTGACACGTTTCAAACAGTTCCACATGACTGTCCACTTGTCGTGTCCTGTTTTCAACTAGTTCCACCATCTGGCTAACTATCTGGATCTTGTCGTCACCCAATTCTTGGCTACGAATGAGAGCTCTCTGGATGAACTGCAGGAAGCGTCGCTTCTGTATTGCATCGGACTCACGGCGGAATTTTTCATAGTAGTCGTCCAACTCTTTCAGGATCTCTACAATGACAAAAAGTTAAGGGTAAATAAAAAGAATCCATTGCTTGAGCCACCCCCCATCACTAAGGCAAGGTTCACACGGGGCAGAATTGCCGCAGAATTTCCGTGCAGAGAGTCCACACCGCAATTCGGCCCGCGTCTCCTAATCCCGGTATTAGCTAGCAAAGTGGACAAGATTTTGCAAAAATCCCGTCCTGACGCTGCAGCCAAGCCGCACGAAAACTGACATGCGGCGCAGAATTCAATTCCGCAGCATGTCAATTCTTTTGTCGTTTCTGCGGTGGCATCTCTCCTCTCTATGGGGAGAGAAAGCCGCAGCGGAATGCCGACAGTGAAACCGCTTCAAAAGCTGCAAGATTTCCACGGAATTTCCGTCCCGTGTGACCCCAGCCTTAGAGGCAGTGCATCTATGGTTTATATGGATGACCAATGAATTCTTCAGTTAATTTAAAGCTAAACACCAACTTTCCCGGTCAGTTCAACTTTCCAGACAACTGTCCAAAGAAAAACTGAAAATTCATCACTTCTGACCAGAAGCTCCCGTCTCCCACACCCTACCTTGATGACCCAAATGCAAAATCTCTAACAAGGTCCCCAAGTATAATGCTTTATTCATAGTACTGGGCTCCGTATTTGGCGAAGAGAGGCCTTATGGGCCCACTAAGGCTCCTGGGCCCGGGTGCAACCACATCCTCTGCATCCCCAATAGTTATGCCCCTGGGTACAGTATATTAGCTAAAGGTTAGAGCAGATTTACAAAATGAATACGTTTGTGTGTTAAGTACCTAACTCACAATATACAATGTGGGGGCAAAGGAACGATTTTCATGTATTGCCATCTTAGCATCCAAATCATGTTGATCACAGTAGTACTATCTTGTGAAAGAATATTTGTATGACTGCCTATCTTTGCCTATGGGAGGAGTAATTTAGGCATCCAATGGAATTTTAAAAATGGGCAGAAATATTACACCCATGTTTTCCCAACTCTGAGATAATTTGCATATAGTCACACTTTTGCCTGCGATTTGTGCACCAAAGTTATTAGCAAAATATAAAACTAAGGCTAGTTTCACATGGACGACGATGATATTGGGCTGTAATTCACGGCCCAATATCGCCCTCGCGATCCATGTGAAAGCCACATGGATGGGAGGAGTTTTCAGGTGAGAACAGCCTTGCATAACAGTGGGGAATCCCTTTATCCCATTGCTTTCAATGTGTCTGGTGGCAGCAGTGCCGGCCCCATTAAAAGCAATGGGAGAACTCCACGACCCTCTGTGACAACAGCGGCAGGGGATTCCTTCATCCACACGGGGAATCCCTTCAGACACAACAGGAGTGAAGGAATTCTCCATGGGGATGAAGGAATCCCCTGCCATTGCTGTCACAGAGGATCGCGGTGTTCTCACATTGCTTTCGATGGTGCTGCCACCACCGGCTCCATTGAAGGCAGTGAGCAATCTCGCAGGATGATAGAACATTGCGCGAGGTGTTTCTTGCATAGCATTGTATGAACCCTTTCAAATAAGTGGAGTTCATATTTGTGCGTCTCGCAATGCACAAATCTCGCACGATTTTAATCGCCCGTGTGAAATTGGCTCATGATAAAAAACATTCCAGGTTTTATTGCCAAGACAGAATTTAAAAAAAAACAAAAAAAACTGAAATCATTTGGTAAGATGCTAATAAGTGCCAACACTTAAAGATGCTGTATTTGATACCCCAAATTCCCTGTCTGACACTGCATTTTGTGTACTGCTCCATCAGTATAGCCATAATCTGTATCCCAGGTATACCTAGATTTCGAGACGTAGCGGAATGGGGGCAAATTTTCCATAGCAGAAAATCCACATCCACGTTAAAATGTAGCACAATCAATGCGGATTTTAGTGCAGATCATCTCCAACATCCACTACATGTGAACGCACTGTCCTCAGCAGAAGGGTACCTGCATTTGTTTTGAAATGTCAAATTTATCCCCTGTATGAAAAATAATTATGAAGAAAAGCTCTGTTAGGCTGGGTTCACACAGGGCAGATTGGCCGCGGAAATTCTGTGCGGAATTCTGCTGCGGCAAATCCGCCTGCGGCTGCTAATTCCCAGGGTTAGCCAGCCATGTGGATGGGATTTGTCAAAAATCTCGTCCGCACGGGACAGCCAATCCATCGCGGTGAAGCTGGCAGAAGCCGGTGCTGCGGCCGGGGAATCCACGCCGCAGCAGGTTAATTTTTTTTTAACGTTGTGGTCACTCTATTCTCCATTTGGCGCACCGGCTGCAACAAAAAAGCATGCGGCTAAGCCGCTGTAAAACCCACGGCTAAGTGCCACGGGTTTTGAAGCTGCGTTTTCCCGGCGGAAATCTTACGTTTTTTCACTGCGGCAAAACCCACGAGATTTCCGTCAGGAATACGACCCATGTGACCCCAGCCTTACTGGGAAAGGACACCATTTTTTACAATTACTCCAAATACAGGGTTACATGCTAAATTTTAAATGTAGGCCATTCAAATAAACACTGTGGGGCTTACTTACTATTCAAAATAAGACAGGTTGCAGGCACAAGTTAGGCCCGAAAATGGTCTTACATGCTTTGTGTCACATTTACTAGGTGTGTTAGACATCTTCGGATAGTTTCTTGAACTTATCCGAAAAGGGGGTGTGGCCTAAATTACAGATCCAGGATGCATTTGGTGGTGAAAGATGTCTTTGTGTCTGCAGTGTGTTAAATGTGTAAACCGCCGTCTAGGTGAGCCCGCTCAGGTGGAACATTATGAGGCGCCACCTGAGAACTGTATATTTTGGGGTGTAGGCTGCAGCCCTGACACCTTGTACAGAGGGGGAGGCTACACCTTTACTAGTGGGCAGATTTTTGTCTTGTGCATTTATTGTTTCATGAAGTGCTGTGAATAAAACTGGTTAAAGCCAGATGGGAAAAGAAATCCCGCGAGTGTGAGTAAATTGCTTCATGTGCCAATCATCTTGCCCTGGAGATGGCGTTCCAACAAGTGGATAACCCCCAAGTGGATGCAAGGCTCATGGGCGGACTACAATACCCAGAGAAATCATCAAAATTTTGGTTATTTAGTTTCGGGGGAAAAAAAAACGGCGGAGGAGCGACCTAATAACTATGTATAAATATATCATCATCTATTTATACCCAAGACTGTGAAAAGCAGGCATCATCACTGACATAGGAGGTTCTCTACTGTAAGAGCAGTGAGACTGGGGAACTCTCTGCCCGAGGACATGATGATGGCAAAAAAAAATAGTTTAAGAGAGGCCTGGACGCCTTTCTTGAGTGTTACAATATCACAGGTTACAGTCACTAAGGGTCAATGATTCAGAGACTATTCCGATTGCCAGATTTGAAGTTGGGAAGGACTGTGTTTTGTTTTTAAAGAAGAAAATTGACTTCTACCTCATTGGGTTTTTTTTGCCTTCCTCTGGATCAACATTGGGGGGGTAATAGGCTGAACTGGATGGACACATGTCTTTTTCTAGCCCTACGCACTGTTACGTGTAATACGATTTACAAGCGATAACTTGTCACCACCTTGTCTTAACCTAAACTTTACCTGGCATTATCCGAGATACAGATTTACTAAGTTGAGAAAAGTGATTAATGATTCTATATGTATATACAGTAGAACAGCCCTTTAACAGAGGCATGAGTGTTAGACAAAGTTACACCCTTTTCGAATGAAAGCCACCATGGCGATCCACAGCTACGTGCTCATGCCCATCATACGTTGCCACCCTGTAGTACATGCCTGGTATTTGTGGGGTAATGTAGCCCTCAGCTCCGGTGTAGGGGGGGCCCCAGCTTGGCATCTCCATACACCCCACTACACTCGGCTGACAGCCATATGGAAAACAGTCTGCTTGTAAATCTTATCACACGGCCACAAGATACAACGTGACGCCCGCATGTGGGTCTCATCGCCCCCTATAGGCAGGCCAGCAGGGCAGGTAACGTATAGCACACAGGTAGCTCTAGTGACGGGCAGTTTGGAACATGTGACAAGCGGTAGAGTGACAGACAGGTGGCTTCTCTGCTGCCTATGAAGTAACACCTGGCACCGGCTACAGACCCGGCTCTGACTTCAGTGGTTGCTATGAAGCGCCTCTCAGCAGCCATTCTTAAGACGGGCAAGATCCATAGCATGCCCGTCAGTGTCTAGCGCCTATGGAGAGCCGTCTGTGTGAGAAGAGCACCTTCCACCCCTTATATCTAAACAGCGAACGGACCCCCACACATAACAATAGCCATTGTGGTAGGAAATCCCTCATCATGCCCATAGAAAACATGGCCGCCGCATACGTATATACTTTTCTGTATTTTCTGCCCATATCAGTACTGTAGGGAAGCAGCTTAACGCCCAGCCCCTCCAAACAGCAGTGACCAATCAGAAAAGCTGGGCGGGCAGAGACATTCAAATGAATGTAAAGAGGTCTACTAAAGGCAGGCGGGACTACGGCAGGAGGCGGGACAAGGTGGCAGCTAATGAAAACACAGCCAGCACCCGGGACGTTCTAAAGTAGAGCGTAGCAACCAATGAGCTCAGAGAGGCGGCGCCAAGAGAATGACGTCTACAACCCCCCAATATAAAAGCAGCAGTGTGCTCTTTAGCCAGGTTAAAGCGCGGCTGGCGTCGGCTCCAGATGTGGGGGGGTAGTTTGGCTATGAAGCCGGTGTGTACATAAAAATGTATGTGTTGTCCTCTGTCCACAGCCCGACATTGTAAGACACCTACACAGCAGCAGCTACGAGCGGCGCTCTAGCAGGACGTGCCTCGTCCCCACTCGGTAACATCACCTCTATAAGTTACCGGGCGGACAAGAGCTACACATTCAGCACTGACCCAGCCCAAGGGGTGAGAAGCAAGCCGGTGAGGGAGGGCAGAAGACTCCCAGAATGTGACGCATTTCCATCAGCCAGGGCTGTCTCTGGGGAACCGAGTGACCCGCTCCCGGTGTCTCCTCCTCCGGTACACGGTGCGGGGGAGGAGGGGGCTGCATGCGGCGCACTGCGGCCCCAACACATCCGTGTCTGTAGAGTCGGCGCTAACAATGTCACCCGGGCACAACAACTAGTTTGCAGCCCGACAACAATGGTGTGTAGTCCGCGGCGGCGCCGCACATATGGACGGGGCTCTATAGAGGACAATGCAGAGCCGTCCAGCTGTGTGACACGAGCGGCAGCGGGGAGGGCGAACGGGAGCGCCGCATCAGCGCCGTCCACTGCGGGAGAAGTATCATGTCTGATGGGGAACACAATGAAGCCCTCCTCCCACCAGAGCGGCGGCGGCAGCGCTTACTACTACAGCCGCCCGATGACTGTACATTCCTCAGTGTTGTTGTGCTGCTCTGCGGGCTGCCAGCACACTACAGCCCGCCTGCCTTTTGTGCGGCGGCAGGGGGGCTTCCAGGTGACTTTCCCCGGTGATGGAGCTTTTGTTCCGCCCTATGACAAGCGCCCCAGACACACAAGTGTCCCCACAAGTCGCTCCAGGAGCCGAGCACAATGCAGACAGCACAGCCGCACAACAAAGTTGCACTCAGACACGTCCGGCGGCTCCTACCTTGGTATTTGGCGTCGATTTCCCGCATCAGGGAGACGTTTCTCTGCAGGTCGAAAGGCAGAGACTCGATGGAGTCCAAGTAATCCTCCACATAGTTCACCATGTGAGTCTGGTCGCCGTTGGTCGGGTTTAACATCTTGTGCCTCTCCGGTGTCCAGCACAAGCCAGCAGGCTCCTGCCAGCTCGGGGGGAGAGGAGGGACAACTAGCAGCCTCCAACTAGTATGGCACTGGAGATGGGGGGCAGCAGGGCACAAAAACAAAGGCGATCCCCTCGGAAAGCGAGCAGCAGCCGCTCCGTGCCTGGCATCAGAGCCCGGGCAAGTGGATGCCCGCTGAGATAAGAGCAGAAAAGTCCGGCCGTCTCAGCAGCTGATTGAATGGCTGTCTTTCTGGACAACTCGGGAACAAGACAGTGGAAGGAGGTTGTGGGGTGTGTGTGTGTAAAGGGGGTGGGGAAAGAGGAGGGAGCTGAGAGTGGAGAATGCAGCAGCAGGAAGATGAAGTGTGTGGAGCGGGCGGCACTACTGCTCCGTGACAACACGGCCGCCTCGTTATGTCCGCCGTTTCTAGGGCTCACACAGCGGCTACTAACACTTATTAGGAAACATTCCTCTTGCTGACGACGGGGAGCATGCGCAGTGTCACCGCTCGCCGGTTCCTACTACAAGGCGACAGTACTGGCTACTAGTGAGACTTTGCGCATACACATAAAGTTACATCGGCAGTGAGCGCCTCTCCGCGCGCGCGCCCGCGCCGTGCACGCGCGCAGGACATTCTGACAGCGAAGCTCTTGTCATTAGGAAACTATCAATCCCACAAGCCACCTGTCACCGAGAAGCCAGCCAATAGCAGCCGCCTCTCACCATTTGTGGGCGGGGCCTGAAGCGCGCCGCCTTCTACAAATCTTTCAGGCTACTAGTCACTAGGTAACGCGCAACGCGCGCCCGCATTGGGCGGAGCCAGAAGGGATAGCGGAAGTTGGTATAGTAAGGTGGGCGGGGAGTCGTTGAGCTGGGAGGGGATTGGCAGGGCTAAGGGTAGCCATGACAACAACGCCAACAGCCCGGCCCTCGGCCCGCCCACCTACTGCTAGAAAGGGAAATAAATGTAATCTTTCTAACGTCCAGCTGTATTCTTCACCCCGAGGATGGGGGTTTAGACCCCCCCAAAAAAGATGGTTCAGTCAGAGGGTGATGAGCAGTTATTAGTCAGTCATGTCCAGATACAGGAGGAGGACGGTTATGACAGGGTTATTGGTGTGAAGGGGAGGGATGGAGGAGGGGGCTGCGAGCACAGCAGACACCAAAATAAAGTCATACTGAAGTGGGGCTGGCTGAGCACAACCATTGTGTAAACAGGGCGACGGAAAGTGCTCACGGAGCCCGCGCACAGCCACGGGTGGGAAGGATTAGCCACACACATATGTACCATGGCACGAGGGGAAGTGCGGGGATGTCCCCCAACACCTCCAGAGCTCCTGGAAGCAACATCCACATTATCCACAGACCTCCAGGGGTGTCGTTTACAAAATGAGGTCACTTTTGGGGATTTCCATTAAGGGACTCTGTAAATACAAGATGGCATCCAAAAAGGATTCCAGAAAAATCTGTGCCCTAAAAGCCAAATAACTCATCTTCTGTTCTCAGCTCGGCCGTGGACCCACACAACTGGTTATGGCTAAAATAACCTGTTATTGGAAAAGACGGAATTTATCATTTTCACAGCCCAATTTTAATGGTAACTGTCCAGACCACAGGGGTCATGTTATAGAGGAGACGGATATATAGGTCTATGGGGAAAGCTTCAGTATAACCCGTACTTTATTCATTAATATCCCTGCTCATTCTGAGCTGAACAGTCCAATGGGCGGAGCTATCAGTGACTGACAGCCATCTGTCTGTACATAAATGGCCGGCAATCATTGCTAGCTCCGCCCACTGGACTGCTAAGTGCAGAATAGGCAGGGATTTAAATGAATACAAGTTATGCTGAGTCCTCCCATGAAACCATATATTAATCTGCTCTAACATCATGCCTGCAGTTTGGACACCATGATCAAGCCAACAGGTTCCCTTTAACAAATTCTATGAAACACTTGTGGGGTCAAATGGTCACCACACCCCAGACAAGATCCTTCTAGAGGTGTAGTTTCCGAAAAGGAGACAACTGAATTGTCTAAAAACCAGATGGATTCTTAATTTCATTCTTCTTCTTCAGGTCAGTGTCTGAGTAACGTTGCACATTAGGGCATTATGGGAAATAGTTCAAAAAATTTGCCAAATCCGGGTAATTAATACCTAGTTTCGTTAACACCTGCTTCTTAGTGACAGGAAAAAAAAGTTGTTGAAAATGGGAAAAAAAACCCTGTTTGTTGTAATTATTGTGAAACACCTAAAGGGTCAACAGTTTGAGTGGTGAGCGATTTATTGGAGATTTCTAATATATAAGCCCTTCAAAGCCTCAAATCTATGAGAACTGAACGAAAAAAACAGTTTGGACTTAAATGAATAAATCAGTTCTATTGCTTGACCTATGAGCCTCCTGACATACGTAAAAGAATACAATAGGACGTTTACAGAATGATGTGAACATAAAGTTTGATGTTCAGCCCGTTATTAAGGATTTTGTGTAGAATATGTTACTCACAGGAAACAATCAGTGGAAAAATTAAAATTTAAAAAATACAATGTGGCAAGAAAAAAACGGTCCTAGAATCAAACTTGGTGATATTACATGTCCTAGAATCAAACTTGGTGATATTACATGTCCTAGACTCACACTTGGTGATATTACATGTCCTAGACTCACACTTCGTAATATTACATGTCCTAGACTCACACTTCGTAATATTACATGTCCTAGACTCACACTTGGTGATATTACATGTCCTAGACTCACACTTGGTGATATTACATGTCCTAGACACACACTTGGTGATATTACATGTCCTAGACTCACACTTGGTGATATTACATGTCCTAGACTCACACTTCGTAATATTACATGTCCTAGACTCACACTTGGTGATATTACATGTCCTAGACTCACACTTGGTGATATTACATGTCCTAGACTCACACTTCGTAATATTACATGTCCTAGACTCACACTTCGTAATATTACATGTCCTAGAATCACTTGGAGAAGTACAATAATTCCAAAGTTATTTCCACGTAAACTGACACATCCGATTTGAAAAATGGGGCTGTCATAAAGGCTGCTGAAGGGTTTAACATTATTGCCTACATAGTAACAGTATGTAAGACATATGTCCATCCAGTTCAGCCAATTACTGCCCCAATGTTGATCCAGAGGAAGGCAAAAAAAACCCCCAATGAGGTAGAAGCCAATTTTTCCAAATTAAGGGCTCTTTCACACGAGCATATACCTGCTGCGCTTTCACAGCCGACTGATATACGCTGCCCATCTGATGCATTGGTTTACAATGGGCGTATTCCCACAGGATAAAAACATCCATCCGGCAAAGATAGTGCATACGGTGCGCATTCCGGTCGGGTCAAAAAAGATAGCTCAGGAACTATCTTCTGGCCGCAATACGGTGGCAGCTCCCATAGACTCCTATGGGAGCTGCCGGAGAGGGGGGCTGGGGGGGGGGGGGGAGTTTAGCAGCATGTCTGCTAAACTCCCACCTCCTTCCCTCCTCCTCTCTGCCCCTTGCCGGCTGTTTGCAATGGGAGGGGGCAGGAGGTAGTTGCTAAGCTCCCGCCCTGTCCCGCTCCCTACCATTGCTGGCAGCTGAAAAGGAGCGGAACTTGGCACACTAGCTCCTGCCCTGTGCCGCCCTCTTTCCTTGCCAAGAGGGGACAGAAAGGGGGAGGGGTCAGTTTTGTAGAATTAAACTGTCTGCCTCCACCCGACAGTATTCTGGGTGCGGCGTATAATCGCTGCACTCGGCCTTCTGAATGGGCGTTAGAAAAGGAGTTTTAACGCCCATTCACACGATTTTCGTCCAGGCTGTGGCCGTGACACAGTTGGCTAAAATCGGCTACACTCATGTGAAGAGCCCTAAGGAAAAAAAATTCCTTACTCACTCCAATCTGACAATTAGAATAATTAATCACTGGAACAACAACCCTTTTGAAGTTATTAGTGATTATAACATATAATATTTTATTGCTCAAGAAAGGTGTCCAGACCCCTCGAACTCTTTTATGGAATGTGCCCCCTTTTATGTTGGTGTAGAAACCTGTTTTCCTCTAGACGTAGAGGGAGCCTCCTTGTTACAGTCACAGTCCTGGGTATAAACAAATCATTCCTATTTGGCTTGTCAGCAGCTGCCTGACACTGGTTGCTCCAATTAAGCTTACAGTTAACTAAAACCCCCAAGTCCTTTTCCATGTCAGTGTTACCCAGTGGTTTCCCATTCAGTGTGTAATGGTGACATGTATTTCTTCTGCCCATGTGCATAATCTTACATTTATCAGTGTTAAACCCCATTTGCCACTTATCTGCCAGAGCCCCCAACTTATTCAGATCCTCCTTGCATCCTCTCTTGTGTTAATTTCTTAACATAGTTTGTGTCATCTGCAAATATTGATGTGGCAAGAAAAAACTAATCCTTTTTCCAGGTCATTAATAAATATATTAAAAAGAATAGGGCTCAGTACTGCCCCCTGTGGTACCCCACTAGTAATGGTGACCCAATCAGAGTATGTACCATTTTATAACCACCCTCTGCTTTCTATCATTGAGCCAGTTACTTACCCACTTACACACATTCTCGCCCAGACCAAGCATTCTCATTTTATACACCAACCTTTTATGCGTCACAGTATCAAGCACTTTGGAAAAGTCCAGATACCCAAGACCCAATGACTCTCCCCGATCCAGTCTGGAACTTACCTCCTCATAGAAGCTGATCAGGTTGGTTTGACAGGAGCGACCCCTTAAACCCATGCTGATATGGAGTTATACAGCTATATGCCTTGAGGTACTCCAGGATAGCATCACTTAGAAACCCTTCAAACATTTTACCCACAATAGAAGTAAGACTGACCGGCCTGTAGTTTCCAGGTTCAATACTTGACCCCTTTTTGAATATTGGCACCATATTGGCTATGTGCCAATCCAGTATAACAGATCGCATCACTATAGAGTCCTTAATTATAAGAAACAATGATCTGTCTATCACATAACTTAATTCCCTTAGAACCCGGGAGTGTCTGCTGCAGGGACCTGGTGATTTGTCTATTTTAATCTTTTTAAGATGGCTCTGCACCTCTTCCTGGGTCAAACTAGTGATATTTAGGCCAGTCTCACACAGACGGGCCAGCAGCCACACAGAAATGTTTAAATCTGTATTGCGGATGGACCTGGCGGTCATGCGCGGTATAGATTTTTTAAAAATCTTTTTTGCCTCGCCGTTGCTAGTCGATGACGTGGGTATTTGTGACCTATCCACAATGTTAATTGTGGATGGGCTGCGGCTCGGATGGCTTCCATTGACTTCAATGGAAGCCGTCTGTGTGAAGGTGGAGGGGTGGAAATAGGCTGACCTGGATGGACAATTGTCTTTTTTCAGCCTAACATACTATGTTAATATGAATCCGCACAAGAGCATGCTGCGATTTTATTTTTGCGAGCAGAAATCATAATCGCTGTCTGCTGATGTGAGCCGACAATCCCTATTCTTGTTACTGGATGCCGAATACCACGAATCATCCGCGAGGGTGATGATTGCAAATTCCGCAATCCAAATCTAGTCATGTGAGACCGGCCATAGTGGAGAGTTTACATTATCACTCTGCATCTCATCTGATATTTCATTTTTCTTTATGAATACACTGGAGAAAAAGCTACTTAATAGATTTTCTTTCTTCTCATCGTCCTCTACAATTTTTCCTACCTTTTTATTAAAGTGCCAACACTTTTTTAGCATAAATCTTGTTACTATTTATATAGTTGAAGAACAGTTTAGTTAGTTTTACTGGCAATAAGTCTGTCTGTCTCCATCAATGCTGCTTTTATCTCATTTTTACAAATAAAAATCCCTACAGGTTTGTAATACTTCTTCGCTGTTCTCTTGTTTTAGTAGTTTAAACACTTTCTTTTTGTTGTTTATTGCCCCCTTTATATCTTTATTGAGCCACATTGGGTTTTCTCCTATTACTAACCCTTTTATTTCTATTAGGTATGAACCTCTCACATTAAGTAATTAGGATGTTTTTAAACATTTCCCATTTATTGTCTGTACTCTGAATGCTGAGGAAGTTTTTCCAGTCTATAAGGTTAAGGGCATCTCTGAACTGATCAAACTTTGCTTTCCTAAAGGTTCATATTTTTGTAGCTCCACTACAAAAAACTCTTTTTTGAAAGACAAGTTGAAATGTATTATATTATGGTCACGATTTCCCAGGTGTCCCCAACCTGCACCCCTGTTATTCTGTCAATGCATCACAGAAGGGGAAATAAAAAATTAAAAACAATCACAGAAAATGGCCGTTACTTACTGACTGAGGAGTGCATATAGATGCATCCTCTCACCATGCAGGTAGCTGACTACCAAATGGAGGAGCCAATAACACCTGTGCAGGACACCGATAAGACAACCACTCACACTACCTCCTGATAATGAGGGGGGTGGATGCTTGGTGTAAACTCCCACACATAGTGGATACAGGGTGTCAGACCATTCTGATATATGTAGTTCACCATGCAGACCAGCAAGGGAGGTTGCCCCGTAACCTTTCTTTATACATACCCCAACGCTCCAGGATGTAAATGTACATCCCAGAGAGGGAAGGGGTTAAATAAGTTTTTGGTGACTTTGTAAACATTTTTGATGTCCCAACATCCTGCAGATTTCACACTGACCACTCAGGGTCTTTTTATATTGGCCAATACTCAGCCCAATGAATGAGCGCCAATTAGCAAAAATTGTTGATCAGCCCTTATTTACAGTAGATTTCTTTTAAACAGGTCCAGAATTGCTGGTATGGGGACAATGATCATTACTATGAACATTGACCCCATAGACCTGTCATTGGTTGTCTGTACATCTTCATGTTCACATGGAAACATTAAGATGGCTTCTTTTTATGCTTGCCAAGAAGCCAGGATCAGCCAATGAATAAGTGTTTGCTCATTCATCAGCTAATCATTGCCCTTTAATACAGCTTGATGATCAGGCTATCGAACATTTAGGTTAATATTCCTGCTCAATAATCAGGCCATGTAAAAGGGCCTTTAACCTAATAGGGCTCTCAGACAGATAATAGAAACAGTAAAACACATAAAAACAAATTTTATCCATCCATACTAAAGGTCTATACTTTCAGTTTCTTACCAAAGTGCAGATACAGGTTTTTTAAAAATGACTTGTTTCTTAATCATACTCTGAAAAATGTCAATCTAGTCTTCAAAGATAAGTACTGGATACAACGTTATCGATTTATCAACCGCTTGATTTTTTGAAATTGGTCCATAATTTTAAGCTGGCTAGACATTTAGACAGTAAAAAGTCTCAAGATCGTCTTTCCTGTTCCTTTTTGTGGCCAAGCGTTAAAAAAAGATGTTCAAAAATATTTTCCTTCATGTGTTTGTGCTCAAAATAAAACTCAATGCTCTTCTCCTATACGCTTGTTACTGCCAATCGCCATTTTATTTCTCCCTTGGGGCACAGTTACTAGGGATTCTCTGGTCAACCTACCTCTTTCTAAAGGAATAAACACCATTCTGGCTGCCCTAGATGATCTCACAAAGATGGCTCATGTTATTTCAACAAAAGGGAAAAACATGCAGAATTTATGATTCATAAAGTACTTGAATTACATGGAATCTGTTTCAATTTTAACCCCTTAATGATGTGCCCCCCTCCCCCCCCCCCCCCCCATTTTCGTTTTTTTGTTCCTCCCCACTTTAAAAAAATCATAACATCTTTATTTATTCATCGAAGTCACTGTATGAAGGCTTGTTTTTTGCGGGACAAGTTGTATTTTTCAATGGTGCTTTTTAAAGTACCATATAATGTACTGAAAAACTTTTGAAAAAATTCTAAGTGGAGTAAAATGAAAAAAAAAGACATTCCGCCATCTTTCAGTGCGTCTTGTTTCTACGGCACAAAAACTGCAACAAAAATGACATAATAACTTTGTTCTATGCGTCAGTACGATTGCTACGATACCAAACTTGTATAGTTTTTTTTTACTGTATTACTCTTCTTTTTTTTATTATAGATTTTTTTTATTATAGATATGGCAAAAGGGGGGTGATTTACACTTTTATTTATATATTTTTTTTCACAATTAATAAAACTTTATTGATCTTGCCCCTGGGGGACTACAACATGTGATGCTTTGATCCCTCTTGTAGTATGACATAATGCTATAGCATTACGTCATACTGCAATTTGACAGGCAGTCTATCATGCCATCCCCACGGGGACGGCGGGATAGGCAGTCTCCTAAGGCAGCCCTGGCTGCCATGACACCTGTGCGATTTCACGCAGGGGGGGGGCGTACGGGACCCCCGAACATTGTTCAGAATTGACAGTGGCATTTAAAGGGTTAATAGCGGCGAGCAGCCTTGTGGACGATTGCAGCTATTGCCCGTGGGTGTCAGCTGTAATAAGCAGCCCCGTGACCTCTCCTCATAATACCCCGATGCTCCAGGACGTAAATGTATGTCCTGGAGCGGGATGGGGTTAAATTTTGGAAAAGCTTTTGCTCTACTTTTTTGGTATAGGAATTTTCACCTTTAAGGGCTCAGTCACACGAGCAATTTTTACGCTCGTGTACAGGTGTGTGAAGAAGAAAAAAAATTGTACTTCACACATAAAAAAATTGCGTGACTGCGTCCATGGACACCCATATGTTTTATCTCTTGCAAGTGTGAACTTTGGAAACCAATTGAAAGTCATTGGTTCTATAGAGATGTGATTTAAAATCACACCTATACATGCATGGAAAAAAAAAAATCTCTGATTTAGGACTGAGTCCTAAATCATGCAAACTGAAAGAATCAAACACGTAAACAATACCTTAGATGTTTCATAAGTTATCTTCAGGATGATTGCATGGACCATTTACCCACAGCAGAGTTTGCATATACCAACTCCAAGCACTGGCCTTCCCCAAGTCTTCATTACTGACTTACCTATTTTAATCTCTCTCTTCAGGCAGTGGCTGAACACTTGACAACATTACAAAAGCTTCAAGAAAAGATGGTTGAGACTGCATGAGGCTCAAAAACAATCCACAACAGGCCTCCAACAAACACCAGAAAGCAACTTCTGCTTTTTATGTAAGGGACAAGGTGCGGCATTAAAAAAACTCTAAAAAATAGTGTAAATCATAAGGAAAAAAAATCTCTACTCACCATTTATTTATCTATTTATCCATAAACGGGCACATGAGCACTGAGGCCAATGATTGGCTGAGCAGTCATGCGAAAGATGAACAGCATGTGACCACTGTAGTAGCTTTAGGGACTGGACTAGCGGAGGTGGTTAAAAGGTGATTATTTATTTTACTCATTTATATAGTGCATTCATATTCTGCAGCACGGTACACACAGGTTGCCCCCACTTGATATTGAGCTTTGTCCCCACTGGAACTCACATACTAGAACCACCTATTAGTATGTTTTTGGAGTGTGCGAGGAAGCCCATGCAAACATGGGGAGAGGATACAAACTCCATGCAGATGCTGTCCTTGGTACAATTTGAACCCAGGACCCTAGCACTGCAAGGCAACAATACTGAGCCACTGGGCTGCCCATATAGTTGTGTTTCTTTATTAGACAATGTATATTTTTTAATCTTTGAAAACTCTTTAAAGTAATTTAATAAAAATCCTTTCCCAGACCAAATTTTGACTCGCCCCCCCCTGCCCCCACCACCATCAGTAAGGGTGCAAGGTGAAGGTAAATAAAATATATAGTTGAAAAGACCCTGGAATGTACAGTATTTGATCCACTGCAATGGGGATTGGCTTTGAGAAAAATTCTTGGAGATCCAGAAAAAAAACATTCATGCTCCTAGACTAACAAGGGAATTTCAACAGTGATATCCTGACAAGCCAGCTCGTAAAAAGTCCATAGATTATTCTGGAAGATGGGGAGTACTGTAAGGATTCAAACCTAAAACCGTCTATGCTCCAGGCAGTAGCTCTTCGTACTGAACTACTGGTCATTCTGGACAGCTCCTTGTGCTGAATGTACGGTCTAGTTTCTTGCCTCCTTACCTTGATTGCACTTGCTCTGTGGCCAATCACACCCTATTTAAACTCACATCCGGCTTGTCAGTGTCCAGCAGTCCTGAGCCGCACCACTACTCTCCTGCTTTTATATACTAAACCCTGCCCATATCTGACTGCAGTTAATCTTCATGAATGGATGTGAGTCAGACCTGCCCCTGATTGGCTCAGCGCTGAGAGGCAGCAGTCACTCACCCATTCATGAATTCATGAATGGGTGTGTGAGTGAATCCTGCCTCTGATTGGTCAGGGCTGTGACCAATCAGAGGCAGATCATTCAGCAGGCGGGGATTTTAAAGCCCCGCCGGCTGAATAGAGCCGAGAAGCAGTTCAGGAGAACTGACAGCGGCCGCGGCTGGACTCCGGCTGCAGCGGAAAGGTGAGTATACAATTTTTTTTTATTTTAACACATTTTAGGATGAATTGCAGGGAAGGGCTTATATATTTAAGCCCTTCCCGACAATTCACCCCGCGCACGCCGGCAGCCCATTGCTTTCAATGGAGCGGCTGTATTGCTGGCTCCATTGAATTCAATGGGCAAACATCGTTCTTGGCAGAGAAGAATGATTTGTCTTCTATATGTTCTCAATGGGGTCGGCGCTGCTGCCGCCGGCCCCATTGAGCGCATATAGAGAAGAGAACAGGAATCGCAGATCGCAGATAGGTGCGATCTGCGATTTCTGTTCTATAATTTATCGGACGAGCGCATAAAAAGCGCTCATGTGTCCGATACCATTGCAAAGCAATGGTTTTATAAAATCGCCGGACGCATGCGCAAATCGCGGCTAAAAACGCCCGTCTGACTAAGGCCTTAGAGTGGTTCCTTGCCATGGACGCACCTCAGCAGGGAAGAGCAAGGCAGCACCTCTGAGGTAAGTGGGGCATGACACAAACAGTGCTGACAAGGTCAGAAATACCCACTGGAAAGTGGAATGGTAGCACGCCATTGTCAATTTTTTGATATTCCAGGAGGAAAATCAGTGAAATAGCACTACGTAGAGCACTAACAAAAGATACTCTCGCACATTGTTTTATGGGGAATAGAAGTATTTAGTAAACCAGACCCTTTAAAGGGAACCTGTCACCAGGTCTTAACCCTTTCCAATCCACTGACATCTAAAGACATTCTGATTGAAGGCTGTACAGCTCCGATGTCGGAAGACGTCCGGCAGGGTATTCTTACTGTATATTACTGGCTGCTCTGTTGTCAGGGGCCTCTCCAGCATGTCCCATACCGCAGTGCTGGCTTTAGCCAGCAGATGGCACCATTGTATAATGGCAGAAAGAGAAAGCCCCATAGGAAACTATGAATTCAAAATTGGATTGCAAAGGATTAATCCTACAAACTATTCTCGCCATTCTGACATGACATGAAAATACCTTTCTAAACGTAAAGCTATTGATCCCCAGTAGCTCCTTACAGCTTAGAAAACAAAAGTTCGAAGAACTCCTGCGCCATATGAGTTTTTGCTCTGAATTGCCCAGTGAACATACTTAGATCTTCCATGCATCCTGGTGAATATTTGCTAAGCCTGCCCCTGTTCCGCTGACTGATGTGGATGACACCTCCAACATCATCCACAGGCTACTCTAAGGTCACTAGCTTTCTAGCTATATTGGAAAGGCGCATTCAGAGGACGACAATGATCCCTCTGTCTATAAATGGGAAAATACACTGCACATCCTGCACTTCTCTGTTGGGACAGCCTGTGGATGATTTAGGATGTGTTATTCACGTCAATCAATGGAACAGAGGCTGGCTTAGCGACAATTCAGCAGGACACTTGGAAAGTGCCGATACAGCCAGTGGATACTTTAAGGCTAATTAGCATACAGCAGGAGTTTTTTTAACTTCACTTTCTAAGTTATGTGGCACTATTGTGGACCGATAGCTCTGTAAGTGTAGGAAGATGTGACTGCTGATCACAGCATCATAAAACATGGAATACATAGAATTGTAAACTTTTCAGTCCTCTTTTGTCTTCGTTAGTGGTATTCAGCAAATATTGTTTAATTGCTACTTACCTGAATTGCAAAGCTTGCAAGATATGATGGTAAATAAATAGTAACAAGAGGAATGATAAATGGTCACTATGACTTACATGAACATTGCATCTGTCATTACAATGTGGCATTTGTGGTTCACATTATGAAGTGGGTACTATGGAAGACACTATTATATCTACATACACTATATGGGCAAAAGTATTTGGACACTGCATGTTTTTCAGCAAATATGCAAATACTGAGTTGCCAAATTGTATGCTGGGAAGGGCATGGGTAAAATAAAAAGCTGCACATTTTGTAATAACTATTCATCCGATTGAGCACTTGTGGGACGAACTGGAGCGACGGGTACAACACCACCACCCACGCCCATCCTCACAATAATTTCTTCTCACAGCCTGGCATGAGGAATGGCGAGCTATTCCTACCCAGACTTACAGAGAACTTGTGGAAAGTAGGTCTCAACGTGTTGCCGCTGTAATACAAGCAAAAGGAGGGCCGACACCTTACTAAATATAATAATAAAGCACGCTTTCTGAAAAACATGCAGTGTCCAAATACTTTTGTCCATATAGTGTATGTGGCCGCCCATATATGAGCATTCTGATTGGCATTTTTAATTGGGTACTTTAGATGTTCAAATTATATGTGTTGTATTGCTGGCATGATTATAGGGGCTACATGGATGGAACTTTTAAAGGCACACTGCGATTGACGTTCTTTTAGAGACTACAATAGCCACAGAGGTTACTAAAATATAATTATTGTCAGTTCCTCAGACATTGCCACAGGCGTTTTTACTATAAGATATCCTGGAAACATGACCTGTTGGTGGGTCTTGAGGACTGGAGTTGGAAAACAGTGGTCTAGAGGAAAGAAGGTTTCTACACCAACATAGAATGGATTCTTTACTGTAAGAGCAGTGAGACTATGCAGCTCTTTGCCTGAGGACGTGGTGATGGGTCTGGATGTCTTTCTTTAGGGTGAGAAGATTACTTGTTACAATCACTACATTACTTCACGAGGGATGCTGATCCACAGAGTGATTCTAATTATCAGATTTGAAGTCATGTAAAAATTTTTCTTCTGCTAAAAATTGCCTCTGCTTCATTAGGCTTTTTTTTTTTGCTTTCCTCTGGATCAATATTGCAGGATAATAGGCTGGACTAGATAAGACTTATGTCTTTTTTTCAGCCTTACAAAAATGGTACACATTCATCTACGACTGGTGTTTTACATGGTGGTCTTAGCTAAATGTTTATGGGGTAAGATATGCCAAATATAAGAAGAAATTCAAGCCTTGTTATATTTGACACATCTTCTGCTGGCCATGCCCCACTTGCTGAAATCTACAGTAAATTAAACCTGTTGAAGATCTGCTTTATGCCAGTTTCTGTGGTAAATTTTAGTGAATTTGACTGGCTGTGTTTGGCCCCGCCCCCTACCATCATGCACTACCAACCTTTTCACAGAAAAATATTACATGTCAGTTTTCCTTTACAAATCTGCTAGCACCCAACTTTTGCTTGACTAGAATAGGAATATTCTATAAAATCTATAATGTAGACCAGTGGTTCCCAAACTTTTTCAGCCATGAAGCCCTTTTTGAAGCAAATATTTCTCGTAGAGCCCCAAAGCGGGACAGAGGGTATGGTCAAGGGAGGGGTTAGGGGCTGAGCTTGTCACGACATAAGTTTTACCTCCGCCATTATTAAAACAACAAGGCCGTTTAACCCTTAAAGATGTGGCCTTTCCCCCTCAACCCCCCATATTCATTTTTTCCTCCCCCTTTTAAAAAATCGTAATTCCTTTATTTATCCATTGACGTCGCTGTATGAAGGCATGGTTTTTTGTGGGACGAGTTGTATTTTTTAATGGTACTATTTAATGTACCATATACTGTACTGACAAACTTGCAGTAAAAATGGAGTAAAATGAAAACAAGAAAGGACATTCAGCCATCTTTCGATGCGCCTTGTTTCTATAGCGCACAAACTGCAACAGAAATGGCATGATAACTTTATTCTATGGGTCACTATGATTACTATGATATTAAATATATATACCTTTTTTTTGTTGTACTACTTTTTTTTTCTGCCGCCATTTTCTGTGCGCAATAACTTTTTTATTTTTCCGTCAACATAGTTGTGCAAGGGCTCATTTTTTGTGAGACGTCCTGTAGTTTATGTTGGTACCATTTTTGAATAAATATGACTTTTTTCAGACGACGTTCACCATACGGGGTAAATAACGCATTACTTTGATAGATCAGACTTTTATGGATGCGTCGATACTGAATATGTATTTTTGCTTTATGATTTAGATTATTTTATTATAGATATGGAAAAACATACAATTTCACAATTAGTAAAACTTTATTGATCTTATTTTTACTTTCTTTTTTAGTCTTCCTAGGGGACCACAACTTGCAATGCTTTGATCGCTCCTGCAGTATGATGTAATGCTACAGCATTACATCATACTGCTATCTGACAGGCAGTCTATCAAGCCACCCCACGGGGATGGCTTGATAGGCAGTCTGCTAAGGAAGCCTGGGACCTTTCAGAAGATCTCATTGCGGGTGGGCCGTGTAGGACCACAAACATTTTCAAAATCTCATCCACTTTGCTGCTACAGCTGCTGTAAATTCAGCAGCAAATCCACTCCATCTAGTAGTGGGCCTCCTAAATTGGTGACCCCAGTAGTAATGGCGTTCCCTATATTGGCCATAGTAGTAATAGTGACCCCCTATATTGCTGGTCCACTGCGGGAATTAAGTGAATCCTAACCGCGGCAGAGGATCGCAGACTTCTTTCCATTGCTTTTGATGGGGCCGATGATGCGATTTTCTCAGCCGTGTAAAACTGGCCTTAGGGGGCCTTCACATTGGCAAGAAAATTGTGCGAGATTTGTGTGTTGCGAGATGCACAAACATGAACTCCATTCTTTTGAATCGGGTCATACACATGAGCAATGTTTTCTGCATGGTACCACGCTGTAATGCTATGCAATAAACAAATTGCAGCATGTCCTATCTTCCTGCGATATCACCCATTGTTTTCAATGGGGCCGGCGGCAGCAGCACCATCCTCATTGCAAACAATGGGAGAACTCTGCAATCCTCTACCAGGGCTGTGACAGCCGCGGTAGGGAATTCCATCAGCCCCACAGTGATGCAAGGCTGTTTCTACATGGAAACTCCTGGCATCCAAGGGTTTCAGATGGATAGCGAGGGTGATATCAGGCCCTATATCGCCCACACTAGTGTGAAGGAGTCATTGGCCCCGCTCTACTCACCACTGTAGTGGTGTCTGGACAGGCTGTTCTGAGCAAATGAACGTCCAAGACCTGCGGTCAGCATAGCAATGCGGACCACATGACCGTAGCACAGTTTGGAAAACCCTGATGTAGACATACAAAATAAATTGTGACACTATGACCGCAGTCCCTTGCCTCTACAGTAGAATACCTTGTTTACAGGCAGGTCTGGCAAACATATTACTGTAGTTGACCTAAAGTGGGGAGATATCAAAAGTAAAGAGTTCCCAGTTTATGTTGAAATAAATATGTGATAAAAACTATGTTAAAACTGCACCGTGGAAACCTAAATGTCAAATCTCATTGTTAACCCTTTGCAATCCAATTTTGAATTTAGGTTTCCTAGGAGTTTTACTCTTTCTGCCATTATACAATAGCGCCCCCTGCTGGCTAGAGCCAGTTCTGTGGTATTAGACATGTTGGAGAGGCCCCCGACAACAGAGCGGCCAGTAATATACAGCAAGAATACCCTGCTGGACATCTTCCGACATTGAAAGCTGTACAGCCCTCAATCAGAATGTCTTTAGACGTCAGACAGTGGATTGGAAAGGGTTAAAGGAGTCTACGAAAAATACCAAACACTGGGACCCTGGTCTATTGGGAGAATTGTGGTTCGATGATCCCCAATTGCAGTTACTAGGTCATCACAGTATACATACAGAGGAAGTGAGGAGTAGCTGTGTTTGCACATGGCCCTCTCCATTGGAAGTTAGGGAAGTTTCATAGACAAAAAGCAAACAGTGCTCAGCTCTTTCTGTAAATCCCATGGACTTCAACAGAGTGCAGCAATTCCTACATACATCTGTATGGAAACCGGAAACTGAGGTGGCTGGAAGTCACTAAGAGAATTAGGGGCAATATCATTTTAAAAATCCACTTTATTCCAACTGCCAGTTTGCAAATAAACATAAAACTAATCACTGTGCAGGTTTCAGATGAGTGTGACACTAATTAATTTTTGGAGTTAGACCTGTTGTTGAACCAGGACTTGTGACTATTATAGAGACTACAAAATGCATCTATATCATGCTCATCTGAAAAGTTTTTTTCCTTTTTTTATGGCAGCATCATACATTACACAACATGGAAACATTTGATACAGTTATACACAGGTGATTACAGGGATTAATTTGGGGGGTAAATATTAATTCAACTGCAGAGGGGCGGAGAGGGGGTGGAGAGGAGGCCGAGAGGGGGCGGGAGCTCAGAGCACTGTTCCTGGCTCTTCCAGCCTCCTCCCCCTGCAGAGAGAGAGACGCCGTATATCGGCCGGCGTGAATACCCGGCCGATATACGGTCGTCTGAAGCAGCCCTTAAAATGTAGCATGGGAAAATAAGAAAAAACATTTTTTTCCCAATTTCTGACAAGTTTTCCTTAAAAACAAAACTACAAAGTTAAGGTGCATTCAGGGGAGTGTGTGCTGCTGCGTACATAGGTGCACACAAAACCGGCACATCCACGTACGTGCACAAACACACGTGAATGCAGGTCCGTGCAGCATTGCTTTCAATGGTTCTAAAAGACGCGTAGTTATGTGCGCACGTATGTACACACATAAACATGCTCATGTGAATGCACCCTTTAATGAAATCCACTCCAATTTTAACCCCTTAATGTCGCGGCCCTCTTTTTTTTTCATTTTCGTTTTTTCCTCCCCCCTTTTAAAAATGTTAACTCCTTTGTTTTTCCATCGACGTCGCTGTATCAGGACTTGTTTTTTGCGGGATGAGTTTTTTTTCCAATGATGCTATTTAATGTACCATATAATGCACTGAAAAACTTTTAATAGATTCTAAGTGGTGTAAAATGAAAAAAAAAACAACAACATTCCACCATTTTTCAGTGCGTTTTGTTCCTACGTCGCACAAACTGTAACAAAAATGACATGATAATTCTATTCTATGGGTCAGTACGATTACTACGATACCAAACTTTTTTTTTTTTTTTTTTGCTGTACTACTTTCACTTTTTCTCAGGCATTTAATTTTTTGAAATTATTTTCTGCTGCCATCTCCTGACCGCAATAACTTTTTTCTTTTTCCGTCGACATAGTTTTGTGAGGGCTTATTTTTTGCGAGACATCGTTTAGTTTATCTTGGTACAATTTTGGAGTACATAGGACTTTTTGATCACTTTCTATTGCATTTTTTTCTGGAAGACAGGGTGACTGAAAAAGTGCATTTCTGGCGTTTTTTGTTTTTTTTTCAGACGATGTGTGGGGTAAGTATTGTACTACTTAGATAGATTGGACCTTTACAGACACGGCGATACCAAATATGTATTTTTGTTTTATGATTTAGATTTTTTCTATTATAG
Organism: Eleutherodactylus coqui; assembly: GCF_035609145.1. Taxonomy (NCBI): domain Eukaryota; kingdom Metazoa; phylum Chordata; class Amphibia; order Anura; family Eleutherodactylidae; genus Eleutherodactylus; species Eleutherodactylus coqui. The sequence goes on from NC_089837.1 coordinate 391,306,128, forward strand.
ATATGGCAAAAGGGGAGAGATTTAAATTTGTATTCCTTTTTTTATAATTAGTAAAACTTTATTGATCTGATTTTTACTTTCTTTTGTAGCCCCCCTAGGGGACCACAACTAGCGATGCTTTGATCGCTCCTGTAGTACGATGTAATCTGATTCAACGGGGACGCCTTGATAGGCAGGCTGCTGAGACAACCCTGGGGCCTTTCAGAAGGACCCCGGCTGCCATGACACCCGCATGACTCCCTGCGATCGTTCGGGGGATTTAAATGGCCCTGTCAGAAGTGGCAGCGGCATTTAAAGGGTTAATAGCCACGATCAGTTGCCCGGCTGATTGCAGCTATTGCTCGTGGGTGTCAGCTGTAATAAACAGCTGACGTCCGTGCTGTATGAAGAGAGGACGCTCCGCGATCTCTCTTCATACATACCCTAACGCTGCATGACGTAAATGTACATCATATAGCGGGAAGGGGTTAAATAACACGAAAGCCCCATGTGTCCCAAAGAAAAAAAACGAATACTTTGAGATAAACTAAGGAACAAAAAATAAAGTCCCCTTAAAATGCAGCATCTCAAAAGTTGAAAATTTGTTGTGGGCAAAGGCTCAAAATACTCCTGGTTATAATTGGGAATACAAGTATTTACTAAAGCAGAGGAGGATTGTGGGCAGGTACTCTTTAAGGCCTCCCACACACTAGCATATTTGGAGCCATGTGCTGCCCATGTTAATCCATGGATAGCACATGACCCTATTACAACCCCAAGAGGCTATGCACATTGAGGGCTTTTCACACGAACCAAGGGTCCATGTGAAACTCATGGCATGTTCTGTTCCCATCCGTGTCATGGACGACAAATAGGACATATTAATGCATGTGAACATGCTGCCTCAATAATAATCAGACTGCACACAGACTGTTGTCCGTGGGCTGTCTGATGTCAGTTGCGTCTTAGCCTCTCGATGGCAACTTGCACTCATGACTAGTGTGCACCTAGCCTATAAGACTAAAAAGTGTTATATCAGGCTCTGTTTCATACTAGGTGCTGAATAGGTGACACAAAGTACAGCAGTGGCAGACCAAAGGATTCAACTGACTTTAATCTGGGTCTCTTGAGTTCCGCAGTGGTTTTTGTCATTTTAAGGAGAAAAATTGTGCTATTCCTCCTTCTCACACCTCTTGTTTAGGGGAGACACACAACAGGGGTATTGTTATTAAGACACGTTCACAAGCTTAAGGCCTCTTTCACACGGGCTACAAAATCTTGACCTCGCTACAAAACGCATGTATGAGAAGCCCATAGGAATTTATTATTATATAAGAGGGTCTACAGAACTATTATTCTATAAGGAGTACAATATTATATAAGTGGGGTCACTAGGGGGCATTATTATATAAGGAGGTCATTATTATTAGGCTGAACATGTTTTTTGGGCCTAACATACAATGTTACTATGTTATGCCCTTTTTCAACTTTTTTTGAGATGTGTTGCTGCCATCAATTTCTAAATGACTTTACTATTTTTTTATGAAATTGGAGTGTTTTTGATTAACCTGATAAGAATCAAGCGCTGTAAATTCCAGCCAATAGTAAAAGCATGATGCGGGACTAAAGCTCTTACAGTCTCGCAGGAGCAGGTCAGATCCTCAGATGTCCTTGACAGCCGAGTACCCAGAGGAGAAGGCAGAAGCGTTTTTTTTTACCTGCTTCTGCCTTCACCTTTGTGGGCTACATGGTGCTTAATGAGCACTATGTAAAGAAAAGAGAAAGTTGAAGTGCCACTTCACCGGGTGCCCACTGGTACGGCAGAGCTAAAGGGTCTTAGCAGACCCAGATCAGCTATACCAGTGACTATTGTATAGTCACTGTACCTGGGGTTCCTATGGATTTCCGCATATACAGTGGAAAAGTGTGAAATAAAAAAAATGACAGTGTGAATGTCCCCCAGAGGTCTTACAGGACATCCTGGGGGACATAGTTGTTAAAAAAGTAGTTAGAAAAATAAGTTAAATAAAATTACAAAATAAAAAATTTAAATAAGTGATATATAAATATTATATATTTATAAAAAATAAAAAAATGGATTTTTCTTCATGGATCTTGCTTCTAAAAGCCACAGCAGAAATCTGCAGCTGCCAATGTAGAGTCATGGATCTGCACACTGATTTATCCCTTCCAATAGACAAATCAATGTATAGAATTCCTGGAGTGGATTCCGCGCAGAAGCGGCCTCCATGTCTGCCATGTAACTCAGTCTACTAGGCCCTGCCTCCTGTGGAGTCTAATAGACTGCTGTCATAGACTTAGTAGAATGCACTACATAAGTAATAGAGTGTACTATTCTAGTGAACGAACAATCTCATCTTCATGTCCCCTTGAGGGACTAAAAAAATTCAGTAAAAATTAAATTAAAAAAGACATCCAGTTATAAATATATGCATTAAAAAAAAATTTGAAATGGATAAAATACCAAAAATATTTTTTTTTAAAGCAACACTTTATTACTGTGTTTCCCTAAAAATAAGACTCTGTTTTATATTAAATTTGGCCCAAAGCAGGCACTAGGTCTTATTTTACTTACCTAGCAAGCTCGGTCCGGGTCCTGCCACTGCTCTCCGAAGCTCTGCCGCGCATCCTGCAGTCCTCAGCCGCCTTCAGAAGATCACGGTATTAGTGTTTCTTGACGCCACCGGAAGCTAGGGGTTTGACAGGAGGAACGCCCCTCTCACACCACTAGCTCCAAGATTGGCTCAAGGCTGTAAGATCCTTTCTTTTCAGTCTAGCCGCTGGCCTTCAGTCTCCTATATCTCTCAAGGAGAGGAAGCACGCAGGATCTTCATCCAGAAACCAAGCGGAATCAGGTTAAAATAACCTCTCAGACTTTATTAAATAAAAGAATGGCATTTCCAGCAGCGACGTTTCGGCCAATAATACTATGTGTCAAGCTATCACACATATATATATATATGTAGCCACAAATTAAAAACAAATGTACTCACATGTGTAAGTCCGGAGGCATCCTAGGCCATGTGTCCTGCCAGTATCATTAGCGTCCATAGTTCACCTACTGCGCATGTCGACATTGCGTCATGCAGAGGCGTAACTTGAAGATTCAGGGCCCCAATGCAAAATCTGTAACAGGGCCCCCCAACTATAATGCTTTATTCATACTACTAGGCTCCCTATATGGAGAAGATGGGCCCCCTAAGGGTCCTGGGCCCGGGTGCAACCGCATCCCCTGCACCCCCTATAGATACGCCCCTGGCATCATGCCCTCACATCACCTGAGGGCAACCTGTCTGAAATCCATACTGCTTTCCACATAGACCCCGAGGCCGTCACTCAATTGAGCACTATTGCGCATGTCCGAACCACGTCATGCCCTTCCCATAGAGTCTTCAACTCACCTACTGCGCATGGCAGAATCACGTCATGCCCTCACGTCAACTGAGGGCAACTTGTCTCATACCCATACTGTGCAAGTACTTCAAAACGGCAAAGGATCATCACCAAACCGGGCATTATTACGCATGTCTGAACCGCGTTAAGCCCTACTCATAATTCACATATCAAGACAGGTAATGGATTACACTATAGGCCATATATTAACCCCTTATAGTAGAGGGTAGCCAAGTGTATAGCGAGACACCAACTAAAAAAATAATGACATACAGATGGGCTCAAGCTCTCTTCCTAGTACAGACAGAATATACTACATCCTAACTAATCCGATGAACACAACTATGACCTCATGTGTCACATCATGCAAAAGCATTGGTAATGAAATGATTATATATTGTATTCAACCAAATTATAAAATATTATATATAAACCCTTACCACAAGGCCCATCAAAAAACGTATGAAAAATCACAATATTGGAGTATGCCAGAAAGCTATACTCCAAAAAACTATATTCCCGAAAATATTACAAACACAAGTAAATGACTAAATCAAATCAATAGACACAAAGCTTTATTAGATACAAAAACACAATACATATATGCAAGCAAATCAAGTGATCTAATAATCACAATGGAAAATAGAAAAAAGGAAAAAAAGAAAAAATATTTCGGGTCATGGCTGAGTGTACCTCCAAACGACACCTACAAAACACAAGAGAGATACACATAAATATAAAATCATCAACAAAGTTAAACAAGACATAAAACATAACAAAAGAAGGATGCGACAATAGATGGAATCAAGCAGTATTCACAGTAAATACTCACAAAAAGGGGAGCACATTATACTCTATGTTTAAACCATTGGGTTGGAGAGTGTTTAGTTCGAAAATCCACCTTAGGCCTCATGTCCATGGGGAAAATAAGAATTAAAATCCGCAGCGTTTTTCCCGCACGCGGATCCGCGCCCCATAGGAATGCATTGACCACCCGCGGGTAGATAAATACCTGTGGATGGTAACTAAAAAATTCCTGGAACATGAAAAAAATGGACATGCTCCATTTTAGTGCGGGAGCTCATAGAGCACATAGCTCAATTCATCTCCCACATGAAAAATAAAAGACAATTACAGTGCATCCGCACTGCATCCGCAGCCCAAATCCGCGTTACAAATCCGCAGCGGATCTGATTTTCCCTGTGGACATGAGGCCTAAATCTTTCAGTCTCTAGTCAGCCCCGCAGGTCCCCCACTCCCTGTGTGCTTCCACTGCCGCACAGTGCAGGGAGGGTGACGGGGAAGCGGCTCTGGCGCCCCCCTGCACGGCTCCCTCACTGCCCACCGCTGCCCTCCGGACTCCACGTCCCCCTGCCTCCCTCCCTCAGTGACAGTCAGGGCCGCAAGTCCCCCACTCCCTCTGTGTCGGTGGCTGCTGCAGAGTGAAGGGAGGCTGATGGGGAAGCAGCTCTGCCATCCCTGCCGCTCCCTCACTGTCCGAGGCTGGCCTCCAGCCTCCGCTTCCCCCTCCCTCCGTTACTCACTGTGAGGCATCCCAGTACTGCGTTCACCGCTGCTGAAGCCCCCGCCACTGCTCCACCAAAATCCGGTGTAGGGAGGCCGACGAGAAAGCAGCTCTGCCACCGCAGCCGCCCCTGCTCACTCTGTCTCCGCCACTACTGCATAATGCTGGCAGGAGGCCGGGAAAGCCGCTGTGCTGCCGCTCCCTCACTGTCCGGGGACGCAGCTCACTCCAACGCTGGCTAAGGCGCTGTTAGTGAGTGCCAGGACCTGACTGGGGGGAGTGCCCAGCCTGTCAAGAAGCTGTATCTTGTCGCCACCTACACTAATACCAAAGATCACTTCCTGGTTATAGGATTCAAAAAACCTGCCTCCAAGAAGTGATCGCTCTAATTGGTTCTCGAGCACTGCTCAGCCAATCAATGCAGCGCTTGATGAACCAATGCGATGGCTGTGATTGGTTCATGCAGCGCTGCTTTGATTGGCTGAACAGGGCTTGATGAACGAATGTTGTGGAGGCGGGATTTATGAATTGGCTGAGACGTGGCATTGATTGGCCAATTCATAAATCCCACCTCCACATCACTATGGCTGTGATTGGTTCTTCATCCGCTTCTCAGCCAATCAATGCAGCGCTGAATGAAGCAATCACAGCCTTCATATTGGTTCATCATCGGGATTTATGAATCCCGTAACCAGGAAGTGACCTTCTGTCAGTGGCTGAGGACTGCAGGATGTGCGTCGAAGCTCCAGAAAGTAGCGGGAGGACCGAGCCTGCTAGGTAATATATTCCTTTTTAAATGTAATTCATCTAGTGCTTATTTTCAGGGTAGGGCTTATATATTAAGCCTCCCCAAAAATAGCAAAAATTCAGGATAGAGTTTATTTTCGGGGTAGGTCTTATTTTCAGGGAAACACAATACTGCGTCTGTAACAACCCAGACAATGAAAATATTTTGATATTTATCTTACTTGGTGAATGTTGTCAAAATAGAGCCAGAATAGTTATTTCTTTTGTTTGCCTTTCAAAAAATGCAATAAAAAGCAATCCAAAAGTCATATGGGCCTCAAATGGGTACCAAGAAAAAATTACAACTCTTCCTGCAACAAACAAGACCTCACACAACTCTGTTACTGGAAAAATAAAAATGTCATGGCTCTTAGAATGCAGATTCAGTTGGTTTTCTTTAAAAACAAGTTTTTATTGTGCAAAAGTTAAAAAACAAACCATTTATGTGAACTTGGTATCACAGTAATCGTGCTGCTGATCCATCTTTACCAAATGATGAACACTGGGAAAACAAAGCCCAAAAGCAAGGAAATTCTGCATGTTTATTTCATCCTCCTCCTCTCCAAGAAAACGTAATACAAGTTCTACAGCACATCATATAGACACCAGAGTGCTGCTGTCATGTGGCAGGTTTCACATCTGCGCTGTAATTGGAGGTTCAGTCACAGATCTGGCTGAAAATTGCTGTGCAGAAAGCATCCCCAATTATAGTCAATGGGATCCGTCCAGTGACAGAACCGTTCGGGCGTAGGGGTCCCCCCAAATGGACCAGTAAGGCGGAATCCCTGATGCAGTTGTGAAACTATTCTATGTCAGTGGGTTATGTCTCTTGCAATTTTATGAAAATCACTTGGTCCTTAACACACAAAATAGCTTGGTCTCTAAGGGGTTAAAGGGGATATGGAGCCATAAAATAAAAAAAGTTAGAAAATGTTAAAAAAGTATTTGCACCCCAAACCACATTCTGTTTGAGAACCATGTTGTTTCCTGAGATATTATAAATCCTTTATTACAGACCATTGTTTGCAGCAGGAGGGACTGCAGGCAGAACTGTCACCCTGGTTGTCACCTGCTCTGATGGCCACCAGTATGACGGCACTCCCTCTAGTGACACCGGCTAAAGCACTGGAAGAGCCATGACTTCATGAACTACATGCAGCCTATGTAACAGTGTGCGGGCTAATTCCTGCACAGGTCCCCAGAGCGCAGGCTGTAGCTACAGTGTGAGCCGGCTGTAGCTTCCGCCGGGAGGAGCCTGTACACAGCTCTGTAGTAAACAAGCGCACCCCAGCGCACATACACGGTATTACACCGGCTGCGGCTACCATATACTAGTGACACCTGGAAGGAGAGCTCACCCCACATACCCAACGCTATGTCTGCCGCTGACTGCTTTACCACTATCGGGGAGATGAAGGGTTAGCGGTGGGAGGAGCGGAGGAAGAGGCTTGGTTTATGGACTGACGCTGCATGTGGAGGTCCTGACGGCGCTCCACATTACCGCACTGTGCGGCTGGTAACACGGCGGGACAATGCAGACTATAGTGCGGCACGGCGGCCGGCTGCTCCACGCACTGACTGCAAACCTTCGGCCCGGTGGCTTATGTACCTCTGCTGCTGGGCATTGGGCGCCCCCTAGTGGATACGATACGGGAATACAAGTGTACAACAGCCTAACTAGAAGGAAGGAAGAGCTCATTCTGCTCAGGCCGGCGTTGGCAACATGGTCAGATCACTCACTGCCTCTGTAGATGGGTTGGAAGCAGGGGGCATAGCAGTGCTGGTTTGACATGGGGGGCGACGACATAGCAGTGCCTGAGTGACACGGCGGGGGGAGGGGGGACGTAGCAGTAACTTTCAAACAGAAGTGGAAGGACCATTAGCTGTTATCTGGGGCAGAGTGTTTGTGTTCCCAATGTTCTTAGAATTCCATCCATAGTCCGATCTATTGGCTTTACCTATATCTCCCCATGGTCAGGAGAACCCTTCAGTGGATGATCGCAGCCAGCATGGTGTGTTCACACGGGCGGAGAAGCCGCGGCGTGCCAGCCGCAGACATTCCACAACAAACTTTGCGCTATTTCCACATCCAAAAGAGTTAAAATCCGCCCATTGGTGTACCTGCAGTTAAACTCCGCACTAATGGCGCACATCTTGACTGCTTTAGATGCAGAATTTGCTGTGAAATTTACGCTGTGGACGTTCCGCCACGTGTAAACGCACCCTTGCGCCATTCTCACACGCACCGTTTTTTTACCGCATTTAGCGTGGTGTTTCTAATGCAACAATTCTTGAATGCCGTCTGCTCCGTTTTATCCCGTTGGAATGATGGGGTGCGTTAAACGCAGTCGACGAGGTTTGAAAACGCTATTTGAAGATGCCGTGTTTAAAATGTGGTATTTCACAAATTCCTGCGAGGGCAGCCGAAGGCCGTTCTCACAAACCACTTTTTACCGTGGCGTCCTGAGTGCCGTGCTAATCGCGGTTCAAGGCTCTCATTGATTTTAATGGGGCTTCTCAGACCTGCGCTCGAATGTGGCGGTTCTAACTGTACGATTTTTCGAGTGCTGTTTGTTCTATTATCGCGCCTCTTAGCGCTTTTTAACGCATCTCATTGCCCATCACAATGACGGGGTGCGTTAAAAAGCACTGTCAAACGCTTTGACGTGCGTTCAAAAATGCCACTTAAAATTGCGGTAAAAGCTGCGATTTCTGAACACGTGTGAAAGTGGTCTTAGGCTTACTTCACACAGGTGAGTGTGATATGTGGTCATGTCTCCCGCCCTCATATTGCACTCCCCACCATGTGAAATCCCCAGGGATGTAAGGAGTTTTCATGGCAAACCAGCCTCGCATCACTTCGGGGACGCAGGGATCCCCCGGCGCGGCCGTCACAGAGACGGCAGAGGATCGCAGAGTTCTCCCATTGCTTTCAATAGGGCCAGTGCTGCTGCTGGTCCCATAGAAAACAATGGCGCTGCGATGCGAGATAAACATGCCGCAATTTATTTCCCGCATCGTGATGCCCTGCAGGAAAACATCGCTCATGTGTAGGACTCCATTTTAAAGAATGGGGTACATATTTGTCCGTCTCGCGATGCACAAATCTCACATTATACTCTTGGCCGTGGAGGCCGGCCTTAGGGTATGTTCACATGTTGCTGATTTGCTGCAGATCTGCACCAAAATCTGAAGCAAATCCGTATAAATATGACCTAAAGGCCAATCTTTGTTGCCCATAGTAACCAATCACAGCACAGCTTTTATTTTACCTCAGCAGTATAGGTAATGAAAGCTGCGCTGCGATTGGTTGCTATGGGCAACAAAGAGAGATTATCTCACAGACCGCTTCCATAAGACTGTCGTGGCGGCTACCACCCTGTAGAAGCCATGTGATGATGTGTGAGGTACATAATGTATAGACCGGAGGGCAGAGATGTTCTAATGATAACAAACTACATATATATTAGATAACGGCAGCAGCCTTCAGAGTCTGCAAAGCTACAGTCACATATCTCTGGTCGTGGCTAAAACTACCGTATAGCGCTGGAATCGCACCGTCAGATTTTCACAGCTTTCTGAGACAGGCGAGTGGTTTTCCCCCTCAAAAAAGGTAGACGCCCTGTGCGAGGGGAAGACTGCCGCTGCTCTGCTTGTATCAACTTCTGTGTTTGGCTCCAAAAACTGCCCAAAAATTAGGCCCCTCTAACACAGGCGTTTTTTTTTGTTGTTTTTGTTTTTTTTCAGCGCAGTGCTAAATGCTGTCCATCACTACCATTGATTTCAATGGGGCTTCTTAGATGAGCGTTCAAGCGCTGTCTGTTCTATTTTCATGCGTTTTAAAACACAATGCTTTGCCCGTTGAAATCAATTTGGGTGCGTTTTTAGTGCTGCTAAAAACACGGTAGAATGTGGTTACCACTTTTTTGACTGTGTTTTTTCAGTTCTGGCGATAGGTGATAGGTTTGTAAATGTAGTGTAATGACTCCCAGATAACGAGGACTCTTGTCGTGGGCTTGCAAGCTTGTGTATTTTGGTAAAAATATTAACGAATAGCACGTATTTATCATTGTTTTTTGCTGTAGGCAGTCAGGCCTTAGATGCGGGGAGCCCGGGGCGTCGGTCCAGTGTGGCTCACTTTGAGACGCCGGGGTGCCCGCCAGGCTCAATCATGTGTGGCGCCAGTAATGGCTTGTAAGCCTGCGTGCTGCACCACATGTATAAATGAGACTTATCTAGGGGCAAGTATACTACTAATCAGCCCCTTCCCCCTAATATGTGGTAGGCGTCCTTGCACACTCACTACCTCCTGTGCAGTAGCATGGGAGAGAATCACTGGCTCGCTCACAGAGCGGCCAGCAGGGGGGTGGCTGCAGGAGATTTCACTCCTTGCTCTCTCCCGCCCCTCTCCATTGCTTTAACATAGCGGCTGTTCAGTACTAAACGGCCGCTATTTACACTGAGCGATCGTCCTTCAGGATTTTATGCAGCCTACACTATGAGCAATGATCCTGAATGATGATCGTTCAGTGTAAATAGCGGCCATTCAGTCCTGTGTTAAGTGAATGGAGAGGGGCAGGAGGAGAGCGGGGAGCGAAATCTCCTGCAGCCGCCCCACTGTGAGCCCATGATACTAGCTCCCATGCAGCAGCAAAAGTGCGAGTACACGCGGGGACGAGTGACGGACATTGTTTGTCGGACAGTCGTCCTGTGTAAATGGGGCTTTACATTAGGCATTCTAAGTCATAGTCCTTCTGTACATGATTGACAACTTTATCTCTCCTGCTCTTTTCAGGTATAGCTGTGGACCCACGGTTTACGATCACGCACACCTTGGACATGCATGGTAAGTTACCACATGTTTATTTTTTTTAAATAAATGTGCAAAAGTACTTATCCAAAGATTTGTTGGAAGCTCTGCCTGCTTATGTGAAATCGATCAGAATAGATATTTCTTATAGTTTACCTTTGCTTCAATCCAAGTTTAAGTTACCGTGTTGATGCAGACCGAGCACAGAATATTATATGACAAATGTCACCATAGGTGTCGTGGATTACATTGGAGGAATAATGCAACTGTCAGTCTTAAATGGCTTTCAAGACTTAAGATGTATATTTCAATATGATGATAATCTTTATATAGCGCCAACATATTCTGTATGTATGTACAGACACACACTTTTTGTGAAAAAATAAATAAATAAATAAATCAAGCACCTCGGAGGAGTTGTCATTTTGCTGCAAAACTCGGCATGCAGTTCCATCAAACTACCAGAAGTGGCTGTGCGCTCCAGCGACCGGATGTAAAGCATAATATCTATATATTTCACAGAGGAAGTTGTTTAAAATACAAAAATGTGTAGTAATATGGCAATATTAGAACAAATGAAAAGAATAAAAATGATAATTATAAAATACTCTATGCATCAAAACTAGAGATGAGCGAGCACCAAAATGCTCGGGTGCTCGTTACTCGAGTCGAACTTTCAGTGATGCTCGAGAGTTCGTTTCCAGTAACGAACCCCATTGAAGTCAATGGGCGACTCGAGCATTTTTGTATATCACCGATGCTCGCTAAGGTTTTCATTTGTGAAAATCTGCAAAACACAAGAAAGTGATGGAAACGACATAGAAACAAATAGGGCAGGCGAGGAGCTACATTTTGGGCTGTATCTCAAGTTCCCAGGTCCCACTATTAAGCCACAATAGCGGCAAGAGTGAGACCCCCCCACCCACTGTCAGCGTAAAGATCGTTCTCCCCTGCCACAGCTGTAACAGCTGTGGCAGAGAAGAACGATGTTAGCCCATTGAATTCAATGGAGCCGGCTCTATTAAAAGCAATGGGCTGCCGGCGTACGCGGGATGAATTAAAATCCCCGCCTGCTGAATGAGATGCCTCTGATTGGTCACAGCCTGACCAATCAGAGGCATCCCTCACTCACACCCATTCATGAATTCATGAATGGGTGAGTGAGGGCTGCCTCTGATTGGCTCAGGGGCAGCTCTCAGCTGTCCCTGCGCTAAGCCAATCTAAGTACCGCGTGGTGCTCGTCTCGAGTAACGAGTATCTCGAGCACCCTAATACTCGAATGAGCATCAAGCTCGGACGAGTGCGCTCGCTCATCTCTAATCAAAACATAATTTAGTGTTGAGAACTTGTGGTGGTACGGAGGAGGGGTAAATTATGGTGGTTGTAAAATTAGGGAAGAAATTTGCAGCTTAAAGATACTAAAAATGGTGTTCAACTGGGTAAAATATTTTATATAAAAATGCACACACCAGATTCAGTTCCAACACTTGGCTAAACGAAATAAAAACCATAAAAGGGAATAGTATCAATTACAAATTGTATTCAATCTAATATAATGGCTAAATCTATATATAAAAGGTGAAAGCCTTGACTGACTGACTGGCCACTAACTTCCTGCTGATGTACAAACATGAAATTTGGCACGACCATTCTTTAGGCTCTACATAGGAAAAGTGAAGGGGTCGCAACTTGATTATTCAATTCGAAGTGCGAAAGTAAGCGATCCACTATGTAATGTAACTAATAACACACATCTGTACTGCACAAACATTAAATTTGCCATGACCATTCTTTGCGTCCTAAATAGGAAAAGTAAAGGGGTCGCAACTTCAAAACTCATTTCTAAGCCTGAAAAAAACTGCGAAAATAGAGGCATGAAACAGCTCTTTTCTCAGAAACCATAAAGCCTCGGGAAATTATTTGTATACTGAGAAGAATCTACCTCAGCTCTGTGTGTATATACTGAGGAGAACCTAACTGACATGCCTTTAAGCCTAAGAAGGGACCACAGCCTCCAGTCTTGGGTTAAATATGAATAAAAAAGGGCCGTTGTCTTTGAAGGCTAATAAGTGAGAGTGGGAGGGGTGGCACATTCTGCAGAGGGACATCTGTACATGCAGCCTGAGGAGAATCTAACGCTCCTATGTGTATACATATTTTATTCCTCGGTTCCTCTAAAGGGACTTCATGAAAATATTCCATGTGAACAACAGGTAAATACCTGTGTATTAACTTGGATGAGCCCGGGATCAGCTAGTAAAATAATAAGGGTGTCAATCTGTCAGTGTAAAAGGCATAAAATGGAATAAAACTATTAACATAAAAAGAGGTATAATAGGTAGTGATTGTAAAATATTAATGACATAGAACAAAATATTTAAAAGGCGTGGTTAAGATGCTGATATAAAAATATAAAGAATGCTAGGAAAATGGAGGTTTCCACATCAGACAGTTCAGGAATTATAAAATGTTACTAAAATATTAAAAATCAGGGGGCAAAAAAATGTATAAAAATTGATAGAAATGTGTTTGTAAAATCCAGTGTCACACCTTCTCAAGAATTTAATTGAGGCTGTTTGGAATTAATGTATTGAGGCAAAAAATCCATAACCTTCCCTTTTTGATTTAGACTTCCTTCCCACGTGCATATATCAGCTGACCGTTTTCATGGCTGGCCGATATACGCTACGTTGGGAGTGCTAAAACTGGTGAACGGGCGCACAAATCAGACGGCATGGGTCCTGGCGAATATATGCCAAGAATACCATGCTGTCTCCCTTTTTCCCTCCCTCCCCATCGCAGGCTCTCCTGTCCTCTCCTCCCTGCTCGTTCTTTGCAATGGGCGGGGCGGAGCTAAGCGCCATCCGCCTCCTCCCATTAATGGCTATGGACAAGAGGTGGGGAGAACGCTGGAGCTTAGCTCTGCCCTTTGTCCACAGCCAGCAATGAGAGGAGGCAGGATGGACCCGTGCTTAGCTCCACCCCTGTCCCACCCCTATCCATTGCAGTGAGTTAGCGGGAGAGGACAGGTGAGCCTGCATGGGGGTAGGAGAGCAATTCAATTTGAAGTGTAAAAAATTGTGTGAAAATCTGTGATACGTTAGAGAGAGCTTTTCTCAGAAAGTCTGGGGAAATGATTTGTATATTGAGAAGAATCTACCTCACCTCTGTGTATACTAAGGAGAATCTAACTGACCTCTGTGTGAATATACTGAAAGGCTGTCAAGTGCATAAGGAAATGGCCATGGACTTCAGGGATGGAGTATGCCTTTAAGGCTAAGAAGGGGCGGCAATTTGGGGGTAAATTTGAATAAAAATGGGCATTACCTTTAAGGGTTAAAAGTGAGCAGAGTGGGAGGGGTGGCACATTCTGCAGAGGGACATAGATTCTTCTCAGACTGCATGTACCGAACGCTCCTCTGTGTATACGTATTTTATTCCTCGGTTCCTCTGAAGTAACCTTGACTTCATAACATTTTCCATGTGAACCACGGGTAAACGCCTGCACCAAATTAACACTGGCGAAGCCAGGTATATCAACTAGTTGTACAATATACCACGATGAGTCCTCTATTACAGGCGTAAGTTGCTGATTACTCATAATCCACATACACTATATTGGCATGTCTGTGCACGTAATATGCGTCAGTGCATGCCATGATTTTTTCATGTGCACTGCTTCAGAGTCACCGTTAAGGTCTATGGGAGATTGGTACTGCGCATTACATGCGCAAAAACTGCATGCGTAATACACAGTGACTAAACGCTCGTGTGAGATAGGGCTACGTATGTGGATATGGAGGGCATCCCCTTGTGGTGACAATGGGTGTGGGAATAGGAACCGTACTGTTTCTTTAGAATGTTTATTAGTATAAAGATCAGGATTGTACAATTTTTTTATTTTTTTCCTTGTTTTTTAAATCTATGGTGTCTAGAAATGAAGACGACCAATTCTGTTCTCTTCCTTTTACAGTTCCTATGTTCGATTTGACATTATTCGTAGAATTCTGACTCAGTATTTTGGAATCGATGTTGTCATGGTAATGGTCATAACCGATATAGATGACAAGATAATCAAGAGAGCCAATGAGGTAAACATGAATTCTTTTGCTTTGATAATGTGAAATGTTCTATCATGGCTTAAAGACTTTTAGGCCTAATGCACACAGGCATATTGGCATTGCGGAGCCCGGAGCAGGCAACCACCTCCGGATTCCGCACCAAATGCTGCCCATAACATGCTATGGAAAAATTGCCTTTTCCAAGTCCACGAGCAGAAATCAATTGCGAACTATTTCCCTCCGACATCATGACAGCATACACCTGGAGGTTGCTCACCTGCTGACCTGATGGGACAGGAAGAGGCAGAACATAAAAGGCACCTCCCCTCCACCAACACCAGTGCTTTTCCTGTCCCTCCTGGACAGCAGCGGCAGAGCTCCAGCGATGCTGTCCCGGAGGTTCCAGGACTTACCGGTGAGCGGCGGCATCTCTTCTGGCAGCCCCGGTTGCCCCAGTGGGAAGTACCTCATCTGGGAGCTAACCGGGGACTGCGTGGGCCTGGGTCCAAGGACGGGCTTTCCGGCACCACTGCGGCTGTCATTCAGGCGGCGGAGGCCATCTCCAAGATCTGATCTTCTGGCAGCCCCGCTTGCCCCAGTGGGAAGTACCT
Organism: Eleutherodactylus coqui; assembly: GCF_035609145.1. Classification (NCBI taxonomy): domain Eukaryota; kingdom Metazoa; phylum Chordata; class Amphibia; order Anura; family Eleutherodactylidae; genus Eleutherodactylus; species Eleutherodactylus coqui. The sequence continues at coordinate 391,321,314 of NC_089837.1, forward strand.
CATCTGGGTGCGAACCGGGGACTGCGTGGGCCTGGGTCCAAGGACAGACTTTCCGGCACCACCGCGGCTGTCAACCAGGCGGCGACCGCCATCTCTGGGTCCCGGCTGTAGCGGGCGGAACACAAGGAATGTGACGCCAGATGCTCCGCAAGAGGGCGTGGCCTCGATGGAGCACACAAAGGGGGTGTGGCCTGGCGCGGCTTGGCGCCAGATTCAAAATTTAAAGCCCCTGCACCAGGCGGCTGGTGTTTTTTCTTTTCACGCTAGGAATCGATTCTAAGGACAGGAATGGATCCCACAAGTGCAGGATGTCGGCCAAGAGAGGACCGAGAGAATCTCCAAACTGTAAGTGGTCCTGTGGGCCAACCTACAGACACCTGCACTACACTTCCCTTACTAACAGAGCTCTCCCTTGTCATGTACGACAGGGATACTCAAAAACCTAGGGGGGGCTAGGAGGAGAAGTAAAAAGCGTCCAGTATGCTTACAAAACTTGACGACTCCTATTCTAAAACATTATGCGCATCCTGCTCAGCGAAAATTCTGCAGGAAGAAAAATCTTCCCACATGTCTGAAATCCAGTCAGTTGTCCGGGAAGAAACAGTCCTACCTCTCGGACCTCCAACCAGGGCCCTTAGGGGCCACAAGAAGGTCTGCATCCTGCAGTGTTAGAGTCCAACTCTGACATGGCAGAAGAATTCGATCCTGAAGATCTTGGGGAAGTGTCACAGGGGGAGAAAAAATATCTCGTCTTCGAAAAAACGCTAACAGAGAAACCTTGCACTGTGCAGGACGTCATGTTGCGAGTCTGCTTCCACAATGTAAATCTACATTCCCTATAAACGCCACACCAAATGATAGGAATCGATCCCACAAGCGCAGGCCTGGTGGCGGAGGGGTACAAGATTTGAGCTAGAACCCCGTCCTCCAAATAGATTCATTTTAACCTCGGGGGACTGTGTGGGCCTGGGTCCAAGTACGGGCTTCCGGTCCCACCGCGACCGTCATCCAGGCACCAACCCTAGAGCAGGCTCTACTTAAGGGTGAACAAATCGTGCTGGATATCGGTGCAGTTATCCCCATCCCTAAGACGGAATGGGGGAAAGGGTTTTACTCCCCTCTCTTTCTGGTTCCCAACCAGATAGTCTCCATCGGTGGGAGCCATCAGAACCGCAACCCCCCTGATTGGTAGGGATAAGGTTATGGCTACGATTGACATAAAGGATGAGTATTATCACATCCCCAATTATGTCAACTCGCAAAAAGTTCCTAAATTTGCGCTGAGACTGGCGCCTTCCCCTTGGAATCTCCTCTGCTTCACGGATCTTTTCCAAAGGGGTGATTGAAATGGTAGCCTTTCTGCACAATCGCGGGATTATCATCATCCCTCATCTGAAAGGGGGCATAGCTCAGTAGATGGTTGGCAGATCCCCTCACTATTCTGAGGTCACACTGGGGGTCCACGCTTCAGCTACCTAAGGGTCTGAGCTGGATCATTAATGATTTGAAATCCAACATGGATCCGGACACCAGGAAAAAATTCCTGGGAGTCATTTTGGATTTTCGTCTCCAATGTTCATCCCTTCTTCCTCTAAGGAAACAGCTCATTCTAGAGACTGTTCTGCTCTATATAAAAAATCTACAGTTTCAATAAGAGGCGATGCGGATCCTGGGGCTAATGACTTCATGCATTGGAGTGGTTCCCTGGGCCCAGTTCCACAGCTGTGATCTCCAGACACTTATCCTCCAGAATGGGGACAAGTCAGTCCTCACTTGACAGGACAATCCCTATTTCCACTAGGGCTAGATCCTCACTCCACTGGCGGTTGTCCTCAGACAACCTTTTAATGGGGACCCCGCGATAACTGATGCCAGCGCAAAAGGGTGAGGGGTCACCTTTGAAGGTGGCCATATACAGGGTACATAGGACCCTCATGAGAGATCCAGGTTATCTAACGTTAGAGAACGTAATGAGGTTTGGGAAACCCGACGTAGCCTGCAAACAGTTTAGGGATGAAGCATGTGAGGATTTTTTCTGATAACATGATGGCAGTGCCACTCATTCGCCACCAGGGTACCACCAGGAATCCTCTACTTCATCATTTGGCGGGAAGGTTCCTTCAATGGGTGGAACTCACAAGTAAGTCACTGTCGGCCTTCCGTATAAAAGGAGCCGAGAATTCAGTCGTGGGCTTTCTAAGCAGGAAGAAAGTGGACGCAGGAGAGTGGGGACTCTATCCCGAAGTGTTTAGCCTACTCGGGACAAATAGGGGGTACCCGAAATAGTTTTGTTTGCGTGAAGCGCAAATACCAATTGCCGTCAAGCCTTAGGCACGGGCGCCCCCTCTCACCTCTGGGTTTGGGACTTAGCTTACGCTTTTCCCCTTTTACCCCTGATTCCGCTACTCCTAAGAAAATTACTGCGGCCAAGGCTGTCAGTAACGTTAGTAGCGCCTTATTGGCCCTAAAGACCTTGGTTTCCTGTCCTGAGATCTGTCAGTGGGAGAGCCCCTCCATCTTCCGTCAAGACTGGACCTATTGCTGCAGGGTCTTCTCCTCTACCCGGAGGTTCACAAGTTCAGGCTTACAGTCTGGATCTTGAACGGGTAAAATTCTTAGAAAAGGGTCTATCATCTAATGGGGTTTCCACTAATTGCGAGAGCCTTATGCCCTCGACGGAAAAGATTTATTCCAAAGTCGGGAAAAAATTCTCAGAATGGATGGGTCAGGACATCCAATCGGACATTCGTAAAAATTTTTAATTTCGTCCAGGCAGGCCTGGATAATGGGTTGAGTCCAGATTCCCTCAAAGCCTAAGTAGTGGCTTTGAGGGCATTCTTTGATCTCACGCTTGCTGAGCACAAGGGGATCAGGAAATTTCCTAGAAGGGCGAGTAGACTGCATCCATTCATAAGGCTGATGGTGCCCCCCCTGGGATCTGACTATAGTCCTTCAAGCCTTCTGCGTTTCCCCCCCCCCCCCCCCCCCCCCCCCCCGTTTGAACCTATTAGAAACCTATCCGTCGCCTTGCTGACGTACAAGGTAGCCCACCTTGTGGCAGTTATGTCGGCTATGTGCGTGGGTGAAATTCAGGCCCTTTCGCAAAGGGCCCCATATATGACTATGCACCCTGATGAGATCGTATTCTCCTTAGACCCTTCCCTCCAACTCAAAGTCTTGTCAGACTTCCACGGAGGCCAGCCAATAGTCATTCCAGCCTTTGTCTAAATTTTAAAAACGAAAAGGAGCAGAGGCTCCATAATCTTGACGTTAAAAGAGTTGCATTAGCGTACCTTGAGGCAACGGAAAGTTGCAGAAAGACTGACAAACTTTCGTTCAATTTCAGGGGCAGGCCAAGGGAAGGCCACTTCTGAGCCACCTGGCTATTGAATCTCTAGACGAGCCGTCCAGGAGGCTTACAAGGCCAAGTGCATTCCTCCCCCAGAAGGTTTGAAAGCCCACTTTACTCAGGCGGTGGCATTTTCCTGGGCAGAAAGAGCGCACGCCTCAATCGAACAGATTTGTAACGCAGCCACGTGGACTTCTAGTCATACGTTTATTAAACCTTATAGGCTGGACATTAAAATCTAGTGAGGATGCAACCTTTGGGAGGAAGGTGCTTCAAGCAGTAATCCCTCCCTAAAAAAGCCCATGCCAGTTATTTGGTATTCCTCCAGGTGTATGCTGTCATGATGTCGGAGGGAAAACGGGAATTTTTCTTACCGGTAATTCCCTTTCTTGAAGGCATCATGACAGCATACGGGCTTTTTCCCCCCTACCGACACGGTTACCCTTGTTTGTTTAACACATGAGGTAATGTGTATGCTTATGATTTCTTTGTCTAAGGTGTGTGGTGCCAATAAAACACACCTTCTGGTTAAGTATACTGTCACTGGTTATTTGGAACGCACTGGTGTTGGTGGAGGGGAGGTGCCTTTTATGTTCTGCCTCTTCCTGTCCCATCAGGTCAGCAGGTGAGCAACCTCCAGGTGTATGCTGTCATGATGCCTTCAAGAAAGGGAATTATCGGTAAGAAAAAGTCCCGTTTTTTTTTTTTTCCTGCTCCCGGAGGGAAAATCGCAGCATGCTCTATTTGAGCGACGGATGGCTTCCATTGAAATCAATGGAAGTTGGCCGATCCATGGCTCCTCTGCAATCATCATTTCGGAGAGGTCACGGAATCCGCACTTCGCCTAGTGACGGCATGGCATAATCCGTACTAGCCCATCCGCAGCACAGAAGACCATCCGGACAGGTACGTGGGGGTCACAGGCTGGGCACCTTGTCGGATTCTGCTGCGGGATCTTACCCGGTCGCGTGCATTCAGACTTAGGATTGATATTGGCTGGCAGCCCTGTTTTCTCTAAAAAGTTTTTATTTTTAATGATTATTATTATTTGTGGCCTGTAACATGAGAACAGCACAGTTAACTGTCATATACAGCCTTTGGGTGTTAATAAGGTTGTCGCATGTAACTAGAATGAAAGCATGTAGAATAGTCTGCCATTCCGGTGAACATCCATCTGAATGACTACCATGTAATAATTCATCTCTCCTGCTGTGCCTGACGATTTCCTCAGGAGCTACATTCTGAAAGGAGTTGTGTCTGAGACACCTACATTTAATTTACATGTAAAAGCATGGTTGCTTTGCGCTTGTATTAGGTGGTTATGTGCGCCAGTAGTTAATTATACAATTTACGTTGAACAATTATAAATGATACACTTGTCATTTTTACCTCTTCTTCACTCATGTTAATTTTTTTTTCTGATTGTGCATCTGAGGACCACAGTTCTGGACACTTATTTTCCCTATGCTTTCTATAGTCCCAGTTGCAAACACATAGGGCTCGTTTACACCATATATTTCCTATGCTGTTGAGGGATACATTTCTATATTTTTTTTTCCGCAGTAGGTGATTGTCCTATTATGCAAAATGATTCTTGTATGGCATCTGTTTTGCCATTGACATTCAATTAAAAGACAAGGCAGTAAAACCCAGCAGGCTCCACCTTTATGTCCCATCACAGAACATTATCCAGACCTGTACTTTTTCCAATCAAAGAATAAACGTTCCACACCTTTGCATCAGATCGTGCTTGATCCCGTCTTATATCTAGTATGTATCCTTCCAGCAGAGATCACTTTCTATCCCATGCCATTCGATCCTGGTGGCTCTTCATTTCATAGACAAAACATGAAGTAGGAGCTTGGATTATGAAAGCAAAAATCTTCTGCTTTATTTAAATGGTGCTCGGTACAACAAGCCTACTGCATATTCCCCAAGGACGCGTTTCGGTCTCCTCCCAGATCTTGATCGCCTCAATCCCATAATGCAGTTCCCTTCCTTAAAAACTATCAGGATTTCACCTGTTGATTACCCCTTTTTGACAAAGGGAATGTGTGTGCGGCTCGGACCTCCCGCTCCTTATAAAAATCCCAGACTGAACACCCATTCCTACATTATATTAGAATACCTAAACCAACATATACAAATAACTAGAGATGAGCGAGTATACTCACTAAGGCACATTACTCGAGCGAGTAGTGCCTTAGCTGAGTATCTCCCCGCTCGTCTCTAAAGATTCGGGGGCCGGTGACAGGTGACTTGCGGGGGGAAGAGAGGGATCTCCCCTCCGTTCCTCCTAGCCGGCCCCCGAATCTTTAGAGACGAATGGGCAGATACTCGGCTAAGGCACTATTCGCTCGAGTAATGTGCCTTAGCGAGTATACTCGCTCATCTCTACAAATAACTATTCCATAGATAGATAGATACTTTCCAATTGGATATTTCAATACTTGCTCATATCATTTTTAACATTGTATTAAATTTCAATGGATAGTCACCGAGATAGACAAAAAAAAGAGAGGGGAAAAAAAAGAAAACAGCATATCACTTGTATATATTCTATATCTGAATTACATCATTCATTACAGTATTCTTTGATATAAACGCAGTATTCAGAGGTATAAATATAGCAAACCATGTATTCGTTGTTGCAATATACCACAGTCAGGTAATATGCTTTCATTAAAAATGTTGTTGTTTTACCACCGTAAAGCAAGCTTGAAATGGCTGCCACTAGGCATCTCCCTTTCAGCCGCTTTGCCATCCACTGCCTGTTGCTAGGTACTGAGTTTCTGTTAGAGGAACATTAGAAAGTGGTGAAGGGCTTTCCTCACAGTCCGCTCCTTGCACTCACAGGCTGACAGACCTGCAGACACTGTCTCCACCATCTCTGCATCTCTTGGTGTGTGTGTGTGTGTGTGTGTGTGTGTGTGTGTATACATTACTTTGGGTTTACTAATCATTTGGCCAGAATATGTCTGAATCTTCCTGCAGAGGGGTGGGCGTTCAGATACTGCCTCCCTGCTGATTGAACCAGAAACTGAGCAATGTAGCATGGGAAGTAAAGGAAAGGAAGTACAGGACAGTGAACTACTAGCAGAATGGTAGGCTTGTTGCACACACCTTGCCTGAAAGTGAATTGCAAACAGAAAAATGGAGAAGACCACCTTAGAATTAGAATTTTTATAAACCTAAAATGGTACAAACAGCAGCAAATGAGATGAGTAAGGAGAACGTGTTATATTTTAGAACACAATGTGAAAACTCAGGTAAACTTTAAATATTACAGTTTTACATGATGGTCTGGCGCCTATCAAGAAAAGCCACATGGCAGAATGCAATACGACTTTCCTAGTGACTTACAAATTGGAAGATCAAGAGATGGAAATCTGAATAGAAGGGAATATGCTATTTAGATTATTTAAATCTAGCATAAACTAAAGTATGGTTATTCTGATATTTAGTCTGTAGTTACTACTAGTAGTTAAGCTTCGAGCACGTGGCAGAATGACAAGGTTATGTTTCAAAAAAAGTCACTGTTTTCTCAACTGTTGGGTAATCGTTGCCTGCAGCGAGTTCGTTGCTACAGCGTGAGAAAGTAGAATCACAAGGAGGAAAAGGTATTTTTCTTGTCCTTATTGCACTATTCTGCTACATTTACTTCTAAATCAATGATTTAGATTTTTTTCCAAGAGGCTTCTATTGAGACCATAGAAGTCTCCTGTTACAGTGATCCTGTTGCATAGCTGCCAGATATCAATGAGCAGCATTTAGCGGTGGTCTCCAGAGTGAGCCGCCCCATCTGACACACTGCACTTATTTTAGTGCTGTTAGCTGCTACTGGCATTTTGTGTTTCCCTTCAGGCTGCTGGGCCAGTTATAGACACACTAAAGGGGAAAAAGAGATAAACGTTCACGAAGGAATAACTGCAATTTTAGCAGTATGATAAGTTACAATAAAAAGAGAATTTATTTGGTTCTATATTATATGGTTGTATCCTCCTTTAGAAAACTTCGCATAATTTTATATGTCATATGCATGTCCTTTTTATATCCATTTATAGCGTATTCCTCCTGCTTGTATATGTGTGTAATTAGACATTTTACACACCACGCATAGGGAAAAAAATTATTTGTCAACAAGTGAAGAAATCAAAATATATGGTAATAATCAAAAGTTAGTGAATCCTGGATTTTTGCCCTGATTACCAGTGAAATATGGTCTGATAGTTTTGTCTGTAAGGCCTCCCTCACACAGGTGTTTGCAGAAATGTAAACTGCATTTGCTGCAGTTTAGGCAGCGTTGTCATGCATTTTTGCCAACAATTTGGCTGCTGAACGCAGCCAAGAAAGCTGAAAGAAAAAATCTATACTCCGGGTGCCTGCTGCTGCTCTTTGCGCACTTGTCAGTGTTGATAGACCCGCCTCCAGCAAGAAATTACTCTGGTTGGCTGAGCTCAGCTAATCGCAGCCAACACTGGATACACCAATCACAGCCATACATCCAGCGCTGGCGGTGCTGGTTCAGCCAATCAGAGCTAATTTCTTTTTGGAGGTGGTGGTGGGGATGGGGTGGGTCTGTCGAGGGTGGGGTGGGTTTGTCGGCGATGACAAGTGCCTGGAGCTCCAGAGAGCAGCAGCAGGAACCGGGACAGCGCCAGCTAGGTGAGAATTAAAATTTATTTATTTTTTAAGGTAATTTAGCTAGTCCTTGCGTTTAGCGCTGTCAAAAACTTGGTACCAACTTGTGCCACGTTTTCAGCAGCGCTGAAACTGCTGCCCATTCATTTCAATGGGTGACGCATGGCTGAAAACAGCCAGAGATAGAACCTGCATCGCTGTCAATGTGCAATGTTGAAGATGCAGTGTTTCGACGCTTGTGTGAGTAGCCCCAATGAAATGAATGGGAGCGTTGTACAGTGTTTAGCGCAGCGCTGAAAAGGCAGTGCTAAACGCTGTTCAAAAATGCCTAAGGGCTCGTTCACATGAACCTAGTTTTGAAGGGCAGAGAATGCTACAGAAGCGTTCACATGGAGGTTGTTAGGTGTGCGAAACTCTGCGCACCTAACCAAAGATAGGACATGCGGGTGCAAACTCTCATGTTGGCTCTGAGGTGCGTGCAAAGATGGGACATGTCCTATCTTTGCTGCATGCTTTCCATAGGCTCCTGTGGGAGTCTTGAAAGGGGGCAGCACACATCTTGGAGCATGTGAACGGGCTGCTTCTGGGAACTTGAAGCAGCCCGTTCATGTGATCTTTAACAGCGCTGTAGTTACATTCATTTGAACGAGCCCTAAGTGTGAGAGAGATTAAACTAATGATGGGGTAAACACAGTTGTACCATTTTCAAGATCATGAAGATTAGCCTTGATATTCCCTGAGGATGCCAAGGAGCTGGTAAAAAATGTTGGCTACGACCCTCTGTCATGGGTGCTTATTTAATGATTCCCCTTGATTCTGAGCAGGGAGTTTGAGTCTTCCACTCGCTTTGTAGGAAGTTTAGGGCAGTTTTTCACCTGCATTTGGGTGTATCGCCTGCTTTTTTGCCCCTGATTGTGATCATATATTTCAAGCTGTTTCCTACACTGGGGAGCGTGTTTGTCTTCCACTCGTGTCCCTGGGAAATAGAACAAATCTGTACTCACACGGGTGATTTACCTAATGTGTTGACTTGATTTAGGCAGCCTACAATCTGGATTTTTGACCTTTTTAGCAAGTGACTTTATATTTTATATCTAATAAAAGTTATGTTTTCAGACCAATATAAACACTGAAGAGGCCACAACGCTTGCACAAGCCCATTCAAACAGTTAATCAGCTGAGGTGTCAGATCTCCACCGATCAGATATCGATGGTGTGTCCTTGGGCTGAGCCGTCAAATTTTAAAAACTTGGATAAGCCCTTTAAAAATTTTTTTCCATGCTTGTTAATCTGTGTTGAAGGAAAGAAAAACTTGTCTGTTCCTGGCTGGCGGTCTTATGCAAATAAATGACCAAAAGTTTTTGTCTTAAACATAATTTTGTTATCTCTTTCTTGTGCTTTAAAATTATTTAAGTCATTCTGATATTTTCAAATTCTGAAAAATTCATTATTCTCAAAATATACTTTCCTTTGGCAATTGAAAAAAAATGAGCTCGTTACCATAGACACTCAAATGTTCATGATTAAATGAATCAGCTTTCAAATTATCTGCATGTATGGCCGCCACAATTAGTACTAACTAGCCATGTTGTTTTGAAAGTCTCTCAACCCAAATGTGCTTCTTTAGTGAGGGGCAGGCAGTTATTTAAGTTTATGTAAAAAGGGAAATGCCCTTTGTCCCTTTTGTGCTAATTAAGAGTAAAGTGATTGCTAAGCCTTCAGAGGATACATATGAACCCTGAATGTATGCGAATAGCTGTGAAGACGACGTGGAACATTTTATTCACAACGTTTGCAGAAGAAGTATATACAAAGGCATTCATCCGGTCATGTTTCACAGCAGTAATAGCTTTTGCCGAGATGAAACCAAAACTTCTCAGTTTTATAAATACTTGTTCTGACATCGTTTAAAGTTCTTGAAGTGGTCATACAACTCATCGTTTATTACACTAGTTTACATATCAAATGTATCTCAAGTAATTTGACAACAAGGTTTGAGATTAGAAAAAGATACATCAAACTTTAAGAAGTAGGCATGAAAGGTAATAAATGGTACAAATTATGAAAAAGGAGTATAGTGCCTCAAAGAAAAAAAATATCTATAATTTTGCACCCCTAATACCACACATCACATTAAGATGTTAGTGCAAATCTTATCATTTAAAAGCTATTAAAAACCTCTGACAACAATAAAGTGGACTTCTATAAGGTGAACCTACAGGTACCCAAGGACTAAATGGGGGAAAATAAACTCAAAGTATAGTAATGATGCTTACAAATAATATATGAAGAAAAGAAAAATGCTGTTTCCAATACAGATGTAAACTACAAGAACTTCACTGAACATAACGTAAGGCGGCTGTCCACGACCGCAACGAAATATTGATTGCGATATTCCGCTGCAGGGGAAGAGGGGGGGAGCACTAAAAGGTCTCTTTGATTAGCTTATATTAATAATAGGCTCACTGTGGAGAATTGCATCATGCCGCGATTTTAATCACGCGAGCGGAAAGTCGCTATGATTTTTCTGCTCGTGTGCAGTAGGCTGCGCTTTCCATGGTTCTCCTATGGAAAGCTTGTCATGCGAACTTCACATGCGATTTTTTTTATTTTTTTTTTATTTTTTTTTTTTTTTTAATTTTTTTTTTATTGCCGCATATCTCGCAATGACACCTCGCCCGTAGACAGCCGGCCTTATTGTTAGCAGAAGAGTAGACGTTGTCACTTGAACTGTGCAGAGTTACATTAGGACAACACATGTACTGGACGCTGCCTTGTTTTCTCTGTATATAAAGCAATTTAATATTTTTATTTAATTACAGAAGTTTTGCAACAAAATAGTCAGCCACACAGCTATTGATTTGTTAGTCAACCATTCACAAACTAGTACGAAATAACTATTTACAGGGGTTGTCTGGGATTAGAAGAAAGGGCAGTTTTTTTTGTACAGGACAGCGCACTGATGCTATTCATAAAGAACATGCCCGGTGCTGCAGCACATCCCATATGGCTGGTTTTGGACTGTTTAAAGCCCATGGTGTTTTGGCTATGTATAAATATCTCCCTGCCTTCTGTTTTGGCAACAGCTTAACTTGTCCCCGGTGTCCTTGGCTCGTACATATGAACAGGAGTTTAAACAAGACATGATGGCTCTGAAGGTAAGGATGTTTGGACTTGAGTCTTGTGGGGTTTTTTTTTCTTTCTTTCTTTCATCCCTACTGGGAGTGGTGAGTTTGGTGATGGCAATGTGAGTGGAGATCCACTATTTGGGCTTTTATACCCTCCTGCTCTTCTTTCCTGGTTCCTACTCTTGAGACATCACTGGGTTGTCCGAGTTATAGTTTATTGGTAAACGCCCTTCTGCATGTAGTAACATAACAAATCAGCACCGTCGCGGGACACAGCAGCGACAGGAAGAGGTGACTATATGCTGATTTGTTATGTACTACATGCAGCAGGGCTTTTACCAATAAACCATAACTCAGACAAACCCTTTAAAAAGGGGTTGTCTGGGACGTTTTGATTAGCTGATTCCCTACACCGTTGTCACTGCAGGGAGCCGATTAAGTTGTCCATAGTTCAGCTGCCGGGGTTGCTATTGCAGGCGCAGCTCCTATTAAATTAAGCGGGAGTTGTGCTTGCAGTAACAAACTGGACCAGTGCGGTGTTGTCTGCACTATCACTTGCCAGTGCTGACCACATTGCAGTGCTGGGAATCATCTGATTGGCAGGGAACCCCCATTGATAATAATCTATTGATGACCTGTCATCAATAGAAAAAAAATTCCAAAAAGTTCCAAACCCTTTAAAGATATAATATGCAGATCATTCATTCATGAGTCGCTCTGCTTGTACATGTGATCTTGTATGTCACAATCAGGCTCATCATAAATGTTAAAGAATGCCAGAAATTTTAAAAAAAAGAATCTAGAGTTGGACATGTAAATGAGATCATGTCTATGGTTTCTGAAAAATAGAAGCATTATGCAGTTTTGACTGTATCTCAAATTTTTGGCACGTTAGAGCCTTCTGTAGCCTGGATGTATCGCCTTCATCAGTGTTCATAGAAGATCTTTCTGGCCAGAATACATGATGATCGGTAAATAATTATTATAATATTAATGACTAGCTTGTTACCTGCAACTTCATTTGTGAAGAATTTGTATTTTTTATCTAATAATCTGTGATTTGCTGTATATTCAAACATAAAAAGGTGAAATGGTGAAAGGAATGTAATTGCAATATTAATGGTCTCGGCAGCTCTAAGGGATGCGTGATGATCAGCTTCTAAGGTCCGGTGGGCCTCAGATTGCTCTAATGTCTGTGTCGCACTAAAAGACGCGTGACGGACCTGAAGTTGCTCCAATATATCTTTAGCTCTCAGAGACGCGTGACGGTCCTAATCTGAAGTCCGATGTACCTGAGACTGCTCTGGGGCCTCTACCACTCTAAGAGCAGCTTGTCTTTCAGCTTGCCGATGCCTTTTTGTCTCAGTGTGGTCATCAGTTTCTTGGCTTCTAGAGCCACGCGCTAGATCTGACTTGTGCAGCATATTAAAAGATCAAAAAAAGCATAGGAAATCCGATTATCAAAAGGAAACTATTTCTTACACTGCTGAGTTAAAATAAAAGCTGCGCTGTGATTGGTTGCTACGGGCAACACAGATTTCCATTAAAATCTCAATCCATGTTGATGTCTTTTGTTCAAGTTTTAATCCTGGGCAACGGCGGGTATCCCTGCTAGCTTAATAATTGCATACGTGCGGCATTGGCGTCTGCCCTCACGTGCCTGCCCGTTTGGGGAGGCCTAGCTTATTATGTGCATCCCCTTTCCCTTGCAGCACTTAATAATCGCATATGTGCAGCAACGACGTTTGCCCTCACGTGTCTGCCCGTTTGTGTAGGCATGGCTTATGATGTGAACCCCTTCCCCTCTGCCTCGTCGCATGGTGGCGGAGCAGAGGTGCCCCTGCGTATCACCAAATAAATCTGTCTTGTCGCACTCCCTAAAGAACTCTATACATTTTCAGGATAAAACATAGCCTATGTCCTTCCTCAAGATGCAAGCCATCTCCCTGCCAAATATCATCAAAATCGCTTCAGCGGTTTAGTCGTTACAATGTAACAGACAGAGTGCATTTATAATTTTAGTATGGATCTCCGTGATGGGGATGGAGCTTTCCCCTCATTTAGGCTTGTTTCACCTCTTGTCAGAGCCTTATGTTGGAGGTATATGGCAGGAGTATTCCCTATAGATGCCGCCGCTGTATAGCTTTTACTTGCCTTTGTCTCTCTATAACAATTGCTGAACATCTTTCTATTTCCATTGGCATGCTAATCACATGATTTGCACATTTAAGCTCTTGATAGTGATGGGAAGGCCAAGGTGACGGTGATTCATTCCACCCGCTTTCATTTCTGACTCAGGATTGTTATTTCTCATGATCATAAAAGCTTTCTCTAATAGACTGTACTTGTGTTATTATAGAATTTACAGTTACTGTAGTCCTATCTGTAGAGAAATGTGTTCTACTTTTCCTTTATCTGTTCCTATCATTCTATAGGTTCTTCCTCCAACAATCTATATGAGGGTTACTGAACACATTCCACAGATCATCTCCTTTATACAGCAGATAATGTCTAATGGACACGCTTACTCTACCTCACACGGTAAGGCTTTAGAAAGTATCACACCTGACAAAAGCAAGTCTATTAAAATGGAAATAATACATAGTATGTTGGGCTGAATGGAGACAATGTATATCTAATTCAGCCTGTTCTCCCCCTTGTTGATCCAGAGGAAGGCAAAAAACCCCAATGAGGCAGAAGCCAATTTAGCCCATTTGGGGGGAAAAATTCCTTCCCGACTCCATAATGGCAGTCAGAATAATCCCTGGATCAACCTTTGATAGTTTCTACCTGACTCCAAGACCCGGATCAACAACCCCGTCAGTCACCTAATGTCTATATCCTGTAATTTCATAGAGCTCTAGAAAGACATCTAGTCCCTTCTTAAACTCCTCTATGGATTTTGCCATCACCACGTTCTCAGGCACAGAGTTCCACAGTCTCACTGCTCTTACAGTAAAGAACCTCCTTCTGTGTTGGTGATTAAACCTGCTTTCCTCTAGATGTACCGGATGCCCTCTTGTTACCGACACAGTCCTGGGTATAAACAGATCATGGGGGAGATCCCTGTATTGTCCGCTAATGTATTTATACTGTATTATAATGGTATGTATAGCATTGGGAAACATTGTAAGCTGACCTGTCGTCCACCAGACCTTCAGGTATTACACATCAATTTTAATGGATGTTTTTCTGTTAGTCACTGCCTGGTAGAACAGTCACTTTACAAAGGGCTTAAACAGATGAGTGTGTTTTAAGGCCCATTCACACGGAGTGATGATCGCTCAAAAATCGCTCAAACAGTTTGAGTGACAGCTTTAAACGATCATTTTGCATAAACTATTAAGTAGCTGCTCAGCTACTTAATAGCAATTTAGTGTGTTAATGAAGACTTGGCTGAAAGCAGTTAATAGCTGGAGGTCTCTTATCTCCATCCAACTCCTTTGTTCTCGAATGGGTAACAATGCTATCGCCACTACCTGCGGAGAACTCCGCATGCGGTCCTGATAAGACCACACAGTGATGTTTAGGCTGGCTTGAATTTAACGATTAGCTAGCAACCGCTTGTACACTTTGTAGCGGTGCGTGTTTTGGCGCATGTGTCCATGTGTTTTTGCCCTAAATAATGATATGACTGAATAGCTATATTTAGTCTGAAAATCATTTTCTCAAAAGGATCACAGTAGTGTTTTTAGCTGCTGCTTAAATCCCAGCAGTGATTATGATAGCTGTTGCAAAATGGAGGTAGCAGTAGTCGGGGACACTCTGTACCCTGTGCTGACACCTGTAAATGTTCAGCTGGTGGGGCTACAGAGAAGAGGAATCATTGCGCTCTACCATGGTTTCTTAATGAAAGTGTGTGTGTATATATATGTGTATATATATGTGTATATATATATATGTGTGTGTATATATATGTATGTGTGTATATATATATATATATATATATATATATATATATATATATATATATATATATATATATATATATATATATATATATATATAATGTGTGTGTGTATGTGTATATACACACACACACTCAGTTGGAATAAAAAAAAAAAAGTCTGTCATGAAAATATACTATTCTTTTTAAGAACAGGGCATTGCGATTATGAAAAGAAATATTATGCCATTGGTAAACTAGCCGAGAAGGAAGCATATATAAGGGGAAGGCCTCCTGCAGACAGCTGGGTTGGATCCCTCTGCGAGAATTCTCGTCACGTCACTGATGTTTTTGTGCGGACCTCTGCAAGGCTCGCACATGAATAGAACATGCTGCGATTTGTTTTCCGCACGTGTATTGTATTCACACGGTCAAATCGCGGCTGTCTGCATAGGGTTGCATTATGTAATGCAATCCTATGGCAGCGGGCACGAGCGGAAATTCTGCGGGAAATCCTGCTGTGGAATTTCTGCCCACGTGCAGGGGGCCTGAAGCAGAGATTCCCATTTTTTGCTTGGTGACCTGCAGATTTTATTGTTATTATTTTGAGGTGCACTTTTGACTTTTTGATCATTTTTTTTGTTACACAAAGTGCAATTTTAGCTTTGTGTGTTTTTTTTTTTTCAGACAATGTTCACCTTATGGGATTAATAATGTGATATTTAAACAAATTGGACTTGAATGGACAGGACAGCAGGATACCAATTTTTACATCACTGTACATTCCTGTACAGCGCTTCACTGTGGGTGCTGAGTGTAGCAGGAGACACTCTCCGCTACCCTGGTGATTGGGGGTGCGCAGTATCCTTCTCCCTCAACCCCACCCCAGGCTGGTTGAAGCAGGCCAGTATCCTCTACAGTATAAACAATTAGGTGTCAAGTCCCCCTCTATTAGCCAACATATTTAAATGTCTTAGCATGTCATGTGGTCATCCAACCACATGGTGGCAGCATTTCGGTAGCAAACTGACACAGGGCACGCAAAGGCATATGTATTGGACATTCTACCACATAGTCGTCCGGTGCTTTCTCAACAATTACTTCATATGTATGTAACATCTATTGTGTATATATAAATAGGATATATGTCAAATGAAGCATCAGCAAGTAGTGAATTGCGCTGTGCGTTCAATTAAAAAAAAAACAAAAAAACACGCAAGCTCTTTGTCGATCTGTTCTATTATGTATGCAGCCAACATCACGCTCAGTTCACTTTATAGCTATACCGGATTACATCACCTTTTCCGTCTGGGACTATTCTCTTCCTCTTGGTGTTATTGCCCTTCATGTCATAATAACATTGTCGCTCACGGAGTAATCCTCGTACTCTGAAAATGTGGTTAATGCTCCTAAATCCCCGGGAATCCGTCAGCTGCAAGGCTTAGATTGCCCTGAACTACATTCGAGAACCACTCTGTGTTTTAATTGACCTTTTCTTTTCTCTTTTTCAGGAAATGTGTATTTTGATGTCCAGTCAGCTGGCAACAAATATGGAAAGTTGATTGGTCCATTTTCAGATATGGACACAGAGCCAGGTCAGTTAGTAGGAAGCCAGTCATAGAGTCCAAGCCCTCAGGGCTACTGAAGCACATCTGTTCTCCAGATCATTTACACTTTCATAGTCTCATTCGGCTTTTATTTGGTTTTAGCTTATTGGAATATATTGGAGCTCCTGAATTATTTTGTGGTAGAAGCCTGCCGTGATCCGGAATACTTGTGTGTGATGGTGGTCTTGTAACGCCAGGATGTCATAAATGCTGAGGTGCCAAATGTCTAATATACTACTGGATTTGTTTGCATATCCCTTTGGCCTAGTGCCTGATAGCCATGTTGAAGTTAGTTTAGCCCTGACTGCTCCCCTCTGATGTGTCTGAAATTGCAGCTTATGATTGAGTTTCACTTACTGTTATATTGTGATGGCTTGTCCTAACAATGTGCTGACTGATAAGGCCCATTTAGACGCAATGATTATTGCTCAAAATTCGCTCAAAAGCCATCTTTTGAGCGATCATCGTTGTGTATAACTGCACTTACGTTGTGCAGTTTTCGTTACCCTGTAGCTCATCGTTGTCTTTCAGCGTGCTGAAAGACAATGAGCCATATCAGGGATTCACAGCGGGATACAGCTGATACTATTGTTTCAGCTGTATTCCGCTACCTGATTATAGGCTGAGTATGAAGAACAGAGCGGTCCAGCTCTGTTTTACATACCTGGCATGGAGCGCTCGGCTGTATAACAGCAGGGCGCTCCTTGCAGAAAACATCTGGATGTAGAAGACAAGCAGGCACACCCCGCTTGTCTTCTGCATCCTCCGCTCCGAGCGCTCAGCGGTTTAACAGCCGGGCGCTCGGAGCGGAGAACAGCTGTATGCAGAAGACAAGCGGGGACACCCCGCTTGTCTTCATCCTGCGCTGGCAGGGCAAGGTGATCGCTCATCTTGCGCTGTAAATAACACAATGATGATCGCTCAAAAGTCACTTGAGCGACATCTTTTGAGTGATTATCGTTGCGTTTTAAACCAGCCTTTACTGAAGGCGATGTTGCCAGCATTCAGTATCTGTTTCAGTGAAGCATTGTATTCTGTTTCTATCTTTTAAAATTATTTGCATAATATACAGATCACTACCCTGTTTCCCCCAAAACAAAACCTACCCTGAAAATAAGGGAAGGTCTTGAAATATATGCCCTACCCCTGAAGTAGCTACACTACATAAAAAAAAAAAAACAAGACATTACCTAGCAGGCTCGTCCAGGTCCCCTTCCGCTGGTCTCCGGTGTTCCGGCACACTTGCTTACAGGCCGCCACCGCTGACAT
Source organism: Eleutherodactylus coqui (assembly GCF_035609145.1). Classification (NCBI taxonomy): domain Eukaryota; kingdom Metazoa; phylum Chordata; class Amphibia; order Anura; family Eleutherodactylidae; genus Eleutherodactylus; species Eleutherodactylus coqui. Next base: position 391,339,194 of record NC_089837.1, read on the forward strand.
AAGATCACGTCCCAGTAATGAGGTTCGTAAACCCCGACTTCAGGAAGCGATGGTTTTGATTTGGCTCAGCTGTAGATCTCGAACCAATCAATGCAGCGCTCTATGAACCAATGCGTTGGGTGTGATTGGTTTTTCAAGCTGCATCGATTGGTTCTCGAGCGCCGTGACTCAGCCGTGACTCAGCCAATCAGCCATCGCTTCCTAGAGGCAGTGTTTACGAACGCTGTTACCAGGAAGCGATCTTCTGTCAGCGTCTGAGGACTGCACAGAAGCGTGCTGAAACGCTGGAGACCATCAGAAGGGACCCAGACCGTGCCTGCTATGTAAGTATAATAAGATATCCCTTAAAACATATGGCTTAGTGCCTCTTTTGGGGCAAAAATTTATATAAGACAGGGTGTTCTTTTCGGGGAAACAGGGTAGCACTACTTGTATTTAACTGATTACAATTACTGCTGTTTTTCTCTATGGCAGTTGTAAGTGACAAGAAATCTACCAGAGACTTCGCTTTATGGAAGACTGCTAAACCAGATGAGCCACATTGGGTCTCGCCATGGGGGAAAGGAAGACCTGGCTGGCATATTGAGTGCTCCACAGTTGCAAGGTATGTTTACACGTAACCCCGCGGCAAATTTCCTTGCATTCCCCCCTCACTATATCTGCACTCGCTATAGGCCGCCATTTGCCCGGTGAAGGAAGCGCCAAGAGCGTAAAGACTGTGGAGGTGAAGAGGAGTCATGTATCTCCTGAAGTCCTCTGTGGATTTTGCTACATGTAAACATACCCTAAAGGTGTTTTCCACAATGCAAGTGAAATGTGATTCCCTTTACTGTACCTAGATGTTTTTCTTTCCCCATGACATCATGACAGCATACGCTGGAGGTTGCTCACCTGCTGACCTGAAGGGACAGGAAGAGGCAGAATATAAAAAGCACCTCCCCTCCACCAACACCAGTGTTTTTCCTGTCCCTTCAGGACAGCAGCGGCAGAACTCCAGCAACGCTGTCCCATGCCGGAGGAGGACTTACCGGCGAAGCGGCGGCGTGGATCTTTCGGGCAGCCCCGGCAAACCCAGTGGGAAGGACCCCATCTGGGAGCTTTCCGGGGACTGCGTGGGCCGGGGCCCAAGTACGGGTTGCCGGCACCACTGCGGCCGTCATTTCGGGCGGCGGCCGCCATCTCCGGTGGGCCGGGGTCCAAGTACGGGCTGCCGGCACCACTGCGGCCGTCATTGCGGCGGCGGCCGCCATCTCCGGGTCCAGGGCCGACAGGAGCGCTCCAAGGGGCGTGGCTTCGGATACAGCGCGGTGACGTCGGACGCTCCGCAAAGGGGGCGTGGCCTGGCGCGGTCGGCGCCAAATTCAAAAATCCGCTGCCCCTGCATCAGCTGGTGGTGTTTCTCCACGCTAAGGAACGATCCTAAGCACAGGAAGCGTTCCTGCAAGGCGCAAGATGTCGACCAGAGAGGACCCAGAGACCCTCCTAACTGTAAGTGGTCCAGTGGACCAACCTACACCTGCACTACATACACTTCCCGACTAACAGAGTTTCCCTTGTCTTACAGGACAGGGATACTCAAAAACCAAGGGAGGCTAGACGCAGGAGTAAAAAATGTCCAGTATGTCTAACCAAACTCGACGACTCCTGCACCAAAACGCTATGCGCTACCTGCTCCGCAAAAATTATGCAGGAGGAAAAAACTTCCCTTATGGCCGAAATTCGGTCAGTCGTCCGAGAAGAAGTGCAGTCCTCCCTCTCGGACCTCCAACCTGGGCCTTCCGGGGTTACACGCAGGTCGGTTCCGGCGGTGTCTGAGTCTGACTCCGACATAGCGGAAAATGTGGATTTTGACGGGGAAGTGACGCAGGAGGACAAGAAATATCTTTTCTCTACCGCGGACATGGATCAACTGCTGAAAGCAGTACGCAGGACCATGCAGGTGGAGGAAGATGTGCAGCAACCCCGCACAGTCCAGGAGGATATGTTCGCGGGGTTACTCCCGCAACAAAAATCTTCATTCCCCGTAAACGCCACACTCAAGCAGCTGATCCTAAATGAGTGGGAGAGCGTGGATCAGGCTCCGCTAATCCCCAGGGAATTTAAAGAACGCCTGTTATTTCCGGGAGATGAAGTGTCCTTTTTGGACGAGATACCTAAAGTCGATACTGCAATTGCCATGGTATCCAGAAAGTCCGGGTTGCCCTTTGAGGATACGTCCCACTTAAAGGACCCGTTGGACCATAAGGTGGACACATCCATGCGTAAAGCCTGGTCCACCTCCGGTCTCATCATGAAAGCTAACATCGCGGCCACTTCCGTGGCTCGTTCCATGGCAATCTGGTTGGACCAATTCGCAGCCCTAGTCGACCAAAAAGCCCCTAGGGAGGAGTTCGCAAGCGGCATCCCTCTGCTGCGAATGGCAACAGGGTTCCTGGCAGATGCTTCGATGGAAACAGTCCGCCTCGGAGCCCGCATGGCAGCCCTATCGAACACCGCCAGAAGGGCAGTGTGGGTGAAAGAGTGGTCAGGGGACGCAGCGTCCAAAAATAGGCTATGTACCCTACCGTTCCGGGGCGGGCGTATATTCGGACCAGACCTGGATCGTCTGCTGGAGAAAGCAGCTGACAAGAGTCACGGACTGCCTGCCACCAGACCACCCAAGAGACCCTTCACCCCTCATCCCTCGTCTACGTACGCCGGGAAGGGAAAGACCGGAAGATGGTCTTATCCAAAGGGCGGAAGGGGTAAGACTTTAACTTTTGTCCCTCAGCCCATACTTTCGGGCCCAGTAGGGGGTAGACTGGCTCGCTATTCCAATAGCTGGCGTAGTATTACAACTAATGAGTGGGTACTGCACCTAGTGGCGGAGGGGTACAGGATCGAGCTACTATCCCGCCCCCCGGACAGGTTTATGATAACCCCAACCCAGTCTCCAGGCCTAGAACAGGCTCTGTTGGAGGGCGTGCGGAACCTGCAGGGTCTCGGCGCGATTATCCCAGTCCCTAAGAAGGAACAGGGAAAAGGCTTCTATTCCCCCCTCTTTCTGGTTCCCAAACCAGACGGCTCCCACCGCACCATTATCAATTTAAAACAACTGAATAAATTCATTGAATATAGGAGATTCAAAATGGAAACCATTAGAACTGCAACTCCTTTAATTGCCAGGGATAACGTAATGGCTACAATAGACCTTAAGGATGCCTATTTTCATATCCCTATTTACGCCAACTCACAAAAATTTCTGAGATTTGCGCTGAGGGTGGAGGGGGAAATCCGCCACTTCCAGTTCGTCTGCCTACCATTTGGAATCTCCTCGGCTCCGCGAATTTTTTCCAAGGTCGTGATGGAAATGGTGGCCTTCTTACGAAACCAGGGTGTCATGATCATCCCCTACTTAGACGACTTCCTGTTGGTGGCAGATTCCCCATCTACTCTGAGATCACACTTGGAGTCCACATTGCAGTTATTTAAGGAGCTTGGCTGGATTGTTAACGAGTCAAAATCCAACATGGAGCCAGAAACCAGGAAGAAATTCCTGGGTGTCATTCTGGATTCCAGTCTACAAAATTCGTCCCTTCCTCCCCTAAGAAAACATCTTATCATAGAGGAATGTTCCAACCTATATAAAAAACATAGGGTAACGATAAGAGACGCAATGCGGATCCTGGGACTAATGACTTCGTGCATCGGCGTGGTCCCCTGGGCCCAATTCCACAGTCGCGGACTCCAGTCACTAATTCTCCAGAATTGGGACAAGTTGCAGGCTTCGCTTGATCAGACAATCCCTATTTCTGCGGAAGCCAGAGCTTCTCTCCGTTGGTGGGTGTCGTCGGACAACCTGTCTCAGGCATCCGATTGGAATTTGGACCCGGCCGTAATAATCACGACCGATGCCAGCGCCAAAGGGTGGGGGGCCCACTTTGAAGGCGGTTATGTACAGGGGGCCTGGGACGTTCACGAGAAAGCTAGCTCATCGAACTTTAGGGAGCTTAAAGCTGTATGGAAATCCCTGCGTAGCCTGCAAACACGATTAGTGGCGAAACATGTGAGGATCTTCTCAGACAATATGACAACAGTATCACTCATTCGCCACCAGGGTACCACCAGGAATCCTCCACTACAACGACTGGCGGGGCGGATCCTTCAATGGGCGGAAGGCACAACAAAGTCCCTATCGGCCTTTCATATAAGAGGAGCCGAGAACTCAGCCGCGGACTTTTTAAGCAGAAGGAAAGTGGACCCAGGAGAGTGGGAACTCCATCCAGAGGTGTTCAGCCTTCTTGTGGAGAAGTGGGGGGTACCAGAAGTAGACCTCTTTGCGTCAAGCGCAAACACCAAATGCCGGCTTTTCTTTTCCAGAGGCGCAGAGAAACAGGCCCTGGGCACGGACGCTCTCTCTCACCCCTGGGATTGGGACCTAGCGTATGCCTTTCCCCCTCTACCACTAATCCCGCTTCTGCTAAGGAAATTACTGCAGTCAACCCTAACAGTAATTTTTGTAGCACCATATTGGCCCAAAAGACCGTGTTTCCCCCTCCTGAGATCCCTGTCAGTGGGAGAGCCCTTCCACCTTCCAACAAGACCGGACCTACTGTCGCAGGGCCCTCTTCTTTACCCGGAAGTTCACAAGTTCAGGCTTACGGCCTGGAGCTTGAGCGGGTAAAGTTCCTAGGAAAGGGTCTTTCCCCTAAGGTTATTTCCACCATTAGCGAGAGCCTTAAACCCTCGACACACAAAATCTACTCCAAAGTCTGGAAAAAATTTTCGGAGTGGTTAGGCCAGGACATCCAGCAGCTGGATCAGCCAGACGTCCGGAAAATCTTAGATTTTCTCCAGGCGGGCCTGGATAAAGGTTTGAGTCCGAATACACTCAAAGTCCAAATTGCGGCCTTGGGGGCATTCTTCGATCTCGCGCTGGCGGAGCACAGGTGGATTAGGAGATTTCTTAGAGGGGCGAGCAGATTACATCCATTCACACGGCCCACGACACCACCCTGGGATCTAACCATAGTCCTTCAGGCCTTATGCGACCCCCCATTTGAACCGATTACGGATCTATCCATCGCCTGGCTGACATACAAGGTAGCCCTGCTTGTGGCAGTTACGTCAGCCAGACGCGTGGGGGAAATCCAGGCCCTCTCACGAAGGGCCCCATATATGACTATCCACCCGGACAAAATAGTTTTTTCTTTAGACCCATCCTTCCAGCCTAAAGTATTGTCAGATTTCCACAGGGGCCAACCAATAGTTATTCCAGCCTTTTGCCAAAATTTCAAAAATGCAAAAGAACAAAAGCTCCATAATATAGACGTCAAAAGAGCGGTACTAGCGTACCTCGAGGCAACAGAAAGTTTCAGGAAGTCTGACAAACTTTTCGTTCAATTTCAGGGGCAGGCCAAAGGAAAGGCCGCTTCTAAAGATGCGATCGCCAGGTGGCTCAGGAGAGCCATCCAGGAGGCTTACAAGGCCAAGGGCATCCCCCCTCCAGAAGGATTGAAGGCCCACTCAACGAGAGCGGTGGCATCCTCTTGGGCGGAGAGAGCGCACGCATCGATTGAGCAAATCTGTAACGCAGCCACATGGACTTCAGGCCATACTTTCATCAAACATTATAGGCTGGACTTTAAATATAGTCAGGACGCATCCTTCGGTAGGAAGGTGCTCCAAGCCGTAATCCCTCCCTAAAAAGCCCATGCCACTTATTTGGTATTCCTCCAGCGTATGCTGTCATGATGTCATGGGGAAAAGGGGAATTTTTTCTTACCGATAATTCCCTTTCTGGAAGACATCATGACAGCATACGGGCTTTTTTCCCCCCCTTACCAACATGGTTACCCTAGTTTGTCCAACACATGAGGTAATGTGTATGCTTTAACTTTGTTTTCTGAGGTGTGTGATGTCAATAAAAACACACCTTCTGGTTAAGTAACTGGTCACTGTGGTCATTTGGAACGCACTGGTGTTGGTGGAGGGGAGGTGCTTTTTATATTCTGCCTCTTCCTGTCCCTTCAGGTCAGCAGGTGAGCAACCTCCAGCGTATGCTGTCATGATGTCTTCCAGAAAGGGAATTATCGGTAAGAAAAAATTCCCCTTTTTCTATTGCATACAGTTGCTATTGAAATGGTCTCTCCGCTGAAAGCACACTTTTCCATCATTGCCCTCTCACCTAATTACCTGTCGCACTCTGGAGGTCTTGCAGCCATGTCCATGCAGTACAGCCTATTAGGAGCCATAGGTATTAGTGTATCTTGACACCACCTGAAGCGGAGGTGGCGTCCAGATACAGTGGGTTTGGCAGTGCGGTCACGCCCCCTATTTTGTAATTGGCTGCATGGCATTAATGCTTTTCTCGTTCAGACAGGTCCTGCTTCTTGTGCTGGTGTGAGTGTAGGCACTGAAATCCAGCACTGCTCGGAGGACGCCGTTGCCTACTCTTACAGCGGGGCCACGAGTAGGAGTCCTCAGCAGCACGGCCACCAGCGCGCCTACTGTTACACTGGGGCCAGGAGCAGGAGGTCTCAGCAGCGCGCTCAGCACCTGCAGCTTTAAGCAGGAGGAAGGGCCGGCAAGGAGACTGACAGCGGGGGCCCCCGTACATCGGCAGCAGGAGCAGGCCGGCCACAGGCAGGAGCTGTAAGGAGCAGGAAGCTCCGGCAGTAACAGTAACAGCGGCGGCCCTACAAGCAATGCGAGCAGACAGTGACTGTAAGCATTAGCAAGGGGCGCCAGGGACAGTGACAGCGGCCCCAAGGCAGCGGAGAGCATCAGCTTCAGGCCACCTTGAGCGCTGCTGTCACGCCGGCTACAGTCAGAGTGGACCCTGAAGCAGGACATGTGAGGCCGAACAAAAAACAGAATGACGTGCAGCCAATCAGAAAAGGGGGGCGTAACCGCACTGTCAAAGCTCCTGTATCGTGACTCCACCACTATTTCTGGTGGCATCAAGATACACTAATACCGGAGCCATCATCGTGCTGAGATTTTTGCTTTTACTGTCACGTCAATTGTATCATTCATCAACACAGCATTAGCTAGAGGCTATACCATTTCTGGTTGCATTTTAAATATCCTTACCTTCTGTATTGTTCTAAATAAGCTACAAACCATAAGTATACAGCCAAGAGGAAGAGCTGTGATCTCCTCTATTATAACTGTTTGACAGGAGCTTTGTGATCATGAGTAACTGTGATAAGTGTCTGCGTCCCCCTCCAAGCAGTTTCTGTGGTAGGGTCTACGCAATAGCATCACACAGACTGAGTATTTGACTAGAAACTGAACTGATCACTTAAACCCAAGTAGATCTGAGCTGGTCAAAATTGAGATCACATGACCATCTGAGGAAAGAGGCCAGGATTTTTAGATAGAGAGGAATAATTAACCAAGGTAACACTGGTGTGTGATATATATATATATATATATTTATATTTATTTTAATGAATGAAAAAGAATCACTAGAGTGGCCCTTTAAGCATTCTGTAGCTGATGTATATGTAATCTCATTGCAGTACTGTGTTTGGAAGCCAGCTTGACATTCACACTGGTGGAATTGATCTGGCATTCCCTCACCATGAAAATGAAATTGCTCAATGTGAAGCCTACCACCAGTGTGATCAGTGGGGGAACTACTTTCTACATTCTGGTAGGTCGATTTCATTCATATAAATATGACTGGAGTTGGTAAATTGCTTTAATGCAGCTAGATCCATTTGTAAAATGACTAGAATCCGAAGGGTAAACTTGTATATGCATCCTGTTTAATAATATACTTACTGTGTTTCCCTGAAAGTAAGACATTCCCCAAAATTAAACCCTACCCTGATTTTCTGGGTTGGGGGGGAAGGGGCTTGAGATATATAGCCTACCCAGAAAATAAGCCCTAGCTATGCTACGTGAGGAAAAAGCAATACTCACCTAGCAGGCGCTGTCCTGGTCCCTCCTGCTACTCTCTGGAGCTCCGGGCAGGCTTCCTTGCAGTTGTCAGCGCTGACACATCTCTTGCTTGTAACATCCGGACGGCGCCTGCTAGGTGTGTTATTTTTCGGGGAAACACGGTAGAAGTAATACAGTTCTCCCTGCTGGTCCAGGTTCTTGTACTGTAGGTAATAATCCTTCTATTAGATGTCAGTGTATTGTCTTCCAGGTAAGTTTGTGTTCTGCTTACCTGTTGAAGTATAGCAAACAGACAGCAGATCGCCTACTATTAGGGTATGTTCACATGACAGAATCCAACATGGAGTTTTCTGCTTGGATCCACCTATAACACTGTGGCAGAAATCGTTATCTAAAGCTACCTTCTCATTGGCGAGTGCGATCGCAGGCTGAGAAACTCGGCCGATATCACGCTCACCAATGTGTGTTTTACAGGGATATGAGGCGTTTTTCTGGCACTTCTGTGAAGTAGCGATTCTCTGGCACGGCTTTCAAGCATGTTAGAGTATTGGCAAGCATCATACTCGTGTGCACACCACATGGCTTGCGCAGTGTTTTACTGTCCCATTAAAAACAATGGGCAGTGCGTTCAAAGGAACACGAAAAGATTGAACATGCCATGATTTTATGTATGTGAGTCCTTCAAAAGAATGGAGTTTGTTTTCGTGAAAGTTTTAGGCTTCTCGGAATGCACCAAACTCGCTAAAGATTCTTGGCCGTGTGAAACCGGCCTAGCCACATATTTCTGCTGTTTATTTTGCTACGGATCCGCACACAGATTCAGCCCTGTCAATGGGCAAAATCCAGGAGCGGAATTTTGCAACACATTTCTGTCCGAAACTGCTTGGAAATTCCGCGCAAGAATTTTGCCCACTGACAGGGCTAAATGCGTTCGTGGATCCAAAACATACATATCTGGCTTGGCCACAGATTTCTGCTGCCGTTTTAGAGACAGAATCCACGGTGATAAAGTCTATTTCGTATTCCGCCATTGCAGATTAATAAGGCTGGTTTCACACTTGTGATAAAATGATGCAACTTTTGCGCGAATGAAAACACAAAATTATGAAACCTGTGCTTTTCAATGGTTTTCTTCACGTTTTCACTCATGCGATGTTGCTTGAAAAAAAAAAAATCACAGCATGTCCCCTCTCTGCGTTTTGCGTTTTTTTTTTATTTCCCATGTTTCTTTAGGCCTTATACACACGGCAGTGACGGGCTCCGCAAGCGGAGTACTGCAGCGTATCCGTCAAGGCGCCCCTCCCAAAGACCCCATACTTACCTCCGGATCCGCTGCTTGAAGTCCCGCATGACGCTTCGGCGTGCATGCACAGTACAGCGCATGATGCACGGTGGTGTCATATGACGCGGTGGGCGGTTTGCGTATTCACGTTATACTTCCGCTGTACTACAGTGGAAGTATAGCGTGACGGGTGGCTTCCATTAACTACAAGGGAAGGCGTCCGCGCATGTACCCGCAGCAAATAGAACATACTGCGGGTAATTTCATTCTGCGGTACATTGAGCTTTTCGATTCAATAGAACCTAATAGCTGCAGTGAAACACCGCGGAAAATCCGGCCGTGTGCATTAGGCCGTAGGCAACCTCCTTTTATCGCATCACAAAGCAAGAACTTGCATTTTTCGTGCTGTGCGTTTTTAGCGTTAGAAAGTTTTATTGGCTTTCTAATTTGCGAGAAAAAGCAACGCTAACACTCAAGAATTGCGTGGAAAAAAACACAATTTTTCTCGCAGCAAAATCGCGGTCGCCAGTATGAAACCACCCTAAAACTGTTTTAACACAACATTTAATCCAACTAAAGATTTACAAATCTAAAATATTTATGGTTTAAACCTCTTTTTTTTTTTTTCTTCTCATTTTTAGCATAAAAAAACAAAGAAAAAAGCATAATTGGCATCGCCACATTCATAAAAGGCTGATCTATTAAAATAATGCATTATTCATCCCTCACGGTGAACGCCACCAGTCACAAAGAAAATAATGCACAATGCCAAGATTGCCCCTTTTTGGTCACCCCATTCCAAAAAATTATCATTCCCATTATCAAAAAGTCGTATGCTTCCCACAATGGTACAGTGGAAACTACAACTTAAAGGGGTTGTCCTGCGCCGAAACGGGTTTTTTTTTTTTTTTCAACCCCCCCCCCCCCCCCCGTTCGGCGCGAGACAACCCCGATGCAGGGAAGTAAAGAAAGTTTACCGGAGCGCTTACCTTAATCCCCGCGCTCCGGTGACTTCAATACTTACCGCTGAAGATGGCCGCCGGGATCCTCTGTCTTCGTGGACCGCAGCTCTTCTGTGCGGTCCACTGCCGATTCCAGCCTCCTGATTGGCTGGAATCGGCACGTGACGGGGCGGAGCTACACGGAGCCGCTCTCTGGCACGAGCGGCTCCATAGAAGACTGCTGAAGACCCGGACTGCGCAAGCGCGGCTAATTTGGCCATCGGAGGCCAAAAATTAGTCGGCACCATGGAGACGAGGACGCTAGCAACGGAGCAGGTAAGTAAAAAACTTTTTATAACTTCTGTATGGCTCATAATTAATGCACAATGTATATTACAAAGTGCATTATTATGGCCATACAGAAGTGTATAGACCCACTTGCTGCCTCGGGACAACCCCTTTAAAAAAAGAAACCCTGTTAAAGGGGTTGTCCCGCGGCAGCAAGTGGGTCTATACACTTCTGTATGGCCATATTAATGCACTTTGTAATGTACATTGTGCATTAATTATGAGCCATACAGAAGTTATCAAAAGTTTTATACTTACCTGCTCCGTTGCTGGCGTCCTCGTCTCCATGGTGCCGACTAATTTTCGGCCTCCGATGGCCAAATTAGCCGCGCTTGCGCAGTCCGGGTCTTCTGCTTTCTTCAATGTGGCTCCGTGTAGCTCCGTGTAGCTCCGCCCCGTCACGTGCCGATTCCAGCCAATCAGGAGGCCGGAATCGGCAATGGACCGCACAGAAGAGCTGCGGTCCACGGAGAAAGAGGATCCCGGCGGCCATCTTCACCGGTAAGTATAGAAGTCACCGGAGCGCGGGGATTAAGGTAAGCGCTGAGTGGTGTTTTTTTTTTACGTCCCTGCATCGGGGTTGTCTCGCGCCGAACGGGGGGGGGGGGGGGGTTGAAAAAAAAAAAACCCGTTTCGGCGCGGGACAACCCCTTTAACAGAAAAAAAAAAGTTATGGGGTCAGTCAGAACATTGCAACAAAAAACAAAATTTTTTTTTTTCTCTTTTATAAAGAAAAGGTTTTTAACGTAGTACAATGAAAAAAAGCAATATGAATTTCATATTACTGTAATTTTACTGGCTCAAAGAGTAACGTTAATATGACGCGTTTGGTTTTTTTTTTTTTTAACAATAGTTTTTATTAAGTTTTCAATTATACATACAAAGGCACAGCAGTATGGAAGGATTTCCAATCCTAATACAAAAATGTAGCTGCGAGCCTTGTATCGTCTGAAAGAAATATATAACAAAATAATAGCAATCAATTGATATTTAAATTCATAGCCTTTAGTGCCATTATCAGGAAGAACATTATATTTAGAGATGAGCGAACCTACTCGTTTTGAGTAATTACTCGATCGAGCACCGCGATTTTCGAGTACTTCTGTACTCGGGTGAAAAGATTCGGGGGGCGGGGGGTACCAGTGGGGAACAGGGGGAGCCCTCTCTCTCTCCCTCTTCCCCCCACTCCCTGCTGCAACCCCCCACTCACCCACGGCGCCCCCCGAATCTTTGCACCCGAGTACGGAAGTACTCGAAAATCGCGGCGCTCGGGCGAAAAAGGGGCGTGGCCGAGTAGGATCGCTCAGCTCTAATTATATTATAAACTAGCTTACCTGTCGCGCGTTGCTGCGAAGACAGACAGACATACATGCATTAACTTTTCCTATTTATGACATAATCAATGCTCGTGCCAAATTTCATGTTTCTACGACATTGGGAAGCGAGAAAATTAGATTCCGTACGTAAAATTTGGACGCTAATTCTTTGGCACTTAGAATTGAATAATCGAGTTGGGATCCATTAACTTTTTCCTATTTATGACATAATCAATGCCCATGCCAATATACATCGTGAAGTGAGAGAATTAGATTCCGTACTACGTAAAATTTGGACGCTAATTCTTTAGCGCTTAGAATTTAATAATCGAGTTGGGACCCATTAACTTTTCCTATTTATGACATAATCAATGCCCATGCCAATATACATCGTGAAGTGAGAGAATTAGATTCCGTACTACGTAAAATTTGGACGCTAATTCTTTAGCGCTTAGAATTTAATAATCGAGTTGGGACCCAATAACTTTTCCTATTTATGACATAATCAATGCTCGTGCCAAATTTCATGTTTCTATGACATCGGGATGTGAGAAAATTATATTCCGTACGTAAAATTTGGACGCTAATTCTTTGGCGCTTAGAATTAAATAATCGAGTTGGGACCCATTAGCTTTTCCTATTTATGACATAGTCAATGCTCGTGCCAAATTTCGAGTTTTTATGACATTGGGAAGCGAGAAAATTAGATTCCGTACGTAAAATTTGGACGCTAATTCTTTTGCGCATAATATTGAATAATCGAGTTGGGCCCCATTAACTTTTCCTATTCATGACATAATCAATGCTCGTGCCAAATTTCATGCTTCTACGACATTGGGAAGTGAGAGAATTAGTGGCAATGATGGAAATCGAACGATCTACGTGGGGGGTCGTAACCGTCGACGACGCACGCGCCATTTATCATAGAATATTTGTACTATGCCTATAATCTTCCCAGGAGTGTACTCAACAACTTCCCAAAGTTTCATGGCGATCGGATGAATGGTGTAGTAGCGCATAAAGGACAAACAGACAGACAGACATACATTCAGTTATATATATATATAACAGTGGCCTGGCCAGGGCCAAATAGTATTTCAAGGGGGAAAAAGGGAAGGGTTTGATGGTAGGGTGGGGGGGTATTCCATCTCTCTCAGGACTGCCGCCCCAAGGGGCAAAGGCACCAGGAATTCATATTTAGGTTAGTAGGCTCATCCCTGCCATAGAAAGGGCATAATTTATACATGGAGTCCATATACTAAGAAATCTATCATTTTTATCTTCTGCTATAGAGCCTTTCATTTATCAAATACCAATTCATTCAACATTTAACTTCCGAAAAGTCCAGAGAAGCTTTGCGCCAGCAATGGGCAATGGTTTGCTTTGCAGCCAAGAAGAGGAAAGAAATCAATTTTCTAGAATTTGGGGATATATTCTTGATCTTTTTGTTCAACAAAGCCTCCCAAGGATTTTTGCGCAGATTATGGTACATTACTGAGTAAATTAGGGAGTTTGTCCTAATCCAAAATCTTTTGACACTGGGGCAGGACCACCATACATGAAGCATGTCTCTAGGGGAAGGAGAACCTCAAACACTCTTTAGAACAGCCAGGGACCGCATGTGCGATTCGAGTGGGGACCAAATACCAAGGAAGTTTTATATGAAGTTTCCAACATTAATATGTTACGGATCTCTTGATTGGTAAAACTCCAGATCTGAGACCACTCCTCCTCACTTAGGACCTCCCCCAAGTCCCACTCCCACTTACAGCAGTGGTTAACATGTGATAGACAACAATCTGGTAGTCAACATTTGACTCTTTACAACAACCAAAGAGTAGGCTTGCAACTATAACTGGAGAACAGTCATCTTTCACGAGTGATCTTATATAATTCAAATTCAGAGAATAAAAGGGGAATAACCATAACAGAAAATACTTGCAGGCAGTAGAAGACTCTCACAAAAGTCAATGTAATCTGCGTAGTGGCGATTGTCTTGTATAAAAGGAGCGTCCTATGCCACTGCCAGTGTGGTGTTATATGGAACTAATGGGAGGACCCCATACATGTTTAAAGTCGAAATCCTGCCACAAGTCTCTGTAAAGAAAGAAGGGTTAGGCATTGCATGCATTCTCATGAAGGCTTGTCAAACAACCTAAGACCGCTGAAATGTGCATGGTTTCAGGTTGAGAGTTGTAAAGAAAGTATAGTGCATCCAGAATAGGCATAAATTCAAGCTTTTATTCGTGGCTTTCAGTCGTTCTCATCTGTTCTCCTCGGTGATCTAAGGGGTTTGCTAGTTAGTTGTAGAGTCCGACTCTTGAGCAGGTTGCAGAAATTGTAGATCTTCGTAGCAGCGTCGCGTGCCCTCCTTAGATCTCACACTATCCTATCATGGAAGGTGAATGAATGTCGGAATGGGAAGCCCCACCTGTACTGTATTCTTTTATGCTGCAGCATCTCTAAGTAGGGCTTGAGGGCTCTTCTTTTTGCTAATGTTAAGGGCGCTAGATCGGGGAAGTGTTAGTATTCATGCCCTTGAAAAAGTAATTTAGAAGTGGAACGAGCTGCCTGCAGAAGTTGTTCTTTGGTGCGATGGAAATGCATTTTGAGACCTATGTCCCTCGGGGGACCTCCCAGTTTACCGGCTCGCAGTGCTCTATGGACTGTCCATCTCCAGCCTCTCTATAGGGATGTTGGGACAAAGCTCCTGAAACAAGGCATTTGTGGTGGACTGGAGGTCCTGGACGGATTCAGGAAGGCCTTAAATTCGTAGGTTATCCCTACGGGCTCTATTTTCATCGTCCCCCAGTTTGTCATGGAGAATCAAAACTTCCTCATTCAGCTGCTCCATTTCTTTTTCATGGGACTCGAGGACAGTTGTTCATTTTCAATGCGGTCTTCCAATGCTGCCGTTCGGTAGCCGAGGTCTCGAATCTCTTTAGTAAGCTTAGACGTAATGGCATCTGAGATTTGTGAGAGCTCTTCCTTTTTTTTTTTTTTTTTTGTATAGAGTGGGGCAGAAGAGAGTCAGATATAGCTGTTAGAACATCTGGATTGGTTGGGTCTGTAGGTGTGGAGATCTGGGCGGCGGAGGTGCCTTCCATTAATGAACGAGATGACTCGTCTGAAGTGGCCAGGGACAGCATGTGTCTTGAAGATCGTTTGGACATTGTCTGAGGTTGATCACTCTAACCCCTGTTTTGTATAAGAAGAACGCGTAATTTCAGTGAAACTCAACAGGAAGCAAGTGGGTAGAAGAGATGTGAGGGTGGGGGTCTCCTTAGGTTATTATTTTTATCAGGCACCAGACACAAGTTTAGCTACATTGGGGCCATGTGGTCACCCGTGCGGCCAAATGTCGGCTGTAGCAATTTCAGAGGGCAGTGGAGCCTAGGCCACCAGTGTATGTGGTGGGTACAGATCTATAGTTGGTGTCCTGTAGTAGATGGTCAGTTAAAGTGAATCAAGAGGATATCTTGTGTATTTATTCACTTAAGAGTAGTAGTAGGCTCTCGATTTCACTACTCAATCAAATTGATAATAGTTAACTATCAATTCCAATGAGACAATTACTGGGATTAATAGCTGCAGATGAAGCTTTACTATAGAGTTATAAATTTCACCACTAGGTGGCAGTAAAATTGCATGGATTCAGGGAACTGAAGTGTAATGTAATCTCAGGGAGGCAGTCCTGTTCTCTAATCCACAAAATGGAGGCTCTGGATTGTATAATCCACAGAGGAGTAGGTGGATTTGCTTATGTTTGTGGAGAAAATCTGTGGATGTATTCCTGCTGGGATGAACAGGGGCTCCTGCCTTTTCAGCTCCACTCCCTTCTTACTTTCGCTACCCTCCTGTAGCTGTAGGGGAGAGTCCGCTTGGCAGTGTTCCAGTTTAAATGGCGGATGCCACGTGTGTAGGGAGACGCCCACCGCGGTTAGCGCCCCCCAGCGGTGAATCCTGGGTGACAGTGTCAGTCTCCTGTAGTCGGTGGCGCCGCGGGTGGGAGCTTCAGAAGTAGTGGAGGCCGCTGGTAGAAAGGAGAAGGATCAGCCCCCACCTTGGGACACCATGCAGGAGGAGCGCTCGACGTCCGCCGGGCCGCGGCCCCAGCCGCCTGCAGAGCGACAGGGAATAGCGTGGAGGAACCCCCTCCCCACAAGCGCTGGCAGTCGGCGGCACACCCGGCAGGAGCCCCAGAGGCAGCGGAGTACCTCAGCGACACAGGGGAATCGTCTGAGATGAGCATGAGCGGCGCCCACCGCAGGCCACTAAGTGGAAGGGCCTGGTGACAGTGAAGGAGCGTTGTTGATGCAGGCCGGACCAGACTGTAAGCCGGTGGCAGTAGATATAGCGCTGCAGGCTATCACCCGGACTGAAGAGGGTTGGGGTGATCCGAAGTGGAGCCTTCTTGAGCCAGCAGAAACACGTGTAATCCGGTACTTTTAGGCAGAAATCGTAGGAGCAATGGAGATCTGTGTCCTCTTCCTTTGGCTGCTAAGCCACGCCCCTCATTAATATGTCGTTTTTACTGCACTGTGTACACCATGAGAACAAAAGCACCCCAAAATTCCCGCAATTGCGGTTTGTTTTTTTTTCTACTTTACCCTATTTAGAATTTTTTAAAGGTTCCCAATGTATTATACAGTAAATTAAAATACAATTCAGCGCACAAAGAAAAGCCCTTATATGGCTAAATATTAACCCCCTTAGTGACCAAGCCTGTTTGCGCCTTAATGACCAGGCCAAATTTTGCAAATCTAACGTGTCACTTTAACCCCTTCCCGCTGCAGGGCGTAAGTTTACGTCCTGGCAGCCTGGTACTTCCCGCAACAGGACGTGAACTTACGTTCTGGAGATAGCGCGGGATCATATGTGATCCCGCGCTATCCCGCAGCGGGAGCCGGCTGTCAGTCACAGCCGGCGTCCCGCTGCAACAGCGGGGGGGGGCATCGGAGATACGACCCTCGCTGTTAACCCCTTCCCTGCCGTGATCTAAGTAGATCGCGGCAGAGAAAGGGTTCACAGAGGGAGCACGGCTCCCTCTGTGTCTCCGGCCAGAACTCGCGATGTCATCGCGAGAGCCCGGCCTGTCACCATGGCAACAGGACGCCAGACATTGGCGTCCTGTATTGCCTATGCCTGAGATCCCTCTATAAGCGATAAGGCATGGCAGAGCAGTAGCTCTGCCATGCCTTATGACAGCGATCATCAAGGCAGTGGTTAAAGTCCCCCAGAGGGACACAAACAGTGTAAAAAAAACAAAGATTAAAAAAAGATTTTAAAAAAGATGTAAAAAAAGAGTAAAAAAAACCCTTTTTTTTATACTTTTTCTCAGATTAGCATAAAAAAAGGTAAAAAAAAAAAAAAATCCCACATATTTGGTATTGTCGCGTCCGTAACGACGCGTACAATAAGTTGCACATGCTTTTGACTGTGCACAGAAAAAACGCTAAAAAAAAACGCTAAAAAACTGAGGCAAAATGCTAATTTTTAGCATTTTGCCTCACTAAAAACACAATAAAAGTGATCAAAAAAGCCGTATGTACCCCAAAATGGTACCAATAAAATCTACAGTTCGTCTTGCAAAAAATAAGCCCTCACAGAGCACCGTACATCAAAAAATAAAAAAGTTACAGGACTTTGAATGCAGCAATTTAGAAAAAAAAAAGATTTCAAAGAAAAAGGGTTTTTATTGCAGAAAAGTGGGAAAACCTAAAAAAAATGTAAGAATTTTGGTATCGTTGTAACCGTACCGGTCCGCAGAAAAAATGGCTTGTCTCATTTATGCTGCATGATTAACGCTGTAAAAAAAAATAAAAAAATCTATGGCAGAATTGATGCGTTTTCTCTCCCTGCTATCATTAAAAAAAAAAAAAAAGTTTTACAATATAGTTAATGTACCCAAAAGTGGCACTGATAAAAACTACAGTTCGCCACGCAAAAAACAAGCCCCCATATGGCCGCGTCGACGGAAAAATAAAAAAGTTATGACTCTTGATAAACGGAGAAGAAAATCCGCCAAAAATTGTTGCCTCCTTAAGCCCAAAATAGGCCATGTCATGAAGGGGTTAACATAGAAAAACACCGTGAAGGTTTTGCATATCCAAGCGATTCTGACATTGTGTTTTCACCACATGTTGTACTTCATTTAGGTGGAAAAAATAGACTGCAATATCTCAAATATGTGCAAACATAATATAGAAATTTTTGCTAAGATATATATTTCCATCCGTTTACTTTATTTTGGACGCACATTGGAAAAACTTTTTTTTTTTACCATTTAGAAGACGTACAAATTTAACATAACTTTTCAGCATTTTGAGGAACACTTTGTTTTTTTACACCAAGCCAAGATTGGAAAGGCTCATAGGAGTCAGAATGATAGACGCACCCATAAATGACCCCATTATAAAAACTATAATCCTTAATGTATTCACTGAGGGGGGTCAGGAGTATCTTAACCCCACAGGATTCAATGCAATTTAGAAGAGCAAAACTAAAATGTTATATTTTTGCAAATGTGTCATTTTAAAGACAGGACTTTTTTCTGTAGTGCACATGAAAATAAGAATTTTCACCCAAAAATGGATAAGCCTGTTTGTCCTGTGTTCAGAAATATACCCATTGTGGCCCCAATATTATGTCTGTATGCACAATGGGACCCAAAATTGTAGAGCCCTTGAGTGACCAAAACGATGGAGAACCCCCTACAAATGACCCCATTTTGAAAATTAGACCCCTAAACGAATTTATCTAGGGGTAAGATGACCTTTTTGACTTCACAGTTTTTGAATAAATCTAAGCAAAGTAGAAGAAAAAAGAATTACCCAAAAAAATTAAAATCGTAATTTGTCATTTTAAAAGCCGTTTTTTTTTGTACACACATACATGAATAAAGACTTGCACCCCAAAATGGGTTTACCTGTTTGTCCCCTGTTCAGAAACATATCCATTGTAGCCCCAATCCTCTTAGAGGACGCATGGCTAGGCCTATAGTGGAGGGAGCATCCGTTTTATTTCAGGGCGCAACTGAATAATTTACAGGCCCCATTGCACACTAGTAGAGACAATAAACTGCCAAAATAATAAAATGCCCCTCACAAGTGACCCAATATTGAAATCAAGACCCCTTAGCTAATTTATCTAGGGGTGTACTGAACATTCTGACGCTACATTTATTTATTTATTTTTTAAACCAAATTTGTCACCTTTAGGACCGTTCTCTTTGTTTCAAGCAGGAAAAACTTGCGAGACACACTAATAAAAAAAATTAAATTGACTCCCTACAAAGAACCCCCCCCCCCCCCACCCCTTTTTGGTGTTTCTTATATATGAAATAAAATTAATAATGTAAAACGGTATGGTATGTTTCAAAGCAGGGGTAATTACAAAGGCCAGGGTGGGATGGACACATGGGGCAATAAAATTGCGTATCCCTCCTCCTCCCTTGTTTGGTGCAGATGTGACACACTTTTGGGGATATTTTTTACCGGCAGTTTCAGGGATGCGATGCAGAAAATGGCGCTCTGTGAGCCTTCGCACCTCCTCGGATTGCAATGCATCCTGAGGTACGGTGGTCTCAAATAAAAGGTGCTCTACAAGCTCCTCCTGAAACTGGAGGAAGCTCAGCGTGCCCCCGGATGATTTAAAAATGACGTGCGCGTTATACGCAGCGATCTGTATCAGGTAGATCGCTACCACCTTATACCAGGCTCTCGTTTTGCGCTTGACGAGATATGGCTGTAGAGCCTGTTCGGACAAATCGACGCCCCCCATAAATTTGTTATAGTCCGTGACACAGATCGGTTTAGTTTTCTCCGCTGCAGCCCCCCTCTCCCTAACTGTAACGGAGGTGTCTGCGTGCACAGTGGACAGCATAAAAACGTCCTTTCTGTCACGCCATTTTACGGCAAGCAAGGGGTCATAGGCCAGTGCGTAAGATGTTCCTCTGTCTACACGCCTGGAAGCATGGGTTGTGGAACCCTACTCTATTTTTGCGTACAGTTCCGCAGGCCCCTGTACCTGCGGCGTGTAACGCTTTATAAAGGGGGATGCTCGTATAGTAATTGTCAGTATATATGTGGTACCCTTTATTTAAAAATGGGCCCACAAGCTCCCAGACGATCTTTCCATTAACGCCAATATCTTCAGGACAGTTGGGGGGATTTAATTGTCGATCCCTGCCCTCATAAATAAAAAAAAATCGCACATATAACCTGTCGCGCTCTCACAAATTTTATATAGCTTTACGCCATATGTAGCACATTTCGAGGGAATGAATTGGCGAAATGATAAATACCTTTTAAAACTCATAAGCGACTCGTCCACGGCCAAATTTTTTGGGGGGGTATAAATGTTTTTAAAGGCATTTTTTAGTAATGATATAAGGGGCCTTAATTTGCCCAGTCTATCATACGCCGGGTCACTTCTGGGAGCAATTTGGGCATTTGGCGAAATGAAAAAAACGCATATTATTTTCATATCTGCGTCGGGGCATTATTGATGCAAATACGGGCGTTGCGTAAACGGCGCTTGTGGACCAATAGGACCGTATTGATTACTTTTTTACCCATTAGCAGAACAAGTCCCAAAAATTTTTTAACTCTGGGACATCTATGGCGGTCCACATTGCTGACTATACCGACGTGGGGTGCGCGGTCATGTATTGTCCAGCGTAGGTATTAGTTTGCTGGACAATTAACTCCAGAACACCGTCGGTAACGAATAAATTAAAAACGTTAAACGGGGTAAAATTTGCGATGTCCAGATTGACGCCTGGAGTCGCTGTAAATTCTGGGATTCGGGGCGAAAATAAACTTGCGGAGCTCCACGCAGTGGCTTCCGCCACATTAGTTGGCCCCGCTGCCCCAACAACTTCCTCAACCTCCATGGCGCTAGAGGCAGAGTCGTCCCTCTCAAAAAAAACCTCTTCTTCCGACTCACTGGTGGCATCGCTACCAGAACTTGAAGCGAAGAGCAGCGCGTACGCTTGCTCAGCGCTGTAGCGCCTACGCTCCATTTTATAAAAAAAAACATTTTAATGGTGGTAGAGAAAAAAAAAATAGCCCCCCAAAAAGCAGACAGGGATACAATGGGGTAATTGGGGTATGAGGGACGGTGATGGCGGGGTGATGATGGGTAATAACTGTTTTTTTTTTCTGTATTGGACTCTCTATATGGCACACGTTTTTTCTCAGCTATCTCTCTCCTGTCACAAATCTCTCTCAGTGACAGAAGAGAGATACGCAGGACTAATCGTGTGCCATACTGACTAAACAAATGACATGGATGGCTGTGATAGGTGTATCACAGCCACCCATGTCAGCAGGGACCAATCATTTAGGTCCCTGCAGGTTACTAAGCCAAATGCTGCTTTGGCTTCTACTGCGCATGCGCCGCCATTTTTCCCGGCACATGCACAGATGAGGATAGTGCCCTGTACTCTTGGGGGACCTTAGGGGGGCATTTTCATCTCCCCTTATGGATCCGATCCATGTGGGGAGATGAAACTTTAACTTTAATAACTTTTTAAAAACTTTTTTGTGATCGCCGGTGACCTCTCCTGGCTACTGAAGGTAGCCGGGAGACAGGGCATTTTAAAATTTCCCGGGCGATCCGGGCTTCTGCGCATCACCACCATTTTCCCTTTGGCGCGCATGCGCAGAAGTCAGTGTCGGCTCCAGATCGCCGCAGGACATCGTGGAGGACGAGGGTGAGGACTAGTTATATGTAACTAGTGATACAGAAAAACGAGCCCTTGTCTATTGCATCCAATTTGATTACTTTTTACCGTCTTTCTAACCTACCCTGTAAACCTGCAAGCTGGACTGTCAGAATATACCGGGTCAAAAACATTATGTGGGTTCAAATACCGGAGCCAATCTTAGATAAATAACAACTATTTTTAGTTTTCATGCAAGGCAATGGAAGGACCACTAGGGGGAGACAGAGTTTATTTTTCTCATATTTCACATTTCAAATATAAAGCAATTCTTAAAGCCCTTTCACATTTGCATTGATATTTCTATTGTTCAGCTTTGTCCTTGGAGCTGAACAGCAATACCGGAAGTGCTGAATGCCACGTATGTTGGATATAAAGGGCGCTGGACAGGCGTCATTGACTATAATGGGGTGGGATCAGCTTCCAGCACGCTTCCCATTTGTGCTGTTGTGTCTGAGATTTAATCTGTGCTGGAGGATCCAAAGAAGGGACTCGGGTGCAGATGTGAACGTGCCCTTAATTCTAAAATAGCAGTATTTTGTATTGAAATAAATGTACCTATTTTATTAGTGTTTTCACTTAAACTGCGACATGTGGCTTCCAAGCTGGGGGCAGCTCTGACATCCGAAGGGAAATGGTATTCACAGTATTACAGCAACGTTGCACTTAGCTTACACCCAGATCACTAGCAGTTAATTCTAGGGTAAGATCCATGTGACTCATATATTTAATAGACTTTTACCCTTTTAGTAGAAAAGGTTAGGGAGCTCTGATTATAGTGGCTTTCAGATGGGTTTTTGGAAAATGTTAAAGGTCGTTGAAGGCTGCTGCTTGGAAGAAGTAGTGTTGTGCAGCATCCCATTGAAATGAATGGCCTGTCTTCTTGATTTCAATGAACATTTATCACTTTTAGAAGGGTTAGTTTTTGTTTTTTGTTTACATTTTTCTATTTAGCATTAAGAGTATAAAATATTGTATCCACAAAAAGAGAAATAAAGGTAATAAATCACAATTTACATGTAAGGAAATCTTATCTCTAAGTTCCGTAGAACATAAAAATCAGGTGTATGATGCAATCTGTGGATTAACTTTTTCCAATCCACTGTCTTGACGCCTTTCTACATTCTCATTGAAGCTTGTACAGCTCTAATATCAGAAGACGTCCAACAGGGTGGTATTACCGGCTATTGCCAGCCACTCCACTGTCGGAGCTGCTCTGACGCACACACACTGGCTTTAGCCAGCAGATGGCACCGTTGTATAACAGCAAAAAGAGAAAGCTTTTTATCAAAAATTGAATTGGAAAGGGTTAAAAAAAAAAAAAGTGTAGCCCTCAAGAATACAGTAGACCTCATCCTTATCATTTCTGAATCTCTTCCTGAATCACCCCTAGATCAATGGGTTCCATTCAGCAGGTCGAGCTGTTTTCACAGATCCGGCGGCTGTTTTCTTTTTGCTTCTGTTCCATAACTGAGCTCTAGGCTTGGTTCACAGCAACATTTCTTTAGCTGTTTTTCTGCTCTGTCCTAACAGCGAAAAGGACATAAAAAACGGAAAAAGGAGACAATAAAATCCAATAAAACAATGGTATCTGCGCCAATATAAAGCAAGCAATAAACCCCGATGCTGCTGACATAAAATAGCTTGGTAGATGCAATTCGTCTGAGCATTAGTGGGCACCAAAATCAGACCTACGAAACAGAATGGGTCCAAGCGCAACAGCCTATGCCAATAACGGAAATACCCAGATCATATAATGCCTACAAATGTAGAGTAAAGGCTTCCTCCAAAATGATGTCCTATGACGTGAATCATACATACATTATATAATGGTGGGTGTGGTGCGGCTGATGGCGCACATGAAAGCCTTGCAGTGTGTTAACGGTTCCTCAGGAAGGAATGCGTTCATTCCAAAACACATAGCATTTTTGGTCACTGGGGCTTTTGTAGCTGCTGGATGACGTCACCAAGTAACCTATGTGGAGCTGGGAATCGAGAATGCTCCTGGCCGGAGCGTTTCTCTATATCTTTTTTCCCGCTCAGTGAGTTCCCAGTTTACATCTCTCGTTGCGAGAGCATTGTCGCGCAGGCCCGGGCAGTACGCTGCGAGCATTGCCGCGCAGGCCCGGGCAGTACGCTGCGAGCATTGCCGCGCAGGCCCGGGCAGTACGCTGCGAGCATTGCCGCGCAGGCCCGGGCAGTACGCTGCGAGCATTGCCGCGCAGGCCCGGGCAGTACGCTGCGAGCATTGCCGCGCAGGCCCGGGCAGTACGCTGCGAGCATTGCCGCGCAGGCCCGGGCAGTACGCTGCGAGCATTGCCGCGCAGGCCCGGGCAGGACGCTGCGAGCATTGCCGCGCAGGCCCGGGCAGGACGCTGCGAGCATTGCCGCGCAGGCCCGGGCAGGACGCTGCGAGCATTGCCGCGCAGGCCCGGGCAGGACGCTGCGAGCATTGTCGCGCAGGCCCGGGCAGGACGCTGCGAGCATTGTCGCGCAGGCCCGGGCAGGACGCTGCGAGCATTGTCGCGCAGGCCCGGGCAGGACGCTGCGAGCATTGTCGCGCAGGCCCGGGCAGGACGCTGCGAGCATTGTCGCGCAGGCCCGGGCAGTACACTGCGAGCATTGTCGCGCAGGCCCGGGCAGGACGCTGCTCGCAGTGTCGCGCAGGCCCGGGCAGGACGCTGCTCGCAGTGTCGCGCAGGCCCGGGCAGGACGCTGCTCGCAGTGTCGCGCAGGCCCGGGCAGTACACTGCGAGGCTTTCACCTGTATGAAAGGTTAGTGCTTGCTATCTGCCGCACTACTTCTACCTTGCTTGTTGTGGAAGACCCAGTAGCAACGCGATACAATGTTAAGTGTGATACAATTTGTGACGTCACTTTTGATTTATTTGAGGAAGCTTTCACTGTCCTTTTGCAGGCATTACATGATCTGGATACTGATGATAGTGGAGCCGCCTGCTGCAATTGGACCCATTCTGTTTTAATGAATGCAGTAAACTATTACAACTGTGTACAAGCATGCCTGCATTTCAAAGAAACCATCCATTATAAACGTAGTTTGCATTAGTATCAGACCTCTGCTATAATATCAGTTTGACTATTCTGTTTTCTTCTGTGTCTGTCCATAAAACATCTATTTTTTTTTTTCTTGTTTTGAAAATAAAAGTATGGCTCCATTGATAATGGATAGAAGGACACTGATGTGAACCCGGCCTTCATGCTTGGGACCCCTCATCCCTTCCTATTACTTCCACTTTTTGTTCAGCTCAATTGTTCTTTTTTTCCTATGATCCTATATTGGCAACGTTTCTAATAGGAAAAAAGTCAGCAATGTGCAGCATGGTGCAGGTAAATGTAATCCCCAATGTATCTATGGATAGAATGTTGTATGCCTATACGAATATTGCCCAATGATTGCTTTACAATACCTATGTACTACATACAGGGCACAAATTAAGTTAAGGGCTCAATAGGTGAGGGAATGGGGAGGCATTTTTTCTACTCGCCCAGACTCTTCTCCCCCCTGAAGTCGGGACGCGTCAGCAATTTGACTTTCAGCTTGCTTGTAGTGGTTTGGTTCTAATTGTTGATCACTTTTTAATAGTCCCTAACGTCCTTCCTGCTGTCGGCACAACTTAATGTTCTCTTTAAATAATGCCAATTTCCTTTACATTCATCCCAAATGACAATAACAGAATACTCAAATAGCGACTTTTCATCCTAGGGCATTTACATCTGAAAGGAAAAGAAGAAAAAATGTCAAAGTCTTTGAAAAACTACATTACAGTAAAGGTAATTTGTGATGGTGTTTTATCTTGGGAAGTGTGTGTAGAGCTACTTGTAATGAAGCTTTTGTAGTTCGTTATATGCTGCATGCTAATGAGCTGTTGCGGAAAACGGGGGTGATTTAGGTTTTACTAAATACTTCTTTTTTTTGTTTGTTTTTTCTAATAAACTTGTCAAATTTTCAGTTTTCATTGGATTTACATTTTTTTCCAACTAAACTCAGCCCCTATTTCATGTTCTAAATCTCTATATAAGAGATGTAACCTTATTGGATCCAGAGGCTGCAGTCGGCGCTCTGCTGCATGAGGAGGGCCAGTTGCCTCTGTGCTACATAAGGGAGCTGCAGTGCTATAAATGACATGTGACGGTAGCTGGGGCGCTGTTATAAATTCTGCATTGGGGCCCAGGAGCATCACGTTGTTCTACTGAGGCTAATTAGTAACTGAACAAATTATTCCCAGATATGATCATCCTCCTATGCTGGAAATTTCTCGTATATGAATGCTACATCCTGCCGCTAGATTGCCTTACCACTCAAATCATGGCATTTACCGAGTTGTGCATTTACATTGGTGTATATCAGTGATGGCGAACCTTTTAGAGACCGAGTGCCCAAACTGCAACCCAAAACCCACTTATTTATTGTAAAGTGCCATCTAGAGATGAGCGAACCAACTCGTTTCAAGTAATTACTCGATCGAGTACCGCTATTTTCGAGTACTTCAGTACTCGGATGAAAAGATTCGGGGGGCGCCGGGGGCGGGGGGAGGCATGGCGGCGTGGGGGGTAGCAGCGGGGAACAGGGGGGAGCCCTCTCTCTCTCCCTCTCCCCCCTACTCCCCATTGCAACCCCCCACTCACCCACGGCGCCCCCCGAATCTTTTCGCCCGAGTAAGGAAGTACTCGAAAATCGCGGTACTCGGGCGAAAAAGGGGCGTGGCCGAGTACGCTCGCTCATCTCTAGTGCCAACACATCAGGGGGCGGGGCTTATCACGACGTATAGTTTTTACCCCCGTCATTCTTAAAAGAACAAGGCTGTTTCAAAATAGACAGCGTGGAGATTTTGACTTCTTTTGGATGCGGAAATGCTGTGGAATTTGCCACGGAAATTTCCGCTGAGGACATTCTGCAGCATTTCCACCTCGTTTAAACATATCCTAGCAGTGATATTGACCCCCCAGAGCGGCCCCAGCAGTAAGAGTGACCCCCCAGAGCAGCCCCAGTGCTAATAGTGACCCTCCCCAGAGCAGCTTTAGTGGTTATAGTGACCCCGCACAGCGGCCCCAGCGGTAATAGTGACACCGCACCGCGGCCCCAGTCATAATAGTGACATCCCACAGTGGCCCCCCAGTAGTAATAGTGACACCACACAGTGGTCTCAGTGGTAATAGGGACATCCCACAGCGGCCCGCAGTAGTAATAGTGACATCTCACATCAGCCCAGTAGTAATAGTGACATCCCACAGCAGCCCCCAGTTGTAATGGTGTCACCTCACAGCATCCCCAGTAGTAATAGTGACATCCCACAGTAGCCAGTAGTAATAGTGACATACCACAGTGGCCCCCAATAGTAATAGCGACATCCCACTGTGGCCCCTGTAGTAATAGCGCCCCCCTCTGAGACCCAAATCCCACCCTCACCTCCTCTGCTTGGTGCTGTTGCTGTCACTGATCCCAGGAGCACAATGTGACGTGCTGCCGGACACCTTCTCCCCTCTCCTGCTTTTGCGGAACCAAGTAGGAGACATCAGAGGAGGGGGAAGGAGGATCCCGGCTGCACACTGACAGCACAGTGTGCGCCGGGATTAGCGCCTCTAGCAGCGCTGCTGAGTGACTACCAGCAGGGGAGCTGCGGCACCCCTGCCAGTATTTACTAATGTGGTGAGTGGCCGACAGCGGCGAGTGCCAGCTGGGAAGGCTCTGAGTGCCACCTCTGGCACACGTGCCATAGGTTCGCCACCACTGGTGTATATCAATCCGAGAAGCGTGGACTGTTATTGCACTTGGATAAAAGATTGCAGGTTTACAAGTGCAGTGTGTTTTACAAGTATGCATCGCTGCAATTGTGATTTTTCATGTGTCCTTCCAATAGTAAAAAAATATTAAATCGCACTCACATTAATCCGTAATCTACATTCGAATGCAATGCGATTTCTATTACTCATCCATAGGAAAAAACAGGGGAGTGCGGAATTGCTGAAAAACAGGGCATGCTGCAAATTTTACATATAAGTAGACCCATTTTAAAATAATGGGTTCTTTTAATGTATGATTTCTGTGCATCTCTCAATGCACAGAAATCACATGTTAACCCTCTCCAATCCACTGTCTGACGTCTAAAGACATTATGATTTAAGGCTGTACAGCTCCGATGTTGGCAGACGTCCGTCGGGGTTCTCTTACTGTATATTGCCAGCCTCTCTGCTATCGGAGCCTATCCAATGTGTCACCTCATGCAGTACTGGCTTTAGCCAGCAGATAGCACCATTGTATAACAACAGAAAAAGAGTAAGTCCCTAGGGAAACCAGAATACAAATTGGACTGGAAAGGGTTAAAACCACCCGTGTAAATGCACCCTAGGGCCTCATGTCCATGGGAAAAACGTGGCCTGCGCGGCTATGTAACATGGATTTCCACAGCGGATGCAGTGCGGGTGAACTTAAATTCCTTTTTTTTTTTTTAATGTGGGAGGTATGGCCAACAGCTTTCAGACAGACAGATTTATTACAGTAAGTCAATTAAAATTTAAAACAAACACTGCAGATATTATTGCAGGTGTAAATATCATTTTCTTACTTTAGCCCATTCTAAAATGCAGCAAATTTATTGAGACATGCAACTTTAAAAAAAAAAAGAGTAAATTGCACCAAATTATTAAGTTAGACCAGCATATCAAACAGTCTAATACATTGTGAAGAGCAGGTCCTTATGATGAAGTATCCCTACACAAGGCTACACGATGGTATATTGCCTTATGCAATAAAATATATGGTAGTAAGCTGAAGAAGCATAAGATGTTACAGAACAGTATATTTGAAGTGCGATAATGTTTATACAGCGCCAACATATTCCGCAGCGCAGCAGATGAAACATGTTGGCCACCAGAAGTCCATAACCATGATTCCGCTAGTCTTTAAGGCAACTTTTTCAATGACACTGAAAACCTCCTTCTGACTCCTGCACTTGGCTGACCTAAAATGTGTACCTTAGAGGAAATCTGTCAGGTCCATAATGGTTCCCTAGCTGCGGGCAACACAGTTTAAAGACAGACATGCCTATTTCCGTTGTTTGTCAATTGTACTGATCAGTTCAGTAGTTTTGTAAATCCTACTTTTGTAGTAGTGGTATGCCACCCGTGGTGGCAGTCCGTGGGGTTGTTATGGGGCCGGGGGATAGAGGCCAAATGGCTCCAGTCTCAGC
Source organism: Eleutherodactylus coqui (assembly GCF_035609145.1). Lineage (NCBI taxonomy): Eukaryota > Metazoa > Chordata > Amphibia > Anura > Eleutherodactylidae > Eleutherodactylus > Eleutherodactylus coqui. Next base: position 391,367,906 of record NC_089837.1, read on the forward strand.
ACATCATTGACGGAACTCTAGCTCACAGTCATGCTTGACATAGTGGCTCCATGTAGTGCAGAGCCAGCAGGGCTGGACTGGCCATTAAATCTGCCGGGAAAATTCTTGGTGGTCTGGTTGGGTTTTGGGGCCAGTGGAGGGGTGGAGATTAAAAAAATAAATATTAGTTGAAATGCATTGAAATAACAAAAAAAAAAATTGTACTCCCCTATGTCTCTCCTCCCTGCTCCCGACCACTGTAGTTGGCGCGCCCACACTGTTCACCTGCCATCGTTTGGGTGATCACTGTGCTTGTTACATGATCACTCTACCTGTAAGTTGGTGGGTGAACAGTGTGGGCCCGCCTACTACAGAGGTCGGGAGCAGACCGGAGCAATACACGGGAGTATGTGTATTTTATTTTATTTTTTTTATTTCAATGCATGTCACCAAACCTGTTACACTCACCTGTGTTGTTCCTCGCTCTTCCGGCTTCTGCAGGGGAGGAAGAGCGATACATGTGAGTATAACGGTATATTTTCACATTATTGTTGAATGGAGGGCAATAATACTTATTGGGGGATTATGAGCCTTTGAGGGGCACTGATTCTTGAGGGCCTGTGAGGTGCATTATTAACGTGTGGGGGTCTGTACCTGGTATTATTACTGAGTAGGGTTCTACACGGGCCATTATTACGGAGTGTCTGCCTATTAGGGCCATTGTTACTGAATGGGGGCACTTTTACTGTGTGTGGGACACTAAAAGTGACACTCTGTGAGGCCTGCAGGGAGTATAACAGGGGATATTATAATGTGGGCCATCACGAGTGACATTATTACTACCTGGTGAACTATGGATGGGGAGGTTATGTAGAGATTTCGAAAACAAAACCAAGTCGTTGGAAAATTGGGGAGTCAAAGATATCTGTGTCTAATTCTGCAGAAGCAAGGTATGTCTGGAAGAAGTTGTAATGGCAGTCTAGTCCGGATGGAGAAGAAAAGTGAAAGTGAACGACTCCAGTAAGAGGAGGACGTTACCTGTGATCACTGGATATAACTGTACTGCAATCGCTTATATAACCTGCAGAACACCCCTGTAGAGCTGCTATCTACCGCTATATGGTCACTATAATAATGGTTTCTGTATAGTATTTTATGCAACAACACTATGGTGGTATGTTTACAGTATGGGGGTGGTATTTGACCCTGATATTGTTATTGATCTTTTATAGGGGTCTTTATTCAATAATAGAATAGTGTTGTTAATCACTATGTGGAGGTAATATGTGATCTTCGTGTGGTGGGATCATTTGGGGGGGCAGCGGTGGTGGCAGGCAATGTGGACATGGGGAGCTTCTTCCCTCTGTTTAATCATTTGCATGCCATGGTCACTACTGACTGCGCATCTAGGGAGCTAAATGACAAGGATCAGAGTTTTGTCCGATCCTGGTCATTATTTCAAGACCCCAGCTAGCAGTCAACACGGGGATCTTGCAGTGATCATGGGGCCACTTAGTAATTTTTTTTCAGGGCCACTTTGGGTTCCTAATTCGCCCCTGAAAGCCAGACACCCACCCCATCTTCTGCCCTCAGTACAGTCAAGCGCAGGAGATGGGGGAGGAGTCAGGCTCTGCACTGTACGGAGCCATGCTGTCGGGTAGGGCTGAGTTAGAAATATTTCTGCTGTTGGATGGACTTTTTGGGGAGAGGTGGACTTAAAGGGCGCACCATAACTTTGAGAGCTGCAGAGGAGACCCTAGAACCTCGAGGGCTACTGAGGATTTATTATTATGCTGTAGGGTGCTATTACTATGTTGGGGCACTGAGAGCGACATAGGAAATAGCAGCAGAATAGGGTTATTTGTGCATAGATGGATCATGGATGAAAGAAGTCTTCCTGGCTATCTGGGCTCAGATAAAGGACAGCAAAAACGGATGACCTCAATCAGAAGAGGTCACCTGTATGACTGGAGGTAACTGCACTGTAATCACTATCTCACTGTGTAGAGCTGATATGTGACCATTATCTGGTGACTGCATTATTTCAAGCTATACTATTACTGAGCATCTGTATCTAAGCAGCTGAAATCGGTGTGCCTGTCACTGTACTGTGCTGCCTACAGCCAGGGAACCATAAAGAATCCGCGAGGTTCTCTTTAAGACACTGACGTTTCTTTGCACTTTACCAGCAAAGAACCATTAAAAATCAAGTGTATTGTGCAAAGGTGCAGTGAAGCAGATCGCGGGGCTGTGTGACTGCATTGTAAGCTTGGTGGGGTGACCCACTGTAGTTTGTCTATCATGCTTGTGGGCTTAATGGGCACTTAGACGCTTTTTTTTCTGTACACTTCTCTCCAGGAGTTTTTGCAGTCGTTTTCATCTGAGGAGTTCCGGATGTTCTGTTTACGCTGTAAATATAGATCAGGTATTGGCATTATACATCTTGCTTGAGTTTTCTTGGTAATGAAGAAATTAATTTTTTTATTTATTTATTTTTTTCACTTGGAAGAGTAAGCCTGGGTTCACACGGGGCAGATTTGCCGCGGTTTTGCCGTGCGGAATTTCGCCGTGGCAAATTTGCCCGCGGACGCTAATCTCGGGATTAGCCAGCCATGTGGACGAGATTTCTCAGAATCTGCTGCGGTAAGTCCGTCTGAAACCGCATGCAGCATGTCTATTTATTGTTTACTTTCGTTGCGGCCGTGCTCTCCTCTATGGGAGCGCCGGCCGCAACGGAAAAGCGAGCGGCCGGGCCGCTTCAAAGCCGCCGCGGGTTTTTCCGCGGCGGTTCTCCCGGCGGAAATCTCGCGGTTGTAGGTGTGGCCAAACCGCGGGATTTCCGGCAGGAATACGCCCAGTGTGAACCCAGCCTAACTATTTCATGTTCTTGTTTTTAAAATGTTGTTTTGGACTTAAGCGATTAAGTGGTTGTGCATGTATAATATTAAGGAATACACAACAGGGCCGTGAACAACTAAATGGCTAACAACCACACCTATATATTTATTTCTATGTTATGTAAAATCCTCTCTTTAAACACTATGGACACCTTTTGGTGGGAGGGAATTTTGTTCACTTAAATCCATGTATTTAGGGCTGACAGTTTTTGCAATAGGGTTCTTCTGTAGAGATGAGCGAGTATACTCGGTAAAGGCAATTGCTCGAGCATGCATTGCCTTTATCGAGTACCTGCCCACTCGAGATGAAACGTTCGGGTGCCGGCGCGGGGGAGCGGTGAGTAGCGGCTGTCAGCAGGAGGGAACGGGGGGAGAGAGAGATCTCCTCCCCTCCGTTCCGCTCCGATCTCCCCCGCAGCTCCCTGCCCGCCGCCGGCACCCGAACGTTTCATCTCGAGCAGCCAGGTACTCGATAAAGGCAATGTTTGCTCGAGCAATTGCCTTTACCGAGTATACTCGCTCATCTCTATTCTTCTGCCTTGTACATATCACTGAACATGCTGTAGAATCTGCGGTTTGTCTGAACAGGAGCTCTATCAGTGACGCTGGACTGACCGCTGCCTCTCCTTCTGCCTCTTCCTTTCCTGCATGCTTTCATCACCTAATTTATGACCACAACAAAGTTCTCTTGTGGTCATAAAGTAGTTAAATGGCTCAAAACTCGAGCCGTCAGCCCAGCCTCAGTGACGGCTCTCCTATGGAGAGTCAGGCTGCAGTTTTGATATACAGTGATATGCAGAAGCTGAAGAAGATGAATGGTGTAAACTTTGTAACTAGACTGTAATGCAGAGACAATTGTCAGCCCAAAATACATGCATTTAAGTTTAAACAATTGTCCCCAAAGATGTCCATAGGCTTTAAATACAGGGGGGGGTTTAACATAAGGGACTTTGCAGGTTCCTTTTTTATGCCAGGACTTTACTGATATTTATTGCAATAGAAAACTTTCCTAAAAAAACTTCTTTGAGTGTCGCCTACAAATCTGTGTAGATCCCCATATATGTAAAGCTCTCAAACTACTCATTGAAAGTCATCCTAGGAAATACTGTCAATTTAACACATGGGCTGGAACCCCAAAGCATATAGTTTTACAGAAGGGACAATCCGCACTTCGTCAGCAGCCTGACACAGTATGTAGTTCATGTTTTCTGCCTTGGCTTTGATCCGTGTCTATATCCATTCCCAGCTGTTGAATACAGTAAGGATTCCATAAACGAAGCCTCAAGTATCCTTAAAATAATCTCCTCTTTCATTAATGATGCCAACGCCTATCTCCGCGGTCAGCTCGTCTGTGAGCCTATACAGGAGGATATACTTTGGCAAAGGTAATTGGCATTTTCTTCTATTTTCTACATATAACCTGTTAGCCTTCCTGGAAAACTACTAGAATACGTTTTTTTTTCTTTTTTTGTTTTTTTTCTTTTCTCACAAAATTTCTTTCTTCTCTTGTCAAAAAAGCCTGAATGAAACCAAATTGATTGTTAAAGCAGCGTTTGCAGATGACTTTGACACCCTACGAGCTGTTGATGCCGTTATGGACCTCATTCACCATGGCAACCGACAGCTTAAGACTGTTTCCAAGGTAACCCATCAGGATGTAATCTGAAGATGGCAGCTGTCCATGCCAGCGAGCTCAAGGGTACCCTATGGGTTGCTGTTAGTAGTAAAGCACTTTAGGCTGGGAGTTCTTGGCTCCGACATCGTCTTAGACTCGGTAGTGTCTATGGGTTGGCGGGGAGCTCTGCTGCCAGAACTCTGCGGCTTTTACAGCCTGGCTGGGAGAATAGTTGTGGATCCGAGGAACTTTAAGTAAAACATTAAATGTCCTTTGATGCTCTTCACGAGGTGCAGGCAGGTGTCCTACTATGCAAGGTGAAAAGATTTCACACCTATACCTGCCTAAAATATCTTATAGCAATGTATCAGAAGAGGAGATCCCTCATTACAAGGCACTGCAGAAACTACAGAATGGGAAAGGGTTAATCTGATCAAAAGGGAGATCAATTAGCAAATATCTCTCTAAATGCATCTGATCGAAGAAAAAATATATCTGAAGTAGAGATGAGCGAACGTACTCGGTAAGGGCGATTTCGCAATCGAGCACCGCGATTTTCGAGTACTTCACTACTCGGGTGAAAAGTACTCGGGTGCGCTGTGGGTGAGCGGGGGGTTGCAGCGGGGAGTGGGGGGGAGAGGGAGAGAGAGGGCTCCCCCCCCCCTGTTCCCCGCTGCTACCCCCCACTCCCCTCTGCAACCCCCCGCCCCACAGCGCACCCGAGTAGTGAAGTACTCGAAAATCGCGGTGCTCGATTGCGAAATCGCCCTTACCGAGTATGTTCGCTCATCTCTAATCTGAAGCTGTCAGATCACTGAGGAAGGTGTGTGGAGAATAGGCTCTTCAAGTTCAGTTGTCTTACCCTTGTTTCCCTTTTGGGTGGATGCGGGGAGATTGAATGGGGTTAACCAACCCCCACCCCTAAAAAAAAAAAAAAGTCACTTTAAATTTGGAAAAACAGTCACTAAAATGTCACTTTTTGTAGATTTTGAAATTGTCTCATATAAATCTGTTCGGTACAGAACTCTGTCGCCTTGAGTGCACTTTTTAACCCCTTAGTGACATAACTAATTTTAGCCTTAAGAACCAGTAAATCGTTTCCCATTTTGTGTTTCAGCAGTCACCAAAGTAGCTGTATGACACCTTGTATTTTGGTTGAAAAATTCTAGCTTTTATAGACACCATTTGTTTTTTGTTTTTTTGCTGGGGGTAGGGGGAGAGGGGCAATGAAAAAAATCACAAACCATTTCACCATTGTTTTTTGTGATTTATTTATGACCTTCACCATCTGGTATAATTATTATGATAACTCTATTGTACGGGTCATTACAATTTCGACAACCCCAAGTTTATAAACCATGTTATATTGGACTACTTTTGCACAATATAAACAAGACCTTTCTGTGTCCCTACATCCCAAGACCAGAGCATTTCCATTAATGGAGTATGAGTGCTTGTTTTTGTGGGATGACATTAATTGGTATTATTTTAAGATATTTACACATTTTGTTTTATTTTTTTCTTATTAATGTTTTGGGAAAGAAAGACCCAGCTATATGGCCATTTTCTTTCTTTTTTAATTGAATTTACCATGGTAGATAGATGTATTATTTAATAGTATGGGTTGTAATGGATGTGAGGATACTAGAGATGAGCGAACGTACTCGGTAAGGGCGATTTCGCAATCGAGCACCGCGATTTTCGAGTACTTCACTACTCGGGTGAAAAGTACTCGGGTGCGCTGGGGGTTGCAGCGGGGAGTGGGGGGGGAGAGGGAGAGAGAGAGGGCTCCCCCCTGTTCCCCAGTGCTACCCCCCACTCCCCTTTGCAACCCCCCCCCCCCCCCCGCCCCACAGCGCACCCGAGTACTTTTCACCCGAGTAGTGAAGTACTCGAAAATCGCGGTGCTCGATTGCGAAATCGCCCTTAACGAGTACGTTCGCTCATCTCTAGAGGATACCAATTCCTAGGTGCAGTTTTTCTTGTTTTTATTTTTTCAATATTTAAAGACTTGTGAAGGAGGGAAAAAACATTTTCATATTTTCTGTAAAACTTTTAGTTGCCACAATCAGCAATGACTGGCATCTGCAGGGTTAAACAGTGTAGAGGAGAGGTTAGATGAGCAAGTCTTCATCTTTTCACTCCTTTTCTGGGAAAAAAAAGAAAAGAAACATATGTGGTGATGAGAAAGCAAATATGCTGTCTGATTTGATGGGGGTGATAATGTGAGGAAAAGTCTGTTAGCCCTCCTCCGGGACTGGAGAAGAGCCAGTAGAATCACAGACCTCCTGTGCTGCAGGATTGTCCCCCATCCCTCTCTGCTTTACACACTGACTGAAAAGTAACACCTGTAAATTCAATATTTCTGACCGCTCTTCAAGCAACTGCAGCTTCAGCTCTGTAAGCCAAGAGGCTTTGCTTTAAAGTGGTACCAAATGCATGTCAGTAATGCTGCTAGGACTGAATTACAGCCGCTTGAAGTAGAATGAGCTGTCCATTGTTGAGAAAACTGCCCCATTCCGTGCTTAGTGAAGTCTTGAGCTCCACCTGCTGGAAATGTCATGCATTCCACGGTCACTGTACTTGCTCCACACTGAGTGGACAGGCACATGCACTTTGACCCTTTCTTGGACTGTTGTCATGCGCATGTGCTGTCGTAAGAGCAGTGCAAAACCGGAGACGCAGAGGGCGGGGCTGGAGACGTCACTAAGCCCTTAATATTGAGGTTTTTTATAACTGTGTAGGGAGGGAGCCGGACAGCAGGCAGAGGTGGAGCGTCCATTAGACGGTCCACTGCTAATTTGCATATAGCACGCAGCACACATAAAGAGCTATATCTGGAGAGTGGAGACACAATGAAACAAACTAAGGGTAACGATACATTCTTCATAACACCAGAGGTTTAACAATATAGTTTGTAGCCCAAAAATGATGTAAGAGGCTTCCTTCAATAGTTGTCTGCTAGCAGCCTTATTACAATAATCTTGATGTTCTGACACTTGATTCATTTTGCCCATGAAGGCAAATGTCCAAGTGTTTGAGTTTTATAAGCACTGCTTATGTTCTCGCGGTGTCAAACAAATGAATGTTTTTTGAGAAATTGGGGGAGGGGGGGGGGGGGGTGTTGGCAGTTGTCTATGGATACAGCACATCGCTATTCTATGGCCACATCTGACAGAGCCCTCCATTCAGATGTTGGATCAAGGTATCTAATTAGATCTCTATATTTACACACCTCTAAAATAGTGTAAAATACCATGTAGCATCAATGTCCCTTTACTAAATACATGTTATCTGTTGCAGCATGTCCCGGAGGCTCGTAGCCCTCTGGTTTATGGAGCCATTGTGTCTTATGTGGAACAGTTTTTGGATCTTCTTGGCATTTGTCAGCAGAAGCAGGTAATTCCCTTGGTGTTACATAGTCTTCTCTAAGAAGTGAGAGTGTTTTTGCATAATATGCTGTTTGCTCGAGTTTAGTGAAGAGTGTTCTGGGAGATCAGTCAAGAACACTGCTGCTCCATTCACTTTAGTGGGATCATCGGAGATTGTCTGTCTGACTTTGAAACTAACAGAACTCGGACCCATTGAAGTCAGTGGGGCAGATTTACCATTCAAAGTGTAATTGGTTTCTGGAGCAAATTGCACTAGAAAACGGTCTTAAATGCTTTGTGCGATATTTGCTATGAATGCTATTTATTCTAGTTTTATGTTTTTGTATTTATATGCAAAATCCATTGTGGTCTACCATTGTTTATTTGCTCTTTTGCCAAACGGACATGATGCAATGTAGCAGCAACACCCAAACAGATTGGTTTTGCCCACACAGTATTTGTCCCTCACTTTTATTTCTTCAACTTTTGCTAATTTGTCACCTATCATTTCAGATCATCCAACTAATTACAACCCCTTGGGCAGAGGGACATGTTTTGTTTTTTCCTCCCACTTTTTATTTTTCATTCGCTGTATGAGGGCTTGTTTTTTGTAGGATGAATTGCATTTTTCAATGGTAACCTTTATTGTACCATATAATGTACTGAAAAAGTATTTTAAAAAAGTGGGGTGAAATGGAAAAAACATACAATCGTGCCATTTTTGAGGAAGTCTTGCTTTTACCGTATACACAGTGCAGGAAATGTAAATTTTGTTCTGTGTTCGTACAATTATAGTGATACCAAATTTATATATTCATTTTAATGCACTACTTTTTTTCTTTTCTGTTGGTTTGTGTTAGGGCTTGGTTTTTGTGGCCTTTTTCTTCCTTTTTTTGGACACATGGTGACCAAAAAAGCTAATTTCTGGCATTGTGTATATATATTTTTCTCTGCCAGTGTACACCATGCAGGATAAACAATGGCTATTTTTATGGATCAGACCCTTACAGATGCTGTGAAACCCATTATGCTTTGGTATCTTTTACATTAACAGTGAAAAAAGGGAGGCTTTGACTTTTTTGGAATAATTTAAAAAACCATCTATTTAATGTGTTTATTTACTCCCCTAAGGGACTGAACATGCAGTTGTTTAATCGCTTGTACAATATACTGCAGTATTTCACTATTGCAGTATATTATATTTTTACAGCTATCCTATTAAGCCACAGACTGATCTTAAAGGGGTTCTGACATGAAAAAAAAATAATTTGTACTCATCTTGCCTGGCCTGGCCCGATCGCCAGGCATGTCCCCTCCAGCCGGCATCTTCTTCCGTGCCTTTAAAGCAGAGCAGGAGCGGTCAAAAAGACCGCTTCCTGCTCTGGTCCGTCCGTCAGGCACTTCCGAGGTCAACGGACGGACCGCCACAGCAAGCACGTCACAAGCAGTGCTTGCTGTGGGCGGCCCGTCCGTCCTGGCTGAACTCCGGAGTGCTGAGCATGCGCAGTGGAGACGCGGCCCGTCCTGACTCCTGTCAGAGGGCACCTCTCCACTGCGCATGCGCGCGATCCCGGAGCGGCGCGGCTGCTGGAAGAAGACGACTGCCTGCCGGGAGGCATACTAGCACTTTCTGCTTAGGTTAAGCAGCGCTGCTGATTAGAGCCACCTGATTGGCTCTTCGGCACCACGTGACTGCACAGCGTGCACTAATCAGGTGGCTCTAGTCAGGCTGCTTAACCTAAGCAGAAAGTGCTAATATGCTGCCGGGAGATGACCCCCCCGATGTCAACAACAACAGGAGAACAGGTAAGTATAAGATTTTTATGCTTTAGCAGCCATTAACCCATGGGTTCCCTGGGTCCATTAGGCAGACCAGGGAACAATGGCTGCTAAAGCATAAAATTATTCATGTCAGAACCCCTTTAATAGGGGGAAAATCCATGGCAAGCCTGAGAGCCTTCACAAGGCCCTAAGCTGCCATGGAAACTGAACAGTGCCCAGTTGTGGGAGACAGAAATAGCCCTCTTCCTCTATCAAGCCATTTGTGTTGTGGTCCGCACTGACCGCAGTATCTAAATCGTTATCTCTGGTCCCAGCCACTGGAACCAGGTTTTAGCTGTCTTTTGCAGCTAGCAGCTCCCTTTATGGAGGGGGCTTGGCTACTGAGCCTGCTCCATACAAACCCCATGCAGATCTGACTTGCATATATGATGCCAAGGGGCCGTTTTGCAATATACAGAGCTGTCTGCTTCCTAAAGCAAAATGGCTATAAATGGGACAATCTCTTAAAAGATAATAAAGATAACAACATGAGTAAACACAAAATGCAGCTGCTAAATGATCATTCCATTTACTGACTATAGTTATTCAAAACTTTATAATGCCCCCCCCCTCTTAATAACCGTTTGTAAACGTTTGATTACAGTTGCTACACACATGGCTGCCACAATTATTTTCCATTACTGTTACATTTCTGTAAGTTGCTCTTTCTTGGCTGTTTCAAAGCAGAATTTTTTTTATTTTTTTTTTTAAACGGCCAAATTGCAGGCTAGTCACAGATGCATGCGACTTGCATTGGTGTTTATGGTGGAAAAGTCACTTGTGACTGAAATCTAGCCTCTCTTGATTTTCTGAGACTGTCATGTCACAGGTAGCAACATGACTCCATTGACAATCATTAGATGCAGCTTTACATGTGATACTAGTCTTCACGTCGTTGTGTAGCCATCGCATTAAGGTCTTGCCACAGTATTTGTATGGACTTCAAGTCAGGACTTTGCCGCTGTCCTTTTGAGCCATGCACAGATGGAGTTGCTTGCCTACTTTGGAACATTGTCCTGCTGCATAACCTATTGTGTCCACCTGAATAACTGTCATGAGGTGGTCACACATGCTCAGTCTTGCTTCTCTGGTCCACTGGACATGCAGAGGGATTCCTGCTCTGCTAAGTTGGTTACATCAGAGGCTTGTCAAAGGAGATGCTGAGCAAGGACTGAGAGGAGACAGTGTTAAGGCTCTTGTTAGCATTGCTTCTGGCGAGCAGGGAAGACATTGTGGCAGGTTCACCCACTACAGATCCCTCCGTCTACCAGAGGGGAGCACAGAGACGTAAACTGAGCATGTAGCTTGTAGAGGTGTTTAAGGTTTATGCTAGAGCCCCTTTAAGTTTTTTTTTATCTTGCTCTTTTATAAATAGGTTTCAGTAGAAGGAAAAGACTCTGCTCTACTATTAAATGTAGTCGATGAGATGGTAGACTTCAGAAGTAAGGTTCGGAATTATGCTCTAGCAACGGAGGAGAAGGTAGAAGACGGGCAGCAGAAGGAGAGGCGGAGACAGATGGTTAAAGACAGGGAGCCTCTGATGAAGGCCTGCGATGGAGTGCGCCTGAACTTAGCTGGCTTTGGAATTAACATTAAGGTAAGTGGACTCCTACAAACAGTTGGTTAAGGTCTCTTATGCTACCTCATTTAGCAAATTTTATGCCGCGTTATTTGCAACAATATAAAGGGAATAGTTACTGTGGACCAACCCCATAGACAAAGGTAATGAGTGGATGCTATAAAGGATGTGGAGTTCTGTACTAGTTACCTTTATACTTGCAGCTGTGCAAATCTGTTCTCTGCATAGAATGGACTACCACGTACATGCATATAATGGAGCGGAGTAATCCTCTTATGCTTCAGCATGTAGCGAATAGCCAGTGTACAGGTACACATCAGTGGAACATACTGTATTCTAAAATAAAAATGTCAAACTCTGTATCCTCCATTGTGCTGGACTACTTCAGTTAACAGGGGTGGGTTGGATGCAACAATCTCACACTTTACGTTACTTGCGCACGGATGATTAAAAAGTTGCACCTGCGATTCTTGAACACATCTCATTGACATCCCAGCTTTGTGCTGTCTGAGGTGCTGACACTGCACATATACAGTGGGGAAAAAAAGTATTTAGTCAGATACCAATTGTACAAGTTCACCCACTTAAAAAGATGAGAGGCCTGTAATTGACATCATAGGTAGACCTCAACTATGGGAGACAACATGAGAAAACAAATCCAGAAAATCATATTGTCTGATTTTTAACAAATTTATTTGCAAATTATGGTGGAAAATAAGTATTTGGTCACCTACAAAAGTTCATCTCAATACTTTGTTATATAGCCTTTATTGGCAATGAGAGGTCAAACGTTTTCTGTAAGTCCTCACAAGGTTGGCCCATTCTTCCATGCAGATCTCAAGAGCTGTAATGTTTTGGGGCTGTCGCTGGGCAACACGGACTTTCAATTCCCTCCAAAGGTTTTCTATAGGGTTGAGATGTGGAGACTGGCTAGGCCACTCCAGGACCTTGAAATGCTTCTTACGAAGCCACTCCTTCGTTGCTCTGGCGGTGTGCTTGGGATCATTGTCATGCTGAAAGACCAGTCTACGTTTTATCTTCAATGCCCTTGCTGATGGAAGGAGGTTTGCACTCAAAATCCCACGATACATGGCCCCATTCATTCTTTCATGTATACGGATCAGTCGTCCTGGTCCCTTTGCAGAGAAACAGCCCCAAAGCATGATGTTGCCACCCCCATGCTTCACAGTAGGTATGGTGCTCTTTGGATGCAACTCAGCATTCTTTCTCCTCCAAACACGACGATTTGTGTTTCTGCCAAACAGTTCTACTTTGGTTTCATCTGACCATATGACATTCTCCCAATACTCTTCTGGATCATCCAAATACTCTCTAGCAAACTTCAGTCGGCCCCGGACATGTACTGGCTTAAGCAGGGGGACACGTCTAGCACTGCAGGATCTGAGTCTCTGGCGGCGTAGTGTGTTACTGATGGTAGCCTTTGGTACGTTAGTCCCAGCTCTCTGCAGGTCATTCACTAGGTTCCCCCGTGTGGTTCTGGGATTTTTGCTCACCGTTCTTGTGATCATTTTGACCCCACGGGGTGAGATCTTGCATGGAGTCCCAGATCGAGGGAGATTGTCAGTGGTCTTGTATCTCTTCCATTCTCTAATTATTGCTCCCACAGTTGATTTCTTCACACCAAGCTGCTTGCCTATTGCAGATTCAGTCTTCCCAATCTTGTGCAGAGCTACAATTTTGTTTCTGGTGTCCTTTGACCGCTCTTTGGTCTTCACCATAGTGGAGTTTGGACTGTGACTGCTTGAGGTTGTGGACAGGTGTCTTTTATACTGATAACAAGTTTAAACAGGTGCCACTACTACAGGTAATGAGTCGAGGACAGAGGAGCTTCTTAAAGAAGTTGTTACAGGTCTGTGAGACCCAGAAATCCTGCTTGTTTGTAGGTGACCAAATACTTATTTTCCACCATAATTTGCAAATAAATTTGTTAAAAATCAGACAATGTGATTTTTCTGGATGTATTTTCTCATGTTGTCTCTCATAGTTGAGGTCTACCTATAATGTCAATTACAGGCCTCTCTCATCTTTTTAAGTGGGAGAACTTGTACAATTGGTATCTGACTGAATACTTTTTTTCCCCACTGTACTTGTACTATTATTGTCCAAAAATCAGATAAGAACAGGACATGCTGGGATTTTTATATATATTTTTTTTTAAACTTGAACTACAGAAAACCTTATGTGATTTTCGGACTGAAAAATAATCTGTGCGCAAGTAGTTTATATTAGCTGTCAGTCCAATACTCGTTCAGCTGACCGCTATTCCTTCCGACGACCACCTTTTATGTTTAAGAGCTAATAAAGCAGTGATAACTTTCTGATTCCAAACATACATTTCAAGCCAGACAAAAGGAGTCGTATCAACTGTTGGGATTCATGTTTTTCAGGACAGAGGGACGGTTTCTACGTGGGAATTGCAAAACTGCAAGGAAAACCAGGAGCAGTGAGAATTACTACATGCTGCCATTTATTCCACATATTAAAGTTATTTATTTTTTTAGGCTTGGTTTTCTTTAGTTTTTTTTTTTACTTCTAAGTGCTGCAAATTTGTGGTTTCATTTTCTGTAAGGCCAGACTTACACAAGCAAGTGTGACATTTGTCTGAGAAACTCAATATTGTGCTGCTTTTAAAACCATTTTCACTTTAAAAATGTGAATTGCAAGTAAAGGGGAAGGATGCACTATAGCCCGGTCCAAAGCATGTGAGAAGGCATCTGTGCTTACTGCCTGAACCTGTCCACCCTGAGAAAAGAATAGCTGCCACTTGTTCTTGCTGGAGGTGAACAGGTCTATTTGTGGTGGGTGATCTGAACACATTGGGATGCAATTCCCATTCTCCAATGTCCACTTCTTTTCCGCTGAGGTAATCCACAGTCATGTTCTTGGCTCCTCCTATGTGAAAGGCTGACAGACTGGGTTGCTTGCTCTGCCCAGCATAGGATCTTCCCCGCCAACTGCTGGAGAAGAGGATTTCTGGTGCCGAGTTAAACTGCAGTCCTATTGTCCAAGAGGATTTTAACATGTCTCCCAACTAACTGTGTGATGGCTGCGTAGAGACTTCCACATGGCATTTTATTCTTCAAAGTTGGAGGTATCGGATACCTCATGAGGATCCCAGGTACCCTGTATGTGCCCCCACCAGCCTATAGCACTGGCATCGGTTGTAACCACTATTGCAGGGTCACAGTTTCATTCAGAGGCTTGAGAGAGATTGTCTACTGCCATCCACCACCGTAGGGAGTACTCGAGCCTTGGTGAAATGAGGATTATCTCATTTAGAGAAGCCTGTGTTCTGTTCCACTTTTGGAGAAGAGCTTGCAACTCTCTGCTTTGGAACTGAGCCCAAGGCACTGTATTAATGCAGGATGTTATAAGGCTTAGGACACGCATAGCTTCCCTAATAAGATACTCCCAATTTTTCTTATACAAGTTTGTACACACACCTAAAATATGCTGCCTTCTTGAGGAGGGTAGGAAAGAGCAGTGAAGGTGGGAATCTAGGATGACCTCTAAAAAAAACATTTCCCTACGTTCAGGATCTAGGCTGGACTTGTGAGACTTGATGAGCTAGCCTAAACCCTGGATTAGGCTGGGTTTGATGAGCCTAATACAGGAGCTGACAGCTCTCCACGGTGGGTCTGTCCGCTCATCTGACAGGCTCACAGCGGAGAATCGCAGCAAATCCCAGCATGCTGTGATTTAAATCCCATGAATGGAGAATTGCTGAGATTCTCCGCTTGGGGACAGTGGAGCTGCGCTTTCCAAAGTAAGTCTATGAAAAGCCTTCACTGTGTTTCCCTAGGCCAGGTTATCGCCCGTGGACAGGAGACCGTAAAGAACGTGATCTCTAACTGGAAATCTAAGATTGTGGGGGATTCTGCCAGAAAAAAGTCCTCCATGTAAGAGATTTATCCCAAATCTACACAGATATGCTATCATTTCTACTACTACCTTAGAAGAAATTCATGGGGCGGAGGAGATCCCAAAAGGCAGAGACAAACTGGAAATGGTGAACTAACCCATCCATTTCTAACACAAACCTCATATTTTTGGGAATTGGGATGGATGAAAACGTGGTAATAGGCATCTTTTAGGTCAGTAGTGACCATGCCACTATCTACACTAATCGGTGAGGGCGGCTTTTTGAATTTCCTGTATACAATAAAGTCGTTCAGGCTTTTCAAGTTTATTAGTTTACTGTGAACCATCTGGTTTTGGTACTAGAAATAATGGGGAATAAAACCTCTTTAGGTGGTCTTTTTTCCAGAATGGAAATGATGGGCTCCAGCGCTAACTGGTTCTGGACCCCTGTATGTAAAGCTTGTTCGAGGGAGGGTGACTGCAGAAGGAGTTACCAGAAATCTCCTTGGAGGCCATGAGCTAAACTCAATCCTATAACCCTCAGCTATTAGGTGTAATACCTATTAGCTGTAGTGTTTCACCATTCGCTATGAAACGAGGATAATCTCCCACCTACTTGTTGGGGGGGGCAGCAGGACAGGGACTGACTAATGAAACCTTACCCCTTCCTTCTTTGGGATAGGACCATCTTCCAGTTTTCCCTTTCGCCACATTTCCGGTGGAAGAAAGACGAGGTATAAAACTGTTTCTTGGGGGGTTCCATCTACTGGTAACCCCTGACTTTTATCCACCATCTTGAAGAGGCGATCCATATCTGGCCCAAAAATGTGACGACCACAAAAAGAAAGGCCCTTACTCAAACAGCTCTCCTAGTGGTAGTAGACAAGGCTGCCCAACAAGCTCTGAAGCAGACCGTTTCCATTGAGGCATCTGCTAAGATGGGTCCCCAACTCCTGTCCTCAGGGACCAGCAACAGGTCATGTTTTCAGGATATCCTATAGTAAGACGACCTGTGGCACTGACAATTACATCACGTGTGGAATATTGAGAAAACCAGTGGCCATCTGTAGCAGGGGGAGGCCGTTAGGAATCTCCTCTCTTGTGCCTTCTTGTCAACTAGCATGGAAAGCTGGTCAAACCATATAGACATTGACCTAGCTACAGAAGTGGCAGTAATATTAGACTTGATGGTAAGGGCAGATGCGGTCCAGGCCTTACCCATAACAGCGTCTACCTTGCTGTCGATGGGGGTCACTTAGTTGGGACACAGTCAAAGGGTAACCCAAATGTTTTCATGATCTTCGAAATAGCTACATCCACTTTGGGAACCTCTTCGATGGTAGCCATGCCCTCTTCAGAGAACAGGAGATGCTCTTTAAAGTCATTTCCACGTACTCCCAATTATTTGGGGTCAGGCATCTCATTTACTGGGAATAGAGATTTGCACTGTGGCATGAGACCCCTAAACATTTTGTCCTGTATAGAACGAGGCTTTTGCATTTCCTCTTTTACTTGCAGAGTTTTAGGCACTGCTTTCAGGAGCTGGTCCATGTCAGTGGAGAAAAAGGAGTACTTTTTCTCCTCCTGAACTTCATTGCTCAGTTCCCCTGTAGAGAGGTCATCTGCCATGTCAGAGTCTGATGCCACAAGAACTGTTCTTCTTGCAGATGCGGAGGGGCCTGGTTGGAGGTCAGAGAAAGATGATAGATACTGGTGCCGCATAGTGCGAGAGGCGGTACAGTCGTAATGGATGCTTTCTCCTCATGCAAAATTGACGTACAAGATGCACAAAGTAATTTAGTGTATGAGTCATCCAATCTCTTTAGGCACATTGGGCATTTTTTGCTCTTTTTCTTGGCCTCTCTAGACTTCTGTACATCTCTGTCATACAAGACATGGAATACAGCCATTAAGTGTTCGTGTCATGGTGTAAGTGTGTTTGTCGGTCCACTGGACCACTCAGTTTGTGGAGTCTCAGATTCCTCTCTGGTGGACATCCCAGCGGTAGATCCCGGAGTCCTTAACTGTACCAGAAAATCAGGTGACCGTCATTGCAGACCACCAGCAGAGATCTCTCCTTGCAGCTGCTGGGTTTCACTTTAGAATTGTGTTTTCCCTGCTAGGCCATGCCCCCTTATAAGCTCTGGCGGTAACTCTGCCCCTTTT
The DNA here is from genome assembly GCF_035609145.1 of Eleutherodactylus coqui. Taxonomy (NCBI): domain Eukaryota; kingdom Metazoa; phylum Chordata; class Amphibia; order Anura; family Eleutherodactylidae; genus Eleutherodactylus; species Eleutherodactylus coqui. The sequence goes on from NC_089837.1 coordinate 391,385,216, forward strand.
GTGGAGCATCTGACGTCCGACCCGGAAGTTAATGGCCCCGCTGATGAGACTCCATGATCCAGCAGCCGCCACAGAGATATTCCTTCCTTGGGTTCTGGCCCGCACAGCCACTGGTTGGAACCCAGGTGAGGCACTACCCACCGGTGGAACCAGGCTGTAGTGGAAGGACCGCTACGATAAGCAGTGTCGGCAGAGAGGCCCTTCCTTGGGACCATGTCTGCGCTAGCCCCGATGAGGCCAAGGAGAGCAAGTCACCCCTGCAGAGGTCAGACAGTGTACAAGAGTTCTCCGCTGCTGTCCTGTAGGAACAGGAAGACACTGATGTTTGGTGGAAATTCTTTTATGTTCTGCTGCTTTCTGTCCCCAAAGGGCATGAGCGTACAACCTCCATCATATGCTGTAATGACTATGAGGGGAAACACACATTAAGGAACTTATGATTGAGAATATGCTGGAAAAAAAAACCCTAAAAACATTTGACCAAAGGTGCAATAGAGCTTTTACCCTTCATCAGGAGACTAACAAATTCTTTGCTTACGCGTCACAAGGAATTCATAGCCAAAAAGTCCCCCATCCCAAAAATTCTTGAACAAAGTCACCTCCAAATGATATATTCACATGTGGTGGTTACAGCACAGCTGACACTTTTTTCAGTGACCACTTCCAGCTCTGAAATATGCCAAGAATACGTCGGCAATAAGTGATCAGAAGTGGATCAGAAGGGTTCTGCCACATGAAACTGCTGTGAGTCAGCAATAGCTCAGAGCTGGAAAGCCCCGTTAAAGCAAGGTTTGTTTGCTTTATTTTCCCCCAATTTTATTTCAATGCTTTAACTTTTTTGGGAGGAGAGCATCTACTCCTGTTTGCTCTAAAAGACGGCGCATTTACGTGGTACACCAAACCCAATCAGTTCTCATTAAATGAAAAATAATCCAAAACGACAGTATTTATTTTACTTTGATTTGAAACAATTGCTACCTGGAACTGTAGGTCTTGTTTAGAAGTACAAATCACCAAATTAAGACAATAGAGCTTTTGCCTGAATAAATTCTACTTTCCTGTGAAGATTTCCTAAAATTGCATACAAACTATGATGTACATTAAGAACAATGCAATAGAAGCTCTGATAATATTTCAAAGAACTTGTTACAAAGTGGAAAGAAATGAAACCTAATTGCAGGCACTTATCACCAAGGGCAAGCAGAAGTCACTGACCGTGATCATCCACACTGAACGCCGCTCACTGCTATTAAACTCATTATTACAGTTCAGAGCATCCATACTTAACTGATCTAGATGTGAAGAAACTGTATCCCAAACTATAGAAAATGAGGAAATTTGCCAAGCCCAGCGTTGAAAGCGCCAGGCTTAGTTCAGTTTCCCTGGATGCACGAAGCACTGAATATACTTCATGTATTCAGCTCATCCCTGGCAGCTCGGTGCACCTTGACAGAAATGTACGCCAGGTCCAACATGGTCTAAATTTCTGGTTTAATTGATGCCAGAAAAAAAAAAAAAAAAACAGCACAAAAAGGAGAAAAATCTAATTTTTGTGCAAATACACATTTGCGCAAAAAGTTGCTACTTTTTAACGCCAGAATCTGGCATAAAAGATTTGATAAAATGTGACGCATAATGTTCAGTCGTTATAGGATGAAAATCCAGTCTCCTTTATGGTGATCATGCACTTCGTCTTCTGCAATTCAGTGCTTTTTTTTGGTAAGGGGTTAAAACAAAGCTGGGAGTCTGTAATAGGATTTTCTCTAACCCCCATCCACACAGGGAAATAGTGTTCCATACTGCTAGTGCACAGGAACAAGTGCCTTTTGTGCAGTCTAGTGTTAGTCCTATGAATAAAGCAGTCAATAGTTCACAATACACTGTATCAGGTTTCAAAGAGCTTGTTAAATGATGTTCCAACTTCTGCAATCATGTCAGTGGTGGTCATTGACCGGCCATACTTCTGAAATGCTTGATGATTGCACTGCCTTGTCAGAGAACAGGCTCCAAATGCTGCCACCACAAAAGGATTTTGACTGCAAAAGAGGACAAAAAGCGTTAAAAAAAAGTTCATCTTATGAGTATAGAAATAGATAACAAGTGAAAAAGGATAGAACCATGAGCACACCTGTGAAAGGTATGAGGAAGATACCAAATGTTATGTTTATTTATGGAGTTAAGGCCATTTAGACTGGACGAATGGCGGGAAACCGATGCCCGACATTCGTCCCCACACATTTGTTGTCGTGCGCATGTATGGGAGCTAGTACTGCTGGCTCGCTCACAGAGTGACCGGCAGGGAGACTGCAGGAGATTTCTCTCCTCACTCTCCCCCGCCCCTCCCCATTGGCTTAACATAGCGGCCGTTCAGTACTGAACAATGAGCTGATTGCTAATCAACGGATGATGAGCAGACCACTGATCGCTCAGTGTAAATAGCAGCTGTTCAGTACTGAACGGCCACTATGTTATATCAATGGAGAGGGATGGGGGAGCACAATCTCCTCCAGCGACCCTGCTGTGAGCCAGTGATACTAGCTCCGATGCAGCAGCACGAGAGTATTTGCGGGGGCCATGTTTAAAGAAAATTTATTTATTTATTTAAAAAATCTAATCCCTTTTTCTTGTAACTTTGTTAATAGTTTCAGACTTTAATGTAGAGGTACAAAAACCAGTACCATTTTCTAACCCCAAAACCATCAGCTACCCTATGCTAGTTCAGACCAGTTGAACACAGTCAACCCGTTGTGTGGCAGGTGCAAATTGTGCCACCTTCTAAATGCTGCAATATGGGGTTTTGTTTCTTGTAATGAGACTTTATTCAAACCTCTATATCAAGTTTGCAACTCGTAGATTAGGTGCCAAAAAGTGGGTAAGACTCTCAATCAGCAGTCATCTTTGTTGAAGCAATCATTTGCATGGAGTTTGTATGCTTCCTCCAAAAGACATACTTCTGATAACTGGCAGCCATATGTGTTAGACCTACAGAGATTAAGCTGAAGTCAATGGAAGCTGTCCGATCTGCGGCACACCGGGAAATGTCACTCCGGGCGTGCTGTGGGTCCTGTGGGAAAGCAGGAGATTTATAACCTCGTGTTATCGTGTTGTGGATATTCACACATCACTGCAGACATTGCACAACTGAATACCCACAGCAATACTGCAGAAAATCCACACTGGCCACATCCACACCTAAATGGTACATATTTGGCTATATTTAGGTACAGATCAGCCGCGGGATTTAAGTTTTATATTTCAAGGGTTGAATTCCACAGAATAGGCAGACATGATGCAGCTCTAGGATCCGCAGCCATTTCTGAAAATGTGGAAGATTTCTGCAACATGAAGATTTTTTAAATCCCCTACATGTCTTGTACCTGAGGCCGTGTTCACATGGGCGTAAGCGCATTTATATGAGGGGTGTTTTTGTGCGCGCCTAAATTAGTTTAATATGTTCTATTTTCATGCGTATTGTGCACGAACATAGAACACGCTGCATATTTTTGCGTAAACCAGATACATTCATGTAAATGAACCCACTGAAAATCAATGGATTCTATTCCCTGTGTATTGCACTTGCAAACGTGTTCGTGTGACTAAGCCTTAAGTCTTTCTTCTTTAATCTGTGAACTACAGAACCCATTGAGATCATTTACCACTTTTGCACCATTAAGTTTTTAAAATTAATTGCCAAATTGTGTTGGAAGGGAAACGACACCATACACATCGATTTGATATTACATACCCATTTATCTTTTCTGGTCCAGCAAGGAATGCCCAGTGTACGAAGACGCCAAGAGAACCAGCTAGAAGATCGCCCTGTCCCCCACAACGGCGGCTGCTACCTTCATGATTGCACACTAAAACTTAAACACAAGAACAACTCAATAAGATTTCTGCTTTCATGAACACAAAACAAGTGACTCCACTAACCATTTAGTGGACAGGCAAGTGTGTCAGAGTAAGTGCACTTTAATTTGTGCCAATCTCTTGCATAAAAGATACAAATACCTTGTGAAAAGTATACCGCCTCTAGCTTGGATACAAGATGTGATATGGGTGGGCATGGAGGCTCTGGTACCTTGTTGTACCGCCTCTAGCTTGGATACAAGATGTGATATAGGAGGGCATGGAGGCTCTAGTACCCTGTTGTACAAACTCTAGCTTGGATACAAGATGTGATACGGGCAGTCATGGAGGCTCTAGTACCCTGTTCTACCGCCTCTAGCTTGGATACAAGATGTGAGACGGGCAGGCATGTAGGATCTGGTACCCTGTTGTACTGCCTCTAGCTTGGATACAAGATGTAATACGGGCAGGTATGGAAGCTCTAGTACCCTGTTGGGATGCCTCTGGTTTGAAGGCAAGATGTAATACGGGCAGGCATGGAGGCATGTAGGTTCTGTATGGTATCCTACAGCATATCGCTCCGTGTTTCCTCTAACTGAGCTTCTATATTGTGCAAATTCTTAGGCTGAAGTTAGAAACCAAGATGTTCCCATACATGTTCTATTAATGAAAAGTTTGGTGACCAGACAGGTCATGGAAGTGTCACAATGTTGTGGAAACATTCCTGTGCGGACGAGCATTTTTCTGTTGGACAATGCCTCTTGGAAGCCCTGCCATTAGAGGAACACATGTGGCTACAGGATATCCTGAACATATCGCTGAGCTGTCATCGTTCCTCGTACCACTACTAGAGGTGACAGACTGTTGTATACAATAGCCCCCCACACCATCACACCAGCTTAGGTCTCCAGACATGAACCTCAACTAATCCTGGATTCATCACTGAAGACAACCCAGTTCCACTCAGTAGTAGTCCAGTTTTGTCGTGAACAAAAGCAATGCAAACAGAGGTGGGTGTCAAAGTCAGTACCTGTAATGGCTAAAGGACATTTGGTTTTGAGGTGCCCAAGTGCCAGGAAATGGTTCCGACAGACACCAGGACCTGCAACGATGGTGGCACCTGCCTCTAGTTGGTGGATAATGAAATAGTTAAGAGTTGCTTGTACATGTCAGGCAATCCCCTGTATTAGTGGTCTGTCAACGGCGTCCTGAGTCAGGCCACCTTGTTTGCGTGCCTTCACACATACACTGATGGCAACAGTCTGGTCAGAACGGCCCAGGTGGCGGGCAATTCGCCAATACAACCATCTGGCTTTTCACAGTCCAATAATGCCTCTCCTCTCAAATTGTTAACTGGGCTGTTTTTTTCAGGATAACTTGTGGTTTTCGTTGTTACCCCTTTAGGTTATGTAACATTTTGATCACTTTTTGTTCTGTGTTTTTGGAGGGCAGGATACAGAAAGCAGCAAATTCTTTTAGTTTTTTTTTCCCTTTGACATTCAGCACACGCAAAATACGTAAATTTGACAGGACGGGTTGTTACAGCTGTGGCCATACCAATTACATATACTTCATCTTCATTCACTTTTAAATGGGAAAAGTAAAATGTGGTGGGAGAAACATTGTATACCACCCTGAGTGCGGTTCTTTACATATCAAGCACCCCACAAACTTAGGGTTAAGCAAGGAGGGACGTATTTGGCTAAGGGGGTAGTGTACACTTCTGTCTAATATGAGGGAAAGAAAACTGATCCGATCCAATCCTCAAATCCATCTCCAATCTCTAAATTTACTCCTCTCTGAAAAGGAGATGGGACAGAACCTTAACTCCTTTTCACCCAGTAGGACATGCATGGAAGGAAAGAAACGTGGGGATTCACCCACAAAGGAGTTCTTGGGGTATACTAGAACCCCTGTTTACTGTCCAACAGTCCATCAGACAAATTTCATAACCTAACCAAATCTGGGGAGGGCTAGATTGCTAAAGAAGTTAGTAAAGCTCTTGTATGACCCCTTAATAGCCCTGAATAAAGCTATAGCCCAACTGCTCAGGTCCACCAGTGTGCATACATTAGTTCAGATGCCAGAAAATTACAATCCCCAAAAAGTTGGGCTGCTGTGTAAAATGTTAGGCGGGGTAAAAAAAAAAATGCAGTGATTTGGAAATCTCATAACCATATTTCATACCCAATAGAACACATATCAGAAGGTGAAAGTGAAACATTTTTTCCATTAAATGTTTAAAAAATTTACTCATTAAGAAATTGAAGGCAGCAACACATCTCACAAAAGTTGGGAGCTGGAAAAGTTAGCGATACTAATGAAAGACAGCTGGAGGGTCAATTTTCTATTAAGTCACATGACACTAAAAGGAGAATGTTAGAGAGGCAGAGTCTCTCAGAAGCAAACATAGTCAGAGGTTCATCAATCTGGGGGGGGAAGGGAACTGCGTCTAAAAATTCTGGAGCCTTTCCAAAACAATGATTCTCAATGTGAAGATTTTGAATCATTTGATGACATGTACTGAAGATTCTGGGATATTCAGAGAGATTCATGTGCACAAGGCAGATGGGCAATATTGCATGCCTGAGATCTGCAGGCCCTCAGGTGGCATTACATGACGAACAGACATGATTCTGTAATGCAGATGACTGCATGGGCTCAGGGATACTTCCAGAAATCATAGTGTGAACACAGTTCAGTGTGCAATCCACAATTGCAAATTAAATCTGTATCAGGCAAAGCAGAAACCATGGATCAACACAATCCAGAAACTCCAATGTCTTCTCTGGGCCAAAGCTCATTTAAAATGGAAAACTGTTCAGTGAGCAGAAAAATCAAAATGTGAAATTCTTTTTAAAAACCCCAGATGCTGTGTCCTGGGGACTCAAGAGGAGAGGGACCATCCAGCTTGTCGTCAGCACACAGTTCAAAAGCCTGCATCTCTGATGGTATGGGGTTACATTAGTGCCCATGGCATGGGCAGCTTACATATTGTGAAAAGCACTACAATGCATATATTAGAACATACTCCCATCCAGACTTCACTTTCAGGGAAGGTTGTGCATAGACAACAGCAATTGGACGCCTTACTTCCTAGACGCTTTTTTTAATAGACAGTTATAAGGAGGGAATGTAATGGTAGACATGACCCTGTGCCAGCTTGTGAGATGTGTTGCTGCCAATTTCTAAATTACTTTTTTTTTAAATGAAATTGAAAAAAATTCTCACTTTCAACTCCTAATAGATATTCTTTAATGAAAAAAACAACCCTTTTTTAAAAAAGATTTCCAAATCATTGCATTCTCTTTCTTTACATGCATTTACATTTTACACAATGCCCCAACTTTTTAGGAATTGGGGTTGTATATAAATTAGGTGCCGCTAATCAACCCACCCGGGGGCTTAGGTGCCTGAAGTGCTAAACAGTTGATTCTGGGCACAGTTCCCTAGAAGGAGTGCAGCAAGCAGTCCGTTGTCTTGAAGAGCTTCTTAGGTAGCATTACGGGTGAAACATGAAATAAGAACTTAGGAAGGTATATCATTTTGAAGATGTTAATGCAACCCATCAACAAGGGCAAATGCTGCCTAGAAACTGCTGGAGTAAAGCCTAAGCATGCATCAAGATCCAGGATGGTTTCAATGGGAGAGGAAACAATTAAGTCCATAAACTATTGGGTTTTTTATCCTGCTACTGTTCAGAAAACTACTGATACAGATATCACAATACTACTCCTCCTGTAGGGAGAGCACTAACCTTTATCACCATCGGAGATTAGGTCCCACTCCCCTTTCTGCACAATGGTTATATTGCCCATGGCTTGGCTAAGCTTCAGCACACTGCCATGATGATCGCTGCTATCCACCGGCTCCGTCAGCTGCAAGAGAGGAAAATCGCTCAGGATTCCTGACTGGCTTTACAGATTTAGGGCTCCCTTACACTGCCGTGGGCGAGATCAGGCCGTGGATATCGCCCTCGCAATCCTTCTGAAAACCCCTGGATGTGTGGCGTTTTACATGTAAACAGTCTACCATCCCTGCAGGACTGAAGGAATCCCCTGCCGCTGCAGTGAATCGCGATTTTCACCCTTTTCAGCAGGGCCAACGCGGCTACCGCCGGGCCAACGCGGCTACCGCCGGCCCATTGCAAGAAATGGGTGATATCGCAAAAAGAAAGGAGATGCGGCCATTTTTTCATGCGGCATTGCAGGAGTGAAAACATCGCAAATGAGAATGAAAACGCATTATGAAACCAATGATTATCAATAGTTTCACTCATGTGATTTTCTCCCCAGTGTGAAGGGGCCCCGACTGCTAACCAGATGCTCACTTAAAAGCCACAAAGCATTTATTCAGGTTCAGGCCAGTCCACACTCGGGCATATTCTCATTACGTACGCAATTTTTTCACGTGCTGCGTGCAATGCCAATAACCCATTGGTCTGTATTGTGACAGTCACACCTGCATTTTTTCACACACTTATTACTTGTACAAAAGAAAACTTGCAGCACGTTCTATCCTACAGAGTATTATGCATGGATACACGGCAAGATGCTGCGCGCCACCAACCCCCACACACTAATTGCATACTTGCTACGTACCCGCATGTGAGAAATACACATGTGGCAAACCAGCACACAGCATCATGTCAGCCTGGCCATAAGGCTTATTTAGACACAATGATTATCACTCAAAAGCCAGCTTTTGAGGGATAATCGCTGCGTGTAAACGTGCCCAACTTCCAGTTTCCACAGAACGATGGAATTCAGTTTTGTCTGAAATCAATCGTTCAGCAGAAGAGCTGATAAGACAGACCGCACGCAGTGTTCTGCGTAGTAATGAGCCCCCGCACAACTACAGTATGTTGACGGAAAAATTAAAAAGTTACTGTGCGCAGAAGATGGAGCCAGAAAATGATTGAAAAAAATTAAATCTCTTGAAAAATAAATACTAGCAGTACAGCAAAGCAAAAAAAAACAACTAAGTTTGGTATCGTAGTAATCGTACTGACCCATAGAATAAAGTTATCAGGTTGTTTTTGTTGCAGTTTGTGCCTTGTAGAAGCAAGACGCATCAAAAGAAGCTTTTCAGTACATTAAATAGCACCACTGAAAATTACAACTCGTCCTGCAAAAAACAAGCCCTCATACGGTTAGATCGATGAATTGAATGGCATCCACCTCAGGCACCCATTAAACATATATACATTCTGAGTTTTCATGATGTATCCTTCAAATGGATGCCATTATAGTTTATGGGGAATGCATGTATTAACCCTTTCCAATCCACTGTGATGTCTGAAGACATTATGACTTAAAGGGGTTGTCCCGCAGCAGCAAGTGGGGGTATACACTTCTGTATGGCCATATTAATGCACTTTGTAATGTACATTGTGCATTAATTATGAGCCATACAGAAGTTATAAGAAGTTTTTCACTTACCTGCTCCGTTGCTAGCATCCTCGTTTCCATGGAGCCGCCTAATTTTCGGCGTCTAATGGCCAAATTAGACGCGCTTGCGCAGTCCGGGTCTTCTTCTTTTCTCAATGGGGCCGCTCGTGCAGGATGCCGGCTCCGTGTAGCTCTGCCCCGTCACGTGCTGATTCCAGCCAATCAGGAGGCTGGAATCGGCAATGGACCGCACAGAAGCCCTGCGGTCCACCGAGGGAGAAGAACGGGGGGGGGGGGGGGGGGGGGGGTTTGAAAAAAAAACAAAAACCCCATTTCGGCGCGGGACAACCCCTTTAAGGCTGTACAGATCCAATGTTGGAAGACGCCTGTTGGGGTTCTCTTACTGTATATTGCCAGCCTCTCTGCTGTCGGAGCCTATCCAACGTGTCATCTCATGCAATATGGGCTTTAGCCAACAGATAGCGCTGTTGAATAACAGCAGAAAAGAGTAAGCCCCCTAGGAAAACCAGGATACAAATTGGATTGAAAAGGGTTAACCCCTTGAGTGGCGGGTTTCTTATCACCCTGTCATACTCACCAGGGCATTTTTTTTTTTTTTTTAACAGGCTAATCATTTAATTTTAACTAATTTTGCAGTCGCGTTCCAAGAGCCATAACTTTTTCATTTTTCCATTGACACGGCCATATGAGGGCTTGTTTTTTGCCGGACAAGTTGTACTTTTTGATGGCATCATTTTTGGGTATATATAATGTATTGCATAACTTTTGTAAAAAAATTTGTAGGGAGATTGGGGGGGAAAAAAAAAAAAAAAAACAATAGATATTCTGCCACTTCTTTTTTGGATATCATTTTTAGAATATTGTGGTAACATTATGAGTCAACATGATTATGCAAGTCAACACGATTCTGGCGATACCAAGTTTATACAGTTTTTTTATGCTTTGCTATTTTCGTACATTTAAAACTTTTTTTTTTTCTTAAAGGTTTGCTTTTGTGTCGCCACATTCTAAGAGCCGCATTAATTATTTTTTTCCATTGCTGGCGCTCTAGAAGGCCTCGTTTTTTTGCGGGATAAACTCTAGTCTTCATTTATCTAATTTTTGGGAATATGTAAAATTTTGATAGCTTTTTGTTCTATTTTCCTAGAGGAAGATTAACAAAATCTGTAATTCTGGCATGTTTTTTATTTTTACTTTTCACTGCATTCTCTGAACAGTATAAATAGTATATTAAAGTCTACAGGCCGTTACGATTATGACAATACCAAAATTGTAAATTTTTTTGGTGCAAAAAAAGAAAAAAAAAAAACTAAGATTTTTTTTTTTAAATCGCTGCATTCAAAGACCCCCAGCATTTTAATTTTTTAATCAACGGAACTGTGTAAGGATTTTTATTTTGCGGGAGGTGGTGTACTTTTTATAATTTGTAGTACCATTTGTAGTTCAGTGCAGCATTTTGATCACTTTCTATTCCGCTTTTTGTATGGCGAGATTAGCCCTTTTTACGTTTTAAATTAATTTTTGCCCATGCCGTGCACCTTGCAGATTAAATAATGTACTAACTTTCTTCTCTGGGTCATTTTAAACACAGGGATGCAACACGTGCAATTTTTTAAAAAGTAAAAGGGAGAAAGGTGGGGTTTTGGCATTTTATTTTTTTATAATTCTTTTACTAATCTTTTTTTTTTACATTTTTGTCCCTTTAGGGCAGAGGTGTCAAACTCATTTCTACTGAGGGCCACATCAGGCTTGTGGTGACCTTCAAGGGGCCGATTGTAAGACAGTATAGTAAGGGCCTGTTCACACAAGCATATTTGCATACATAATATGTAGTGAATAGCAGCCATTGATTTCAATGAGTTCATTCACATGATGTATATTCTCACACAGCATGACCTATTTTGTTACGTACTACGCACCCCGAGAGGCCATTGAAGTGAATGGGCCGCACAAATACATGGTGAATGCGCAGGAAACCCATGTATTCACTGCATATTTGCGCACCATTTCAGTGCGCCCATCAGCGTTGTTTTTTGCGTGCCCAAATACGCAGGCATAAGCGATTTTTCGATTGCGCAAACACGCAGTATATTTGTTTAACCGAAATAAGATTACACCCATGTGAACAGGCCCTAATAGTGACCCCGATAGTGGCCCCAGTAAAAAATAGCGACCCTGATAGTAGCCCCAGTAAAAAATAACTACCCCGACAGTGGCCCAATTAGTAATACCCCCATAGCAACATTAACTCCCCCCACCCCCAGTAATAAGATTAACCCTCAGCAATAATAAACAGTTCCCCCTCAGCAATAAGCCCCTCTCAGTAATAATGAGCCCCCCACCCCATAGCAATAAGCCCCCCCCCTTCCTCAGTAATAAGAGTTCCCCCCCAACCCATATACTTACCTCCTCCTTGCTGTCAGCGCCACTCCCCATCTGTTCATGCTGAGCCCGGATGCACACTGACGTCAGTGTGTGCGCCCGGCACGCTTCCTCCCGAGTCCTCTCCTGCGGAACTGATGAGCAGGGGACTCAGGGGAGGATCGCTGCTACACACTGACGTCAGTATGCGCCACGATCAGCGCTAACAGCATGATTACCAGCGGGGAGCTGCGGCACCCCAGCTGGTAATCGCTGCAGTGGTGAGCGGGCCTTGTGTTTGACACAGATGCTTTAGGGGATTTGTAGAATACTGAGGCATAGCAGGGCATTAGACAGGCTACGACACTCAGAGAGTCTGAGCGTCATAGCCTAATTTAGCTGGCAAACTCGGAGGCTATATTCAAGCCTCTGGGTGCTACAGAGACCCATCAAGACCCCCTGATCACATTGCAGGGGGTCCGATGGTGACAGAGGGAGCCCCCTCCCTCTGACAGCCATTTACATGCTGCGGTCGCACATACCACGGCATGTAAATGGTTAAACAGGGGAGATCGGGGGTTTTCTCCGTTCTCCGCTGTAAGAACTTGTGCCCAGCTATCATCTGATAGCCGATCAACTCTCCCTGCCACAGCTGGCTTCTGACAAGCCGATGGTCTTAGTGTCAACGTGTAAACAGTGCAGGAGTTTAAAAAAAAAAAGCGGGAAGTTGCGGTTATATCTTCTCGCTTCTTTTTTTAAAGTCCTGCACTGGCTCTTTATTGGACTGTGCAGGCGGTGTGTGTGCAGAACACAACGCTACAGCTTATAGCATTGTGTTCTGCACGGTCCCATAGTGAAACATAGCCCGATTTCCGGGCTATATCACTATGGGCAGTGGAGCTAGTCCTGGAAAATTTTTGGGCGTGCCACTGAAGGGGTTAAATGACTGTGGCATCTGTTTAATGGATAAGTCACAAAAGCTTATGACTTAGACATTACATAGATAACATTATAGAGTTTGCTTGACTGATGCTACTGATAGGCATCAGTCACAGCTTCCGTTTCACCTATACGTCTTTTCCTGGCATTATGTTAAATGGAGAGAAAAAAAACACGATACTGGTTACATGAGCGTTGGAGGTTCCATTTGGAGCCTCTGTCGCTGATTTACATGAAAATCCCACAAACAAACTGAATGCATCCCATTACAGTCAATGGGGTCCGTTCAGCACCGTTATAATGGTGGAGGAAATTGCCCATTGGTTTCTTTTTTCCTGTTCCTATAATGGAGAAGGAGAATAAAAACCACAATGCAAGTGTGTCAGTCAAACCCTTTGCACGCAGTGAAATATGCTAGGTAACCAATAATGAATCTAAAATCTGCAGTGTAAAGTCGAGCCAATTCTCCTCCTTTTTCAGTACATGAACCAACAACATGCATCCCCACTGTTAATATAAATGCCTACCACAGCTTCATACAGCCGACTGAACTCCATGAAATTTGGGGTGAGGACAGCCCTCTGATAGCCTTGAATAACAGAAGGTTGTTGGGCAATAAGCCAAAGTCCATCCTAAAATATAAGGCAACATCTGCTTAGTACCAAGAGAAGTACATCAATGACCACAGAAACTAAGCCGCATACTTACTGCATCTATAACGACAGGGATGCCTTTTGCCTTGGCTTTTTCAATAACTCCCTGGAATTGAAACACAGGTCTTAAATGTTTTCATAAGATCTACACACAGAACATGAGTGACCTGAGGGCTAGAATACCATTTCCCCGTGACATTATTACCTTTGCGGTGTCCAGTATGGAATCACTTCTTCCCAGACCCGGTCCTATTACTAGAGCGTGTAGTCTGGGAAGCCATTTTTCTATCTCGTGTAAAGCATTGGGGTGGTCACTGTGTGAAGATCATATGCACAATGTACAGTGAACATACAGATTTGATCAAAAGCAGTCGTATCAATAATACTGACGTAAGGCACACTTACAGAACTGGATGTACAATCAGCTCTGGACTGTATGACTTAATCACTGTTGCTGCATCTTTGGTACAAAATACCTGGGACAAATCTGCACCCTATGAGAAGTAACATACAGGAGGTCAGAGCCATCAAAAACCCAATAATGCCCCACTATTACAAGAGATATCATGCATAGAGGATAAAGGGGTCATTTCTGCTTCTGTTACCGCATTAATACTTCTTGCTAAAATGTACAAAACGCAATTTGCTGAAACGAAACTCACTTTATACAGAATACCTTAAGCTGGCTGTTCAGATCATATTGTAATTCATACTGTTAGAGTGAACGCTTTGGAATAACACTGATTTCTGTATTGATTAGGAAGAAAACATCTAATTGTAAAAGCTGTAAAAGCCTCTGTAAGGTGTTCACAATTGGAAAAACACTGAAGAATGGGGTTTATGAAAACTACCACCAAACCCGTTGCGGCCCAACCTTCAGTTTGCTGAAGACCACCTGCATATTCCACAATGCTTCTAGGGAAATGTTCTTTGGGTAAAGGAGACCATAAAAGAGGAACTTTGGAACTTTTTAGCACAGATGCGCAATACTTCATTTGGAGGAAAAAGGTGACTGCACACCAATACTTCATCCCGACTGTGAAGCATCATGGTTTGGGGCTACTGGCTCAGAATCTGGATGCCTCGTGTTCATTGAGGGAAGATGTATCAAAACATTTTACAGAAGAATGTAAGAGGTAGCAGTCCACGATCTCAAGCTGAAGAGAGGTTAGATAATACAAAACAATCCAAAGCTCAAGTAAAGCAACTAAAAATAGGTTGAAGAGCCCAATATTGGTTGTATGAAATGCCCCCCCAATGGGAGAGTTTAAAAACAAAGTTAACTGGCCACAAATATAACAAGACATGGGGGAAAATGGCTGAGTGGCAAACCGGAGATTAAAGGTTAGCAACTAGATGTATGGAGATGTGCCGATCTAGCAATGAGTGTTATGTATCTGCTGACACAATGGGTTCTAGTGCAAATAAAAATTTAATAACTTAGTCAATTTATTAAACGGGTCAAATGCTATACACGTGCTTGACAGAATCTTACAGGTTGACTCCAAGGACACTATGAGTGAAATAACGGTCACCTACTATGTCTGATGTATATGAGGTTATATGCTGACTCAACTGGTGGGAATGCGAGAGAGAGGGTAAGGGGGTTAGACATTTATGGTTGAAAGAAATGTCAATAAAATCTCAAGAAAAGAAATTATTGAATTAAAAATAAATAAATAAATAAATAAATAAAATAAATAAATAGAGGGGATTTGTTTTGGAATAGCCAGAGTCCTAACCTTAGGCCAGCTTCACACGAGCGTGACGGGCTCCGCCGCGGAATATTCCGCTGCGAAGCCCGTCACGGCGCCCCCCAGAGACCCCATACTTACCAGCGGAAGATAGCGTGAAGACGCTTTCCCACCCACCGCCGCCGCGTCATGTGACAAGCCCACCGCGTCACGACGCGGCGGCGGCGGTAGGCGGGAAAGCGTTTTCATGCTATCTTCCGCTGTGTTACAGCGGGAGATAGCGTGAACGGACGGCTTCCATTGACTGCAATGGAAGCCGTCAGCACGTACATCCGCGGCAAATAGAGCATGCCGCGGGTGAGGACGGGAGATTTCATGGTGCGGAATTCCGCATCGTGAGCATTGTCCTATTAGGTTCAATAGAACCTAATAGCAGCGGGCAACGCAGCGGATTTTCGCCGCGAATTACGCGGCGTAAATCCGTTCGTGGGAAGGAGGCCTTAACCCGAGCAACATCCTGTGGCATGACCTAAAGAAGGCTGTACACACAAGTAATCCCAGAAATACTCATGAACTGAAACACATTTGCAGGGATGAATGGTCCAAAAGTCAACATTGTGCAAATGCTACCAGCATCTGCAAGAAACATTTATTGTAGGCAACTGCGTCTAAAAGGCAGACGTACAGATTTATGGAATATAAAAAGGTTCATTTTCTCTCTCTGCACTCTGGATGTACAATTATTTGTGTTATTAGTTTAGTAGGATTGCGTTTCTTTTGTAATAGAGTTAATAATATATGGTCTGAATTTATTTATCAATCTAAAAATCTGGTAATTACAAAGGCTTCACTTGAGGTCCTTTTACACGCAAACAATCTTAAAAATGACTGAAAGATTTAATGATCTATTTACATAGTGTTAATGGCCATTAACACGTTATCATTTGCATGTAAAAGGAGCTCCATTAGTTGTTTGCAGAGCCCAGAATGTGTTAAAACACACACCCAGCTATACAAACAGCTGATAGCAGATTGTATCCTGCTAGTCTTTTGAAAGATGAGCGAAATACATTCAAATGGAATGTATTTGCTTAGTATTTCAGCGGCTGAACAATGGATTTTAAGTCCGTAGTTCAAACGAAAAATGCCTGCGTTAAGGGCACCTGCACACAAGCGGAAATTCCGCCGCTGGAAGCCTGCATAGTATTGCGTTAACAAAATGCAATCCTACGCAGATGGCCGCGGTTTGGCTGTGCAAAATCTCGCGCGGCAAACAAACCACGGCATGCTCTATTTCTGTGCGGGGTCACTCACCCGCTGCCAGCTCCGGTCTGTGCATGCGCCGGCTGCCCAGATCCGACCATCTGCAGGCGGCCTTACATGTAACGATTATCGCGCATTTTTGGCCATTTGGATGAATTTTGAGCGAATTGTTGCATGTAAAAGGGCGTTTACTTTCCACAAAACTGCATGTACAATCTAACCATCAACATGCCAGACGGAGCAGGCAGATCAAGGACATATTTAAATCAGTCCATCACACCCTACACCAAGGGACATTTTATTAAGACTGGCAAACTAATAATAGCGGTATTAGGACCTGCGCTGTACTTTATACACCCACTGATGGGATATTCTATTTTTAAAATTAATTTACTTACCACTTTGAGTGCTGAAATTGCTGCGAAGTACGGAGCACCAGTATATCTATAAAAAGCAAGGTATTTTTAAACATAGCTCACTGATAAATATACGTGTGTTATAGAAAACATGCAGAGAAACATTGCCTTTGCTCAACACATGCCTAATGAGAAACTAATTTTCTGATTAGGCAGGGCTCTTTTCCTGCTAAGCAGGGATCTGCTATTCCAATTACATCCGGCAGATAAATATTTAGCTAAATTTATGTCAAATGTGATTCAAGTGTACTTATCTATTGAGAATATTACAATGCAGGAAGTTTATTACAACGATAGAATTACCATTTACCATCTATGGAAAGCATTACAAGTGACACAAGCTGCTGGCTTTGTCCAACAACATGTAGCTTCATCAGTCTAAGGGCTTATTCACACAGCTGGTGGAGTTTTTACATGCGCCCGCCGGCATCGTAAAAATGCATGCACGGGCGCATAAAAAACTAAAGTTTGTGCACCCGTTCAGACGGTCCAAGCCCTGCGCATATACGCCGAGCCGCAATGCCGTTGGGAGGCAGTTTAAAGGGGTTGTCTCGAGGAAGCAGTGACATTTTTTTTTTTGCCCAGTCCCCCTTATTAAGAATACATTACTAATCACCCGTGTGAATGACTTTTAAAGCCGGTTTCTACTTTCAGTTCCAGCGTTTCAACAACTTATAAAAAGTTTCCCAAAGATGGCCGCCGGCTCTTTTCCCAAGGTGCACCGCGGTTGCTTCAGCCCGACGTGCGAGCTCCCAAGACGCTACCAGCTGTGTCTCCCTGACAACCAGACGCCCCGTAGCCGCCGACCGGACCCCGGGATTAAACGCGGCCGACCACGGCACATGCTCTTGGGCCACAGTCACCCACCGCCAGGCAGCAGGTAACCGGCGCTAGGCCCCGGCTCCCCCGCGCTAGGCCCCGAGGCCCAGCGGCAGGCCCCTGACAACAGACGAAGGCTCCGGGGCCCCCGGCGGTCTATACAGTCCCCCCAGCGCACACAAAAAAACCCCGACCCCTCACTTACATGGGCAGCTTCTCGGCAGGGCTGGGCGGCTTCTAGGCAGGGCTGGGCGGCTTCTAGGCAGGGCTGGGCTTCTCAAGTTTCTGCACCTTTCTCTAACAGAGACTGGTAGCAGAATGGCCGCTCCAGCGCGCTCCCGAGAAGTGACAGCTCGTCTGCGCATGCGCAGAAGAGCTGTAGCGGCTAGCAGGCTGAAGCGGCTCGTGCTGAGAGCAGAAGACCGGACTGCGCAAGCGCGTCTAAAAAAGCAAGCAGACAGCGAAATTAGACGGAGCCATGGAGACGAGGACGCTAGCAACGGAGCAGGTAAGTGAATAACTTCTGTATGGCTCATATTTAATGCACGATGTATATTACAAAGTGCATTAATATGGCCATACAGAAGTGTATAACCCCACATGATTTCGCGAGACAACCCCTTTAACTCTGCTAAACTGTTCTCCCCCTTCTCTTCCCCTCTCCGACTCCCTGCAAGGGGAGAAGGCGGGACGGGGAGCTAGTGTGCTATGCTTCCACCCCCTCTCACAGCCATTGCAAACAGCCGGCAAGGGGCGAAGAGGAGCAGGGAAGGGGGTGGGAGTTTAGCAGTCACACTGCTGAACTCCCTCCCACCTCCCTTCTGCAGCAGCTGTCATAGGCTCTCATAGGAGTCTATGCAGCCGTCTGCGTAAAAGCGCCAGGCCGAAATGCACTATTTTGGCCGGCCACTTTTACGCCACGGAAATATGCCCATGTGCACTGATGCATTGTAAACCAATGCATCAGAGGGGCAGCATATATTGACCAGGTGTGAAAACCCGGTCGATATACGCCCGTGTAAATCCAGCCTAAAACCCTTACTTAAGCATGCAAAATATAGATAGACCAGTAAAGGGTTTCCAGGGTAATGATTGGGCAGAATGGCTTTTGACTCTGCTCTGCCCAATCAAATACCAGAGGAGGTGTAGATAACAGCACTGTTCTCTCCTCACCAAAGCTAGGAAGTAGTAGAAAGCTATGTTTACAAGCCTCATTTACATGAAAGTACAATGGATATAAAAAGTCTACATATCCCTGTTAAAATGCCATGTTAAAAAGAAAAAATTAACAAAGATGAATCATTTCAGATTTGCACCTGGAATTTGATCCATTATCTGTAAAATTCCACTGAAAAAAACTGAAATCTTTTAGGATTGAAAATTTTAAAAAAGAGAAAAAAACTCAAATAATTGCTCATGTATGTGACCCGATTCAAAAGAGTGGGTTCATATTCCTGAGACATTTGTGCGTTGCGCATCGCACAAATCTCGCACCATTTTTATGATCATTTGAAAGCTGCATAAGGGGTTATAAAAAAAGGATTTAAGGCAACTAAATTCTACGGCATATACATTTACATGAGGCAAACTCAAAATCTACAATTAAAAAAAAAAAAAAACACAACACGTTTTTGGAAGTTTTTCCCTTAATTTCAATGTGACTGTTGGGGGATAAAAGTGTCAGACTAGCAGGCCTGTATACCCAAGTTAACAAAACTGTTTGACACAGAACAATGTTAAACAATTGCACCGAGATTTCTTTAATCTAGCATTTAAAAAGTTTAGCATTTGTTTCCAGTATAAAAATGTTAAATAATCTATACTTTTACATAATCGAAAGAAGAAAAAATTAGGAGACTGTACAAAAAAAATCCAAGTGTCATAATATCAGATGTTTGCATTTTATTTTGGGGTTTATTCTTATACAAGTACATTTGGTATACTTACGACAGACCAAGAATCCAGACCATTTGATATTCTGGCACCGACAGGTCCAACTGATTAAAGAATTTATTCCAGACTCTCACAAAACAGTATCTTGTAGCATGCGGGCTGTGTGATATACATTTACTGCATGCAGCCAGTATGCAATGACATTGTGTACTGGCTGCGTGCTGCCAATCGCCTTGTACTCTCTTGGCATGTATGTGCGCGTAATATGCGCCAAGATAGAATATGCTGTGATTTGTGAGAGCGGCAACATGGCCGCCTACGGAGTATTGGTACAGTTAAACCAGTGCACATAATACGCCATTGCCATACGCTCGTTTAAGACAGCCCTGATGCTGTACTTTGTTTAATGAACATTCTAAACCAAGAACAATCATTCAGTAAGAGGATATGCTTACTCTTGACAGCCTCCAACAATGCCAATCTTCCCATCTTGACCTTTGTGCTTTTTAGAAGTAAGAGGGGGGATGACATTTCTGACCAGTTGGAAGATGTTCTCCATGTCCTTGGCTGGACGTGTGGGACGCAGAGAAAAGGATCTCTCCAAAACTAAATAGGAAAAAAAAATGACAAAATTAAGTCTTTTCAAGAGGCGTCAATATCAATCACTTGCACGCTCAAGTTACCCTAGCCTCAAAAACATCTCCAACATCCATCCCCATCTTATGGTGGAAACAGCTAAAACTTGTTGCCCTGATACGTTTCCAGGTTGATTACTGCTACTTGTTATTATCAGTCTTCTGTTCACTAAACTCTCCCCTCCCTATTCCATCCTGAATGCAGCAGTCTGTTTAACAGTTACATTGATGCCTTCACCCTGTGCCATTCATTACACTGGTTGCCTGATTACTATACTAATTCAATTTAAAGGGTTTGCCTGGGCCATTTCTAAAAGAAAGTTTATAAAGGGTTAAAATGAGGAGAAATTGAATAATCTCCTACCCCAGCAGCTCCGCATCCAGCATTGCGGCCCTGATGCCCACCGCACAGACCACGGAACAAGCAGTGGGAGGTCACGTACTGCGTTCATTGTGCACATCGGCACATGACCTCCTGCCGCCACTTCTTGGTTCTGTGTAGCAGGCACCGTGGCTGCAGCGCTGGACAAGCAGCCGGCCAGATAGAGTATTCAATTTCTCTTCGTTTTAATACTTTGTAAAATTTTTTGAATGTTCCACAAAACCCTATTGATCTTACCATTCATTCATAAAGTTCTTCACCCTATATCTCCTCCCTCAGCTCTGTCTAACTGCCCTTCCTGTGTGCTCTGTTCTGCCAAAGACCACAAACTAAGTTCAGCCATATCCGAACCTCACACTCCTGTCCCTAAGACTTTCCCCGAGCTGCTCCAGTTTTCTAGAAAGCACTATCCTGGACTATCAGGTTAATCCGCACCACACCATTTTAAGTGCGCACTAAAAACACATTTCTTTAGGGAAGCCTACTGTACTCCATAAATCTACCTCTTCCACATCTACCTTCTTTCTGCACTCTGTCCAAATCTGATCACAGTAACCCCCCTTAAACCGTACATACAAATACGCTTCAGTACATATGTAGATATTGGCTGCAGACCGGCTCACATACTACCCTATGCCATGTGAGCCAGTCACCAGCCATAAGATGGCCAGAAGAACTTGGCCGTCATGCGTCACCTCTTTTCCTCAGACTGTAAGCTCTTGCTGCCCTTACCCCTACTGTCCAGTTCGGTTATTGGTCTTGCATTATATGTCTAACTTCATCTCTATACAGACCCTATGATTTGCAAAGCGCTGCAGAGTATGTTGGTGCCATAGAATGATTATGTTTAGTTCTATAGAATGACTCATGTACTATGCTTCAAGGTGACAGTTCCTAACACTATATAAATGAGTTGCCTGGCTCCATTTATAACATTTCACACTTTCGTAGGCGTTGGAGATGAATCGTACAGGCAGCTCATATAATTGCTGTCCAACTCCAAAACACTCTGCCCTGTGATTGATAGAGCTCTCATATAGATAGGGAGAAAGCTGTCAGTCACTGGGTTGAGGGGAGCTGATAGGATAGGGCAGCATGATGGTGACAGGTCGCCTATTATCCTATATAGTCTATTTCACATATTTGCTAGACTTATACGGTACAGACTGAGTTCCGTCACACACATCTTTAAATCATCATCTGGCTACGCTTGGCAACAGACCCTTTATCTGTACTCTGGTTTAGACGTGTGACCCAACAGCCAAGATCTGTATAAAGCCAACCAAAGTTTATCTTCTGATTAGATCAGTATTTTTGCAAATAGAATCCTCGTCAGGGAGCGGTCCGACACTAACGGGTATTTTCTACAGTGTGAACAGTACTTGTATCCTAGGAATACCTTTGATTTCCTCCTATGTACTTTATTATACTACAGATAATGATGTTAATCATAAAATTGTGCAGATCGATATTGACAAGTCTTTATAGTTTAACTTGGGTTGACCCACATAATAAAGAATAACGCTATAACCTCCATTCCACCCAGGAATGAACAGAGCAGCAGTCGTGCATGCACACTGCCACTTCATTCATTTCAGCGGCACTGCTAGAGATCGCGACTTTCAAGCGCTCGGCCCTCATTGGCAGTCCCACTGATAAGAATGGAGAATAGTGCACATATATGTGATCACTGCTCCATATATGTCTGGAATCAGTGACCCCTGTTCTGGAGATCAGTGGTGGTCCTACCGGTCGGATCCCACTGATACGTTATTACCTATCCTGTACATAGGGACTAACTAGCTTTTAAGGTACAACCTCCTTAGCAGTCATCTGTGGTCAGTGTGTTTTAGAGAAAAAAAAATAAAGAACCCGCACCTATCAAAAAATAAGGTGCATTATGCTGCCTGTACATGGGCGAGTTGTGATTGCGTTATCTGCGGCGATAATCCGGCAGCGGGTAATACAGTGAACGCTTTCCATCAGAGAACTATGGATGGCGTCCATGAGCAGAGAATCATAGCAATTCTCCACTCCGGGATTCAAATTGTGGCATGCTGTGGTTTGCGCAGTGAGCCTATATATTAGATAGGCTCCCGGTGGAGACCTGTCAGTTCCCCCCCCCCCCCCCCCGCGGCAGAAAATGGCTAGTGATATTCCGCCTCGGCCGTAGACAGGCAGCCTAACACAGGTGGGTGCTACTTTAGCAAATATCCAGACTGATCTGATGATTTTGCCACAGAAACTACCCTTACCCTTCTTCTTACATGGTGGGATACTGCCGCGGCACCCACCTTTCCACTAGGATCTACATTTCTCTGATTTTAAATGTATAAGATATCTACAGGGAGACCACAAAAAAGCAGCCTGGCACCACACTTATGGGAGCCATCTCAGGGTACATTCACACGTAGCGGAAGTTGGGGCAGTTTGGCAGAGATTTAGGTTTGGACCTGCAGCAGATTAAATCTACTGCTGTGAATGAATGACCTAGACCTAAAGCAGCATGTAAGCACAGCGCGTACAGATGGGCGCTCAGCGCCTGCACATAACGGCGCTCGCGGAACGCTCACTGCACCGCTATACACAAGTCCCAAAACATCAAGTTCCACAACAGCTGTAGAGACGTTCCGTCTCATGGATGGCGGAGAGCGAAGACAAAAGGGAGATTTGTCCCCAGTAACCTGTCAGATCAAAGAGCCAAAGCAGATTTCAACCCTTCAACTCAAGGCTAAAATCAGCTGTGAATCTGCACCAATGCTGTGGATTTTAAATGCAGCAAAAATCCACCCCATTTCCACTATATGTAAATGTAATCGAAAAGAAAAATCTGTCTTTGTTGCCCATAGCAACCAATCACAGCGCAGCTTTCGTTTCTTATACTGCCGAGGTAAAATTAAAGGGGTTTTCTATGGAGAATACTACTGATGACCAATCCTCAGTATAGGTCATCAATAGTTGACCAGCCGGGGTCCGTCGCTTGGAACTCCGACCGATCAGCCGAGTGGGTGCATGCTGTCAGCACCACAAATACACAGAGGTCAGAGCAGAGACTTCTGCTGCTTCCACTCCGCCCTCTAATTGCAGCGCTGACAGCATGCACCCGCTCAGCTGATCGGTTGGGGTCCTGAGCAATGGACCCCAGTTGATCAACTAATGATTACCTGTAAACTTATCCATTAACCCCACTATACAAAGGCCACGCGGAGGAAGTGGTGCTCTTATGTAACTAGAGTGCAATGCGCTACTGTTAAGACTACATGGACTTTTATGAACTTGGGCAACAAAAAAGGAGTGAAAGATCTGTTTGGTTCTGAAAACGTCTAAGGGTGGGTTAACATCTGCGCTGGGTTTCACGTCTCCCCGGATGGACCAGGAAAGCGGAATCCCCATGGCCGAACGGCTTTGTCTCCGGACGGAACCGAACAGCGCCGGGCGGACCCCAGTGACTATAATGGGGTCTGCACATTTCCACTCAGCTGCTCAGCAGGCAGGACTTTTTCTTCCGGTAGTTTCCGCCACATCTGTAACAGAACCTCCATCCGGACGTTCCATCACAGATGTGAACCCGGTCCGAGTCTCTTTCCCTATAGGTGCATGGAGTTCAAGCCTAGAGCTTCCAAGCTGAGCAAGCAATGAGATTAAGAGAATTGTGTCATTTTATTCATACAATATTAGTCATATTGCTTACTTGTAGCAAGAGAGGAATCATTACATTAGTGCATGTAAAAAGGGAGAATTTAAAACAAAAAGTGGATCTATTCTATTATAGAGCTAATATTAACTTGAGCTCCAACAGTAATTAAAACCAATTTGGAAAATTAAGCTTTGTAATTGTAATAAGACAACTCCTGCCCATACGCCCTATTGGGGGTATATGGACATCCATAAAGGGAGGTCCCATATTCACAACCCTCCTTAATAAGCCACGATGGATAGCCGCAGCTTCCTTTCTGAATCTAAGGGTATGAGCCGATCATCGCCGTGGCTCCGCTGTGACTAGACCAGCCCTGTAAGCACAGTATCACGTCCACCACAACAGTCCCACGCAGACATTTCTGGCCTGGTTTCTTGCATGGGAATTCTGAAACTTTTAACCTGAAGACACAATTTTATTGAATTGTTCTTAAAAATATATATTTTTCCTCCAAATGCAGTTGGACATTCTAGCAATATTAAATAAGTGCTAAACCGATCTAAACTATTTAGTTTGCCCCAAACCACGTGGAAATGGAAACAACTTTTACAATTTTCTTTGGTGTAGTTTCCGCTGAAGCCTCCTACATGAGTAATTAGTATTTCTATCCCACGGTTAGTGACTGTGCGCTCCGATGGACTCCCTCTACAAGCCCTAATGTCACTTCCTATGGAGAGAAACAATCCACCAGACAGGCCCACAGGGTTTTGCAGACCTGCCGACCCCTACAGCCCGCTATTGACATAATACCCGATATACCTATTGGAGGAGAGAACGGTGAAGCAGTAGTAAAGTGCATTGTGTCGCCATATGTCCGGACGTTGCCTCGTATGGGGCTGCTGACGCGGCCATGCCCCCCTACGTGGGAGGTGGAAGAGATGCCATTTAGTAACTGTCCCAGCATCTGCAACATTTGGATTTCTCGATTGTGCTCAGCTTCTCGCCGCTTGTCCTCAATCTGCAGCCGCTGTTCCTCATACTTGTAAAACCTCTCCTCTGTCGTCACGCTTTGCTGAAGGAAACGCTCCATCATCTTGTCCAAACTGAAGCCCAAGTGGCGCTTCTTAGACTTTTTAAGCTGAGGTACCTGAGGTGGGTTTATCTTAGCATGAACAGATCTATAACCTGCGGTGGGGAGGAAGTTAGACAGGGTTTACTTAGGATACCTTATGTCAACTGAAATACAGAACAGCCTGGTTTACAGGGGGACAAAAAGAATTCCACTGCACTTCCATCTATCGTTCAACTGGCTGAACAGGTCTAAACAGCCGCATCCACAGCACTCTACAGAGCTTGGGTGCACCGATCAAGGTGATCTAGGTTAAAGGGGCCTGACCTGGTGACAGACTGCATCATAATGGAACACTCCATTTAAAAGGGGTGGTTGTCCACTACACACATTTATAGCACATCCACTAGATATACCATAAATGTCTGCTCAGCCACCTCTATGAGGATAGGACTGGGAACCAACGTAGAGGTCGGACTCCCAAGGATCATGGCATTGGTCTACAGTGGGAAGGCTCCTGTAAACATTAGGTTACGTACAGTTAGACAACTTTCTACTATACTTTAGTTCCCCTCGATAAAACAAAAACATTCTTGGTTAGATTTGGAGACCAAACCCCATCCTGATCCGGTGTCAACCACGCATCTGTTCAGAACAGAAGCAATGATGGTCTGATGGATCTGTTGTTCAATGGATCTAAATGTCAATTGACAGACCTGATAACGGGCACCATCACAGTAGCAACGCAGCATATGGCACATTACAAGTGACAGAAACCACAAGGGTCTGACATAGCACGGGCGTCTTACAAAATATCCAGCCCCGATAATCCTCTACATGCTTTTTTAATTGAGGACCTTACCTGAGGATAGATCATCAATAGGAGAATGGTGGGGGTCAGATATCTGGTACACTCACTGATCAGCAGCAGCCAGAACTATTATAGCTCCATACACCATGCAGTGGCCTATAATGGTACTGCACTTTCTCCCATTTGCATCACAATTTGGACCACTGCTGAGTGTGCAAGGCCAAGTTAGTACCTGCCGAGACTGGACCTAGATACTGGGCTCCTGCCGCTCTCAAACGGATGACCTAACCCGAGAATAGTTCATCAATTAAAAATAGGTTTAAAAAAAAAAAAAAAAAAAAAAAAAAAGGGCCGGCCTTTTCGTGACAGTAAGCATAGATCTTGAAAGTGATGAGGAATTGAAACAAAAAGTTTATTAGAAAGTTGTATAACTGTCAATTATATACTGTGACTCTGTTGCCAAGTCACATCTAAATGTCACTCATATACATGTGCTTCGGCTCATACTGAACTCCAAGCTTGCCATTCAAAAATGTGTTCCAGAATTTGCATGCAGAATACATTTTTAATTGCTGTACAAACAAAAGTTCAGGGTGCTGTTCGGTGGCATCTGCTGAAACATCTACATCAGCACTTAGACGGCCTCTGCTATTTGCAGGTAGAATCAGCTGAAATTGCTATACTCAATGAATTCAATGGGAGCGGTGCCTGAAGTACCAACCCAGGCCACTGCATTATGGACAGCGCAATCTGCTTCCTGCACTATCCATACTGACAGCAATCAGTTGATCATGGGGATCTTGAGTGGTAGACTATAATCTATTGATGACCTATGTGGAGGACAGGTCATCGAGGAAAAAAAATAAATAAAGTCCCCGAAGTTCTGGACAACCCCTCAAATGAGAACATCCTGGTTCCTTTAAAATGCTATCTGTCACCAAAATCAATCCCTTCAACCTGCAGTGAGCTTGTCACCTAACCACAGCCATCACAGACATGGAAGCGTCGGCACAGCTGGACCTGAACTGGAATTGGGGTGAATGTGTCTATATGACCCCTTTAACTCTAAAGCTCAGAGATTTTAGACACCACATGCCGTGACCCTCTGGTACTGGGGGCAAAATTTAAAGTTAGATCGGGAGGGAGGCATTGGTAATATATTGATGTCTTTGGTTGCCCAGTAGGAACAGTCAGATACATGGCAGACCAAAATATGCAAATGAAGGGCACAAGGTAATATTACTCGCCCCATCCAGTCTTAAAGGGAACCTGTCACATGAAAAAAACCTTTTCACCTCCATAGTGTTACAGTGCCCGTCTGGCAATAACACATTTTCCATCTCGGCCCTCCTCACACGATTGTCTGTCACACTCTAGAGGTCTCCTCTGTGCATTGCAGTCACTTCCATGGAGTGCCGCCCCCTGTCTGATGCTTGTCAGGCACTATCTTGATGGAGAGATTTTTTTTCATTTTTCAATCTATCCCATGATGCATTAGCACAGCTTTAGCTAGAGGCTGTACCATCTGTGCTTGTTGGAGAGAAGCTTAATTATTACCTTCTATAGTCCCCTTAAATAAACTATAGACCATAAGTATACAGTCAGGAGGATGAGCTGTGATTTCCTCTATTATAACGGTGTGACAGGAGCTGTATGGCCATCATCATCAATCTCCATGATATTAGTGCCCCCCTCTCCAGGCAGTGCCCGTTGATGTGATGCTGTTACATGGATCAACCACAAAGAAACTAACTAGCTTCAGACAGCATAACGCCAAGTAGATCTGAGCTGGTCTGAACCGAGATCACATGACCATCTGAGGAGAGGCCAGGATGTTCAGCAAAGCATCGGCCTTGAGTCAGAGGCCCCACCACACCCCGCCATAACCCCCTCTGCAGGCACATAAGTTGCCGTGCGCCCCACCAGTCCCGTCTTCCCAACACAGGTACAGTGAAGCAAAGTGTACACACCCCGACCTCACCGGCACACTGCCCATGCACTGGAGACACGGTCCCAAGGTTTTGTGCGCACACCGGGGGAGGCGGCGCCTGGGAAGAAGGGCGGGGTTATGGCAGTAACGTGGTGACTCGCAGGGCTCATGGGGCCGCCGTATGGCAGATGGTTTACATGCCGGGTACGCTACTTTTAAAGTAAAAATTTCTACGAGTGCAAGAAGGCTTTTTGGGGTAACAGCATGTGTTACTGACACTACGGCGGCAGACTGAAGAGGATTTTTCAGGTGACGGGTTCCCTTTAAGTTGTGCCCAAATTGTTATGTCACTGAGATTAAACAGCCAATGAGGATGGGCGGCCGGTCCTGTGGCGGTGTACCACTGGTAACCATGCATGCCCCCCAGTGTACAGCGCTGGGTGCCCACCTGACACTCAGCACCTCCTCACTAACAAGCACAGCCGATAGTGGGGGCTCAGCAGACTGCAGCCCCTCTGCTCACCTTCGTTGGGGGGCAGCGGGATGGCGAAGCTCGGGCCGTCCTCCACCTTGATGGGCAGCTCCGTGTAGCAGGACGAGCCCTCCCCCGAGTCCTCCGTGCAGTTGTCCTGGGAGGACTCGGGCCCCCCCTCCCCGGAGCCGGTGGGCTCTTCCTCGTCGTCCATCTCGTCCTCGGGGTCCGCGCGAAGTTCCTCTCGGCAGGGGGGTTCTGGGCGGAGGAGCAGCACGCCGGGCGGCTCGGGGCCGCAGGGGTGCTCGGCGCTGGGGGCCGGTCGTGTACTCAGGATGCGGTCCATCTCGTCGTAGTAGCGGCAGATCTTCCTGGCGTGGCCGTTCTTCTTGAAGCCCTCCCGGGCCTGGTAGTACTGGCGCTTCAGGCCCTTGATGCGGATGCGGCACTGCTCCGGGGTCCGCTCGAAGCCCAGCTCGCTCAGCCGGCCGGCCACGTCCCGGTACACATGGCTGTTGCGGAAATTACCGTCCAGGGCCGACTGCACGTCCGCCTCCCCCCAGATGTCCAGCAGCGCTCGGGTCTCCATGTCCGACCACAGGAAGCCCCGGGTGCTGGTGATGAGCCGCCGCATACACACCGACATCCCGCCCGCCCGTCCGCGCAGTCCCAGGATACAAGCACGCAGGCACGGAGTCCTCCCACACACTGCAGGCTAATGCGGCGCGCCCGCAGCTCAGTCAGAGCCGGCAACCCCCGAGAGGCTCCCGGCTCCACGCAGCAGACGGCACACACATCACCGAGGCAGCGCCCCCGTCACAGCGGCCGCGGGCAGCACTTCCCGGACGCATGCATGGCTGCGCTGGTGGAGAGCTGCGGGGAGCCGAGAGCTGCAGCCGCGTCACACGCTCCACATTCCATGTTGTCACTTATCAATAAAGCTTCACGCAGTCAAAACCCTGACAGATTATTATAAACAAAAACACCACGAGGTGCGCGGCGCCGTGACGTCATCAGCGCCTCGTCACAGGGAGCCGCTGCAGAGAGAGGAGGAGCCCAGTGCCCTCTCTAGTCTGGGAACAAGCTGCCATCTGATTGGTCGTTGGAGGCCGCGCTGTACCAGTGTTTATAAAGAGGGCGCAGTGTGTACCCACGTGACTGCATCACTATATGTAACCCTTTCATGACCTGCTAGTAATCATTTCTTCACTCCTATGTTCCAAGAGCTGCCATTTTTAATTTTCTGCTGTACATAGGCTCGTTTTTTGTTGTTTTTTTGCTAACATAGCTGTACACGTATTACAGCCTGTGAATATACAGTATATTCATGAGCCAAAATACGCTGATACCTTGTGTTTTCTGCCCAGCGGGTTTTTTTTACGCTTTTCAGAGACTTATGCGTGCGCTGTCCTATACAAGTCAGAGTATAGAAAATATATCACCCAACTTCCTCTTACCCCCAACACCATCAGAACTAATTACGGTGTAGGGGGCGTTACAGGTTCCCTTTAAAAGGAAAACCGCTCTGTCACTATAGGCGACGAGTGTGTGTTCTTAAAGATTCACTATGCATGAATAAAAAATGCAATATTTTGGACCAATATTGACACATTGATACCAATTATGTTAGGACAAAAAAAATAAAAATAATAATTGATATCCCTCCAATCCCCACCATCATGGCTACCAGTGAAGTTTGTCAGAAGTACGGCACGTGACTGCTGTGACCACAGTGGTGACCTGTAAACAAAGACCACTGGGGCTTCTAAGGTGGATCACTGGGGAAATAGAGGAATGTATCATTTTTGTTATTTTATAGCATTTGGTAACTTTTATATGTTTTCAAAGGCCAATCGCCATGGAGGTGGTCCCTTTGGGTGTTTGCAGATGTGCCAAATGTTGGTGTGAATATGCACCAAAATACAGGGAGGATTTTGCTGCAGATTCAACTGAAGGGGTGAAGTCTGCTGCAGATCTGTCAAAATCCGCGCCAATGGATTCTGCGCAGTAAATCTGTTACTTGTGAACACACACCATGTGGAGGGGTTTGGGGGCATTCAGTGAGCGCTGGGAACTGCACATGTAGTGCCCACCTCCAGATCAACTGCAATCAGGGCATGCAGCATATTACAACTTTAATTTATGGTTTATGCAGTTAATATAAAAAAATCAGCATCAACCCAGAGCTAGACGGCACATCCAAACACAGTAATGCCAGTTCACGCCACCATATTGTAAAATACTGCATAAAAATCGCAGCGTTTTACTTGCGTAGGGAATTGCGTATCCCAGCGTTTTTGCTTGTGTAAGCCTGCGCAGCGGATTTTAGGCACGCTGTCCTGCACTGGCTTTTTTTCCCCAATTTCTCATGTTCCATAATGCCGTACATTTGTAATGTAATTGCGTATGCACTTTGTTCCGTACACACCCATAGAAAACAATAGGGCTATACAGACATAATACGCAGTGAAGTAGAACACGCTGCGTTCTTTATTACGCACATAATATATGCAAAAATATACACAAGTGTGAATGAAACAATGAAAATCAATGTACTATCATCGACGCCATTCACCACGCATGCTAGTGCACTTTGCACGTGTAATATGCAATACATATACGTTCGTGCGAGCCTGGCCTTAAATAAATATATACAGTTGCTCTCTGCTACGGCTGCAATATAAAAGCAAACGATCATAAAATCTGTAACAGCGCTCTGTAAAGAGGACTAAAAGGATGCCGATACTGAACATAGGAATTCTGGACTGCATTAGGCCCTCTGCACACGACCGAGGTGGATTCCGCATGCAGGGGCCCGCAGCAGAATCCGACCCAGTGCTCAGGCGGCACGCACGCACACCTGCCATTCTTCTTTTTGTGTACTGCAGATGGTCTGCACAGCACGTTTTTTTTTGTTTGTTTGTTTTTTTTGTAAATCCCTGCTTTTCTCGCATCGTTGAAAGAAAAGGGAAATTTCACCATTGTTTTTTTGAACTATTTTTACAGCATTTAGAATACATAACATTATTCTCTGGCTCACCACAATTATGGGGATACCAAATTTTAGATATATTATATTTTGCCATTTTTGCACACTAAAAGCACTTTAAAAAAAATTTGCTTTTGAGTCAGCGCATTCTAAGGGTGCATTCAGATGACTGTATATCGGCTGGGTTTTCACGCCCAGCCGATATACGGCGTCTCTGTCTGCAGGGGGGAGGAGGCTGGAAAAACCGAAAGCAGTGCTCTGAGCTCCCGCCCCCTCTCTGCCTCCTCTCCACCCCCTCTCCGCCCCTCTGCACTATTTGCAATGAAAGGAGGCAGGATGGAGGCGGGGCTAAGTTCTGGGAATTAGCCCCACCCCTGTCCTGCCTCTCCTCATTGAAAATAGTGCAGGGGGGGTGGAGAGGAGGCAGAGAGGGGGCGGGAGCTCAGTGCACTGTTCCCGGCTCATCCAGCCTCCTCCCCCTGCAGAGAGAGACGCCGTATATTGGCTGGCGTGAATACCCGGCCGATATACGGTCGTCTGAATAATCCCTAAGAGCCATAACGCTTTTATTTCTCCATCAGAGCTCTGAGGCCTAGTTTTATAGGAATGCTAGTCTACATTGATCCTATTTCTGGAAAACATTTTGATCACTTTTTGTTCCATTTTTTCTAATGGCAATTTTGGAATTATTTTTGTAGGGTGTTTACCGTGCGGTATAAACATGTTAAATTAATTCTGCGAGTCAGTAAGATTCAGTCAATACCAAATTTATATAAGTTTTTTTAATGTGCTACTTTTTTTACAGTGTATAAAAATATATACTCACACTATATTTATCTATCTATATCTACACACACACTTTTTTGTAGCACCACATTCAAGGACACCCAACGTTTTCCCCCCGTGAATGATGCTGCGTAAAGGTTCGAGTTGTACTTCTTAATTCACATGACGTTTTGATTGCTTTCTGTCTTTGTAAGGAGAGCTATGCAAAATTTTGGCCTTTTTAAAAAAAACCTTTTCATAGCATTTACAGTGAGCGTAAAATAACGTGCTTTTTAAAAACTTACTTGGCTCATAATGAACGTGGCAATAAAAATGTGTTTTTTTAAACACCTATTTTTTACCATTCCATGACTTTTTTTTACCTTTTATTTTTGTCCCACTTGAATTTCATTAGAAATGACTGCACCAATAATACACTGCAATACTTCAGTTTTGTAATGGAGTCTGCATCTCATGCACCAATGGCACAAATGCAATGTACACCTGCACCAAACCCATTGAGTCAATCCAAATGAAATCATCATCCTAGCTGGGCCGTATTACCACAGTTTGATGTGAACTGTAAAAGCAAACACGTTTAGGAAGTTACCTGATAACATGCGCCACCGGCAACCAATGAGGCTTAACTTTCCACTCTATTTTAGAGGTTGCTCATTGTAATACAGGTGAAAAAAAATCATCCAAATTTGGGTGTTGTGAGACACACATAAATACAAGCCACTACGAGATGGAGAGCCTGCAGCATGTTCTATTCACCTGCGAGTCCACAGAAGCCTCGCACATTATTACAGCGCTGCATACTTGTGGAACCAATGATGCTTATTTGTGCACACAGCAAAAAATACACACCGATTGAAATTGATAGTTTGGGCTTCTGTCCACTGGCGGGTCGGACCCCACATGCGGGATTCCCACAGCGGAGTTCGACCCAATGCCCGGCCGGTGACCCCCGTTACCTGTGCAGCGTTTCTTCTCTGTGCTGTGAAAGTGCCAGCCTGCGCTCCGGCACGCATGCAAAGTACAGAGAGCACCGCACCGTCGCTATGGTGATGACGTGGTTCCTGCAACCATTCTGCAATGAGGAAATCATTTTTTTTTTTTTAAATATCCAACCCCACTATGAGGGCTTATTTAGATGGGCGTATTTTACATCAGTTTTTTGTGAGCCCAAACCAGCAGTGGGTCCAAAATATGGAAGACATGCAAATCTTTCCATTATACTTTCTCTCCACTCCTGGTTTTGGCTCACAAAAAAACTGATGTACAATACACTTGTCTGAATACGCCCTGAAATAGAATGGGGAACTAAAAAAAAAAAAAAGGCACACTGCGCATGTAAGAGATACACGGGCATGCACAGTGCACTCTCTGCCAATAAGGCCGTGGGCATGAGGCTAGGGGAGTAATGGCCCTTTTATACTGGCCAAGACTCACATTTCTCGTTTGCCCAAGCGAACGAGCTGCCACATCCTCACCAGCTGTCCGCCTTCGTGCAGCCTGTTTAAACTGCACAGCCCTCGTTGAGAATCACGCGGTTCTCGGGCGCTAGTCGTTCAGTGTTGTACATTCCTATAAACGATCAGCGTTTAATCGTCACCATAAGTACCCGAGCCGACGCTGATTTTTTATGTTGGTTGAAACTGAACGAAGAGTTAGGTCCTCATGATTCTCGTTAGTCGTTTGCCTGCATTTAAACGTAACGATTATTGTTCTGCTTCACTCATTTTAATAGTTTTCTGAATGGTAATGGTTCCATGTAAACGGGTATTATGCAGCTGTTGGTGGCTTATCTCTCCTGAGAGAGCACACATAAGGCATGCTGAAGTCTAACGCCTAATTCTCACGGGCGGATTACCCCGGCATTGCCCGGCAGCTATTAGGTTTTATTGAACCCAATAGCGCAATGCTCACGGTGCGGAATTCCACCGTGAAATCACCCGTGGCATGTTCTACTTGCAGTGGGCATACGCGCGGACGGCTGTAGCACAGCAATAGATAGCGTGAAACCGCTTCCCCGCCC
Source organism: Eleutherodactylus coqui (assembly GCF_035609145.1). Taxonomy (NCBI): domain Eukaryota; kingdom Metazoa; phylum Chordata; class Amphibia; order Anura; family Eleutherodactylidae; genus Eleutherodactylus; species Eleutherodactylus coqui. The sequence goes on from NC_089837.1 coordinate 391,419,245, forward strand.
AATGTCCGCATCACGTGACGCTGCTGGCGCGTCGTGCGCTGTACTGTGCATGCGCGTTGGTACGAGTTGTGGGACATCGGGCAGCGGATCAGGAGGAGAGCATGGGGTCTCTTGGGGGGGGGGGGGCACCGTGACGGACTTTGCTGCAGAATTTCACTTGCGGAACCCGTCACGGCCGTGGGCACTAGGCCTAAAAAGCCTGCCCTTTCTTTCACGTGACCTCAGGAGGGAGCTGGGGCACCCCCATACACATTAGATGCCCTTACCATAATGAAGACGTAGAAACCAATACAAGCAGCACTTTTGTCCCATTCATTTTTGGGGGACGGGTTGACGCCGGACACCAATGTGATAATACAGATTATCCTGTATCCGGCAGTTTGTCCATAAGGCCTAGTAACATGGCACATTTTATTTGCTGTGCTGCATCCCCAAAGCAGACAGAACTGTAGCAAGCCCCATACAGATAACCGCGCACTCAACTCCTAAACTACCAGCACATTAGGGGTTAGGCAAAAGTGGGGGAAAGCACTTATAAAGTGTAACTTATCCCAAAAGGATCTGGGAGAGGGGAGTACAGGGGGCTCCTACACCCTCTCTGGGTACAGTCAGCCTGCAGTCACATGACCTTGTTAAAGGGCACTTTTTAGCCATATGCCATAGGAATCTATGGACACATCACAGTGTAGGTTTCCATGGCCCTCTCCTGTATATATAGTAACTCAGTATATATGTGGCTAGGCAGTAACAGTACACGTGGTAGCCCTGTGTACACCCTATCAGTACACGTGGTAGCAGCAGTGTCCGCGGAAGTACCTGCTTCTTGTAGGCTATACAGTAGACCGGCCACCAGGACCCCTGCAGTAGCCGCAAGTGTGAGCGCAGCGAGGGAGCAGCAGGCCGGCATGACGCCCGCTCTTACCTAGAGCCGCACACCGAGCCAGCAGCATCAGGTCTCTTCCGGGATCCCAGCAGCAGCGGCGACGGTTGAGCGGCGCAGAAGCAGCCAATCACACAAAGGGATTCACAGAGGGGCGGGGAAATCGTGAGAGCTGTCAATGTAGCGAGCCAATCAGATGGTGCATGTGTGACAGTACGAGGTGTGCGCGCTGCCCAGGTTCGGTCAGGCAAGTCTGCTATGGGACAAGTTGTATATTTTTATGGCCCCCTCTTGTGCACATATAACGTGTTCTGGAGCTCGCATTACATTTTTTTTCTGGAGAAGATGGAAATTCTGCCATTGTTTTTGGGTTTTGTGTTTACAGCATTCACCATTCCATATAAATATCAGGATAACTTTCTTATCCGGAGCAGCACGGTTACTGTGATACCAAGTTTATATGTAGATTTTTTAAATATCTTACTACTTTTACACAATAAGAACACATTTTTAAAGAAAAACAATGTAATCTGCATCACCGCATCCGAAGAGTGAGGGCTTGTTTTTTTGCGGGTAGAGCTGTGTAAATTAAAAGCCCATTTTTCAGGTCAGTAAAAAAGGCGTATTGGCCACCAGTAAGGCTGCTCTCACACAGGCGTCTGTAAAAACGCTATGTTTTTAAACGCAGTGTTTTACAGCGTTTTTAAACACACCCCATCATTGCAATAGCGCAGGTGATGAGGTGTGTTAAATATTGCTGAAATTCACAAAAATAGAGCAAATAACGTTCAAAAAGCACAGCGTTAGAAACGCAGCACTCAAATCTTTTAGTAATTAAAACCAGTGGAACACATTCCAATTTCCAATCTGTGTTTATTTTTTATTATAGATTTTTAACCCCTTACTGACGACCCCATAGTGGGGTGCTCATTTTATGTCCTGGCTGGCTGGGCTTTAATCCCTAGGGCTGTAAAAACATGCTCGCTCTGGGGAGTGAAGCCACTGGGCTGTGGACGTGACAGCTCCCTGCTGTCGGCTGCCAGGGGTAGCCAACAACCTCGAGCTGTCATGGGGGGCCGGGATATCTGACCCCCAGTCATGCGATCGCCGTTATCCAATGGATAACGGCAATCGTGGAAAAGTTTTAAAAAAAGTCTAATAGAGTTAAAGTTTTAGCTTCCCTCACTGATCAGATCCATGAGGGGAGCTGAAACTACTCACCTCCTCCCTCTGTGATGTCCCGCGGCGATCTGGGCCTGCCGATGTGGCGCGCATGCGCAGAAGGCCTTAGAGCCTGGCAAATTTAAAGTCTCCCTGCACCCGGCTGTCAAAGATAGCCAAGTGCAGGGAGATGTCACTGGGAGTCACAGTATGCAGTTCCCGGTCATGTGATCACAGTTATCCATTAGATAACGTCAATCAGGTAAAGTTAAAAAAAAGTTTAAAAAAAAAAAGTTTAAAAAATTGAAGTTCCATCTCTCCTTACGGATCGTATCTGTGAGTGTAGGGGAAATTACATATCTAAGGTCCCCTGATTTGTCCCCCGATTGGATCTTTATCTGCAGACCTTTCCCTGCTTCAGCGCATGCGCCAGTTAGAAAGATGGTGGACGCATGCACAAAAGTCAAGGATTGCTCGGTAAATTTAAAATCTCCCTGCTCCTGCCGACCAAAGGTAGCCGAGAGCCTGGAGATGTACCCGGGGGATGCTGCGGTATGCGGTTCCTGGTCATGTGATCACCGTTATCCAATGGATAATGGCGATCACATAGAAGTTTTTTGAAAAGTTGAAGTTTCATCTCCCCTCACCAATGCGATTGGTGAGAGGAAATAAAACTTCTTACTGAAAGCCTCCGCATTTGAACCCCCGACAAGATCCTCCTCCACAGACCTTTCCTGGCTTCTGTGAATGCCCCTGCCGGCATGATGCTGGACACATGCGCAGGAGTCGAGGAGGTCACAGGAAATTTAAAATCTCCTTGCCCCCGGCGACCAACAGTAGCCCAGAGACTGCAGCAGTGACCGGTGGCCTCGTTGAGCGGTCCCCGAATCACATGATAAAAAGGTAGCGATCTACTTAGGCCGGTCTCACAAGAGCGGATAGGAATTACGGATTCCACATATGTTTGATCTGCAGTAATATGCGGATTGATCAATCGCATTGGATTATACAAATCCGCTCACATTAGCAAGTTGGAATTGCGTAATCCACTCACCGAAAACAGAACGCAGCATGATCTATTTTACCGCGGGTATCTATGACATAGAGCCCATTATGCTCTATGGTCGCGGATATACCCACAGCCCATAGGCAACTATATTGTGTACGGGCAGAGCGTACCCCCTTAGCGACGGCGTGGGAAATATAAACAAGGAATGGTGTACTGCGCATGACCGCCTGTGTGAGTACGCACTTATGCGCCGTAAATTACGCAGCCATACGCAGGGCAACGGCCGGGCTCACAGCAGGCAGATTCCACATACGGCTGCGTGAGCCTGGTGTTATTCAGATCGCTACCTGTAATACATAATTTACATGAAGCCCCGGGAACGCTCGCCTTCCTGCAGTTCCAGGAGCAGCTTGTTGAGCACCTTCTGTTTGAGACCGCTGAAGCTCAGCGAGCTTACGAAGCCTCATCTTTACACCCCATCCCTGCCACTGAGGAGGAGGGATACCCGGATTTATTGCCCCATGTGCCCATCCTAACCATGCCTCCATAACTACCCCTGTTTTCAGACAAACCACACAGTTTACATTATTACTTTTATCTAAGATTTACGGAACACCAAAAAGAAGGGGGGAGGGAGGATTATTTTTAGGAAGTCATTTTTTTTTCTACACAAATAAGCAATGGGGCCTGGAATTTATTCAGTTGTGCCCTGAAATCCAATGGGTGTTCCCTCCATTGCAGGCCTAGCCAGATGTACAGTAAGTAGATTAGGGCCACAACGGGTATGTTTCTGAACACGAGATAAACAGGGGTATCCATTTTGGGGTGAAAGTCTTCATTCATATGTGTGCTGTACAAAAAAAACCTGTTTTAAAAATGATACCATTGCCAAAAAAATGAAAAACATAATTTTTTCCTTCTGCTTTGCTTAGATTCATTTAAAAACGGTGGGGTCAAAATATGCAGTACACCGCTAAATGAATTCATTAAGGGGTCTAGTTTTTAGTTTTGGCTGCTCAAAGGCTCTACAGGTGAGGGTTGGGACATCAACACAAAAATATGGATAGACGGTAGTATCAACTATCGCTGAACAAACTCGATTATTGTAAAATATTGGTGGAAAACTCTCGATAAAATGCTGTATAAAAATAAAACAGGTCTGGGGTTAATAAAGCAACAATCAACAAAAAAATTATCGTTTTCTTTTAAAACTTTAAACTGTTGAATTTATTATTAACTTCTAACTATTAATAACATGAAAATATATTAACGTTACAAATGAAAATAAAAAATTACAGATGAAACATATAATAAAATTGGGGATATGAAGGGAAGTTTTTTATCATTGGCCCCAATAATTGTTATCTAATGAGCCAACAAACGCACTGAAACCAGGTCCTGCCAGCTACAAGGAAGCCAGAAGATGGACGCTGGACCTGACGGGATGTGAGCATGATCTCTGTGTGTTTGTGGGGCTGCGTGCCCTGCATTTTTTCAAGTTGCCGCTGATGGACCAACGGTCTCCATGGCAACCTGTAAACAATGCAGGGCCTGGTAATGCGAAAGCAGTGCCCCGAATGCAATTGTAATTGCATTAGATGGGTCTCCTATCGTTTCTTTGGGCACTGCGTTCGCGTTAGACGCTAAACGCACGACATGTCGAGTCTCTTTTTCTGGACCCGATCTTCGTGCGTTCAGCGCAGCCCTCCATCTACATGTGGAAATGCTTTCATTTAGAAACCATTGCCCACAGCCATCGCGTTAGATGCAAGCGTTCAGAGCCTCGTCTAGCGCGATGAACGAACGCATGTGGTAAAGGGGCCTAAGACCCCACTTCTTCTGAGAGTCGTTTTGCCCAGAGCAAACCTTATTGGTGACAAAGAGTCACCTCACACTTTCCAAAAGTTTCTAGAACTTGTTTATAAGTTGATTAGTGCCGCGAGCAAAACTACATCCTGTCCCAATACAAAGGAAAGGGCGGAATGTAAAGAAAGACAATCTGGTCACCGGACCACAAGACACGTTTATTCTTTACAAAAATCTATTGCCTTACAAAAATTATATCGCCTTAAACTATCAATGTTACCAACATATCGGACATAACAATATCCATGAAAAGTATCACCAAAGCATTAGTGATATATCCATATTTCGATATACTGGTTTTCGATGTCCCAACCTTAATGGGGCCTAAAACACCTTTAAGCAAAATATCTCTTCTGAAAGCCACCGGCTGCTCCTTTCGGTTTGGGCCCCGTTGTGCATACGGACATAATGTTAGGGTATACCCACAACGGGTATGTTTCTGAACACAGGACAAACAGGGGTATACATTTTGGGGTGCAAATCCTCATTTTCATGCACTATAGAAAAAAACTGTCTTTAAAATGACATATTTGCAAAAATATGAAATTTTATTTTTTTCTCCTCCAAATTGCATTAACTCCTGAAAAAAACTGTGTGGTCAAAATACTCATAACGCCCCTCAGTGAATACATTAAGATGTGTATTTTTTTTTAAATGGGGTCATTTGTGGGGGTATCTATCATCCTGACACCTATGAGCCTTTCCAATGTTGGCTTAGTACAGGAAAACAAAGTGTTCCTCAAAATGTTAAGAATTAAATGTTAAATGTGTAAATGGTTAAAAAAAACTAAAGTTTCTCAAATGTGCGTCCAAAATAAAGTAAACAGATGGAAATATATATCTTATCTAAAATTTGTACAGCATGTTTCCACATATTTGAGATATTGCAGTTAAAAATGTGAAAAAATGTGATTTTTTTTCAAAATTTTCCCAATTTTGGCAGTTTTAATAAATATATACAAATTATATTGGTTTATTTTTACCATCTAAATGAAGTACAACATGTGGCAAAAAAACAACGTCAGAATCACCTGGATATGCAAAACCTTTACAGAGTTATTCAATGTCATAGTGACACATGTCAGATTTCCAAAATTTGGCCTGGTCATTAAGGGGCAAACAAGCCTGGTCACTAAGGGGTTAAATGTTATTTTGTGTGCATGACCGTGTGGGCGGCCATTCGGCCTGATCTGCAGTTAACAATATGTACAGGTATGCTTTATACCAATATAGGCACAACATGGTCTGTGACATCATTGGCCCTCTGCTATTATAAGTTGATGGGGTTGCTATGGCAACCAAACACCTCACACACTTGTGTCCTGGCCTGCCATGGCCTATGATCACTGTTGTAAGCAATGAAACATTACTGTACAGAAGTACTGCAATGCATTATTATAGCGTTCATATCTTTCATGGTTCAAGTCCCCTACAGGGACATAAAAAAAAACACGTAACAAATATATGAAAAGGCTTTATATAAAATTTTCCATTTCTTAAAAAAAATAAAAAACCCAAACATTTGGTAGCACTGTATCTATGGCCCCCTGCACACGGGTGGAAATTCCGCTGCAGGATTTCCCACAGAATTTCCGCCCATGGCCGCTGCCGTAGGATTGCATTAGAAAATGCAGTCCTAGGCAGACGGCCGCGATTTGTCCGTGCGAAATCACGCACAGAAAACAAATCGCGGCATGCTCTATTTCTGTGCGGGGCTCGCAGGCGGCTTATAACAACCTGTACAATAAATTTAGCACACTATTTATCCTGTACGGCAAAAACCATAAAGAGGAGACAAAATGCTTCTTTTGTTCATTTTACCACCCAAAAAAAGCAATAAAAGTAATCAAAAAAACGCATGTACCCCAAAATGGTACCAATAAAAACTACAGCTCTTCGTGCAAAAACTAGGCCCTCATGGAGCTCTGTGCATGCAAAAATAAAAATGTTATGTGACTTTAAATGCAACAATGTAAAAAAAATTTCCAAGAAAAAGGGTTTTTATTGTGCAAAAGCGGTAAAACCTAAAAAAGTAATCATTTTGGTTTTGTCGTAATCATACCCACCCGCAGAAAATATTTATCATGTCATTTATGCTGCATGGTTAAGGGCTTATTCACACGAGCGTATATCGGCCGGCTGTGAAAACGGCAGACCGATATAGGCTACCATGGGGGGGCGTATATGTATGGGGCGGCGTATACGTAAAGAGCCCGCAAGGGGGAGGGAAGGGCTGTTTCACCCTGCCTGACGGCAAGGGAAGGAGGCGGGATGGGGCGGGAGCTAGTGTGCTGAGCTTCCGACCCTTGCTGCTGCTTGCTAAGCCCCACCTCCGTCTCTCTCCTCCCATTACAAACAGCGGCAAGAGGCGGAGAGAAGGGGAAAGGAGTTTAGCAGTAACGCTGCTTCTTCTGAAGCTGTCATAGGCTCCCATAAGAGTTAGTGCAGCTGCCCAACCGGGCGCTTTTATCTGTGGAGATATGCCCCTGTGCACTGACGCATTGTAAACCAATGCATCAGAGGGGCAGCATATATCGGTCGGGTGTGAAAACCCAGCCAATATATGCCCTTGTGAATAAGCCCTAAAGCTGTAAAAAAAAAAAAACAATGGTACAATTGATGTGTTTTCTCTCCCTGCCCTCTAAAAAATTAATAAAAGTTTTAGAACACATTATGTGTACCCAAAAATGATACCAATAAAAAACTACGCAAAAAAGAAGCCCTAATATGGCAACGTCGACGGAAAAGAAAAAAAGGGTTTTAAAAGGGGAGATAAAAATTCCCCTAAAATCGACGTGCTCTTTGGGTTAAAATAGGCCCGGGTTCCCTGAAAATAAGACCTACCCTAAAAATAAGACCTAGCATGATTTTTCAGGATTTTTGAGGATGCAACATGATTTTTCAGGGTTTTTGAGGATGCTTAATATATAAGGCCTACTACAGAAATAAGCCCAAGTTACAGTTAATAAAAAGTCAACTTAAATAGTGTCCAGACAGCTATACATATAAAAAAAGTTAAATCTTTTGGAGCAAAAAGTAATATAAGACCCTGTCTTATTTTGGGGGGAAACGGGGTATTTGAATGAAATTGCACAACTCTTTTACTAACCACAAAAAGATACAATGCGCTCAGCTGTAAGACGAACTTTATTGGATGTGTTCTTAGCAGTAAAGACAACTCTCTTTGGGCAAAAGTCTCCAAATAAATAGGAAAGCTGGATACCTGGCTATATATGGTCACTGAAGCACTGGGGACAAATGGATGAATGGAGTGCATGACAAAACTGAAGGCAGCCACTCCCCAACCACTGCAATGCAAACAAAACACAAAGCACTTCAAACAATTACATTAAGGCTGGGTTCACACAGGGCGGATTTGCCGCGGAAATTCCGCGCGGCCGCTAATCTTGGGATTAGCCAGCTGTGTGGACGAGATTTCTGACGGCTAATCCGCTGCGGCAAGTCCGGCTGAAACCGCGGCTGCGCCGTTTCAGAATATGCAGCATGTCTATTTATCTTTTCTTTCCGCTGCGGCCGCGCTCTCCTCTATGGGAGCGCCGGCCGCAGCGGAAAAGCGAGCAGCCGGGCCGCTTCAAAGCCGCCGCGGCTTTTCCCACGGCGGTTCTCCCGGCGGAAATCTCGCGGTTTCGGCTGCGGCCAAACCAAGGGGTTTCCGGGGGAAATACGCCCCGTGTGAACCCAGGCTAAAGGCTAATGCCACGCGGTGGAAATCCGCTGGGTTACACCACAGCTATTAGGTTCTATTGAACCTAATAGCACAATGTTCACGCTGTGGAATTCCACCCCGGAATACCACAGTGTAAAAAAAGTCACGGCATGTTCTATTTGCCGCGAGAATACGCGTGGCCGTCTTCGATTGCAGTCAATAGAAGCCGGCCGTCACGCTATACTTCCACTGTCACTACAACAGAAGTGTTGCCAGAATACGCGACTCCGCCCACCGCCGGCCGTGTAATGCGCTGTACTGCAGGCGAGACGTGCACAGCGGATCCGGGAGGTGAGTATCTGGTCGTTGGGTGGGGTGGGGGGGGGGTGCCGTGACGGACTCTGCTGCGATATTCCGCTGGCGGATTCCCTCACGGCCGCGGGCATGAGCCCTAAATATGAAGGTGCATGCAAGCCATGGCTGTGACAAACACAGTAACAGAAAAGTGCTTCAGCACTCATACACATTAATATCTCAATATAATTCAACTGTTGCTTTGTCTTAAGTTTGTCTAACTATTAGACAGTGCTAGTATTTGTCACATAACTTTTTTTTGTTGTGTATGTTTATAATTATAACTTATAAATAATGGCATAAATTTTATGCTTTTTTTTCTAATAGAGGCTCTTGGAAAATGTGAGGAAAAAATTGCCATACCTAGAGCACGGTGATAATAAAATCCCAGCTCTGCTGCTGAGTGCATGTTACAATGTGAAGATGCTTGATGAAGAAGGAGGTTATTTGTGCACCTCCGAAACGCGTTGCACTTTATACATTATGTCTGTCTTGATTATGTCTATATGTTTCTGTCATCTTTGAATACAGAGAAAAATGTGGAGCTCCATAGGAGACCCTTGGATCATTAAAGACCTACTTGGATTTAGAGGAGTCCTACCTTAGAACGGACTCCTCTACGAAGTAAGTGCACCATATTATATATATTATATATGTAATATTTATATTCTGTTAACATCCACTCACCAGTAGCATAGTGATTTTATTATTATTTTGTTGTGTTTATGCACCCAAGGTAATTCTTCTTCCTGAGGGCCCACCCTTGACACTCTCCCTGTGCTTTTTGAGAACGCCTCTAGGGATTGGTATAATAAATATAACAAGACCTCCTTGGGTTGGCTGAGTGGATGCCTGTCATCTGATGGATGTTCCACACTAGGTGAGTCCCCCTTCCAACTGTCAATTTGATAAAATATGCATTGATTGGAGCACTTTCCACAAACACATTGTTAGAGCATGGTATGTTTTGTGGAGAAAAAAAAAAACATTAATCAGAAAAAAATTGCACCGTTTGTAGTCCTATTCACATACAGCTCAAATCTGACCGTTGTGTTTTTTTATGAGGAAAAAAACACTTGAAATAACGCCACATATAAAGGCCTCATGTCCACTGCAAAAATGGAATTTTAGAAACTGCACGAGTCTCCCACACCCATAGGGAATCATCTCGCAGGTAATTAAATACCTGCGGATGTCATTTCCCCCTAACGTGCGGATCGCATGCGCGGGAAAACAACCACAGCATGCTCCATTTTTGTGCGGTTGGCGCATGTGCCCGAAACACTGCCGGCGTCCCGAGCACATCTGCCTCGCAAAAGAAAAAAGATATTGCCTGCAAGGAGGAGAGCCTGGCAGCGTCCGGACAGGTAAGTATATTGTTTTTTCGGGCCTCATGTCTGCGGGCCCGGTGGAATCTGCTGCAGGATTCTGCACGGGAAAACCATGCGGGCCGGTGGACATGAGGCCAAACACGGCATTCTTTCATTATGTGTGAAACCACCATAAAGGGGATGTGTGAAAAGAATATAGTTGCAGGTGTGGTTTCTGGAAACAATATCAGATTTGTTGTTGTGGCTATCACTCTGCTAGCTGCAACTACCACTGAACTGCTCTTTACTACAAATATCCTATAAATTAAGCTTATTAGGCTCTCAAATCTCTCTAATACCGTGTTTCCCTGAAAATATAAATTTTTGCCCCAAAAGAGGTGCTAGGACTTATTTTCAGGAAAAGTCTTATTATATTTACCTAGCAGGCTCAGTCCATGTCCATCCTGCTGCTCTCCGGAGCTACGACGAGCTGAGCCGTGACATTGATTGCCAATTCATAAATCCCGCATCCACAACACAATGGCTGTGATGGGTTTTTCGACTGCTACTCAGCCAATTCATATAGCGCTCAATAAACCAATCGCATTGGTTCATCAAGCGCTGCATTGATTGATTTTTGAGCGCTGCTCAGCCAATCAGAGGCATCGCTTCCTGGAGGTGGGATTCATGAATCCTGTAACCAGGAAGTGATCTTCTCTGGGTGACTGAGACTTGCAAGAAGCGTGTTAGAGGTTCAGAGAGCAGCAGGAAGGACCTGGACCGTACCTGCTAGATAATATATTTCTTTTTCTAATGTAATGCAGCTAGGATGTATTTTCAGGGTAGGGCTTATATTTCAAGCCTTTTTTTCAGAAACCACGCCAATATTTGGGCAGCTTAGCCTCAGTAACTGAAATAAGGCTTGCCAGCAGACTAGAAGGAGCTCACTATCAAAGTGCTAACGACCACTTGTCCGTGAGTCCATGTATGCTGTGTGAATCACATGCTAAGCCCCTGGTCACATGACGGTGATGTCATCGCAGGTCCTAATGCATAAAACATGCAGAGCCTGACAGCAGCCGTGTGCTGACAGCACCTGTAATGATGCCACCGTCTTGTAATCAGTTACCGACTCTTAGCTCCGCCTCTAATCACATTACGATGACGTTACCACAGGTGCTGCTTCACTTTATTTTAAAAAACTGCACAGACGCACAGCAGCCGAGTGCTGACAGGACCTGTGATGATGTCACTGTTATGTGAACCTTTAAGACAATTCTAATTGCCAAAGGCAAAAAATACCCATGGGTAATATCTAGAGATCTCTCTCTCACTCTCTCCGCCCCGCAACTCACCGCTTTCCCCCGCCGGCACCCAAATGTTTTGAGGCGAGCGGGCAGGTACTCGCATAAGGCACTACTCGCTCGAGTAGTTTGCCTTAGCGAGTACGCTCGCTCATCTCTAGTAATATCCCCTAAAATATAATCTAAATAGTTTATTATTCAAAAAGACAAAGACAACATCGAATAATATTTAAAAAAAAAAGAGGCAAATGGTGGTAGTAAATGAGATGAGACTAGTAGTCAGCAGTTAGTATCATGTGTGTAATTGTGCATAAACACACTAAGGCTGGATTCACACGAACGTATATCGGCTCGGTTTTCACGCCGAGCCGATATTCGTCGTCCTCATCTGCAGGGGGGGGGGGGGGGGATGGAAGAGCCAGGAGCAGGAACTGAGCTCCCGCACCCTCTCTGCCTCCTCTCCGCCCCTCTGCACTATTTGCAATGGGGAGAGGCGGGACGGGGTGGGGCTAATTCTCGGAACTTAGCCCCGCCCCTGTCCCACCTCCTTTCATTGCAAATAGTGCAGAGGGGCGGAGGGGGGGGTGGAGAGGAGGCAGAGAGGATGGCTCTTCCATCCTCCCCCCCCCCCTGCAGATGAGAACGACGTATATCGGCTCTGCGTGAAAACCGAGCCGATATACGTTCGTGTGAATCCTGCCTAAAACATAGGCTTGGATGGCCAACTTCCAAAATCCTATGTAGAGATTAATAAATCAGCACCACCAAAACCCTAATAAAATCTAAACTATAGCTGCCCCGACATGTTTCGCTTTGCGGCGTCCTTAGGGGGAACAACAACCAGGCCTATAGTATAGAAACATGTTGAAAGTTCGTAGCAAAATAGGGCATGCTGCGATTTTTCTTTTGCCCACAGAATATGCAATTCATTTCCTATCAATTAGATTATTAATGGTTGTCTAAGAAATGTGCTGCCATGTAGAATGCACTTGGGCACGGAACTCATCAAGATGCATGCTGGTTCCCCCCTTTGCAATTGCCAATAAATGATGTCCCAGATGTGCTCAATGGGAGACAAGTCTGTATGGCTATGGTAGTGTGTTCAGGCTACACAGGCATAAGAAACATGTGGCCTGATGTTGTATTGAAAAATGTCTCTTGGGATACTTTGGAGAAATGGCCATACCAATGGTTCCACGACCAAATAAATATAACACTGAGCTGTTAGCATATCTGGAATGAAGACTAGAAGAGTCCGGCTACCGTACATTATGCCTATTTGGCAATACACTAGATTTCTTAGTCTGCGTACTATTTTCCACCAAAAAATGTTGGAGTAGCCCTTTAAATTTAGAATCGGAAATAAAGTTACTGGGATCCAAGTTTTCTAGTGTCCAAATTAATTAACGATGATCATCAGAGAAAAAAGAAGAGCCATCAACTGTGTGGAGTCACCACTGTGCTCTTTCTGAAGAGCCCAGCTCAGTTTTTACTTTATTTATAGTGTGAGTAGACAAAGACAGTATAGTAGCCTATTAGGATGGTGCACCTTCCTGAACTTAACAAATCATGACAAAGTTTAATGAATAATTATGTGACTTGCTGCCCACACCATCCTAGTAAAGTAATACAAATACAATAACCAAATATGGTCTCTAGAGAATGTCCAAATCCCCCCACTACCAAGAATAGCTCAGTTAAGTCTGAAACTTTTAAAGCACCACAGACCTAAAGTTGTATTAACCCATGAATAACAAGTGTAACAATCATCCTAATACACACTCTGTTCAAGGTTTCTGTCCCTCTCAGTTTGCAACAAGTGGTGATAACTGGTACGTCAATGCACAGGAGGCATCGTACAATCTTACCACAAGACTATATGATTTTTGAGGTTGTATGTGGCTGCAAAAAATTGCTTCCGAGCTGGCTTTTAGACCAATAAAGCCCCTCTCACATGCCACAGGACCTGGGTGCTTGAAAATTTGAACATTTGCATATCTCAGCGACACCTTCTACTTCCTCAATTTGCATAACCTTATGGCTTGTCCTTCAATTTCAATGTTGAGAAGTGTATAATAGATGTAATTATAAATGTACAACCTGTCAAACCGGACCGTGATCATTAGGATTGTGTATCACAGGTGGAAATCACAACATACCTGTGAATAGCAATGATACTACGTACCTACCTTAGAGAACTAGTGACCACATGTAAGTGTGGGCGGTTCTCATATACACAGCTGTGGAGCCACCCCTTCTGACAGCAGCCCAAGTTCTGTCAATATGATGCCGGCAGAGGGTCTGGTGATCTGCTAACAGTCTTTTTCAGAAGTGCACCAGCACAATACAGCTGGTCATGAGTAGTATGTAAACTCCATGCACCATGTAATTAGCCAGTATTAACAAGGGAGAGGTTCACCAATAAAATTATTGTTTATCATCGATTAGTTGTGATGCTGAAAAAATAAGAAGCACAATTGCTAAATGTAAATGTTGCTCATAGTTACACTTGGGACTGCTGCATGGGCAGTGCTTGGGGTGGGCAGAAAAAGACAGCGTTTTCTTTCTTTTTTTTTTTTAAGACTTGTCTGACCTCTGAATTCTGGCCTTCCGCCAGACAGGAGGGTGGTCCTCACTGATTAGCTGCTGGTATATCTCACTGCAGAAGACTGGGAGTGAGCAAGATCTAACAGGATGTACCAACACTGCAGTACTCTAACTGCTGCTCCACCAAGTCAACTAGTCTGCTGAGCCACCAATTAGGTTGTAGCGGGCACTGTGGGCAAAGCAGTGGGACCTCAGAGGAAGCGCTGCGTCCTGAGAGCCTGCAGCATCATAGCTGCTTCACTCCAGCTGGCCTACACAGACTACAGTTAGTATACAGATAGTCTGATCTGTCTGCCCATGCCCATTGCCCATCCTCACCACAATATTCAAAGGGGTTGAGGTTTTCTCTTCTCTCTTTTTTTTACAAACAGCAGTCAGTGAGGGCTGCGAACTATAAAATAATTGCTCCAGCACTGCTATACAGATGTAACCACTGCCGCCAACAAATAATTGTAGTGGTTACAATACGTCACTGCTGCAGAGCCTGGTAGGGAGAACAGGAGCCGTGGGGATCTGGAGCCAGGCAGTGATACAATGTCTACAGGTGGATTTTATTCAATAATCCGCAGCTCTAGCCCCCCCATAGAGAAGCATGGGGCATCTGCACTTCATTTAGGTCCTGCCGATTTGATTTTAAATAATTTGCGGATGACACGCGTGGATAATAAATCGCAGCATGCTCCATTTTATCGCGGATCTGACTCCATTCATGTCTATGGGAACTTAGGATCGGCAGTGCATCTGCAAATACATTTAAAGGCATTTGCAGATCCGCTCCGGATTTGAAGGTTAGAAGCAATTAGGAAGTTGGGGAAAAGGCTGGGAGGTAGGGTTGCGTATTTTTTTCCAAGCGGATGATCCGCAATCCGCGATCTCCCGCAAGACAAAAAAAAATCAATTTTAAGATGACCCAGAGAACATCTCCCACTGCGAAAATCAGCATGAAATATCCGCCCGTGCCGTGGACATGAGGCCTATATCTTATTTTATATACCATCACTTGTTTAAAAAAAGAACTAAAATTATGTTTATATATTTATACGTGTGTGTGTACAGACACTTTCAAAGTTGTATTAGAACTAAAATCGTTAGAGAGGTAGACAAGCAATATATGTAGTCGCATAGGTTTGGGATTGAAGTTTTTGTGACTGTAGGTTTTTGTGACGTTGGAATCAGATGACCACCCATGGAGCAAAAAATTTCAGAACACTGGTTGTTTATGCAAAAGGGAAACGTTGTGCACTTTCACATGACTTTACAGAAGAAGCTGCCATGTATGTACATGAGAACTAGTAGGATTTCTGCCTATCATATGACTTGTATCTTATACTTTCACCAATTTTCTCCTTCACTTCCTGTGTTCCGTCTTGTTACCGTCTGTTACTAAAGACAGATTTCATGTGACAACAAAAGTGGTCAGCAGAAGCAAGGGAGACCCCCAGTGTTCAGCACTTTTTAGGGATTCTTCTGTACAAAAATGTTATTTTAGGTAAATAAAGTTATTTGCGCTTTTGCCAGTTATCACATTGGCTATCATTAGAGATGAGCAAACGTACTCGTCCGAGCTTGATACTCGTTCGAGTATTAGCATGTTCGAGATGCTCGTTACTCGTAACGAGCACCACGCGGTGTTCGGGTTACTTTCACTTTCCTCTCTGAGACGTTAGCCCGCTTTTCTGGCCAATTGAAAGACAGGGAAGGCATTACAACTTCCCCCTGCGACGTTCAAGCCCTATACCACCCCCCTGCAGTGAGTGTCTGGGGAGATCAGGTGTCACCCGAGTATAAAAATCGGCCCCTCCCGCGGCTCGCCTCAGATGCGTTGTGAGATAGCTGAGGGACAGTGGTATCGTGTTGGAGCTGCTGTAGGGAGAGTGTTAGGAGTTAGTGTAGGCTTCAAGAACCCCAACGGTCCTTCTTAGGGCCACATCTAACCGTGTGCAGTAGTGTGGAGGCTGCTTTTAGCAGTGTTGCACTTTTTTTTTTTTTTTGGGATATCGGCCGTGCAGAGCATTGCGCCCTGCAGTAATAGTCCAGGGATAGAATTGTGTAGGCAGGGCCAGAAGACATATATTATAGATTGAATATACGCAGTGGTCCTTTAGAAAAAAATATTTCAAAAAAATCTATTTGGCCTGCCTGTCACTCTGCTCAGTGTTCTGGGTCTGTGTCTGCTGGGGGTAGTAGTTCTCCAAATAAATACGCAGCCAGCTAAGTGTTACAGCAGGCTTGCGCCAAATTATTTCCTGGCTCTGAAATCACCGGTCTGTTGCAGTTAATAACAGTGCAACACTGCAGTTCCGTCACACACATCAGGGACAGAATTGTGTAGGCAGGGCCAGAAGACATCTTATAGATTGAATATACGCAGTGGTCCTTTAGAAAAAAATATTTGGAAAAAATCTATTTGGCCTACCTGTCACTCTGCTCAGTGTTCTGGGTCCGTGTCTGCTGGGGGTAGTATTTCTCCAAATAAATACGCAGCCAGCTAAGTGTTACAGCAGGCTTGCGCCAAATTATTTCCTGGCGTTCCGTAAGCGAACTCAGCCTCCAAACACAGGCCAATAAGCGGCACATTTAATTACAGTGTTGTGTTTCTGCATTCCTGGTAATACAGCATGCTGAGGGGTAGGGGTAGGCCTAGAGGACGTGGGCGCGGCCGAGGACGCGGAGGCCCTAGTCCGGGTGTGGGCACAGGCCGAGCTCCTGATCCAGGTGTATCGCAGCCGACTGCTGCGGGATTAGGAGAGAGGCACGTTTCTGGCGTCCCCACATTCATAGCACATTTAATGGGTCCACGCGGTAGACCTTTATTAGAAAATGAGCAGTGTGAGCAGGTCCTGTCGTGGATGGCAGAAAGTGCTTCCAGCAACCTATCGTCCATCCAGAGTTCTGCGCCGTCCACTGCTGCAACTCAGAATCCTCTGGCTGCTGCTCCTCCTTCCTCCCAGCCTCCTCACTCCATGAAAATGAGACATTCTGAGGAGCGCGCAGACTCCCAGGAACTGTTCTCGGGCCCCTGCTCAGATTGGGCAGCAGTAGTTCCTCTCCCACCAGAGGAGTTTATCATGACTGATGCCTAACCATTCGAAAGTTCCCGGGGTCCGGGGGATGAGGCTGGGGACTTCCGGCAACTGTCTCAAGACCTTTCAGTGGGTGAGGAGGCCGATGACGATGAGACACAGTTGTCTATCAGAGAGGTAGTAGTAAGGGCATTAAGTCCGAGGGAGGAGCGCACCGAGGATTCTGAGGAAGAGCAGCAGGACAATGAGGTGACTGACCCCACCTGGTTTGCTACGCCTACTGAGGACAGGTCTTCAGAGGGGGAGGCAAGGGCAGCAGCAGGGCAGGTTGCAAGAGGCAGTGCGGTGTCCAGGGGTAGAGACAGGGCCAGACCGAATAATCCACCAACTGTTTCCCAAAGCGCCCCCTCGCGCCATGCCACCCTGCAGAGGCCGAGGTGCTCAAAGGTCTGGCAGTTTTTCACTGAGAGTGCAGACGACCGACGAACAGTGGTGTGCAACCTTTGTCGCGCCAAGATCAGCCGGGGAGCCACCACCAGCAGCCTCACCACCACCAGCATGCGCAGACATATGATGGCCAAGCACCCCACAAGGTTGGACAAAGGCCGTTCACCGCCTCCAGTTTGCACCGCTGCCTCTCCCCCTGTGCCCCAACCTGCCACTGAGATCCAACCCCCCTCTGAGGACACAGGCACTACCGTCTCCTGGCCTGCACCCACACCCTCACCTCCGCTGTCCTCGGCCCCATCCAGCAATGTCTGTCAGCGCAGCGTCCAGCCGTCGCTAGCGCAAGTGTTTGAGCGCAAGCGCAAGTACGCCGCCACGCACCCGCATGCTCAAGCGTTAAACGTGAACGTAGCCAAATTTATCAGCCTGGAGATGCTGCCGTATAGGGTTGTGGAAACGGAGTCCTTCAAAAGCATGATGGCGGCCGCGGCCCCGCGCTACTCAGTTCCCAGTCGCCACTACTTTTCCCGATGTGCCGTCCCAGCCCTGCACGACCACGTCTCCCGCAACATTGTACGCGCCCTCACCAACGCGGTTACTGCCAAGGTCCACTTAACAACGGACACGTGGACAAGCACAAGGCGGGCAGGGCCACTATATCTCCCTGACGGCACATTGGGTGAATTTAGTGGAGGCTGGGACAGAGTCAGAGCCTGGGACCGCTCACGTCCTACCCAGCCCCAGAATTGCGGGCCACAGCTCGGTGGTGGTATCTGCGGCGGTGTATGCTTCCTCCACTAAACCACCCTCCTCCTCCAACGCAACCTCTGTCTCGCAATCAAGATGTGTCAGCAGCAGCAGCACGTCGGCAGCAGTCGGTGTTGCGCGTCGTGGCAGCACAGCGGTGGGCAAGCGTCAGCAGGCCGTGCTGAAACTACTCAGCTTAGGAGATAGGAGGCACATGGCCCACGAACTGCTGCAGGGTCTGACAGAGCAGACCGACCACTGGCTTGCGCCGCTGAGCCTCCAACCGGGCATGGTCGTGTGTGACAACGGCCGTAACCTGGTGGCAGCTCTGCAGCTCGGCAGCCTCACGCACGTGCCATGCCTGGCCCACGTCTTTAATTTGGTGGTTCAGCGCTTTCTGAAAAGCTACCCACGCTTGTCAGACCTGCTCGGAAAGGTGCGCCGGCTCTGCGCACATTTCCGCAAGTCCCACACGGACGCTGCCACCCTGCGCACCCTGCAACATCGGTTTAATCTGCCAGTGCATCGACTGCTGTGCGACGTGCCCACACGGTGGAACTCTACGCTCCACATGTTGGCCAGGCTCTATGAGCAGCGTAGAGCTATAGTGGAATACCAACTCCAACATGGGCGGCGCAGTGGGAGTCAGCCTCCTCAATTATTTTCAGAAGAGTTGGCCTGGTTGGCAGACATCTGCCAGGTCCTTCGAAACTTTGAGGAGTCTACCCAGGTGGTGAGCGGCGATGCTGCAATCATTAGCGTCACCATTCCTCTTTTATGCCTCTTGAGAAGTTCCCTGCAAAGCATAAAGGCAGACGCTTTGCACTCGGAAACAGAGCCGGGGGAAGACAGTATGTCGCTGGATAGTCAGAGCACCCTCCTGTCTATATCTCAGCGCGGTGAGGAGGAGGAGGAGGAGGAAGATGAGGAGGGGGGGGGGGAGACACAGCTTGGCCCACTGGTGAGGGTACACATGCTGCTGGCCTGTCATCCTTTCAGCGTGTATGGCCTGAGGAGGAGGAGGAGGATCCTGAAAGTGATCTTCCTAGTGAGGACAGCCATGTGTTGCGTACAGGTACCCTGGCACACATGGCTGACTTCATGTTAGGATGCCTTTCTCGTGACCCTCGCGCTACACGCATTCTGGCCACTACGGATTACTGGGTGTACACACTGCTCGACCCACGGTATAAGGAGAACCTTTCCACTCTCATACCCGAAGAGGAAAGGGGTTCGAGAGTGTTGCTATACCACAGGACCCTGGCGGACAAACTGATGGTAAAATTCCCATCCGACAGCGCTAGTGGCCGAAGGCGCAGTTCCGAGGGCCAGGTAGCAGGGGAGGCGCGGAGATCAGGCAGCATGTACAGCACAGGCAGGGGAACACTCTCTAAGGCCTTTGACAGCTTTCTGGCTCCCCAGCAAGACTGTGTCACCGCTCCCCAGTCAAGGCTGAGTCGGCGGGAGCACTGTAAAAGGATGGTGAGGGAGTACGTAGCCGATCGCACGACCGTCCTCCGTGACGCCTCTGCCCCCTAAAACTACTGGGTGTCGAAGCTGGACACGTGGCCTGAACTCGCGCTGTATGCCCTGAAGGTGCTTGCTTGTCCTGCAGCTAGCGTCTTGTCAGAGAGGGTGTTTAGTGCGGCTGGGGGAATCATCACAGATAAGCGTACCCGCCTGTCAACCGACATTGCCGACAGGCTAACACTCATCAAGATGAACAAAGCCTGGATTTCCCCAGACTTCTCTTCTCCACCAGCGGACAGCAGCGATACCTAAGCAATAGGTAGGCTGCACCCGCGGATGGAAGCATCGTTCTGTATCCCCATCAAAAACGGGGACCTTTTCGCTTCATCAATCTGTGTATAATTTTCCTCCTCCTCCTCCTGAAACCTCACATAATCACGCCGAATGGGCAATTTTTCTTAGGCCCACAAGGCTCAGTCATATAATTTTTCTAAACAATTTTTATACGTTTCAATGCTCATTAAAGCGTTGAAACTTTCACCTCAACCAATTTTTATTTTAACTGGGCTGCCTCCTGGCCTAGTTACCAATTAAGCCACATTAACCAAAGCGATTAATGGGTTTCACCTGCCCTCTTGGTTGGCCATGGCCAATTTTTCTGATGTACATTAGTACTGTTGATACAGCAATTTTTGTGGGCCCTCGCCTACAGTGTAATCAAATGAATTTTTAGCCCACCTGCATTACAGCTGACGTTACATCCGCTGTGTTGGGCAATGCAATGGGATATTTTTATGTACCGCCGGTGGGTTCCAGGGAGCCACCCATGCTGTGGGTCCACAGGGAGTTGTAAATGCATCTGTTTCCACTTCTAAAGAACCCCAGTCTGACTGGGGCATGCAGTGTGGGCCGAAGCCCACCTGCATTAAACATGACATTACTACCTCAGCTGTGTTGGGCAATGCAATGGGATATTTTTATGTACCGCCGGTGGCTTCCTGGCACCCACCCCTGCTGTGGGTCCACAGAGAATTATAAATGCATCTGTTTCCACTTCTAAAGAACCCCAGTCTGACTGGGGCATGCAGTGTGGGCCGAAGCCCACCTGCATTAAACATGACATTACTACCTCAGCTGTGTTGGGCACTGCAATGGGATATTTTTATATACCGCCGGTGGGTTCCAGGGAGCCACCCATGCTGTGGGTGCACACGGAATTCCCATTGCGGAGTTGTACCTGCCTGTGACTATTTATAAAAAAACGCGGTCTGACTGGGGCGTGCAGACACCTTGACAAAATGAATAGTGTGTGGCACATAGGTTCCCCATTGCTATGCCCACGTGTGCAGCTCCAGATGGAGGTGGCACAGGATTGGATTTCTCATTGCTTCTGTACAGCATTGTGGACTATCGCCCCGCCCCTTTCAAAGAGGGTCACTGCCTAGCCGTGCCAACCCTCTGCAGTGGGTGCCTGCTTTTCCTGTGGCAGACACACTTATAAATAGACATGAGGGTGGCGTGGCATGAGGGCAGCTGAAGGCTGGGCAGGGACAGTTTGGTGTGCGCTGTGGACACTGGGTCGTGGGGGGGGGGGGGAATTGGCAGCATGTAACCCAGGAGAAGTGGCAGCGGAGTGTCATGCAGGCAGTGATTGTGCTTTGTTGGAGGTAGTGTGGTGCTTAGCTAAAGGTATGTATTGCTAATGAGGGCTTTTCAGAAGTAAAAGTTGTTGGAAAGGGGGGGGGCACTCTTGCCGCTATTGTGGCTTAATAGTGGGACCTGGGAACTTGAGATGCAGCCCAACATGTAGCCCCTCGCCTGCCCTATCCGTTTCTGTGTCGTTCCCATCACTTTCTTAAATTGCCCTGATTTTCACAAATGAAAACCTTAGCGAGCAGCGGCGATATACAAAAATGCTTGAGTCGCCCATTGACTTCAATGGGGTTCGTTACTCGAAACGAACCCTCGAGCATCGCGAAAAATTCGTCTCGAGTAACGAGCACCCGAGCATTTTGGTGCTCGCTCATCTCTAGCTATCATGTTAGCACAAATAGTTTTCTTTCCTCATCAGCGTTCAGCCCAGACAAATGTACTTGACATGTTTTCCCTGTACATACTGACCCTATTCCCAAATACTCGTATCCTACTGCCCCCCTTAATAATGTCACCCTATTGTTATTCCTAATAAGTAATCTCACACAGGCGACTCCGCATGCCCCACCGTTGCTGATAAGCAAGCTACTACCCATGCCCCCTCACTTAAATGAACTACTGTCTAGAACGGTGCATTATGTCTCCACCAGAATTATGGGTAGAGACCTACAGAGTGATAGATAACGGCTTGGTAACGCTCCCCAAGCTCCGGATTGGCTAAGGTTCTCATCTGGTAGCAGTGAGGGCACAGAGGATCCGGCGCTTCCCTGTAGTGCGTTTGTTATGATGAAGGGGTTTTTTCATGGCTGGAGATGTCCACAGCAACTCCTCCAGCAGCCGCTACTGGCTCAGCGGTCACTCCCTTCCCTGAAGGCCAGTTGGAGCCGCTTGCAGGAACTGTGCTGCCAGAAGCAGGACCTGCACGGTGGCATGGACGGTGACAGCAGGGAGGAGAGTGGCGCTGGAGGGGACATGGACGGACAGAGCACGGTTTGACAGTGGCAGAATGGATGCTGACAGCGGGGAGGAGAGGTAATGTATGTGTATTTTTTTCTTTCTTCTTTAGAGATGAGCGAGCACGCTCGGTAAGGTCAGTTACTCGAGCGAGCCTCGCTCATCTCGCGTAACTGCCTGGGGAGAACGAGAGAGAGAGAGAGAGAGAGAGAGAGAGAGAGAGAGAGATCTCTCCCCCCCGCACCCCTGAGAATGCTCGGAGGAGAAGGCAGTTACTCGAGATGAGCAAGGCTCGCTCCTCTCTATTCTTCTTCAGCTACAGCTTATTTTCAGGGAAGGGCTTATATTTCAAGCCTCCCCCGAAAATCCTCAAACGTGGTGCAACGAAGTCATGCGACTTTGCAGCGCTACAAAGTCGCGACATCACTGCGAGAAATAGCAGCGATATCGCACGGACCAGCGATGTGATATCGCTGCGATTTTCTCACACCGATGCTGTGTCGCCGTGTGAACGAGGCCTCAAGGATATAAGTAAAAGTTTTCTGTTTACTAACGTATATTTAGGTCAATTTATAACGAGGTACGGTGTGAGGCACAGCTCCATGTCAAGCACAGTCTGTGTATTCTCTTTATATGTCTGGTACACTACTAAATCAATCTTCATTAGCTGCTATGTAAGATTGGGTAAATAACTGCAGGAAGATCTCCGTATACTCATATGGCTGAACCTTGCTAACAACACAGGCTTCCTTCCACTCTGCTGCACTGAATAAATGATGAGATCTACTGCTGTCATTGCTAGGAATAGTAAGGCCGCTCCTCAGTAAAACAACATGACCTCTTCTGGCTAGACTAGGGATTTAAGAAAGAGCAGTGTTAACAAGCACCAAAGCTATGTTGCGTCCCTCGCATACACTGGATTTACATCAGATCTTCTACCTGCCCAGTCGGGCTCCCCCATAGTTGAAGAGGTTCTGTATTAAAGGGGTAGTCTTGGGAGAGAAAAAAAATTAAATTGAAACCTGCTCACAGCTATGTACAAGTGTAAAAACGCCATACCTCATCTGATCCCCACAGCTCCCATTCCTAAAATGCTTGGTCCCCTACTGCACTCTTCTTCCACCACAGGGACATGTGAGTGCTGCAACCAAAGCTCATGACTTATATGTTAAGCAAATGGCATTATTGTTAACCCCTTAGTGACCATCCCCTTGCCTTTTTATATCCTGGCTTGCTGGGCTTTAATGCAACCTGTGGCCGTGACAGCTCTATGCTGCCGACTCCTGGAGGTAGCTGACAACCTGGAGCTGTCATCTCGAGCTGCGGAACTCCACTCCCCGTCACGTGATTGCATTAATTCCTGAAAAGAAACTGTGGGGATAACATACTCATGACACCCCTCAGTGAATACATTCAAATACGTATTTTTTTAAATGGGGTCATTTGTGAGGGTATCTATCATTCTGACACCTTTTGCAATCTTGGCTTGGTGTAATAATGAATGTTAAAGTTGTACTTATTTTAAGTGGCTAAAAAAAAAAACCAAACCCTGAAGTTTTTCCAATGTGTGTCCAGAATAAAGTAAACAGATGGAATTATAGCTCATCAAAAATTTGTACAGTAAGTTCGCACATATTTAAGATAGTGCAGTTAAAATTGTGGGGAAAAAAATGACAATTTAAAAATTTTCCCAATTTTGGCACTTTTAATAAACATACACAAAGTCTATCGGTCTATTTTTACCACCTAAATG
This sequence comes from Eleutherodactylus coqui, assembly GCF_035609145.1. Taxonomy (NCBI): domain Eukaryota; kingdom Metazoa; phylum Chordata; class Amphibia; order Anura; family Eleutherodactylidae; genus Eleutherodactylus; species Eleutherodactylus coqui. Next base: position 391,443,450 of record NC_089837.1, read on the forward strand.
AAGTACAACATGTGGCGAAAAAAACTATGCAAAAATCACTTGGAAATACAAAACCTTTACGGAGCTATTCTATGTTAAAGTGACACGTCAGATTTCCAAAGTTTGGCCTGGTCATTAAGGCGCAAACTGGCTTGGTCACTAAGGGGTTAAATACTCCTGTATAAAAAAAAAAAAAAAAAAAAAAAAAAAGAAAAAGAAATCTGAGGCGATACCTTTATTGGCCATCCTAAAAAACCATGTATGCTTTCAAGGCTGCTTAATGCCCCTTCACCAGGCTACGGCTACCTAAACACAGGCGAGCACGATATCGCACTTGCCTGCGTGTGGTTTCATGCCGATGCAAGGTGCTTTTCCATCACTTCTGTGAAGTTGTGATTTTCAGGCGTGTTGGAGGGTTGGCAAGGGTCTCCTATAGTTTTCAATGGAAAACCTTACATTGCACACGCCATAAGACACATTTTACTGTCCCATTGAAAACAGTGGGTGATGCTTTCTGAGAAACACGAAAAGATAGGACATGCCGTGATTTTTCTTTTTCCTCGCACTGCAATGCGGGAAAACACCGCTCATATACGACTCCGTGCAAAAGAATTGGGTTCAAATCTTGCGCAAGTTTCTCAGCCACCTGAAACCGGCCTTAGATTATAACTGAGGAGACAAATGCCATTATAACCTATGTCGTTGTTACAGGTAGAATGAACAAAAACTGGTACAAAAGGCGCAACCTGCCAGAGAAAGACTTCGAGACATGAAGTAGTAAGACCCAACTTCTCTTTGAAAATCAAGGTAAGTGCAGTGGTAATGAAGGTGGAATTAGACTGCGCACACAGTGGTTGACAGAACAGAAGCCACCAATCAGTGGTCATGAATGCAGTCTAGCCCTCTGACAAGGGGAACTGATGCATGGATTGAACGGAAGATGGCATCTTGAACCCAAAATGCATTTTGTTGTTGGTTATTTTATGCCTCTTAAAGGAGATGTCCCGCGCCGAAACGGGTTTTTTTTTTTTTAAACCCCCCCCCCGTTCGGCGCGAGACAACCCCGATGCAGGGGTTAAAAAAACCACCCGCACAGCGCTTACCTGAATCCCGGCGGTCCGGCGTCTTCATACTCACCTGCTGAAGATGGCCGCCGGGATCCTCTATCTTCATGGACCGCAGGGCTTCTGTGCGGTCCATTGCCGATTCCAGCCTCCTGATTGGCTGGAATCGGCACGTGACGGGGCGGAGCTACACGGAGCTACACAGAGCCCCATAGAGAAGAGGAGAAGACCCGGACTGCGCAAGCGCGGCTAATTTGGCCATCGGAGGGCGAAAATTAGTCGGCACCATGGAGACGAGGACGCCAGCAACGGAGCAGGTAAGTATAAAACTTTTTATAACTTCTGTATGGCTCATAATTAATGCACAATGTACATTACAAAGTGCATTATTATGGCCATGCAGAAGTGTACAGACCCACTTGCTGCCTCGGGACAACCCCTTTAAGTCTGGAAATGTGAGCCTTTGTACTTGCTTTTGTTGTTCATTCTACCTGTGATCGCTAGTAACCATTTAGTGTGGCGACCATCTGGTCACCACTTTCCCAATTCCCTGTTCTTACATCGCCCTTGGCCTTTAGACAACATTTTAGGCCCCTCTGGATTGCTCCACCCCTATCTTTTCTTGCACCTGTTCTCTATGGCACGGTTATACATTAGATGGGTGGTGTGAGGGATGCCTATGTTGGGAGCTTTTCCTGTTGCATGCTTGCACCTCTTAATATAGTTGTCGCATCTGGTGGAACCTCTGTGCGCCGGATGGAAATCTTTACCAACTCCAAGCTGGCCTAGGTTTCCGCTATAATGTACAACAGTTTCTGTATAAATGGGACATGTCGCATTTTGCAGCATAAATTTTTAAAGAGCCAAAGTTTTGACACGTGCCAAAATTACAACTGTTGAATACCCCATTTCTGGTGTACAGAACATAGTACCATATGCCCCCTTAAAGTGAACAGGGCCTTATGGATGTGCTCAGTTGATACTAGTGAATATCTCTATATGTTTAGGATTGCTTATAGATGTCATGTGCTCATGAGCTCAACATGAACTTTGCTCTGGGCTGGGCAGTCCAGAAGAACTGTGTCAAGCTAGACTTTTGAATAAGCAGCCTACCAATGATTTTGAAGATGTAATATTCAGGAACTAATATTGAGCAACTAACTTTCCATGATGGGTAAAATACCTTTACAGTCAATTATAAAAGGTTTTCAACACACACACTATGTAATAAGGGGAGTACCATGTTACTTCCGCTATATGAGCCGGTCATAACGTGATCACTGGGTGCCCCCTGCCATAGCAGAGCTGCAGGGTCCTAGCAGACCCAGATCAGCTCTGTTGCCCTGTCATGGGGCTCCTATAGATCCCCCAGCTACAGTAGAAAAGTGTGAAATTTGAAGGGAAATAAAAAAAAAAGATCATATGAATTTTTTTTCCCATTTTTACCCAAATTATCAAGCAAGACCCCCCAGAGGTCTTGCGTGACATCATGGGGGACCTAGATGTAAGATTAAAAACAAAAATTTACCCCCCCCCAAAAAAACAGAAAAAAAAAATAAATATATATATATATATATATATATATATATATATATATATATATATATATATATATTTTATATAAAAAAAACCAAAAACGGTCCTCCGCCAAACAAATTTAAAAAAAAACAAAGGGGGGGGGGGGGGGGTTGCTTTCTACCACAAATAAAAGCTATGAAGGGGGGGGGGGGGGGGGGGGGGGAAAGTCAGTGAAAAAAGATGAAGGAAAAAAAAACAACATATGTCCTAGAAAATAAAAAAAAAACCTGCTAAAATAATTTGGTAGATGGAGAAAAAAAAAACATTTGGGTAGCAAGACCACATGGGCAAAATTGTTAAAAAGTGTCTGGTCCTTTAGGACCAAAACACCATGGTCCTTGAGGGGTTAAAGGGGTTGTCCCGAGGCAGCAAGTGGGTCTATACACTTCTGTATGGCCATAATAATGCACTTTGTAATATACATTGTGCATTAATTATGAGCCATACAGAAGTTATAAAAAGTTTTTTACTTACCTGCTCCGTTGCTAGCGTCCTCGTCTCCATGGTGCCGACTAATTTTTGGCCTCCGATGGCCAAATTAGCCGCGCTTGCGCAGTCCGGGTCTTCTCCTCTTCTCTATGGGGCTCCGTGTAGCTCCGCCCCGTCACGTGCCGATTCCAGCCAATCAGGAGGCTGGAATCGGCAGTGGACCGCACAGAAGAGCTGCGGTCCACGAAGACAGAGGATCCCGGCGGCCATCTTCAGCAGGTAAGTATGAAGACGCCGGACCGCCGGGATTCAGGTAAGCGCTGTGCGGGTGGTTTTTTTAACCCCTGCATCGGGGTTGTCTCGCGCCGAACGGGGGGGGGGGGGTTTAAAAAAAAAAAAACCCGTTTCGGCGCGGGACATCTCCTTTAAGGGAGACCTTTACCATATTAAAGTGGTTTTAATGTGTATATATATATATATATATATATGTAGAGTAGTATATAAAGGGTTTGCATTTTTTCTATTAAAATTGGCTTCTCTTCAACGGACTCTACACTGTCACAATTATCACTGGCAAGGCTGTGTCTATATTTTCTAGGCGATGGCACAGGAGTAAAAAATGTAGTACATGCCATAGAAGTCACACTAGTCATGCAGAGAGATAGCTGCTTTACCCAACAGATAGGCAGGGGCCCTAGGAATATGACAGCATCATTAGCTAAAGGAGCATATGTAGAGCCCCTTTAACCCTTTCCAATCCAGTTTCCCTGCCACCCACACACTCTCCAGCTCTTATTTATTTTGGGTGGGAAAGTGCATTGTGGATTCCTTGGAATACTCAGCAGAAACACATCAAAATTATGTCATAAGGATTTTATTAGCAATTTTTTTTTGCATTAGTGTATATAACAGTATGCAGAGAGCTTGCACATCACAGCTCTCTCCCGCATATACTGTAATCTACATATACAGAAGAGAACCGCGACGGCGGACCCCTCCCCTACATACTGTAATTACATATACAGAAGAGAACTCCAACATTGCAACCCTCTTCTGCACTGTGTTATAAACATGTGTTAGACAGTGTCTGACAGCAGAGCTATGCAAGAAAATCTCAATGTTGGACGAGGTCAGACACTAGATTGCAAAGGGTTAAACAGTGTATATGTGACTAAATCTACAAAATTTTGCATATCAGTGGACCACCAGAACTATATATAGCCTTTACATACCTTTAAACCGCAGCCTTCACCACTGTATTGCATTGTTTGATAATGGATTCCTACCTGCGCCTCCAATTAAATGGTCTACCAATCCGTATGGTCATCTTGTAAAACTTAGAACAAGCTATGTGAGGCATTTCCTCCTTGCATTTCCTCAGCCAATTACTGCAGTGCTCGATGAACCAATCACAGCCATTCAATGTGATATCTGTGATTAGTTGAGCCGAGGCACTCGAGAACCAACCAGAGCCAGCGCTTCCTGGAGGCTGGATTTTTGAACCCCTTGACAAGGAAGCGCTGGCTGAAGACTGCAGACAAGTGTGCCATAGCTTTGGAGAAGTGAGGCGGAGCAGACAGCGCCTGTTAGATGTTTTTTTTTTTTTTAACCCCTTAGCGACAGCCTTAAAGTGTTTTTACATTCTGCAGCTGCAGGACATGTAAAAAGGGAGATCGCGGGGTGATATCCCTCCATACATTGTGGACGCCGGCTGTTTCTTACAGCTGACACCCGGCGGCAACAGCCCTGATAAGCCGCGCAACTCATCGGAGCTGTTAATCCTTTAAATGCCGTTGTCAATTCTAACAGCAGCATTTAAATCCCCTGATCGATGTTTGGGGGTCACGTACGCCCCCCGCAATGACATCGCAGGGAGCCGTGCGGGCGTCATGACAGCCGAGGGCCTTCTGAAAGGCCCCAGGGCCGTCATGGCAGAATGCCTATCAAGCCCTCCCTGTCCGTTCGCAGTATGACATAGCATTACATCATACTGAAGGAGTGATCAAAGCATCGCAAGTTGTTGTTCCCTCTGGGGACTAAGTAAAAATAAGATCAATAAAGTTTTGCTGATTAAAAAAAAACAAAAAAAAAAAACAACCCCTTTTGCCATATTTATAATAAAAGAATCTAAATAAAAAAATAATACATATTTGGTATCGCTGTGTCTAAAAGTCCGATCTATCAAAGTAGCGCATTATTTATCCTGCACGATGAACGTTGTCAGAAAAAATAAATAACGAACCCAACCTGCTCCTACTTGATTGCAAGAGCAGGAACTTTAATCCAGCACCGTCCTTCTGCTATCAGCCTTGATTAAAGCCCAGGACCAAGAACTGTAAATTTAATGTGATTAAAAAAAAATAAAATTATTACTCACCTGTCAAGAGAGGCATTGCTTCGATGGTCCTGGCTGGTCTTTGCTGCAGCCTCATGCTGTACAGGTTAGCATCCCTGCCGAGAGCAGTGATTGGCTGCATGGTCACATGACCGTACAGCACATAACCACTGAAGCAAAGAACGGCAAGGACCACCAGAACCTCTATGCTGGAGCAGTAGGGGAGTAATTGTTATATTATACCACATTTCCTGCTGTTAGACTAATTTTTAAACTCCTGGACAAACCTTTTAACCCCTCATTACCTGTGTAACAAAACATTCTGTAACTTTGTAACATACGCAGTGATACTATTAAACATTGCTCTATAATGGGTCAGGGTTTTATCTGTGTGCAGGACCGTACATGGCATGACACTCGCTTGTGTGAATAAGCTCTTAGGCTTTACTCAGTTTCACAGCATTAATCTCCTTGCATCAGCTTGGTTTCTCTTCCTCATATATTACTCTCCATGAAGAGCTGCGTCTCTGTACAAGACTATGAATTATATGCATGAATGTCTGTAGAGTCATTACCAGTCATAAGGAAAGCCAATCATGGGACTAATTGCACAAAGTATTGTCAAGTAACAACAGCATCTAGAAAGCCTAATTCTAATTGAGATTACTCGGAGATCTGGCTTTTGAAGGGGAGAAGTCTGCAAAGCCTGTTAGGTTCTGTTTAACCCATTAGCCTCCAAACCACCATCAACCGGTATCCGGAACGGTGATAGGTTCCAATGATTAGGTTTGTCCTCCTGGCAGATTCGAAGGACAGTAAGGAGCCACATTGTGGAGCCTGTGATCCAACCGGTCACATGGGCCAGTCCCAATCTTGGCTCGATATGCCACAGTTCAGGCATGCCATGACAAGCCACCTCCAGTACCCTCACTTCATTGGACTGACTGAAGCTGGTAGAGGCTTGTAATGATGTACCCGGACTGCGAGACACCAATCAGGCCAGGAGGGGGTCCAGCTGGCTCGTCTGTTCGGAAGAGAGGCTCCACCTCCATGACTTTTCGCTGTCAGCTGACTACAGAGTTTAAAGGGTTTTTTTGTTTTTCCTTCAGCATTGGGAATCTGTCAATGTCCTAGATAACCGTTTGAGACTATATGCTGCTGACAGGTTCCCGTTAAGCTGGGCAAAACGGGTTGATTTCAATCGGATCCCTCAAGAATCTACTACGTATGGCATACCTGGCACCGGAGACATCAGCCAGCCATCTGAAGAGCCCATTACACGTTGTGGTAATCATTCGAATGATTGTTCATAATCATTGCCTAGTGTAAACACGTCCAGGGATATAGCGAATGACCATTAAGCTCATTGATCACATCTTATACAAGCAGGCCTCTGCCTATCGCTTGCAATAGAAAAACTATACGCGAGGGGGGCAAGCAAACAATCAGATAAATTAACACACTTGCAAAACGAACTCCGTAAAGCCGGTCTAACGATAAAATGCGGGCATTGAAAGGCATGCAGTTTAGAATTTTCCTTCACACCCACAGGTACAAATTGCGTATACAGTGAGCAGAAGAAAAATTACAGCATGCTCCATTCCGCGTGGATGACCTCCACTGACGTCAATGGAATCATGCAACCCATAGCCCCGTCACAGCATATGCGATGCAGGTACCTGCGATGTCGCTAAGCAATGGCACGGGAAATAAACAAAAAATAACCTATACTGCACGATCACCTGCGAACCTGCAGTCATACGCAAAACAATTATGTGACATACACAGGGTGACTGGCCGGGCTCACAGACGGAATCCGCTGCGGGGCTCCCACATGCGGAATCTGACCCAGTCACATTAGGCCGGACTAAAACATAAAAGCAAGTAAAGAACAGCCAATTGACTTGCTGTATCATTGATCGGCACTTGTTACATGCAATTCATCTATATAAAAAGGACCCTTCCCTTCCTTATTGGAACCTGTACACTCCACCATGTTCATCTGGCATGTTCATAAGGGAATTGGAGTTTGGCCAACAGTCAAGTTGATCTGCAAATCTGCGAAGCCTAGCAGGTGTTGGTTATCTGCAGTTAGGCCGGAAATTTTAGGTTTTGATTAGAGCTGGTCTTTAAAAGAAATGCATCTATTTGTGCACAAGACATGCTAGTGCTAGGACCGGGGTACACTTTGGAGCACCGTACCCCCCACCCCTCTGTAAGGAGCTGATGAGTCAAACAGTAACAGTCCAACAATACTATATGCTTACACCTAGGATTCTACTATATACACACACTAAGTAACTGAAATTATTTTGAGACTTGGGAGAATAGGACTGCTGTCTATAGATTGGGTACCAGGGCTTTATTCTGAGTAGTCATATTATAGCATGTAGTATGGAGGCTATTTGAAACCTCCCAAAATTAGAAAGGCAGAAACAGTACTAAAGTGCCTTTTCAGCCCCTTTATACCTGGTGCTCAGTGAAACTGCTCCAGTGCCCACCAGGCCCCATTTAGCTCTAGGACAGAGCAGATGCCAGCAGAAGCAGATGCAAGCAGCAAATGCAAAGCTAGATTTGCATACTCACATAGAGATGAAGGACTGGAGCGATACATTTTTTTCCTACCAGCCCTGAGAGCTTCAGAGAATGACAGCAATTTGCACCCAACTATCTTAAGTGCACATACCAGTGTAATAGGTATGTTCACGCATTCTGGATTTTACATTGACTTATGTGTGGATTCCATACCAAAACACTGCATAGAAAAAATAAATAAATATTGACAACTATCTGCCTCCAATGCCAGTGAATGGATGCCTGTTACAGATTCATAAAAAAAAAAAAAAAAAAAAGTCTGCTTCACCCATGGCAAGTTTGTAACATGTAACCATACCTTAAGGCCTCATGTCCACGGGTAAAATTCCTATTCAAAATCTGCGTGAGTCTCCTGCGTGTGCGATCCACGCCCGTAGGGAACCATTGGGCACCCGCAGGTAATTTAATACCTGCTGATGTCATTTTTGCCCCGGCATGCGAATCACACGCGCGGGGAAAAAAAACCTGTAGCATGCTCCATTTTCAGCGGTTTTCCCTCACAGACAGCTTCCATGGAAGCCGTCCGATCCGTGACACCGCCGTGGAGGACACTGCGGGAGTCATTGTTTGAGCAGGAGAAAACAAGATTTAAAAAAGAAAATTGCAGCATGCTCTATTTTTGTGCAGAGTGTGAAGTCAATGGAAGCTGTCCGACCCGCAGCCCCTCCACAATTGACATTACGGACAGTTTGCAGATTCCGCGTCATTGCTTAGTGATGGCAAAGAAAAGAAATATTTAAAGAATAAGAAAATCTGTACTGCTCATGTCCGATGGCGGCTCTCTGCAACCATACACAGAAAGGAAGAAAAAGACAGGTACGTGCGGTTGCCAGCTGCTGTCAGGGTTGGATTCCAGTGCAGGCTCCCACATGCAGAAGTCGACCCGTGTGTATTCAGTGTTAACGCCTGCACAATCTGAACAGTGAATGAATAGATCGTTGATATAAACCTGGCAAATTTCCCCAATTCTCTAGTGATACATGCATGCCCTACAGAAAACAATACAGCATTAGAACCGGTCCTAGAAGGCCTAGAGTAAGTTAAAAGTGGAAAAGTTGCTTTAAGTCATTTACTACTAAGATGTTCTAGACGTGGATTTTTCGAGACTTAAAACTACTCACCCATTAACCCCTTAAGTGGCACGCCCGGATATTTTCCGGGACTAGCTCCACTGCTCATAGCGACATAGCCCGGAAGATTTCCGGGCTATGTATCACTATGGGAGCTGCAGAGCACAATGCCACAAGCTGTGGCATTGTGCTCTGCCTGCACAGTCCCACAGAGAACAAAGCAAGGACTTTGAAAAACCAGCAGAAGATATTGCCGATATGCCGGCAATCTCCTGCTTTGTTTACAGGTTGCCATAGAGACCATCGGCTTGTCAGAAGCAAGCGGATGGTCTCTGTGGCAGGGAGAGCTTGGTGCTTGGCTGTGAGAGGACAGCTAGGTACCTGCTCTTACAGCAGAGATCAGAGAAAACCTCCGATCTCTGCTGTTAACCCTTTACATGCGGCAGTCTATGTGACTGCAGCATGTAAAGGGCTGTCACTGCAGCATGTAAAGGGCTGTCACCATCAGACCCCCAGAATGTGATCAGGGGTCCTGATGGGTCCCTGTGGAAGTCCCCTAAAGGGACAAAAAATAAATAAATAAATAATTTTTAAAAAAAAAGTTAAAAAATTATTTAAAAAATTATAAAAACACTTGTCTCCCTTTACTTTGTAAAAAATCAAAAATACAATCACACATGTGGTATCCATGCGTCGTAATGACCCAGAGAAGGAAGTTAATACATTATTTAACCCCTTAATGACATGGCCCTTTTTTTCCCATTTCTTTTTTTCCTCTCCCGTTTAAAAAAAAAAAAAAAAAATCACAACTTGTCCCGCAAAAAACAAGCCCTCATATGGCCATGTCAATGGAAAAATGAAAAAGTTATGGCTCTTGAGACGCAACTGCAAAATTAGTTAAAATTCAATGATTAGACCATTTTAAAAAACCTGCCCTGGTGGGCACGACAGGGTGGTAGGAAACCCGCCACTCAAGGGGTTAAGTGGCCCCCCGTTCCAGCACAGTTACCCCACCCTACCGCTGCAGTTGCCAAAGCCCTATGCAGCCATTCCATACCTTTCTTTGTTCACGCAACCGCTGCAGCCAAACGCCGATTGACTGCAGTGGTCATGTGACCAATAAACATCACATAACCGCCGAAGACTGAAATAACGGGGACCGAAGAAGCTAGGTTTGACTGGGACAAAATTTAGAGCATGAGCAGTGCCAATTTCTTTTTTCTTCTTTTTATTTTAACCCATTCCATGCTCATAAAAAAAAATTCTCGCTGATCTTGACAAAACAGGTCCGAAGTCTAAGGCTGTACTAATTAGAGATATGGATAAGCTTACCCATTCTGACTTCTATCTACAGCATAGTGGTCACGGAAACCTGGCGTAGGTCCAATCACCTTTGCATCCATAGATGCACATATTTCCCAATAGTTATGACAAGTAAGTAGAAGTTGTTGTACTTGATGATTTGAAGCCACACAAGGTCTCTATGGCAGCACTGCAAGAGACAAGAAATCAGCCCCCCTCAGCGGTGCCACCCAGGCTACACTACTCCAAGTTATGAAGGGCCTTCGTTTTAATGGCTTAGTCAGAAACCAGTGACGTAGTATAACCAGTTGGGTACGTGTCACACAAGAGCTGAGCCGCTCTTCAATGCATAGTGAAACTAACAATTACTTTACATTGTGCTTTGGCACGGCACCAAAATAGAAGGCAACCATCTTCTCCGGCACAGCAGGTGGTGGAAGCAGCTAATATACACCACAAGGAGAGCTTGTGTCCCTCATATCTACTAGGAGGAAACCTCTTTATTACACTCAGAACCTACTGAAGCTTTACCAATGATATTAACCTCTTAGGGCCAAGCACAGTAAATATACGGCACTTGGTCCTGGGCTTTAACCCCTTCCCGCTCCAGGGTGTACATTTACGTCCTGCAGTGTCGGGGTATGTATAAAGAGATTGCAGTGCGACCCCGGAGGTCACATGACCATAAGGTCCCCCCTGTTACTACAAAGCTGCAGGGCCCTAGCAGACCCTGTCAGCTCTGCCAGTGACTGTTGTCACTACTTGGGGATGTTGTCCTCTGTACCTAGGGCTCATATGGATGCCCCAGCTACAGTGGAAAAGTGTGGAATTAAAAAAAAAAAAAAAAAATACTGAATAAGTAAACATGCATGAAAAAAAAAAAAAAAAAAAGTGACCTGCCCCCAACACCACCTAAGACTGTCACCATATGCGCCCTGTAATCCAGAAATGTACATATTATACATCAAATGTCCAAAAACAATTCCCATAGCTCTATATATACTTAAGGGGTTACGCTGGGCTCACACAGGGTGGATTTGCCGCGGTTTTGCCGCAGCAGATCCGCCCGCGGCTGCTAATCTCGGGATTAGCCAGCCATGTGTATGAGAAATCTCGTCCACACGGGACGGCTAATCCGCTGCGGTAAATCCGGTTGAAACCGCGGCTGCGGCCGCCGTGGTTTCAAAAGATTGAGCATGTCTGTTTACTTTCTTTTTTTTGTTTATTTACGTCGCGGCCGCGCTCTCCTCTATGGGAGCGCCGGCCGCAACGGAAAAGCAAGCGTCCGGGCCGCTTCAAAGCCGCCGCGGTTCTCCCGGTTTTTGCTGCGGCCAAACCGCGAGATTTCCGACGGGAATCCGCCCTGTGTGAACCCACCCTAAAAGCTACAACCAGGCTGTGTGACATTACCATTTACAGAAAAATATACAAAGTATCAAGGAGGATGTGGGGTAAAACATAGCAAATACTGACTGCTCGGACAGCCAGCTATACTGGGAGGGCTGCCTGAGCTGTTCTGTCCTCCGTGTAGAGATGGCTGTGCACGTGCGGTCCATCTTCATCCAGCTCTACAGGTTTAGAAACGACTGAGGGACCGTGCCCAACCACTGTTGTATCCCCTATAAACCAATAGAAGGTGACCACACATGCCAGGAATACTACTCACTGAGGCCTCATTCACACAGTTGGATCTTTGCTGTGGAATCTGGAGCAGGTATCCCCCTCCGGGTTCTGCAGCAATAACCCTTCATAGCATGCTATGTAAAAATAATTCTTCATGCACACGAGCGGAAACCAATTGCGGTTTTTTTTTCTTCTGCAAACAGAAACTGCAGCACGCTCCATTTTCCTGCGGTACCCGCACAGACAACTTCCATTGAAGTCAACGGAAGCCGGCCAGCCCACGGATTCTGCAGGAAAAAACAGGAGTTTACACAAAAAAAATTTAAAAAAACCCCTTTGTACTGTGCATTTCCAACGGCTCGTCGTGCGGACCATCCGCAGTACAGAAAAGAAGAAAATGCAGGTATGCGCAGATGCCAGCTGGGCAAAGGGTCAGGTTCCGCTGCGGGCTCTGGCATGTGGCCTTACAGTGCTTTCATACACTTTTTGGAGGGAAAAAAAGAAAAAGTGACGTCAGCCAAAGCCAGAGGTGGATTCAGCTGGAAGGACATGTATAAATAAGTGCTTAATTTGTTATTCCCTTATTTTTTGCATCCACTTCTGGCTTCTGGGGGGGGGGGGGGAGAGACCAGAAAAAAAACAAAAAACAAACAAAAAAATAACTTTTTTTAAAAACAGCTTTCTGTCTAGTAAGTAAATCAAAGGCTGGAAGCAGAACACTGATTTTGAGGGAGCCCAAACTATCTACATAACCATTTACCTCTCCGTTGGACACGACTGCGCAGAAGATCCTCACCAGACATTTATTGCATTTGCTGCTCATTTCCCCAACAAACTACAATGTAAGTCAAATCTGCATCAGTAATCCAATTTGTATCCAAGTTACTATTAATGGCCCTTTGACATGGGCCCACAGTGGGGTAAACGACTGCACAAGTGCCAGCGTCACCGCTATGGTCACTGCCGCTGGTGCAGAGCGTTTACACTGAGACTTCACCGCTCAGCCTTTCACCTTCTATGTGAAACGGGGAACATTTAAACGGACGACAAGCCTGCGATCCAGCGATTGTTTTTAAGCTGCGATAAGAACCTGTGCACAAATAGAGCAAATTGTGTTTGCATTTACACTGCACGGTTATCGCTCTAATTCATTGGTTTCAGCGAATTTTAAGCGATAATCGCCCCATTTAAATAGCCCATAACTGAGAAATGGGGGTAAACTTCCTGCGATACAATATTAAAGGGGTTTTATCATTAAACACTTACCTATTCCTCCCCAGGCAGTCTTCTTACAGCATCTTCTCCAGTCCCCCGGCTCACCTCACCTACAGCCCGATCCTCCTCTTCTGTGTCTCGCGGCAATAGTATATGAACAATCGCGGCAAGACATTACACGCAGTCACGGCAATTGCCCGGCATTTCTTGCTAGGCAGTGAACGTTACATCACTAGTGATCTAGCATACACTGACCTGCAGGAAGCAGAAGGCCTATGAATGGACGTTACGTCGCATGAAGAGGATCCGGCTGGCTAGAAGTGAGGTGGCCCGGTGTTCTAGAGGAGCCAGGAGCAGATCGGCGAGGAGTAGATGCGGTAAGCAGATTGCCTGTGGAGGAATAGGTAAGTATCTGATTTTTTTTTTCCTAATGACAACCCCCTTTAAGTAAAGTCTGCATACCCAGCAGCCCCTTCTGTTCTGAACGATGCATCTCAGACCAACATTCTCATACACTGCTGTGCTTTCTTATATTTATTCTCTTTATGATTTACAAGGCTTCTGATTAATAGACAAAATAGCATACAATAACTAAACAGAAAGAAAATAGTCAAAATAGAGAAAAAGGAAAAAAAATAGAGAACCAATAACCAAAGTTTTATCTATGAAAGAGCATAGTGTTACTAGAGATATTTGCACATTACCAAAAAAAAAATCTCTATAATCAGAGCTCAAGGTGGTCATTTCTTCTTATGTCAGGCAAAACTATGAGTCCCTTTCATTCTGATCACGTCGGCTGAAAACAGGCAGAAATGGCTTAGTGCAGTCAGGAGTTTAGCTCAAACAGTCCTTAGAAGACAGAAGTTAGGAACTTGTGGATATGATACAGTGCACTTACTGCCGCTGAAAGATACTTTCAGTTTTCTTAAAGAATTGCTTTGTCTACACACTTATTGCTGAGGCGGGTAGAAAGGTGGCTGGGGTAACGGGTAACCAGATGGCTGCGTTGGGTAAGGTGCCTGACCAGCCTGGGGCTGGTATAAGTAAGGAGGCATGGTTTGGCCATACATATATGGGTTATAGCCAACCGGCATAGGCATCCCGTAATACCCTGCATTGTATCCTGGGTAGGTGGGGAACGGAGGACCCTGTGCTTGTGATGGTATAGTGCCTGGGAGTGGCTGTGCAGGGGCTGAAGCAGCAGCACCCGCTAGGGCAGGGTTCATACTCTGAGCTGCGCTAACAGGGGCTGGGGCACTTGTGGGGATTGTTGGAGGAGGAGGACGAGGTGGAGGCTGCTTGTTGTTATAGACAGTTCTTGGCGCTGGTGTTGGAGTGCTCGAAGCGCCACCAGCAGCAGCATTCTGGTAACTTGGTATAGCTGGCATTGACGGAGCGCTTGGCTCTCTGGCGATACTTTGTTGCAAATCCTTCAGCAATTCATCTCTTTCCGTCTTCCGGGCAAAAACAATATCACTGCATTTCCCTTGGAATTTAAGCAGAATTTCTGTAAGGTCGTTGTAGAACTTTGTGCCTTCTCTCAAGTTAGCTACAAGTTCAATGTAGCTGTCATGGCCAGCTGCTAGTTTTTTCAAGACTTCTTCTCTTAAATTGGCCTCGCTGTTTGATTGCTTCATCTTTGAAAATTCCTGGTGAGAAACTTGGATCTGCCCGATGAGGTCCTCCTGCTTTGTAAGGTTCTTCTGTACTCGGTCAGTATAGCTTCCATAGATTCGGTCAAGCTCGGTCACAGACAGAGCTTCTTCGTTGATGGCTCCATCTTGCGCCAAAGCAGTAAGAAATTTGGTTGTCATGTCAAAGTTCACAGTTTTAATATCATTCTCAAGTTGCTCTCTTTCTTTCTTGACGTCATCCAACTTGGCCAACAGAGACTTTAAGGTGGTTACAACCTCACTGCCCTGCATGGTTTTTGCAGGGTTGGCTGAAGGAATTGATGCGTTGAGATCAGCTTCCCCCTTACATAATATGGCGATGGCTTCACGCTGAGACTGGTAACGCTCTTTCACAACCGCATCCGCTGTAATGGCCTTATCCAGAATATTGCGCAGGTTGGCGCCTTCACTTCTCAGAGGCTTATACAGTTCAATAGAAGGGGTTCTTTGCCATCTTTCCTTGAATTTGGATTTCAGCTCATTATCAGTCGCCTCTTCCTCATCCAGAAACTTAAGTGACGCGTCCTGAATTTCTCTATTGCGCAGGAGCAGCTCTGGAAGGTCTCGGATTAGTTGATCGATGGTTTGGATACCACCTTGCTCAATGACCGCCTTTGATTTCTGCAGAATGGACTGAGGTATACTGTCACCAGAAACATCTTCGATGGCAGCTGGAAGGTTCAAAGACGCCAGGACCCCATTACACAAGGTTGTGGCATCTCTCATCCTGGCAATTGTGCCGTTGATCAGTTCCGCCTTCCTCTGGTTATAGACACTCATGGACTGTTGTACAGCAAGCGGTACCATCTTCTCAAACAGGTCGGTGTACTTCTGGCTTAGCGGGACCGAGATCGGAGTAGGTTTGACCAGAGGAGCTTTTCCAATTGGATCAAGGTCTTTCAAGTCAGGGACTCTATCGTGGTAAATAAAGTCGTTGTCTTTCTTGGCGGCGGTCAGCGCTCGGTTGACTTTGTCGGACAGATCCTTGACGCTGACATACTCATCGTATCTGGAGGTGACAGTTTTCACCAGATCGGCGGCGTGCTGTAACCTGCTAATCTCTTCCCCAAACTTCTTCTGTTGCTTTGCCAGCACTGACTGGTGGTAGTCCGCATGGGCCTGCATGGTACAGTGCTTGGCCGCCAGCACCGGGAACACCTCCTTGGGCAGAGCGTCTTTATACTGGCACTGCTTGAGGGCATCTCCGTAGAAGTCTGCCGCTTGGTTGGCCAGCTTGGCTATCACTGCGTCCTTCATCTTATCTCTGGTGGCTTTCAAGAAGAAGACCTCTTGGGCCTGGGCCAGCATGATGACACTGAGGGCGCCCACCGTGTCGGGGGAGATGTCCACCGTGGGGTCCCGGTTGAGCGAGGACAGCACAGTGTCCTTGATGTGCGAGAATGCCCCGCTGGCCAGCTGGTAGAACTTGGCGGCGGCCCTTAGCGCCTCGTCGTTGTCCAGGTTCTGCTCGGAGGCGATCTGGCTGGCCAGGGCCCCGATATTGAAAAGCACGCAGGTCTTCTCATAGCCCAGGCCGGCCAGGCTGAGCTTCACAGAGCCGCCGAACAGGGAGCCCTTATCGAAAGCGTCCTTCCAGGTGAAGGTGAGGCACAGCGCCCCCTCGGTGAACGGGAACTTGGGCTCCACGGAGCAGAGCTGGTCGTAGTAGCGCAGCACGATCTCCAGCGAGCTCTCATGCTTGTCCAGCGGCCTCCCCACCGCGCTCTTGCGCAGCTTGTTCAGCTCGTCCACCGCCCGGCAGTACTCGGCCTGCTCCTCCCCGGACGGGTACGTGTTCTGGATGAACTTGGACAGCGGCTTCACCAGGTCCACTTCCGAAGTCTTCTTCAAGGGAACGGAGATGAAGGCGGCCATGGCTGCCCGGGAGAAGCTGCTTGTGCTCAGTGTCGTCCGAGCGGGAGATGTTTCCGGGTGCCGCCTCCTGCTCGGTCACACGGCTGTGAGTCACCTGCAAGAGAGTGCGCTGTCACTTCCTGCTGCCCTCCAGCCGCACCTGCCCTGCCCGCCCTCTACTTACATGCACAGCCGCCGGCGCGGGGGCCCAATGTGGCGCTTCAGTGGGAAGTGTGCGGCGGCGGTGGCTGTGTCCCGGCCCTGCACTACACGGAGCAGGAGGAGGAGGGGCCACGAGGGGTTGGCTGACGGACGACTTCCTGGACTCTCCCCTGTTTATGATAAGTTACAGAAGTTGTGCACAAGTGAGAGGGGCTTCACCTGAGGGGCCCCCGCTATGTGCCGCCAGCTGCTCCCCGGCCGGACACACTTAGGGCGCTAGGTGATTGCTGCCTTCTCCATAGTTGGATCATGATGAAGAAGCCAGACCTGAAGGTGGTGCTGCTGGGGGACATGAATGTGGGCAAGACGTCGCTGCTGCACCGCTACATGGAGAGGAGGTTCCAGGACACGGTCAGCACGGTCGGGGGGGCGTTCTATCTGAAGCAGTGGGGACCCTACAACATCTCGATCTGGGACACTGCAGGTAACGGGCTGCAGCACTGAAAGGGATCTCTAGCTGCACAGCAGTGTGGCTGCTACCCCCCAGCTGCAGGGGGTATTAGGAGTATGTGTGACCTCCAGGGACCCCCAACACTTAGGAGTGCTTCTTGTGGAGGTCCTCAGCTGTACGGCGTAGGCCGGATTCATATGACCGGATTTGCACACGCAAACTTTGTGCATGCAATACGCAGTGAATAGAACCCGCATTTTGTGGGCGCAATTCCGTCATGCAAAAAAAAAATGCAGCATGTCCTGTTTTTTTGGTGTGTTTGCAGGGAAATTGAATGTATAAAACTAATTAGCCCATCTCTGTGCGGACTGGAGCTGCGGGGCTCTTGCACGCACAAATATGTAACGCCTGATGTGCAAATATGTATATGCTTATGTGGATCCGGCTTTACAGATGTGCTTCTCTGTACCCCACCTGTCCCCGGCACATTGGGGGGTCATGTATGCTAAGTGTTGTATTTCTTTTGAGACCAGGAAAATGGGGGTCATCATATTAAAGGTTCAGGCACCCAGCCCTTAAAGGGATTGTTGGAGATAAAAAGGCAAACTACACAAGTTGTTCTAACTCTTATAGTTAGTGGTCTGCTATGCTGTATAATCCTCATCTACGGTTCCCGGCTGTTCAGGCTTTCCCATTTTTACATAAGACCTTTAACCCATGATCACTAAACCTCTCCAAGTTGCGCTGTCACTACATTCACAGACGAACAAACTGAAACTTCAATATTGTATTTACTAGTGACAAAGTAACTTCTATGAAAGGACATTTATTAAATGTACCCCAAACTATCATCAAACTAAATAAACTTCTTCCTTGCAGTCATTGCAAACCGGAGCAATGTGTTCGCCACGAATGGCCGTGCCGCAGGAGTGGCATGAGAACTTGGTCATCCTGTGCTTCTGGTATGGACAAAATGTGCAAATTCTGCATTTGTTTGGCTGTGCTTGAGAAGTACTTGCAACGGCACTCAGTTTTCAAAATATCTTTGATACTTGCTATAATATCCCTCCTAAAGTCACAGTATGGGACAACCACGGCTCAGCGAGGGTATCTGTGAGACGAATGTGTAGTGATCTAGGGTTAAACCGGCTTCACGCCTGCATTGGAACGTCCAGCCGGAGATTCCGTCGCAGATCCAGCTGAAAATACTGGAAGAAAAAGGGCTGCATGCATGAACGATGGCAGCGTTTACACGCAACGATTATCGCTCACTTGCCATCATTTGAATGAATTTTGAGCGATAAGCGTTGCGTGTAAATGGGGATTTAGTCTTGTGGATGGCAGCTGTCACTAAATAGATAGAATCAATCAGCATCGCTGCAGGATGTTTGTAAACAGAAGTAAAAAAAACCTAAGGGCGCTTTCACCTAAGATGGAATATCCTGCTGGACGCTGCTGTGAAATAATTCGCCATGCAGGATAATCCACACCAAAATTCATACGTCTGACTTGCATATCTTCGTGCAAAAAAGAAAATGCGAGAAATTCTGCATCGAAATCTGCATTTAGACCTGGTGATTGTGGCAGTGGATTATTTCGGTGTGTCAAAGCATCCTGCGGTTGTGTTCACACTTCGCTGATTTGGTGAAGTCTGCTGCAGGTTTGCTCCAAAATTTGCAGCAATTGAGCGATGCGTAAATGAACTCTAAGGTCGCTTTTACACGGCTGAGAAAATTGTGCAAGTTTTGTGTGTTGTGAGACACCAATATGAACCCCTTTCTTTCGAAGATGGTCATATACATAAACGATTCATTGAGCAGGGAACTTCGTGGCATGTCCTACCTTTGAGCGTTCCCTTGGAATGCATCGACCATTTTTTTTTCAAAGGGACAGGAAAACACATTGCACATGAGTGATGCGCATGCACTGAAAACAATGAGAAACGATGAAAGCCGCGCCAGAGGATCTCAACTGTACGGAAGTGATGGGAAACGTTTTTGACACCAAAACGCCTCACATTGCTGTGAAAACGCACGTTGGCCTGCACAGTATTGGGCCAAGTTTCACAGCCCAATATTGCGCTCAGCCGTGTGAAACTAGCAAAAGGGTACGTTCACTCCTAGCGGAAATGCTGCAGATTTTCGGCAGTGGAAAATTGCATGGCATTTCTGCATCAAAATCATGGGTGTCAATTTTGACTGAAAATCAGCTGCAGATCTGCAGTTGATTTCTCCCTGCTGCTGCTCTCGCCTCGCAATCAGCAGCCCTACACTGCAGCGCAGAACAGCCCTCACCCGCCAACCACGACTAAGCACTGCGGCTGCCAGTCAGGTGATGTGCCTACTTCCACATCGAGGTGCTTGGTAGCAAAAAGTATAGTAAAATGTGCTGAGGAACGTGAAAAAACGCATCATAATTTAGTCGGCAAAATAACAGCGCTGAAGCGCACGCAAATGTGCCTGAGCGCTGTATTAGAAGACGTAACAGGGAGTTGGGGGCTGTATTTTTATTTTTTTTAATACTTCAGTGATTCAGCTCTGTCAAACTTTTTAGGCATTAAACTGCTCACACTATAGTCCAGACACGGGCCAGGCTTCAAAGTGTTTGATGGAATTAGGATACAAACCCATAAAACATAGTTTTCTATACATGTCAATGTAAAGGACTTATTATTTTTTTAAGGCTCCTACCCACTAGCGATTTATTTATTTTTTTTATTTTTTCTTGCGCTGCGAGAGCGAGTGAAAACACACGCCTCGCAGCGCAAAGAAAACTTTGCAATATCGCTAAATGCTTTTAATGGGGCCACAGCAGCGCCCGCCCCATTGAAAGCAATGGGATAGCATCCTGGAACTTCTGCCACAGCTGTGGCAGAGGATACCTTTATCCCCGCGGTCCCCATGGGGATGAGGGAAACCCCTGTCACAGCTGTGGCAAAAGTCCGTGATGTACTCCCTATGTTTTCGATGTAGCTGGCGCTGCTGCCGTCACTGGCCCCGTTGAGAATACTGAGCGATATCGCAGATTTTTTTCTCTGTGCTGCGAGGCTGCAGTGAAAAAACGCAAATGAGTATAGAACCATTGAAAATCATTGGTTTCATAATTATCGCTCTTGCAGTGCAGGAAAAAATATCGCTAGTGGGTAGCCACCCTTATTAGGCTACCCACATACTTTAACCCTTTCCAATCCAGTTTGTATCCTGGTTTTCCTAGGGGGCTTACTCTTTTTCTGCCGTTATACAACGGCGCTATATGTTGCCTAAAGCCAGTACTGCATGAGGTGACACGTTGGATAGGCTCCGACAGCAGAGAGGCTGGCAATATACAGTAAGAGAACCCCGATGGACGTCTTCCAACATCAGAGCTGTACGGCTTGGAATCATAATGTCTTCCGGGGTGAGACGGGATTGGAGAGGGTTAATTCCAAATGAACATGTGACCAAACAATGATGTTACAAGTCCATGGGAGAGCATGCGCGCGGGAACTGAAAAAAGTTCGGGTTTTTTTGTGCCGTGTGTCGACTTCACTGTGTGACTGCGCTGCATCACAGGAGCAGGTGTATATAAAAAAGACATCACCTGTGTCCATGTGACTTAGTTTATGGCGTTGTGGGGCCGTGACGGGTTCTGTGTACTAAGGCCGGGCTCACACAAGCATGTTGTAAAGTGCTGCATGTATAATGCAGATCTAATAAAAACTGCCTGTTCACTATGAATGGGGACAGGGAGGCCTGAATGATCCCCTGCCGCGCCACCTCCTCTTACTGTGTAGAAGCAGAAGAGACATGATCCCTGGGGCGGCTGTCGGGCACTAAGGTGCCCAACAGTCATCCTGTGTAGAAGGGCCTTTACCTTGGGTACATTCCACAGTCCTGTCTGTCAAGTAAGTTCTCCGCCAACATCATTTGCCAAAGCCTCTAATGGTTATGGGGTTCTTTTATTCAGGCTTCATTCACATTTACATTTTGGGTTCCGTTTTTCTGCTGCGTTATGGGAGCTGGAAAACGAAACCCACTGGCTGAACGAATCTTCTTGACTAATCAGTCTATTCGGTTTCTACCCAGCATTTTACACAATGAAATACAACTGCATGCAGCACCATTCAGTATTCTAATGGAAGTCCGCTACAGAGGCTTCGAATGTAACCTCTGCGCCGATGTGAACGAGGCTAGTGACCTCCGCGCCGATGTGAACGAGGCTAGTGACCTCCGCGCCGATGTGAACGAGGCTAGTGACCTCCGCGCCGATGTGAACGAGGCTAGTAATGGAAGTGTTCATCTTTAGATTGTGCTACGGCTACCTCAGTAAGCTTATCAATTTGATGCAAATCCCTAGGCAAATGAATACTACTAGTCAAAGGGATATTCAGTCCTGCAATTGTGGAGTCCATGGAATCAGTTCTACATACAGTTGCAAAAATTATTCCATTACCCAAGAATACGTGTACTAGTTGTAGTCAGCCATGCGTCTCTCCTGACGCCTGAAAATATTTCCAGATTAGATGCTAAAGAACGCAAATCTGGATCTACAATATAGTGGCAAATATTGCATTTTTACCGTGGCTCTGGAATTGGAGTTGGTAGAAATGTACGGATTCTAAGTCTGGCTCCAAAATAAATAGTGGTAATTCTATTAATATACAATATTAAGCCTCATGTTACCTTTTTAATACTGTAAATTTGTTATTGCTAATTATGTTGTTTCTGTTAGCCGTTTAGTCGTTCACAACCCTCGGGGACTCCAAGGCTGGGTTCACACAGGGCGGATTTGCCGCGGAAATGCCGTCCAGAATTTTGCCGCGGCAAATCCGCCTGTGGCCGCTAATCCTGGGATTAGCCAGCCATGTGGACGAGATTTCTCAGAAATCTCGTCCACACGGGATGGCAAAGCCGACACTGCGGCGCGGATAAGCCGGCCGCAGCATGCTCACTCTTTTTCTTCCTTCGCTGCGGCCGCGCTCTCCTCTACGGGAGCGCTGGCCGCAGAGGAAGAGCGAGCGGCCGGGCCGCTTCAAAACCTGCGGCTAAGTGCCGCGGGTTTTGAAGCAGCGTTTCTCCCGGCGGAAATCTTGCGGTTTTTCGCTGCGGCCAAACCACGAGATTTCCGCCAGGATTGCGCTGTGTGGGAACCCAGGCTAAAGGTTCCCTCCCTCCATGTTTTTCGGTTTTGCACTGCTTCTTTCAGTTGGTTGATCTCCATGTCAGTATCTGCCTTTGACAGGATGCATAAACTATTTATGAGGGAATTGAAGCTGGACGTTTGGCCACAGTCTGGACTCTCGGTAACCTGAATCCCAATCCCTCCTTACTGTAATCTGCCCGATACGTATGTCTGATTCTAGTCTGATTTTTTTTTTTTTTTTTTTCTACATGAGCCACCAGTCTTTGTGAAAACAGCCCGGGTGAATAGCCTTACTGGCTACACTGGGTCTGCTGCTGTCCGTGGCATACATAGACTGGGTGGGCCCTTATAGCTTGCTGTGAAAAATGTTACCACATCTCCAAATTCCCATGTATTGAGCAACTGAAATGAAGAAGTAAGCAGCCCAGAACGTCCGCTCCTCTTGTGGAATGCATATTCATCAGTTGCTATCACAGTTATAAGTGATTCAAAAATATGCATTCAGTGGGTTCTGAGAAATTGGGTAATGGAGATTCTCATAGAGACTTTGGGATCCTACTGTTGGTGTGAATGTCGTGTAAATTTGTGTCCCACAAGCTGGTTTATAAAGTATGACCCATATTATTGTTGATGTTGATCATACTTTTTGGCTAATCTCACATATGCGCTCAGCATAATGCCGCAGCGTTTTGCCGCAGTTTTTTTTTTTTTTAATACTTTCGTTTTCGATCACCAATTCCTTCCTCTGACAGCGGGTTTTAGCGCATCCCATCATTGCAATGAGTGATCGGGTGCGCTAAATGCTGTTAAATAGAGCAGACAGCGCTCAAAAGGTGGTGTTACAAAATCCCGCCATCAAGTGCATGTCTGCAAGGCCCCATTGAAATCAATGGAAAGGTTATACTACGGCATTCAATGCGCCACAGTAAAAAGCCCATGTGTGAGAGTGGCCTGTGATGCAGGTTTTGTAGGATTTCATTTTGCTTATCAAAAGCAAGGATTTGGAAGAAAAAACTAATGGCCCTTTTACACGGGATGATTATCGTTCAGATTCCTGTGCTTCTGTGGAAATCTCAATGATAATTGTCCCGTGTAAACACATGCAGCAACTGAATGAGAATTGTTCAGTTATTCAGTTTCTGCATCCAGAAAACCAAACAACATTGCATTCAGTGTAAACAGCAGTCCTTCACTTCTGAATGACTGTCTTCTTACTGTGAATGGAGGCGGCGGGGGGAGAACGCTCCTCATCTGCTCCACCTCTACGGTGGCAGTGATACTCGCTCCTGTGTAACAGCACGGCAGCGAGCATCACTGTGATGTGTCGGGCATCGTTTGTCCGATGGCTCATCCCGTGTAAGAGCGGAGCCTGCAGAGAAAAACTGTAACGGAAAGATTAGTATCTCCTCCTCTGTTTTGGACCCCTTCCTGCTTTTGGCTTACACATACTGACCAAAATACAAAAGTGTGTAAGGGTACCTTTACAGGGGCGACTGTCACTCTGTTTTTAGGTGAGCTGAAAACTGCAACTTCAACAAATGAGCGATTGTCACTCCCTTGCCCTGTCAGGTCCCGTAATTACTTGAGTCACCGTTGGCATACCTAAAAGTACACTAAGTGGCCTAACGGAGCTTTTTGTTCTGATACATGGCTGAAAACGGCCTACTCCCCAGCACACAGCCATCTATTGGCTGGCTGCATGTCCCTTCCGCACCCATTGAACTCGGTACTAGCTGTGTGCAAGGAGCTCCCCCCGAAGAGCACCTGCAGGTTACCCTCACTTAGGCCTCCTTCCCACAAATGGATTTCCGCCGCTATTGAACCTAATAGTGAAATCTCCCGTCCTCGCCCGCGGCATGCTCTATTTGCCGCGGGTGTACGCGCTGATGGCTTCCATTGCAGTCAATGGAAGCCGTCAGTTCACGCTATCTCCCGCTGTAACACAGCGGAATATAGCGTGATAACGCTTTCCCGCCTACCGCCGCCGCGTCATATGATGCGGCCGGCGCGTCATGTGACGCGGTGGGCGTGTCATGTGACGCGGCGGCGGTGGGCGGGGAAGCATCATGCGGGAGCGAAGACGCCGGATCCGCTGGTGAGTATGGGGTCTCTGGGGGGGGTGCCGTGACGGGCTTCGCCGCGGAATATTCCGCGGCGGAGCCCGTCACGCTCGTGTGCAGCCGGCCTTAATGCTTCATCTTCAGTAGCGGAGGAGCTGGCAAAGTAAACGGTCTCATGCTTTTCCTTCTTTATTTTTTTTTCTCGTAACTTGTGTAAATCTCTTTTTATTGACTAAGGCCGCCTTCACACTGGCAAGAAAACCGTGCGAGATTTGTACGTTATGAGACAAACCAATCTCGCACAAACATGAAAGACCTTCTTTAAATGAGTTGATTCACATAGCGATGTTTTCCTGAATGACACGCGATGTGATGTTATGCACGAAACAAATTGCAGCATGTTCTACCCCATTGCTTTCAATTGGGCCTGCGGCAGCAGCACCACCCCATCGAAAGCAATGGGAGAAGATCGCGATCCTCAGTGACAGTGATGAGAGGCTGTTTTTACATGAAACCGCCCCGCATCCAAGGCGCTTTCACATGGTAGGGAGTGAGATATCGCCCTCACCAGTGTGAAGGAGCCCTAAGAGAACACAGTCAAGTTCGCTTAAGATCTCTTACACAGACTATGGACATCTGTCTCTATAAACATGTAGTATAGGAAATGACACCCTTGGAGAATCTGGTTGGTCTACGAATATGTACGAAATTCCCACATTATTTTAGACATAGGATCCCAAAGAGGGGGGTGTACCCAGGGAGCCTAAATAACAATTTGTTGTAGAAAAAAAGTAATCCGGTAACTCAAATCCAATACTTTTAAGTTCGGCTTGGTGAGCAGTCTGGAAAAGAGAAATCGACATCACCCATTGATCTCAATGGTAATAAAATCCTGTTGTCAACGGGCTGATGCATTTTGGCATCATTTGGAATCGTATACAAATGATCAGGGTTCATCATGATATTTTTCCTGTGTAAAAAGTACATATGAGTAGAAAATATTAGGACTCCCCATGTCACCTTTACTGTAAGTGACTTCAGCTTTAAAGGGGTTTTACCAGAATAATAAGTTATCCTCTATACATAGGAGAACAGGACACTGGAGTCCCGTTCTCAAGAACACCGGAGGTTACAGTGGTGGAACCCCCCACAATTAGCAAGTTATCCCCCATCTTGTGGATAAGAGGTGGTCTAGTTCATCAAGCTGTGTCCTCTAACCCCTCAGTGAAAGCCCTATGGTGTTCTTACGTCCTGTAGATGCAGGACATGTATGAAGGGAGATCGTTGGGTGATCTCTCTTCATACATCACGGGCCCTGGCTGTTTCTTACAGGCAACAGCTGCGGTGAGCCATGTTGCTCAACGGAGCCGTTAACCTTTTAAATGCCGCTGTCATTTCTGACAGCTGCATTTAAATTCCCCGAACAATGTTCAGTGGTCCCGTACAGCTCCCCGTGATGAGATCGCACAGAGTCCTGTGGGTGTCACGGCAGCCAGGGGACTTCTGAAAGGCCCCAGGACTCTCATGGCAGAATGCCTATCAAGGCATCCCTGTGGGGTGGCTTGATAGACTACCTGCCCTATAGCAGTATGATAGTCATGCTATGGCATTAATATCATACTGCAAGAGCGATCAAAGTATCACTAGTTGTGTTCCCCTTTGTAACAATAGAAATAAAATTTAAAAAAGTAATAAAAGGTCAAAAAACACTTTTGCCATATTTGTAATACAAGTATCTAAATAATAAAACAAAAATACATATTTGGTATCACTTCATCCGTAAAACTCAGATCTATCAAACTAACACATTATTTACCCCGCACAATGAATGTCGTCAGAAAAAAAAATGCAATAAACATCCCTATCTCCAAAAAAAAAAAAGCAATAAAAAGCGATCAAAAAGTTGTTTGTATTCCAAAATGGTACCAACCCAAACTACAGGACATCCTGCAAAAAATGAGCCCTCGCACAACTATGTTGACAGAAAAAAATTTAAAAAGCTATTGCGCGCAGAAGATGGCGGCAGAAAATAATTTTAAGTACCGGTAAATATCTTTGAAAAAAAAATACAAGTAGCACAGCAAAAATAGAACAATATAAGTTTGGTATTAGTGTTTCTTGACGCCACCAGGAACTCCTGGTGGAGACAAGACTGATGGGGGTGACACCCCCTGTAGCTGATTGGCTGCAGACAACGCTCCTCTCCAGGTCCTGGCTGCCAACTATTCTTGTGATGCTGCTGCTCGCGCCGCTGATCGAAGTGTCCCCGCAGCTGCTGTAATTATCGGTGGGCATTCCCAGCTGCTGTTCCAAGTGTTGATTGCTGGCTGGTCACTGTATTGCAGCAGTATGCCCTCCCTGCAGTATCGGCTTCCCACCCTCAAGGAAGCTGCCCCCTGCTGCTCATGTGACTGTGCATGACCTCCCGGGGTCTGCTGTGTCCTCCTGCATTCTGCTGTTCGGGCAGCCGTGTGCCGCTGTGGCCTCCCTGCTTCCGACGACACTGAGCGTTGGGAGGGGGGGAGGGGGTGGCGCTGGTTTCGTCCGACGGGGGTGAAGCCACTTCATGTTGCTGGCTTCTCCCTGGTACCGACACCCCTCCACAGTAAAAGGCAGCAGGGGGACCTCTTCTTGCTCGGCTGTGGGGAAGGCGCTTTCAGCTGTGGGGTGTGCTGCAGCAGACCCTGCTGTCTGCATCGCAAGGAATGGAGGCACGATGTACTCCAAATATATTTGTGTCGGTGTTGATGGCCACATTACACGCCACTGATGCCTGGAGGGGCGAGGTCCTGGGAAAGTGTTCGCTCTGGGGGATTCAAGCCTCCAGGGCAGATAACGTAACACGGCTTCCAAGCAAGCTCCTAGCAGCGTCCTTTGCTTGCATACAGGCTGATAGGGCCTTCCATACTTGCACCAATCAGGAGCTGCGGGTGTGAGAGGGGCGTTACTCCTGTCAAACCCCTAGCTTCCGGTGGCATCAAGATGCACTAATACTTATAAGTTTGGTATCAGAGTTATCGTACTGACCCCATAGAATAAAGTTATCAGGTCATTTTTGTTTCAGTTTGTGCGCTGTAGAAACAAGACGCACTGAAAGATGGCAGAATTTCATTTTTTTTCCCCCATTTCTCTCCACTTGAAATTGTTAAAAAGTTTTTCAGTACATTATATGGTACATAAAATAGTACCATTGTAAAAATACAACTCATCCCACAAAAAACAAGCCCTCATACAGCTACATCGATGGATAAATAAAGGAGTTGCGATTTTTGTTTTTGTTTTTTATTTTTTTTTCAAAAGGGGGGAGGTAAAAACGAGAATGGAAAAATGAAAAAAAGCTTTGTCACTAAGGGGTTAAACAGTCTAGAATACATTCAGTTTTGTGCAGTAAGGCTCTCTTCACACTTGTGGTTGATGTTTCAGTTAATAGACTGTTATGATAGTGCTGGATCTGGCACAGGATGGGCACGAATGGTTTCTACGTTCTTTCCATATTTGTATGGCTTATTCTACAACTGCATGTGTTCCTTCCAGACATGACTTGTAAGGGCTAGAGGGTAGGGCTGCACTTATCTCCTAGACAGCCTCAGGCCATCTGTCATCTATTCTCAGTTACTGAACAGTTCCAGTAATACACTGGAATTTAAAGGGAAAGTGCTATCAGAAAAAAATAAAAAAATAAATTAAAAAATATATATGTTTTATAATTTATTATATTAGAATTCTCACATTTTTGTGTTTTGAACATAATTATGATAAATTGTTTTTTATTTAATTTTATGTTTATCTGTATCCTAAAGCCCTGCATTTTTCTCACTGACTACAGAGCTTAATAGACTGATATTCCCTAATCTGTAGAGAAAGCTTCGCCGCAGTCGTCTCACTAACATCACAGGTAGCATTATACTGAGAGCTAACGCCTATATGTTGATAATAGGGATGAGCGAGTATACTCGCTAAGGCACTACTCGCTCTAGTAATGTGCCTTAGCCGAGTATCTCCCCGCTCGTCCTGAAAGATTCGGGTGCCGTCGCGGGGCGGGGAGCTGCGGGGGAGAGCAGGGAGGAACGGAGGGGAGATCTCTCTCTCCCGCCCGCTCTCCCCTGCTCCCCGCCGCAACTCACCTGTCAGCCGCGGCGGCCCCCGAATCTTTAGGGACGAGCAGGGAGATTACTCGAGCGAGTAGTGCCTTAGCGAGTATACTCGCTCATCCCTAGTTGATAACAGTCACAGATTATATCTATTGGGAATGGTGGATCCTATCTGCTCCCCCCCTCCATGCACATTGACCTCTGCACCAGTCAAGGAGCATATCTTGATAAGAAAATGAAGGGCTAATTCATACTGCTATGATTTCAGCGCGTATTATGTACGCCTGCATAGTACATGGTTAATGGAGTCAATGAAAGTATATTGATTTTTCATTGATTCATTCAAATGGATTAGCGTGTTAAAAAGATCGCAGCATGCTGTATTTTATTGAGTATTGCGCATGAACAGCCCTATTGTTCACTATGGATAGAGTATGCAACGCTGCCCATATGCAATGTATTGCCAACGCTGCCATGAGACAGAGCGGGGAATACGTTTTTTTTTAAAGTTCCACTGTGCATAACCGCGTGCGTGAGATACGCTGTCATTTGCAGTGCACTATCGCTGCCATATACCATGGCCGGCTCCTAGAGCAGTAAAACTCATTGTGACCCCATGCAGCGTTTTACGCATATGCTTGTGGGAATGAGCCCTAAAACATATTGGGAAAATGGAAACTGTTTCTCTATCTGGATTTAATTCATTTTAAGAAATTGGTGATATCGTCCCTTTAAATTCCTTCTATTTATATGGAAATTTCCCCATGACATCATGACAGCATACGCTGGAGGTTGCTCACCTGCTGACCTGAAGGGACAGGAAGAGGCAGAATATAAAAAGCACCTCCCCTCCACCAACACCAGTGTTTTTCCTGTCCCTTCAGGACAGCAGCGGCAGAACTCCAGCAACGCTGTCCCATGCCGGAGGAGGACTTACCGGCGAAGCGGCGGCGTGGATCTTTCGGGCAGCCCCGGCAAACCCAGTGGGAAGGACCCCATCTGGGAGCTTTCCGGGGACTGCGTGGGCCGGGGCCCAAGTACGGGTTGCCGGCACCACTGCGGCCGTCATTTCGGGCGGCGGCCGCCATCTCCGGTGGGCCGGGGTCCAAGTACGGGCTGCCAGCACCACTGCGGCCGTCATTACGGCGGCGGCCGCCATCTCCGGGTCCAGGGCCGACAGGAGCGCTCCAGGGGGCGTGGCTTCGGATACAGCGCGGTGACGTCAGGCGCTCCGCAAAGGGGGCGTGGCCTGGCGCGGCCGGCGCCAAATTCAAAAATCTGCTGCCCCTGCATCAGCTGGTGGTGTTTCTCCACGCTAAGGAACGATCCTAAGCACAGGAAGCGTTCCTGCAAGGCGCAAGATGTCGACCAGAGAGGACCCAGAGACCCTCCTAACTGTAAGTGGTCCAGTGGACCAACCTACACCTGCACTACATACACTTCCCGACTAACAGAGTTTCCCTTGTCTTACAGGACAGGGATACTCAAAAACCGAGGGAGGCTAGACGCAGGAGTAAAAAATGTCCAGTATGTCTAACCAAACTTGACGACTCCTGCACCAAAACGTTATGCGCTACCTGCTCCGCGAAAATTATGCAGGAGGAAAAAACTTCCCTTATGGCCGAAATTCGGTCAGTTGTCCGAGAAGAAGTGCAGTCCTCCCTCTCAGACCTCCAACCTGGGCCTTCCGGGGTTACACGCAGGTCGGTTCCGGCGGTGTCTGAGTCTGACTCCGACATAGCGGAAAATGTGGATTTTGACGGGGAAGTGACGCAGGAGGACAAGAAATATCTTTTCTCTACCGCGGACATGGATCAACTGCTAAAAGCAGTACGCAGGACCATGCAGGTGGAGGAAGATGTGCAGCAACCCCGCACAGTCCAGGAGGATATGTTCGCGGGGTTACTCCCGCAACAAAAATCTTCATTCCCCGTAAACGCCACGCTCAAGCAGCTGATTCTAAATGAGTGGGAGAGCGTGGATCAGGCTCCGCTAATCCCCAGGGAATTTAAAGAACGCCTGTTATTTCCGGGAGATGAAGTGTCCTTTTTGGACGAGATACCTAAAGTCGATGCTGCAATTGCCATGGTATCCAGAAAGTCCGGGTTGCCCTTTGAGGATACGTCCCACTTAAAGGACCCGTTGGACCATAAGGTGGACACATCCATGCGTAAAGCCTGGTCTACTTCCGGTCTCATCATGAAAGCTAACATCGCGGCCACTTCCGTGGCTCGTTCCATGGCAATCTGGTTGGACCAATTCGCAGCCCTAGTGGACCAAAAAGCCCCTAGGGAGGAGTTCGCAAGCGGCATCCCTCTGCTGCGAATGGCAACAGGGTTCCTGGCAGATGCTTCGATGGAAACAGTCCGCCTCGGAGCCCGCATGGCAGCCCTATCGAACACCGCCAGAAGGGCAGTGTGGGTGAAAGAGTGGTCAGGGGACGCAGCGTCCAAAAATAGGCTATGTACCCTACCGTTCCGGGGCGGGCGTATATTCGGACCAGACCTGGATCGTCTGCTGGAGAAAGCAGCTGACAAGAGTCACGGACTGCCTGCCACCAGACCACCCAAGAGACCCTTCACCCCTCATCCCTCGTCTACGTACGCCGGGAAGGGAAAGACCGGAAGATGGTCTTATCCAAAGGGCGGAAGGGGTAAGACTTTAACTTTTGTCCCTCAGCCCATACTTTCGGGCCCGGTAGGGGGTAGACTGACTCGCTGTGCCAATAGCTGGCGTAGTATTACAACTAATGAGTGGGTACTGCACCTAGTGGCGGAGGGGTACAGGATCGAGCTACTATCCCGCCCCCCGGACAGGTTTATGATAACCCCAACCCAGTCTCCAGGCCTAGAACAGGCTCTGTTGGAGGGCGTACGGAACCTGCAGGGTCTCGGCGCAATTATCCCAGTCCCTAAGAAGGAACAGGGAAAAGGTTTCTATTCCCCCCTCTTTCTGGTTCCCAAACCAGATGGCTCCCACCGCACCATTATCAATTTAAAACAACTGAATAAATTCATTGAATATAGGAGATTCAAAATGGAAACCATTAGAACTGCAACTCCTTTAATTGCCAGGGATAACGTAATGGCTACAATAGACCTTAAGGATGCCTATTTTCATATCCCTATTTACGCCAACTCACAAAAATTTCTGAGGTTTGCGCTGAGGGTAGAGGGGGAAATCCGCCACGTCCAGTTCGTCTGCCTACCATTTGGAATCTCCTCGGCTCCGCAAATTTTTTCCAAGGTCGTGATGGAAATGGTGGCCTTCTTACGAAATCAGGGTGTCATGATCATCCCCTACTTAGACGACTTCCTGTTGGTGGCAGATTCCCCGTCTGCTCTGAGATCACACTTAGAGTCCACATTGCAATTATTTAAGGAGCTTGGCTGGATTGTTAACGAGTCAAAATCCAACATGGAGCCAGAAACCAGGAAGAAATTCCTGGGTGTCATCCTGGATTCCAGTCTACAAAATTCGTCCCTTCCTCCCCTAAGAAAACATCTTATCATAGAGGAATGTTCCAACCTATATAAAAAACATAGGGTAACGATAAGAGACGCAATGCGGATCCTGGGACTAATGACTTCGTGCATCGGCGTGGTCCCCTGGGCCCAATTCCACAGTCGCGGACTCCAGTCACTAATTCTCCAGAATTGGGACAAGTTGCAGGCTTCGCTTGATCAGACAATCCCTATTTCTGCGGAAGCCAGAGCTTCACTCCGTTGGTGGGTGTCGTCGGACAACCTGTCTCAGGCATCCGATTGGAATTTGGACCCGGCCGTAATAATCACGACCGATGCCAGCGCCAAAGGGTGGGGGGCCCACTTTGAAGGCGGTTATGTACAGGGGGCCTGGGACGTTCACGAGAAAGCTAGCTCATCGAACTTTAGGGAGCTTAAAGCTGTATGGAAATCCCTGCGTAGCCTGCAAACACGATTAGTGGCGAAACATGTGAGGATCTTCTCAGACAATATGACAACAGTATCACTCATTCGCCACCAGGGTACCACCAGGAATCCTCCACTACAACGACTGGCGGGGCGGATCCTTCAATGGGCGGAAGGCACAACAAAGTCCCTATCGGCCTTTCATATAAGAGGAGCCGAGAACTCAGCCGCGGACTTTTTAAGCAGAAGTAAAGTGGACCCAGGAGAGTGGGAACTCCATCCAGAGGTGTTCAGCCTTCTTGTGGAGAAGTGGGGGGTACCAGAAGTAGACCTCTTTGCGTCAAGCGCAAACACCAAATGCCGGCTTTTCTTTTCCAGAGGCGCAGAGAAACAGGCCCTGGGCACGGACGCTCTCTCTCACCCCTGGGATTGGGACCTAGCGTATGCCTTTCCCCCTCTACCACTAATCCCGCTTCTGCTAAGGAAATTACTGCAGTCAACCCTAACAGTAATTTTTGTAGCACCATATTGGCCCAAAAGACCGTGGTTCCCCCTCCTGAGATCCCTGTCAGTGGGAGAGCCCTTCCACCTTCCAACAAGACCGGACCTACTGTCGCAGGGCCCTCTTCTTTACCCGGAAGTTCACAAGTTCAGGCTTACGGCCTGGAGCTTGAGCGGGTAAAGTTCCTAGGAAAGGGTCTTTCCCCTAAGGTTATTTCCACCATTAGCGAGAGCCTTAAACCCTCGACACACAAAATCTACTCCAAAGTCTGGAAAAAATTTTCGGAGTGGTTAGGCCAGGACATCCAGCAGCTGGATCAGCCAGACGTCCGGAAAATCTTAGATTTTCTCCAGGCGGGCCTGGATAAAGGTTTGAGTCCGAATACGCTCAAAGTCCAAATTGCGGCCTTGGGGGCATTCTTCGATCTCGCGCTAGCGGAGCACAGGTGGATTAGGAGATTTCTTAGAGGGGCGAGCAGATTACATCCATTCACACGGGCCACGGCACCACCCTGGGATCTAACCATAGTCCTTCAGGCCTTATGCGACCCCCCATTTGAACCGATTACGGATCTATCCATCGCCTGGCTGACATACAAGGTAGCCCTGCTTGTGGCAGTTACGTCAGCCAGACGCGTGGGGGAAATCCAGGCCCTCTCACGAAGGGCCCCATATATGACTATCCACCCGGACAAAATAGTTTTTTCTTTAGACCCATCCTTTCAGCCTAAAGTATTGTCAGATTTCCACAGGGGCCAACCAATAGTTATTCCAGCATTTTGCCAAAATTTCAAAAATGCAAAAGAACAAAAGCTCCATAATATAGACGTCAAAAGAGCGGTACTAGCGTACCTCGAGGCAACAGAAAGTTTCAGGAAGTCTGACAAACTTTTCGTTCAATTTCAGGGGCAGGCCAAAGGAAAGGCCGCTTCTAAAGATGCGATCGCCAGGTGGCTCAGGAGAGCCATCCAGGAGGCTTACAAGGCCAAGGGCATCCCCCCTCCAGAAGGATTGAAGGCCCACTCAACGAGAGCGGTGGCATCCTCTTGGGCGGAGAGAGCGCACGCATCGATTGAGCAAATCTGTAACGCAGCCACATGGACTTCAGGCCATACTTTCATCAAACATTATAGGCTGGACTTTAAATATAGTCAGGACGCATCCTTCGGTAGGAAGGTGCTCCAAGCCGTAATCCCTCCCTAAAAAGCCCATGCCACTTATTTGGTATTCCTCCAGCGTATGCTGTCATGATGTCATGGGGAAAACGGGAATTTTTTCTTACCGATAATTCCCTTTCTGGAAGACATCATGACAGCATACGGGCTTTTTCCCCCCCCTTACCAACATGGTTACCCTAGTTTGTCCAACACATGAGGTAATGTGTATGCTTTAACTTTGTTTTCTGAGGTGTGTGATGTCAATAAAAACACACCTTCTGGTTAAGTAACTGGTCACTGTGGTCATTTGGAACGCACTGGTGTTGGTGGAGGGGAGGTGCTTTTTATATTCTGCCTCTTCCTGTCCCTTCAGGTCAGCAGGTGAGCAACCTCCAGCGTATGCTGTCATGATGTCTTCCAGAAAGGGAATTATCGGTAAGAAAAAATTCCCGTTTTTATGGCAAAATAACTAAACTAGATATCGGTACTGTAGCGTTGGTTAGATAAACTTTTGGAATAATAACATACAGAATCACTTTATTAATTATCATAGTGAACGTACAATTAGGAAATATTCAGACATTAAGCTGTGGGTTTCTTTCTGCATAAATGCAGTTGATTCTCTAGAACTGCTGCAAAACAGCGGGATATTGGTGCAATCGCAGTAAGAAAAAAAAAAGGGGTAACATGACCTCTACATCCGAATATACCCTTCTTAAACATATTTGAAAACTACATGAACAGCAGTTCCCAAATAAATGCTGATTCAATAATAGGAATATATTATAACATTATGGTCTATGTAGTTCCCTAATATGTAAGGTCAGCAGTCTAATGACACAGTACGTAATTCGGGCAGGATTACAGGTAGTCTAAGTGTTTGGGCCTTGTCTATTGTGGGCTATAAGACTTGTTTTTACAGCATTGGAAGTTAGGCTGTATTAGATGGCTGTATGAGAGCTGCGCCGAAATACATCAGGCGGAACGTACAGCGAGTAGCACACAGACACCTGTCCTCGTGTTGTCTTATATTCACAGACCCCGCATAGTGCAATCCGAGGAGGAGCAGAAGTGTTGCAGATAAGTAGGAAAAATTGCAGAGGGGGTTGAAAAAAGCAAATCGAAGTTTGTTCGTTTTTTTTTTTTTTTCTCTATAGTGTATTTGTATAAAAAAAATGAAATGTTAGATGAGCCGCAGAGTGCTGACCTAAACTCTCCACCAAATGTCACCAATCTACGCAGGCCGATTATCATTCAGATTCCCATGCTCCCGCAACCTTTCCCCAATGTCAATTGCGGAAGGGCCACGGATCGGATGGCTTCCATTGACTTCAAGAGAAGCTGTCCACGTGGAATCCGCTTAAAAATAGAACATGCTACGATATTTTTTATTTTTTTTTCCTACGCAAGTGGAAAATCCCAATTTATTTCCACTCGTGTACAGGAAAAAGTAGTCTTCTGTACCATGTTATGGATGGTATTTGCTGCAGAATCCGGAGGCAGACGCCCGCTCCTGATTCCGCAATGCAAATATGCCCGTGTGCAGCCGGCCTAACTAACATCCTCAAGCCCTTTTCCATGTCAGTTGTAACCAGTAGTTTCCCATCTAGTATGTAATTGTGATATGTGTTTCTGTTCCCTTGTGCATAACCCTACATTTATCAGTGTTTAACTCCATTTGCCACTTTTCCGCTCAAGCCTTTAACATCGCCAGATCAGTTTGCAACCTTTCAATATACTCTCTTCTATTAAAGGGGTTTACTGAGACATTCACTATTTATGACCTGTTCTTCGCACAGACCATCAATAGTTGATTGTCGAGAGTCCACCCCTTCAGGAACCCTGGCAGTTGGTTGAAACCCGGGCCGCTGTCAAAAGGTGCTAGAAGCAGATGGCACTGTTACCATTGAAGCCATCCGGTTTGCTACATTGAATTGTTTAGGAGCTGTGCCTCCAGTATCAAATCAAGCCTCCATATTATGGACAGTGCCATGTGTTAATTGGTGAGATCCCAAGTGGCGGACCCCACTACTGATAACCAATAGTTAATGTCCTGGATGACCCATTTAATTTATACCATTTTGTATCGTTTGCAAATTTTT
Source organism: Eleutherodactylus coqui (assembly GCF_035609145.1). Classification (NCBI taxonomy): domain Eukaryota; kingdom Metazoa; phylum Chordata; class Amphibia; order Anura; family Eleutherodactylidae; genus Eleutherodactylus; species Eleutherodactylus coqui. Next base: position 391,479,702 of record NC_089837.1, read on the forward strand.
GGTCTTGCAGTACAATCCCACTATGAAATTGTTAGAGTACCTTCCCTTCTGCTCCATTGGCCGCTCCTTCTGGCAGCTGCATTTAGTGCTATATGGGTCCGTTTTCAGCTGCCGAAAGCTCTGAAGTGAAAGCGCAGGTACTTGATAATATATTAGCACCCTTCTCCTCTGGTTATTTTGTATAGTGCCAACTTATTCCGCGGCTCTTTCTAATCAGTGCAGCTAATTTTGTTTATTAGCCCCCCAGCAAGTTGCGTACTCATTTTATTGACTTTGGAAGGATGGAAGGCTGAGTCAACCTCAAGCCATATACCTGAACCAAGCACCTTCACATCATGGGTGACAGCATTCTGTTGCCTTAAACTGTCCGCGCCACATGAGGCCTCTATGATGTACGTGTAAATTTGGGTGGATGGGCGAGACTAGTAGCGACACATGGATAAGCTGGACTCGTCTCTTGCTTGGGAGCTGTAGGAACTAGCTGTAAGTTCTTAACCACTGTACATCACCTTTTGTAAGTGACGGACTACTGTAGTTAGCATGTCTTTCTCCACTTTATGCTACCATCGGTGAGTACATGACGTGCTCTCTTTATAGAGGATGGGGCCCAATACTGACAATTTGTGGTACCCTACCGGTAATTGTGACCCAATGAGAGTATATACCATTAATAATAACCACCCTTTGCTTTCAGCGGGTCACCTACTTTTAGTCCATACGCTTAGCTTATAGGGCTAAAGGTAGGTTGCAGATTCCCTTTATTTCCCTTGGAACACTGAGGTGTATGGCCGTCGGGACCCAGATCTTGGACTGTTTTAATCCTTTTAAGATACTAATGACCTTTAATGGAGAGTTTACTTCAATCACTCAGTATTTCACTTTCCTGTGTGAATACCGTAGCGTAAGGCCTCCTGCACACGGTCGGATTTGCATTGTGAAATCCAGAGCAGGATTCTGCCTCCGGATTCTGCTGCAAATCCAGCCTATATAGCATGCTATGAGAAAACGTGATTTCCTGCTCATGAGCGGAAATCGTTCGCACTTTTTACCGCTCACAGGTGAGAAGATGTGTTTCAAGGACATGCTTAAAACTGTGGGCGTTGAGAATTAACCCAATTGTCTGGGGTAGAACATTCCAGAGAATTGGTGCCGCTCTACAGAAATCTAAAAGACAAATATATGGAAAGGTTTGACTTAAAGGCTACTGATAACTTTCCTATGCGGGATAGACCTGGAACGAACAGCATATATGTATTGTTTATAGTGAAATGAACACACATTCCACATAAGTAGATTCTTAAAAAAATTTCCTATACTTGTGGAATAAACAGGCTATACATAGATTTTTTTTTTGTGTGTGTGATGTACATATTCCACATAAATAGATACTTGCTTGATAGATGTGGAATAAACAGGATATATGAATGTGTATATAGTTTTATAGTAGAATGAAGACCTATTCCACATGAGTAGATACCCAATTACTCTCATGGGCCTGATACACATGGAATGAACAGGCCATATGAAACGTCTTATAGTGGAATGAACACATTTCACAGAAGTGGATGCCTAATACATTTTTCTTGTGCTTGGTAGTCATAGAATGAACAGGATATATCTATACTTTACAGTTTAATGGCCACATTCACATGGAATGAACAGAATTTGTGTATAGGTTATACACCTATTCCATGTAAATAGCTGTGTATGCAGTTTCCTTTGCTTGTTAGAAATGGAATGAATAGGATATATTCTAGTTTATATTGGAATTAATACAATTTTAGCTTACGTAGACCTTATTATAATTTTGCTGTGCCTGATTGACAAGCAATGAACCAGATAGAACTGTGCTTTATAGTCAAAATAACACGTATTCATCACATGTGGATCTGGACTGGTCTGGGTATATATGCAGTGTTATACTTAACCCCTTAATGACACGGCCTATTTTGGCGTTGAGGACCAAGCGTTTTTTGGTATTTTTCCATCTCCATTTCTCAAAAGCCATACCTTTTTTATTTTTCCGTGGATGCAGCCGTATAAGGGCTTGTTTTTTGTGTGGCGAGCTGTAGTTTTTATTGCTGCCTTGTTTGGGTACATAGCCTATATCGTAAAACTTTTATATATATTTTTTTTTTTATGATAACAGGGAGAGAAAACGCATCAATTCTGCCATAGATTTTCTTTTTTTGTTTTACAGCGTTAATCATGCAGCATAAATGACACACTACATTTTTTCCTGCGGGTCGGTACGGTTACAACGATACCAAAATTGTTATTTTTTTTTTTTTAGGTTTTTACACTTTTTTGCAATAAACCCCCCCTTTTTTTTGGAAATCTTTTTTTTTTTTCTCTATAGCTGCATTCAAAGTCCTGTAGCTTTTTTATTTTTCTATGTACAGAGCTCTATGAGGGCTTATTTTTTGCGAGACGAGCTGTAGTTTTTATTGGTACCATTTTGAGGAATGTACGGCTTTTTTGATCACTTTTATTGCATTTTTTTGGAGACAAAATGCTAAAAAATGAGCATTCTGCCTTTGTTTTTTTTTAACGCTTTTTGTCGTACAAAATAAAAAGCGTATTCAACTTTTTGTACATGTCGTTACGGACGCGTCAATACCCAATATGTGGGGTTTTAATTTGTTTTTCCCTTTTTTTATGCTAATATTAGAAAAAGCATAAAAAAAGGTTGTGTTTTTTTACATTTTTTTTTTTTTTTTACATTTTTCTTTTTTTTACGCTATTTGAGTCCCTCTGAGGGACTTGCAGCACTATGCCTATGATCGCTGTCATAAGGCATGGCAGAGCTACTGCTCTGCCATGCCTTATCGCTTATACAGCGATTATAGGCAATACAGGACGCCAGTGTCTGGCGTCCTGTTGCCATGGTGACAGGCCAGGCTCTCGCGATGACATCGCAAAAGCCGGCCGGAGACACAGAGGGAGTGCGCTCTCTCTGTGAACTCTTTCCCTGCCGCGATCTACTTAGATCGCGGCAGGGAAGGGGTTAACAGCGGGACACCGGCTGTAACTGACAGCCGGCTCCCGCTGCGGGATAGCGCGGGATCTTATGTGATCTCCCGCTATCCCCAGGACGTACCGGTACGTCCTGTTGCGGGAAGTACCAGGCTCCCAGGACGTACCGGTACGTCCTAGGGCGGGAAGGGGTTAAATACACAATTGTTCATAAGGGCTAATGCCTACGGATGGATTATCGCTGTGGAAATCGCGGCCAGTAACCGCCACGAATTTCGCAGCAATGACTCTCCATAGACATGCTATGTAAAGCAATTCTCCCATGCCCACGTGTGGAAATCAACTGTGATTTTTTTTCTTTTTTTTTATTTATTTTTTTCTTTCTGTTCACGGGGGAGAATCGTAGCATGGTCTAATTTGGTCCATCTTACAATACTTCCACTGTGAGCACAGCGGAAGTACCGCGGGAAATCCCATCACCAACCACCGCCGGCGCGTCAGGCGCTGGACTGCACATGCTCACCGGCAGAGATTCTCGCCGCAGATCCATGGAGGTGAGTATGGGGTATCTGGGTGGCGCCGGATCTGATTTCGCTGCGATATTCCGCAGTCTGAATCTGACCCAGCATGAGGCCTTATGAAAATGTGTTTTTTTTTTTTGTGTTTTTTTTGGTAGGAACTACAAAAAGTCCCTGTTCATTCCAGGTCTATCAAGCACTGGAGGTGGATATGTATTAATTCCAATATAACCTATACATAGATCCTGTTTAAATATATTTCATGCTAAAAACAGTCTATTCTTATATGGAATATCTACTTATGTGAAATATCTGTTAATTCTGGTATATCCTGCCCATTCCAGGTCTGTCTTGTACAGGAAAAGTATTAGGCACCCACTTCTATGGAATATGTATTCATTACATTTTAAACTGTACGTAGAGTCTGTTCATTTATCATATCTCTTGTCTGTTCCATGTATATTAGGCACCTAGTTATCTGGGGTTGGTGCTCAGCTCAATAAAAACTGTACATCTATCCTCTTCATTCCACATCTATGAAGCAAAGAAAATATTTTAGACCTCCTTTTATCTGGAATATCTTTTCATTCCACTAAGTACCACACACACACACACACACACACACACACACACACACACACACACACACACACACACACACACACACACACACACACACACACACACACACACACACACACACACACACACACACACACACACACACTAAAACGATTAGGCATCGACTTGTTAGGAATAGATGTTCGTTCCACTATAAATGACATATATTCTGTTCATTCCACTATAATGCCCAGTACACATACCTGTCCTGGGTTCATGCTGCCATTGGTGTGGGTGGTATGAACATGGCGACTGCCTGAGTTCTCTAATGGCCCCCGCCTTTACTGGACCTCTGGCTGCTATAGAGCAGTCTTGGCTCCATAATCGCTTCCCACATTTGTGTAAGTTATGTCAGAAAGTGGTTAAAAGCCACTTGAATAACATAGTGCCTGGAGTATTCTGGTATTGATGTATCTTGTCACCACTGGAAGCTTAGCAGTTTGACAGGGCTTGGCTGCAGGAACACCCCTCTCACACCCATAGTTCCCGATTGGCTGAAGTCAGTAAGGTTCTAGCAGGAGCGTGTGTAATGACACTTGCCAGCCCTGGAGGGTTAGGGATTGTTTTTCTGTTTAGGATTACATTATTAGTTGTAAATACTTCCATGTTACACCTGTAACATAGAAGCATTTACAGTTAATAATTTAAGGCTAATGTTACGGTATCCTACCCACCGGTACGCAAGCCTGGGTTGCTCTAGAACTTACCCGCAACCCCCTGTCCCTGCCTACTTGCCTCCACTCCTTGCTAACCCCAGGCGGGCAACTGGGCGGCGGTCCGTACTCTCACTAGGGACCAAGAGGGGACACTGGCGTGCCAAGATGGAACAAGGTAGAATACCGACAGGATGGGCAGATGATACAACCAACAGAAAAATACAAGCAGACCAAGGCAGATGGGAGAACCTGGCAGATATAACAGAACAAGCTGACACGCTGGAGACCAACAGAGACAGGATGCTAGCACGCTTAAAGAAACCAAATAACTGGCAGTGAATGCAGGTCACTGCCTGCCTTAAAAACACAAGCCTCCACCCAGGGGTGGAGGGAGATAGACACTCCCACAGCACCAATTTAAAAGGTGCTGATGCACGGAGCTGACTACAGGTGCGCGCGTGCATGGCGCCGCCCGGACACGCGAGCACGCGTGCGCAGCGCACCAACAGCTCCACGCCAACCAGCCACCCACGCCCCCCGCAGCCAGACAACCAGCCGGGGGGGGGACACGCGCCCAGACCGCGGGACCCAGCGCCCCGCCGCCCCGGGAGGACCCACAGCCGCCGCACGGTAACAGCTAACGGCAAAACAATCCCTAACCCTAACAGGGCTGGAAAAGATCAATACACACAATGAAGCAATCAGTTTCCCCGTACCAGCTGCCCTACTTTCATCTCCCCTGCTCAACTGGTAGCCGCCACCTTCGCTGACTGTGTGATGCTAATGGCACTGCAGGAATTCCCCTGCAGTGAGGCCGTCCCTCCACTCCCTCACTGCTCCGGCTGTGTGTCTGCTGCCGCCCCCGGCGCTCCCAGCCTTGCCGCTGTGGTCCTTGACGGACTGCACTCTCCTGCCGCTGCTCCGGAGAGAAGGGAGATAGACAGCCAGGGGCAACAGCAACAGGGAGGTAACATCAGGGCCGGGGAGCTAACATAATGGCCGGGGAAGAGACTGCGAACACGCGCAGCGGGGAGCCAGGGAGAGTGACACCAGCAGCGGGGAGGTTAAATTAGGGCCGGGACCTGAGACAAGAGAATAATACTGGCATGCAGGGGAGGCATTTCTGCAGCCAATGAGGTATAGGGAGCGTCACCAGCCTGTCACTCTTGTCTCCACCACTACTTTCTGGTGGTGACAAGGTACAATAATACCCAGTATTCTGATGCTATGTCAAGAACATATACAGGCTAGGCAATAGTTGACCCGAGCAGAGTTTATGACCCAGAGCTGCCAGGCCGGAGTACTTACCAGTGAGCCATACCCAGATCCCGTGTTCTGAAAAACTGTATCCTCATAGGGCAGCCGCTAATGCAACTGTAGGTGCTGAGTGTCTAGTGCCATAGGCTCTGCTCATCATGTAAGCCATGCCAAAAGAGAGAGAGATTTGCCTGCACTTACAAAAGCAGGCTGGTTGCACATTACTGTATGTGGGACTATGTGCTGTCTGTTTATCCACAGACAGCACCCAGCCCCATAATAGGCCTATGAGGCTATGCACATTCCTTAGTCGGTGACTTTTCTAAACTACCATCCTCCATTTGTCTTCTACCCAGCGGTAAGGCTCGTGTCCAGACCACAGGCTGATCTCATGCCCAGCATTTCTTCCACTCTCCACTGTATTCTCTTTATGCAGTTCCAATGCATATTGCTAAATACACTTATTCAGAAGAATAAGGGCTCATGTCCACGGGGAAAATAGGATTTAGGATCCGCAGCGGATTTCCTGCATGCGGATCCGCATCCCATAGGGATGCATTGACCACCCGCGGGTACATAAATACCCGCGGATTGTCAATAAAAGTGATTTTAAAAAAAATGGAGCATGAAAAAATCTGGACCATGCTCCATTTTCATGCGGGTCTCCCGCGGGGACGGCTCCCGCGGGCTTCTATTGAAGCCTATGGAAGCCGTCCGGATCCGCGGGAGACCTAAAATAGGAATTTAAAGCATTTACTCACCCGCAGCGGACCGCGAAGCTCTTCTCTTCCTCACGGCCGCATCTCCCTTGCTTCGGCTCGGCGGATGTGCCCGGCGCATGCGCGCGGCACGTCGACGACGTGCCGGCGACGTGCCGCCGGCGTCAGGAATTCATCCGCCGGCCGAAAATGAAGATCCGGCCGTGAGGAACAGCTGATCTTCGCCGTCCGCGCCGGAAAGGTAAATGCTTTAAATTGCTATTTTCGGCGCTCATGTCCGCGGGGCAGGAGGGACCCGCTGCAGATTCTCCATGTAGAATCTGCAGCGGATCTGATTTTCCCCGTGGACATGAGGCCTTAGACTATGGGCAGCCATTTGGTTTACGCTGGGTCCACTCTGCTTTTTTTTAAAGAATGTTGTAGGTGTTAGAAAAAGTGGGGAAGTGCTTGATAAATGTTTATGATCGGTGCTCTTTTGACCATTTTGACCTTTTTAAATTTTAAATCCCCGGCTGCTGAGAGAACTACACTACACTGCTGGGGACCAAGCAGAGAAATCGCACCTGAGCCCTAAAAATCGTTGCAGGGGTTGCCAGCAGCCAATTGCTTTCAATAGGACTGCCGGCAGCAGCTTTGGCCCCATTGAATGCAATGGGAGAACATTGCGATCCTCTGCCATAGCTGTGACAGCTATGAAGGGGATTCTTTACTCCTCACGGGGATTCCCCTTGTCACTGAACACTGACAGTGCTGTCACAGAGTTCAGTGACAAGGGGACGTCCCACGGGAAATATTGACGTGCAGCACGGACCTACGGTACACGCATGTCCTATGTTTTGCAGGTCAGTGCGTTTGCACGCCTGTAAAACACGGACATGTGAACACACCATAGGGAACCAATGGTTCTAATAGGCACGTGGTTTTGTGCGCACCTATGTACACACACGCTCGTGTGAATGCACCCTTACTGCTAGAAGTTACTTGTCATGAAAGGAGTCTGTCATAACCTTTTTGAGACCCATATACTACTATGGGGCTCAAAGGTGCAGGAATGGAGGTTTGGGTAGCTGTGCCCCATTCCTGAGCTGTGTCCCTGCAAAGCTGACATGTTCACACAGCTGCATTCTGTTCATTCGGTTCTGTGTGAGCTCTCCTGTAGAGATAAGTGGGAAAGTGCATGTGCACAGCCGCCTGACGAATGTGAAGTTGTGTGCGTGTGCCAACTTCATGGAGACACAATGCTGGAACAGGGCACCCCGTGATTCCCTTCAGTTAAAGGGGTATTCGGCAGACTGCAAAATTCTTAAAATTTCTCTAGCGTTTCCACTTGTTCCAAACATCCAGCTAAATCCTCAAACTGAACTCCAGTACATTATTTATTTTACATATATTCTTTTTGGCCGACCTGCGCCCCCACTGCTTTCCAGACCGCTTCACATTTTCACGTTTTTATCTACAATGGCCACTGGGGAGTATAAAGACATCTCCCACAATGCCCTATCACTGATGAATGCTCATTCATGGCTGTACAAACTGTGTCGTCATTACAGAATGTGAGCAGCCTGACCAGTAACACGGCGGATCGTACAGGACGTGACCGTTGGATACCAATGCAGAACCAAGTAGTTGGGGCAGGTGGGGGAGCACAGAAAGCAGTATCTCTGCAGCTTTGTAAAACCAGTTCTAACATTCTATTTCAAAATGTCATGTTATCGCCTTCTGTAACGTGTAACTTTCCCTTTGAATTGCCGGAATACCTAGAATCAGCATGCCTTGTATTTCTGTGGGCAGTCTATATAAATGTCCGCCTTCCTTCTGCACGGTCTATAGGTGATTGTTCCTGGCATTAGGGTGGGAGAGCCGGCACACTGTTCTCTCGGCTTAAACCCTACGACGCTGATGAATGAATACCTGGAATTGTTGTGGTAGTTAATTAAAATCAGCAGATTAGTAAAGCTGTAAATGCTGTGGAATTTCAGAGCAGAAAATCCACAATAACCAAATTCACACTAACATCGTTTGGTTTTGCCGCGGCTTTCTGCATTACAAAGGCATAGATTGTCTTGCTGCAGATTTCGAGTGAAATTTTACTGCTCTTTGTGGAAGAGAGTTGCTAAAGTTACATTTGTGCACATAGCTTGTAGAACGTTTGCAGCCTAAGGCTACTCACACGTGTTCACAAAGCCATGTCCAAAACCTTTTCGAATGCATGCTACATTTTTGACAGCGGTACTTAACGCACCCTACCATTGTGATGGGTGATGAGATGCGCTAAAATGCACGAAAATCGCCGTGTTTGAGTGCTCGTCTCTGAGGCCCCATTGTACTGAGATTAGCGCAGCACTTCAAATGCCATATTAATTGCAGGAAAAAGCGGGCTGTGTGAGAGTGGTCTTAGGAAGCTAGTGCTCCTAGCGGTTCTCTGCTGCAATACGCCGATTGCAGTTCACATTTGGGCTCGTCTTATTGTTTGAATTGATGAATCGTTGTGCCTGTTGCAATCAGCGGTGCTCTGTCTGGGTTTTGCGGCGGAGAATCGTTGCATGTGCGTTCACACAGGCTGTATATGCTGTAGATTTTCCATAGCTAACCTGCAACAGGTGCAGAATTCCCATGATTATACTCTTTGCATAGCAAATAATTGACATGCTGTAGATTTAAAATACGCCGGGTAATTACACGTGGCGATGCCGAAATGATAAAAGTGACTTTGGACGTTGCACTAAGATACAATCTGGATGGGAGTGTCTGATCTCCCTGAGGAGGAACAAATAGCGTTAGCTAGACCGTTATATGTAGCGCGTAAATGGATTGCACAACACTGGCGTTGTGAACACTCCCAATACCAAGTTTTTGTGGGTTCTTTCAATTAGCTGTTGACATGGGAAAAGGCAGTATATATTAAAAGAAAGGCGGGCCCAATGTCCACAGGCAGATTTGATTTGCATAACCTGAGCGGGGTACCCGCAAATCAAGCTGCCCATAGGGATGCATTAGCGTCCACAGGACAGTAAAAAGCATGCAGATGTGTGTTTTTTGTTTGTTTTTTCTTATCCGGCGTGTGGATCGCACACGCAGGAAGAAACTGTAGCATGCTCTTTTTTTTCCTGTGGATCCCGCACGGACGGCTTCCATTGAAGTCAATGGAAGCCTTCTGATCCGCTGATGTCTTAGGCCGGCTTTACACTATTAAGAAAATTAATGAAAGATTTGTATGTTGCAAGACGCACAAATATGAACCCCGTTCTTTTGAATGGGGCCGTATACATCAGTGATGTTTTCCTGCATGGCACTGCAATGCTCTGCGGGAAACAAATCGCGGCATGTTCTAGCTGGTTGTGTGATCTCTCATTGCAGTGCCCATTGTTTTCAACGGGGCTGATGGCAGCAGAGCCGGCCCCATTGAAAGCAGTGGGAGAAACTCTACGATCCTGTGACAGCCGCGCTGGAGGATCCCTGCGTTTACAAAGTGATGCGAGGCTCTTTTCCCATGAAAACACCTTGCATCCCTGGGGATTTCACATGGTGGGAAGCGCAATATGGGGGCGGGATTCATGGCCCCATATCGCGCTCGCCTGTGTGAACTTAGGCCCCCCTGTACACGGGCGAGGCGGAATAACGCTAGCAATATTCCGCCGCATGGGAGAAAACTAATAGTTCTCTGCGGTGAGCCTATCTGACAGATAGGATCACCGCGGAGAATCGCTATAATTCTCCACTCATGGACAGGGAACTGCACTTTCCATAGCAACACTATATGGAAAGCGTGCACTGCGTTACCCACGGCCGGATTATCTCCATAAGTAGCTCAATGCACTATCGTGCGTGGACAGGAGCCCTTAGCCTTATGGTGCTATTTTCATTGTTGGACCTTGTATACCACCTCCTCAGGTCCATAATAGTCCAAAGAACACCACGACTACTGCAGTTGCTACATTTGGAACTTATTGATATAAATTATGACCATCTGCACTAATTTCTGTGTAGTTTGGATATCAGTAGGGAGTAAAAGGGAGATCGGAGTTGACAGGTTAGGGTCTTTGTTTTTTTTTGAAAAAAAAAAATGTAATAAAATTATTCAATCAAACCAAAATAAATGCAGGGTATGTCATTTTCTGTTGCATTTTTCTGCACCAAGCGGACAAGATTTGTTAAGCCTCATCTACATTGTTTGTACTATAAATGCTGCAGATTTTTTTTTTTAATAGAGAGTAAATTTACACTTCGTGTGAACATATCTGTTGGCTGATTCTAGCCAATAATGCATGTATTTTATTCCAGAACATTTCTCTTAGACTTCCAGATTCAGTGCCATTAACATCATAAATGTGCCTAATACTGACATGCTTTATACTACTCACATATTCTGCATACCAAGTCAAGTCTTCCCACTTCTGTAAAAATCCAGCATCCCACTGGCCTATTAGACCAATAGCTTCTTTGTTATCGCCATGCACGGTCTTCATGATGTACGTGGGGCAGTAAAATTATGGTAATACAGACCTAAAGTTCCAAAAGTTTGTATATCGGTCCTCAAAATTACCATTTTAAATAGTTCTATCTTTGCACTCAGCTGATATATTGCTGGATTACCAGAAGCAGTTCATGCTATTATAAATGGGGGCTTTGATGATTCAGTTTTCTATTAATGCCGTATTTAGCTGAAAATGGTTACTACAAAAAATAAGCACTTGAAATTTTTTTTCCTAATTTTAACATTAAAAAAAAAATTTTGAGTTGTGGCATCCATAAGAGTCCAATCCATTAAAATAATGTATTATTTATCCTGCATGGTGACCACTAGAGATGAGCGAGTATACTCGCTAAAGGCAATTGCTCGAGCGAGCATTGCCTTTAGCGAGTATCTCCCCCGCTCGAGACTGCAGGTTCGGGTGTCGGCAGCGGGGGAGAGTGGGGCGGAACAGAGGGGAGATCTCTCTCTCCCCCCCCCCCCCCCCCCCCCCCACTCCCTCCTGCTGACAGACGCTACTCACCGCTCCCCCACGCCGGCACCCGAACCTGCAGTCTCGAGCGGGGGGAGATGCTCGCTAAAGGCAATGCTCGCTCGAGCAATTGCCGTTAGCGAGTATACTCGCTCATCTCTAATGGCCACCGTAAGAAGACAAAATAGACAACACCAGAATAGCAGGGGGTTTTGGTTGGCCAGTCTCCTAGCAAAAAAAAAAAAAATCATAAAACTATCAAAGTCCTACGTAACCCAAAATGGTGGCAATTTAAAAATGCAGATTGTTCAAAAAAAATAACCCTTCACACAACCCCACTGATGGAAAAATGTATAAAACGCTATGGTGGTCAGAAGATGGCGATAGAAACTCATTTTTAAAATCTTTTGTCGTTTCAAAAATAATATATGGAAAAAAATTAAAACCTATTTACATTAAAGGGTATGTTTCATCAGACTGTTAAACATAATTAAATTTTTTTTTATATATATATTTTTTTTAGATAACACAGGATTCAGCATTCACAATTAGTGTGACCATTTCCCCCGATCAATGAACAAGGTCACAGAACATGCCTAGAACAGTCTCCCATAGGGGTCAATGGGTCCCCTCCTGTCCAGTATGTTAATGGTACATAAAGCTACTGTAAAGTATATCCCTTCAACCCCTTAATGACACAGTACAGACAGTTATGTCCTACGCGGTCGGGTTCAGGAGTCAGCTGTAAGAAGCAACTGGCAACAGCTGCCATCAAACTCATGCTGATCACAACTGTTATCCCTTTAACTGCCATCAATTCTGACAGCGGCATTTAAATGCCCCGCTCAGAATTCAGGAGTTCCAAATGGCCCCCAGTGATGAGATAGAGGGTCATAGTTGTCATGGAAGCCAGGGTTTTCTGAAGGCCCCAAGGGCTACCATTGCAGATTGCCTAACAAGACATGCCTGTGAAGTGGCTTTATGGATTGTGGTATAATGTATACATCATACTGCAGGGGCAATCAAATCATCGCACATTCTGGTCCCCTATGGGGACTAAAATAAAAAACAATCTGTTTTAAAAATTCTTATTACATTTTTTAAAATTATTTTTTTAATAAGTTCAAATAACTTTTTCTATATTTCTAATTTTAAAAAAAGAAAACGATTTGGTATTGGTGCGTTCATAAAAATCTGATCTATCAAAGTAATGTGTTATTTACCCCATAGGGTGAAAATCAAAGAAGAAAACTAATTCCTAATGACCCATAGAATATAGTTTGTTTTTGCTGCAGTGTAGCTGTTTACACCCATAGATGAGCATTTTTATGCTTGCCTAAACAAGACTTTTTCAGCCAATGAATGAATGTTTTGAATGAGTTGATCGCTCGTCCTTGTATACAATCCGAATGAGCATTCATAGGCATGTTCAGGCCTGATAATTGGCCCATGTAAAAGAACCTTAAATCATTTAAAAGCAGTACCAGAAATTCCACATGACTTCAAGGTTTGTGACAAAACCCGCAGTAAAAATAGCCCTTTGAACTAGTTTGGCAGCTTTGTGAATAGTTTACTTGTAGTGAAAATGATGAGGCTGCCAATGAGGTAACGGCCAGAGTACAAGAATGTTGTTACCGGAGTCTTGCAGACTTTCACTGTTTGTTTTCCTTCTGTTTTAGGGAGGGAACAGTTCCATGGATTGGGCTCTATGTACTGCAGGTCTGCTTCTGTTATTATCTTGACTTACGACGTTTGTAACATGCAGAGTCTGGTGGAGCTGGAGGACCGATTCCTGGACCTGACGGACACCGCCAGTGACGACTGCATCTTTGCTGTAGTGGGCAATAAAATCGACCTCACTGATGACCTTGAAGCAGCAGAATCTGATGGAGAAAGGCTTCGTAGAGGTAGTGCTACTAAACTTCGTAAACAGGTTCATACCGAAGATGCTATTGCTCTGTACAAAAGGATCATGAAGTATAGAATGGTGGATGAAATCCATGCTCCAGCTGCAGACAAGATGTGCTTTGAAACCAGTGCAAAAAACGGATACAATGTCGATCTCCTGTTTGAAAGTGTATTCAACATGGTTATACCACTGATTGTAAAGAAGAAAGCAAATGGACCAGATGATACAGTCAACCTGGCACAGAACCATCATGTAAAAAAGGCAAAAAGTGGCTGCTGTTAACCTGGTTTCTTGATGGTCCTGTCCAACTGGTTGGATTAGGCAATTTTGGTATAACAGCCGTTCTGTACTGTCAAATGTTGGATACATATACGGTATCCTTAAAACAAGCAGAAATTTGCACTAAAATAAAATGCCAAATTGTACTTTACTAAACAACTACCTACTAGTCTTTCAAATAAATCTCTACACTCGGGTTCCTTAAGCACTGCCTTTATAGCTCTCAAACATACAAAGATCATTTTAATGGTTCTGTTATGTTCTTGCTTAAGTCAAGGAACTTGAGCCGGTTTACTGCAGTTATTTATAAAATTCTGTTAATGTTCCACTGCATAAAAAATTCATCTGGAAATCTTTTCCTCACTCTGACTTGATTCAAGAAGTTTCATATCTGTGTTCAAGAAGTAACTTCATTTTGAAAAGATACTTTTGAAGATAAATTGTGTCCATTATGATTATTCAGAAATGATACTAATGTAATGTATTTTTGTAATGCTATGAATGTATATACATATATGATGTATAATTATATATAAATTATGACCATCATAACTGATGTGATTTGTCACTAATCTGTATCAATGACTGACTTAATATTAAATTCAAGAGTTTTCTTACCTACGTCTATTTTCATTGTCTTGTGATTGCTGCAGCAAAGGCTGAAGTCCTAAATATTTAGAGTTTTTGTATATAACCTTGAAACATACCAACTGTCTAATAAAGAACACCTGTAGCTATATAATGAGCTAGAATCCGTGTCCGACTAGAATATATTCAGTAATTATGTCTCTTGCTGTTTTATTATAACCTATTTTAGGAAATTTCATAAGGGGGGCGCTTGTAGATGTTTTGGATAAATGTAACAAACAGTTGTTCCATTGGTTAAGCCAGAGTTACAATGTGATGTAGAGGATGTGTCCCTATTAGGGCTCCTGCCCACTTGCATTTTTTTAACACTGCATTAATGCAGTTTTTTGTTGGTTTTTTTTTTAAATATTTTTCCAACCACATTGGATTTTGAGTTTAAAATGCCAAATCCAGAAGCGGACATGAACACAATAGTCTTCAGCATGAGTTCCCTTTTTCTGATCCAGAATATAGTCAGGTGTTGTGGTCAACTTGTTACGAAAGTCTGTCCTTTTGCAAGAGTCACAAGATTTCTCCAACATTCATGAATTTAAAAACAAAACTTTTATATTAGCATCCTTAAACATCCGCATACAAGCAGATGGGGAAAAAAAGGAGAACGATTTACATGTTTCAATCCCCACAAACTGGGCTCTTCCTCATGTCATTTCCAACCCAATACCTCTGGTTAATAAAAGATAAAATTTTAAAATAATTTTTGTTAACATTAGAAAAACACATCTTTATAAAGCAGTAATCTCTATAAATAAGAAATATTTACCTATTCTACACATGGTTGATAAGCTTAAGGGGATATTATAAGCAGGTTGTATCTTTTCTGCGTAAGTATATGACTATAGGAAATTTCCTTTCTCTTTCAGTTCTAGAAAGGTCTAATATTACGGCTAGCTACTAAGGGTTCATATAGATATAGCATGTCCATTTGTAGATGTTGCAAGAATATGTTGCCCAGTAAGATGTGTTTTTCTAATGTTAACAATAAGAATATTGTGCATTCCAAGATGCACCAACCTCGTGCGAATATGAACTCCATTCTTTGAATGGACTTATACAAATGAGCAATATTTTCCAATCTCCCATTGATTTCAATGAGACCTTAAATACATTGCAGGGTTCTCACATTCTGTGTGATGTGAGGTTTCCCATTGAAATCAATGGGAAACGCTGCCGATCACCTTTCACGCAAGAGGACTGGAAATTTTACAGAAGTGATACAAAGTGTACATGCCTGAAAATAGTCTTGCATCTGCAGGTAAAATTCACATGGCTAAATGTGATATCCAGAGGAGTTTCTTGTATCATTTCAGGCTCTGGGTCTTGAGAGGGTTAAAAAGCCTCATAAAAGTGGTGAGTGGGATTCAAAATTGAGAAATGGAGAAGCCTTTTGGATAATGGTTCCGGACAGTCATCATCCTGGAGTTTTGAATTACCGTTCTGAATCACTTTTATATTTATTGATATTTTGTGTTCGCATGTTCAGTTGACACTCACTGGTGGGGGTTAAATTAATGAGATACACACTGATGAGTTAAATTCCTCAGTTCACGCACTCACACTGGCTGCTTTCTCCTGTCCTGCCTGTGTGTGAACTTACACCAGGCTCACAGTATAATGTCATCAATCCTCTGCCTAACACTCAATCCAAATATTGCAAACTGATGAAAAAGTAGTGACAGCATATGGGGAGTCTGGCATAAGATTGCACAGGCAGGACAGCATCCAGTGTGAGCATATCAGCAGATGAATTTAACCCCTACCACCAGCTAGAGCAGGAACCGGTGGCCCTAAACATGCACAGGCGGCCCAGCCCACCCCTGCCTACGCTGCAGTCTAAACCTGACCCATTGCCATCAGTACACCAGATTACTGTAATCTACTTAAGAGCCACTAAGATGAATAATTTAGGAGCCAAATCAAATTTTAAGTCACCATGGTTAAATGTACATTTGTATTGTTAAAATGTATCTGTTTGCTATGCTGTAAATTATATTGATGCATTCAGAGTTCCACCACAGTACAACATACACCAATCATCCACAGCTCTTCTCCCAGTGATTACAGTATGTACATATCCAGAGTAAGTCCCCTTAGTATGATATAACCAGGGCTGCACCCTAACATAAAAAATCCAGTGTGTCTCCACTTGTGGTATATTAGTCACACCAGTGGCACCCCCTTCCATTATAATAATGACACATGGATTACACTCTACTGCTGCAGGCTTGACATTCAGTGGCAGACCAGAAAACAATGGCTGCCTCCATCTGCAGGCCCAACCTCCACTTCCAGGAGGGCACTGAGTAGCTCTTGCAAAGTTAGAACCAGGTGGCCTGCTTTGCTGTTGGAAAAGCACCAAGTGACCCCCTCAATTTGCAGGCCTAAGCTCATCCTGTAGGCTTCACCTTCATTTCCAGAAAGGCAAAAATGGTTCCTTCCTCCTGGAGGCCTAACCTCTGTTGATAGGTGGAGACTGAGTGGAAACTTTTGCTTTCTGAAAGGAACCAAGCAGACTCCTTCATTGTTAGGAAACGACTACATTTCCCCTTCCCCAATGTAGACATGAACTCCAATGCCAGGAGACAACTGGTCCCCTCCGTTGCCAGGAACGGACTAAGTGGCTCCTCCTCCTGCAGGCCTAATCTTCATTGCCTGAAGGCGAAAAAATGCCCCCGTCCTCCTGCAGGCCTGACCTAAGCTGATAGAAGGGGACTGAATGGCTCCTTGCCTTCTGCAGACCACAACTCTGATGCCAGCAGGGGAATTACTGACCTCTAATGCCAGAAGGGGGAAAAATGGCCCGCTCCTCTTGTTGACCTAATGTCCTTACATGATTAAAGGGACACTGTCATCACCTTTGAGCTCCATAAACTATGTTATGGCGCTCAAAGGGGAGGGGACACGTGGTCCGGGGAGCTGTGTTTCATACTCACGGGATGCCCTGTTCCTGCACTGGGTCCCAGTAAACTCCGCATGCACCAGCAGTTTGACACTTTCTGCTTATGCTCCTCCCATAGAGATAAATGGTACCACTGGTACCAAGAGGGAGTTACAATATCTGTCTACTGCCTTAGAGCTTATTCACACAAACGTATATCTGCCGCTGATTTTATGGCTGGCTGATATACTCTACTATCTGATGCATTGGATTCCAGTGCATCAGATCACACAGGCATATTCCTGCGGTGTAAAAGCGCCCAGCCAGCTGATGTACACCGGGCAGCAAAGCTAGTCCTAAAACTATCTTTCTGCCTGGAATATGTCGGACGCTGCATAGACTCCTATGGGAGCCAATGAGAGTGGCCTGGAGAAGGCAGGAGGTGGAGCTAGGCTTCGCCCCCTCCCATTGCTTATTGCGGACAAGGGGAGGGGGTGAGAGCTTTAGCTCCGTCCCCTCACATTGTAAACAACCGGAGGGGAGGAGGTGAGCTGGCAAGGTATTGCGGCCTCGACGTACACGCGCCAGACCTGGGCCGTCTGAATGGGCACACAAACATTAGATTTGTGTGCCCGTTCACATGTTCTGATGGTGAATGCACATAAAAATGCCTATGGCCATGTGAAGGAGCCCTTATTGTAAGAAAATGTGATCCATCGTCATCTTTCACCAGAGATTCACTATAGTATGTGCCAGAATTGCGATCAATTACAGCAGCTAATACAACTTTCTGTATAAGTGGGTGTTGAGTAGCCATTTGGGTTGTGGCCACACGTTGCCCATCAGATTTCATGAAGAAATGAGCCTGCTGCTACATGGACAGATCATAGATCTGTTTACCCTGTGATCTCTAGCAGTGCGGTGTAATTAGCCGCATGTCTAGGCTATGTATCAGTTGAAGTGCTGTGTCATTCTGAACTGTGTAGGTTACTTTTCAACTCCCTAACTTTTTTATTGGCATGCAAATAGAATACTTAAGTGCTTTTATTGCCTACATGATCTGTCCCCTGATGAACGAGCGGTGCTGAGGAAACGCATTGGGACCAGAATTCTATAACTGGCCCACATTTACATATTTAGCATTCTTCTTCAATCTCTTGTCATCTCTATTATTTTTGTTTGCATGAAATGAGAAGACTTTGCACTTTACTACCTATGAACTGGGGATATATATCTATTCAATAGTGTATCTCATCAAGATATTAATTCTCTGATATTCAGTACTGTATTGTGTTCGACCGGGTATGAAGGCTACAACATACAATAGACACATCAAGAATTATAAAATATACTTTTATTCAGGATAATTACAACAGCATTGACTTGGGAATCCCCCAAATCAAAATCTGAACACAACGAAAGCTAGTAATAATCATGATTACACCACTAGAAGCTGAACTATTGGCATGTAGTCCTAAAAAAGAAACTGTTGGCTGTTCTGCTATGTCTAGGTAAATATTCTCCATAGACTGACAGTTCTGACATCCCTCTGTTATTTCTTTTGGAAATCTATATGGCTACATCTCCAACTTGACATTACAATTCCCCTTGTCGGCTGGGTGTTTACTACAGTCTGACCTCACACTTGTGTATTTCAGTATTTTACATCAGGATTTGTAAGCCAAAACCGAGAGCGGAACGTGGTATAAAGTATAATGGAAAACGGATAAACAATACTGATCATATTATGTAAGTGTGGATGAGGCCTGGCATTATCAGCCCTGATTGGACAGCATCATGATATGGTGACACTCGTCCAGATGGGGTAAAATATTTGCTGATGTAATCATACATTTCCAATATGAATATCAGAGAAACCGTATAATGCAAAGTTCTAATTACGTGTGCTCCAGCATTGGTTTTTGTGAGGAATTAAATCTGTCAGCTGGAACACGTTGTCCAAACTGCAGACATGATGCTATAGAGCAGGAGGAGCTGAGCAGATTATATATAGTTTATGAGGAAAGATTCAGTATAATTTGTACCGCATTCATTTACTGCAAATATCTGCTCATTAGGATTGTATAGCTCCAGTGGGCGGTCCCTTAAGTGAATGACCATTATCTATGTATGACTGTGCATACAGAAAGAGATCTCCATCACTGATAGCTCCGCCCACTGGACCTTTAAGCTCAGAATAAGCATGGATATAAATGAATAAAGTACAAGTTATTCTGAATAGTTCCCCATAAACTATATACAATCTGCTCAGCTCCTCCTGCTCTATAACATCAGGCCTGCAGTTTGGACACCATGTTCAAGCTGACAGTTTCCCTTTAAAAACAGACAAATGAAAAGAGCTGAAGGGTCCTATTTTAGTGTTCTGAATATTTTGTGCATATGAACCCTATAGTCCGTGTGATTGGTTACATCTTTCTCTGATTTGCAATTAATGTTTGAAATTCAATAGTCACCCAGAAGTAGATGAGCTCAATTTAGAACTCCAAATGTCATGTAGTTAGTCGTTGTGCCTGCAGTCCTCTAGACAGAGGGACACGCTGGGTAAAGCGGAGTCTGCGTTAGCTCAATGTGCCTTTATGGGACATATTAAAAGGGATTTTCTTAACCCTTAACAACTCCCAAATGGTATTATGCTAATGTGACACGATTGGGGTTATCTATATGATCTTTATGCTCTGGATTTAAAATCCTTTTATGAATATAGAGTTCTTGGTGAATACCGTAAATCAACAGATTATATAATGTGTTGACCTGGAAATAAGGCCGCTGCAGAAATATTTGCTAGCAATGCACATATTTTTGTACTAATATATAATACTTTAATAACTGCCAGTGAACACTGTTAAATTGCAAGAAAATTGGTTGAAATGCTTCTTAAAGGGGTTTTATCACTAGCACAAAGCTCTGTTAGCAGTCGGGCCAGGCGTAAAATAAAAAAACACAGTACACTCCCCTCTCTTCAGCCCCACGGACGCTGCTGAGCCTCTCCCATTGCCCCAGCTGCCTTCCAGATTGTACAGGTGGCAGAAGTCAGGTGACTGCCGCAACCATTTAGTGACCGTCCAAACTCCTGGCATCAGTCCTCACATCCTGGGTGCCACAACGTGAGAACTTTGGGATAGTGACACTGTGGCCTCTGATTGGCCATTTTGGTCACCTGACTTCTGCCGGCAGTACACTCCAGAAGCCGGGACAGTGGGAGCCACTCGGCTACCTCCCTGGGGGCTGAAGAGAGGTGATTATATGATGTTATTTTTGCCTTGACTTTTTGTACTAGTGATCAATCCCTTTAAACAATGGTGCTCCTATTAATACATGACACTACATTTTCTTCTTGTAAAAACTTTTTTGGAACAGCAATAGGGTCAGAGGAATCACATTTAAATGTCTGGTGTTGCTGTGCCAATACATATGGTTAAACATTGTTACACAATATAACAGCAAAATAATCATGGCGACTTACTGCTAACAAGCTGCTGAGTATTAAATGTAAACTATATACTGTACGTACAAACAGTGATTGTTAGGCCTGTTCACAAGTAGTTGTTGCACCATCTAGTGTATAACATTCAGCACTTTGTAACCCGCGGCACATAAACTTGTCTGCTGATACCGAAAATAGGACAGACATGGCGTTCATTTACTACATACTATATTAAGGCCTAAAGATGAAGGCAATACCACATAATGTTACATTCATTTTATTTACACTGTTTTTACTAGATTTTATGTACAGTATAACATTTGTATTTGCTTAATCCTATTGCCATTCTAGCAAGTGCATCAGGGACCATAAGTGCAAATAATAATGTCTGAATGATACAAGTTTACTTAAGAAACAAATGATATATAAAACATAAAGGTTTATCGATACAGCGTTGCAAAGACTGTGGAAGTACATGGTGGCAATCTTTGTATAGTGGTAAAGAATGGGTATAAAAAAACCGATATAAGCAACCAGTATGATGTGATGCTGTGTGGTCTACGATTCTTCATTCTGAAAGCAGAAATACTTTTAGCCCTTGTCGTAGTGTGACACATGCTCCGGGTGCTAGCTGACAACTAAAGGATACTTGGATATGACTATAATGTGGTCACATTTTAGCTTTTTGACATTGGCCATTCATCTGGGTCACCTTTGGTTCTACTAAATTAAACATAAATTACCACAGTACTCTATAGTGATCTGACGTCAGTTCAGAGGACCGCCGGAGAGCCAGAGAGCTGTGGCCTTTCTGCGGCTGTGTGAAGCTAACCAAAAGTGTTCTGCTGGTTTGGGGTTGAGCCACTATAAGTCTTATATCATGGAACTGCATAATTTGCCTTTTTTCAGGCAATGTTATAATTAGAATTTCTCCATTTTACAATCAGCAATGTAATAATAGGCACCAGAATAAAGGTGCTGACAGAGGCAGGCATGATGCCTATTAACATGTAGGAAATGCTTTCCATTTACAGAAGAAAGTGTCATATCCACGATTCTGTACACGAAATTATTAAAGGGTGTGGCCCTTATCTTTTACCGGTAATCATTACAATTCAGCAATATAATCCACACTGGTCCTAGACAATGCAAAAAAAAACAATAGGGAAGGCACAAGAAAGAAAACGGTAAGTGCAGCAGTCAGTTCATTCACCAATCACTTGTTTTATTTTATTTTGTCTATAAAAAACAATCCAAATACCTTGTAGATAAAGTACTACAGCATGTATAAATGGAATTCTGAGTGGAATGACATTGATTCCAAAGGAATGGGTGAATAATAATATTTGTTTGTAACAAATGTGAAACCAACTAGTGAGGTAATAAGTTAAAATTGAGCACCAATAATACATTTGTTAACTTTTGCCTTATAAAAAGATAATAGACACAGAATTAACTTTATAGATTCTTCATGCAAACTTGGCAGCGGCTGATATGAGTTCGAATCAGGCCAGCTTTCAGTGTATCTGCAGATGGAGAACTCTGGAATGTCTTGTCAACAGTTGTAAGCCAGAAGCTATATTTGTTAGCAAAATAGTGGCAAGTTCCACGACCTCCATTGCATTCAATGAATGGAGTTGCTCTGAAGTCTTCCAAGCAGCTGCCAGGAGAAGACAGAGACTGTCCACCTCCCTCCTCACCGGCGGCCGTGTGCTGAGACAGAGATAGCAAAGTTAGAGTTGGATACAACTGTAGATTAGCAAGATAACACATAGCTAACACAATAAAATTATACCAATTAGAAAATACAAACCATTAGGTAGGAGTATCCAATCCACAAGCTTCTCCAACCATCAGGACAGAATGGGATGGAAGCATCTTGGCTATGGACGGCAACTGCAACTGCAGGAGCCTCACATACAGTACAACGACTTATATAGGGTTTAATTTCTTCTTCAACTACAGGCATCATAGGTATTGGGGCTGTTGTTGATAGCCAGTAAGATTTATCATTGCGACTGGCATAATAGCACAAATCACCAGGGTTGCAGTATAGGAAAGGCATTGTACTGAAGCGCTGCAGACAAGACCCAGCCAAACCTACAGGAACACAGCAAATATCATTATAAAATAGGATTGCAGGCTTTAATATATCCATTATCTTTATGACAATTATCCATGCTGGTGATGATGTCTACACATAGTCATGTCAGACTGCAGTTAGACAATCCACACAATGATTTGTAAGAGTTATTTCTTAGGTATTCAAATTTTTTCTTGGAAATAGGAGCAGATAGAAACATAGGATACATTTTAGAAGGTGCGGGCATTCTTCAGGGATGAGTGAGAAAAGTAGCATCGTCCACTGTGTAGAACTAACGTGACAGCAGCTGGAGTTTTCAATACTTAAAAAGGTGACATTCATGTTCCAAGAACAGCGAGTAATCATCCATTTTCTCCATTCGTATGGAAAAACACCCATTGACATTCATCTTCAGTTGAGTGAAACATACAATAAAGGTGTCATGAACGCGATAAAGGTGTGTTCATGGGTGTGACAGTTCAAAGAAGGCCGAACGTTGTGTGAGAAAGAACCAAAGGAGGGTTTCCTACGCACCAGCTGGTCGGACAACATGATTGCATGAGTAGTGTATGTGGTTATGGAGGACTGCTGAATGTGGAAGAGGTTGCCTGCAAAGTAGACATTTCCATAATATCCTGTATGAACACCTGAAGATGTGGAAAGCTTCCTGCAGGTGGGTTCCAAGAATGTTGACCAATAATCATAACACTGTGTGTGTGGCAATGTGTCAAGCGAACTTGACATCTGATGATGGCATGAATAGTGCCTTCATTCCATCAACTGTCACAGTGGATGAGACGTGGATGAAGGACGCTCTAAGTGGTCGCATATTTTCCAGTTGTGCCACCCTTGCCTTAGAAATTTTTCAGTGGGCAAAATAGGCTCCTGAAGAAGAGCTCACATCAGGCATGCAATTATGGTGTCAAAATTGTCAAAAATGTGTAAGTCAAGGGGAAGATTACTTTCAGAAGTGATAATACTTTGAGCTTTCTGAGGTAGGTAGCTTTTTAGAAAAAAAATTGGAGACCTTAGAACTTGAACACACCTCGTATATAGATTTACAAGTGGACAGCAAGATAGTTGAAAAAGAAACTTTATAAATAAAGAAGCTTACGGAGTGTCATTTTAGGTGACTTTTCAGAATGAGCGGTACATGACTTGTATCCACCATATATCAGTGCGTTCCCCTCTACAGGCTCTATATTTAATATTTTATTAAGGCTATAAGAAACAGCTGGCACCCGCATTGTATGAAGCGGTATCGACCCCCCTCTATACATAACCCGAACCTCCAGCCCGTATATGTACACACTATAGCATTAAGGGGTTAAAATAATATTCTGGCGATTCTCCATTGATTACGGCCTGTATGCTACGTTATTTTACTAGCCGAGCAGTGCCTTCACTTTCTGTAGTGACCACATGGTTTGTATAGTAGAACCAAATAATGCAAACGCAACAGCACTTGTGCGCACCTTATCATATAAGGGAGGCTCCCTTTGGTGTGTGTTGCGAGCTAACGAAAAGAGTCTGGATCCGTGACTCCTATAAAGTCCAGCAAGAGACTTGACAAAAGGCTGCGGCGACAGCCGAAACGTTGGCATCAAGCCCTGGCGTGGCTTTAATAAAGATGGAATTCTTTTAACTTTATACATTAAGGTATTTGGGCACCCTGTTTTGCGGCTCCAACATAATATCTCTTGATGGTTTGTATAGTCGTAAACACAGGCTTCTCAGTAACTGGCAGTGGGACATTGTGGGAGATGTAGGTTTTGTACTTCTGTCTGTTACACGTTTTTTTCAACTTTGAAAAATGTAATTAAAAATTAAGTTACCTAAGTCTTGATTGTGTGCTTTCTCCTGTCCTTCAAAATACAAGAGACTGTATCCACTCCACAATTTAGCCATACCAACAGGACACATAGGCTCTTGGTCGGTCTGGCTGTGCTTCACTAGGAGGTAGCCAATGTTCACACTTCTTCCTGGCATACCTGGCAATCCAACAGTACCTGGTACACCAGGGTTTCCTGTCAAAAAGAAAAAAAAATGTATGTTTCTACCAATCTAGTCCTAAAAATGTGCATTGCTGACATTACAAAATAGAGTCCAAAGAAATACTGCCGGCACAACCATGGAGCCCCATTGTAAGTTCTGTAGTCCAACTTCACAACCTAGAGCTTACCGACTGTTATAAAGTGCCATTTTTACTACTTCATCTGGATAAACAACATGTTTGGACCTTCATTAGCCTGAAAAAGACCTCAAGAGACCTAAACATTGAATGTATGGTCATTTTTCCAGATGAATCAATAAAGGTGATATTTTAATCCATCCTGTTACTTTGTAGTCTGCAGGTTACACAAAATGTGTTGAGCGCAATATATTACTGGATGTTCAAGAAATACAAAGTAGGTAAAAGCGCATTATCCTCAGTAATTATTGTAATGTAATACTGCAGCCATCCTTATTGTGTTACGGTTTTTCCCTGTTAAAGGGAACCTGGCACAGATATGCACAGTGCCCTCATGTAAGTGTTATTTTCAAATGCTGCAGCATTTCAGAATAAACACTTTTGAAGTTTGCCTGTTTGACTCGGTAAGGCCCCCTGTCCACGGGCGTTGTGATATCCTGCAGCAGAGATCCGCCGCACGAGCCGCCACCGGGCAGCAAGAGCCAGCTAACGGATCTCCATGGTGAGCTTATCTGACAGATAGGCTTACCGTGGAGAATTGCGGCAATTCGCAGCATGCTGCGAGTTGCCAGCCGCAAGTGGAAAATCGCTATGATTCTCCGCTCGTGGACAATGCTATGGAAAGCGTTCACTGTGTTCCCTGTGGCCAGATTATCGGCACAGTGAATGCATTGAAAATTCGCCCGTGGACAGGAGCCCTAAGGGAGCACTTAAGTCAAAGAGGTAGGTCGCTCCAGGCCCTGCCTGACGGTGTCATGATACGCAGGGAGATAAGCTATCACTGCATGACCCCTGGCAGGGAGTCAAGCACGGCTCGCCTTTTTGACCGGACTGCTCCGTTGCCGGCATGTTTCAGATACCATGGATGTCCAGCAGCTGTGTAGGAGCTCTAGTATGTAGAGCTTATCAGAAATATTTTAGCATCCAATATAATTAGAATAAGTGTGTAATATCTGGGCTCAACTAAAGCAGCTGACATCATTTCCTGGTTAGTAAGACCAAATGTATTGTAAGGATTCTAGCTCATATGTCATTCCCTTGTGTACTTCCTGATACAGTCTTTTTAGAAAATCACATCTGTACAGACTGTGAATTTTCATTTGAGTTTTAGTATAATTCAGTCAGCTACATTAGTTAGTAGACGTGCTTACCTTTAAATCCTAAGGGACCCCTCTGTCCTATAAGCCCCTGGTCTCCCTGGATGCCAGGTGCTGCATGTCTTCCAGCTACACCCGGAACACCTTGTTTACCTTGTGGACCTTGTACACCTAGAAAACAATTATATTTCTATATTAGATTTTGGTAATTATTCTACAAACTCAAAATTTTCCAGTATTCAAAACATCGCGGTAATCAGAGTAAAAGCGCACACTCCTTTCTGACACTTCATCTTTTTTACCAGGAACCTGATTTAATTTTTGATCAGTTAGGCTGCATTCACACCACAGTTATGGACTATGTCACAAATGCAGTACCAGTCAAAAGTTTGGACACACCTTTACATTCCATGCTTTCTTTTTTTAAAAGGCCACTCTGGTGATTTTTTAAATTCATCCATTATGCAGATATTTCACAGTATATAAAAGTGAGCTTATTTTACTTTGATTACTTATTCCTTTCTATTTGAAACTCCTGAGATAGTTTTCCTCATGTGATTTCAATTCTAAACAGCTCAACTCAGTTTGGACTTATGGATTCATTTTCTATTCAGATCCTCAGTTTATGTGTTGCTGTTACATGGATGCATTATGTAAACTTCCTACAGGGGGATACAGGTACTCGTATCATAGTTACTGATGATGATCACACAGCTGCTATCACACAGTTGTAGTAGAGGAGATCACAGCTCATCCTCCTGACTGTATACTTATGGTCTGTTGCTTATTTAGGTGAATATAGAAGGCAATGATAGTTAAACCATCTCCTCAGCAAGCAGAATGGTATAACTTTAGCTAATAGTGTGCTCTTGTATTATCGGACTGATTTGAAACAGAGTAAAAGATAACTCCCAAGATGGTTCCTGATCAGCATCAGACGGGAGGCTGCACTGCATATGGAAGTGACTGGAATACACAGAGGAGACCAACAGAGTGTTACAGGCAATCAGGTGAGGGGGCAGATATAGAAAAATGCGTTTTCGCCACAGTGGCCCCTTCATTTTCTAAATTGTAGATTCATATCGAAGACACGAAGACGATGAGCACATATGGAATTAAGTAGTAAACAAAAAAAGTGTTAAACCGGAATGTTTTATATTTTAGATTCTTCAAAGTAGCCTCCTTTTGCTTTGATAACAGCTTTGCACACTCTTGACAATCAATCAGCTTCATGAGATAGTCACCTGGAATGTTTTTTTAATTAATAGGTATCACTTGTCGATAGTTATTTGTAGAATTTCTTACCTTCTTAATGTGTTTGAGACCATTAGTTGTGTTGGGCAGAGGTTGGATTGGTACACCGTCCCTGGCTTACAGTATTTAGCCCTATTCAACTACTGGTATAATTCACATTGTGGCAAGAACCACTCAACTAAGTAAAGGGAAATGTCAGTCCATCATTACTTAAAAATATAAAGGTTAGTCAATCCAAAAAATGTCAAGAACTTTGAAGGTATCTTCAGCGTGAACTCATGAAAACCATCAAACACAACGATGAAAGTGGCTTTCGTGAGGACTGTCCCCGAAAAGGATGGCCAAAAGTTACCTCTGCTGCAGAGGATTAGTTTGTTAGATTTACAAGCCACAGAAACTGCAAATTGACAGCACTTCAGATTAGAGCCCACATACATGCTTCACAGAGATTAAATGCCAGACATATCTCAACATTAACTGTTCAGAGGAGACTGCGAGAATTGGGCGTTTATGGTCAGATTGCTGAAAATAATCCACTACTGAAGAACATCAACAAAAAGAAGAAACTTGCTTGGGCCATGGAACACAGTGAATGGATATTGGATCAGTGGAAATCTGTACTTTGGTCTGATGAGTCAAAATTTGAGATATATGGTTCCAACCGCCATGTTTTTGTGTGGTGCAGAAAAGGTGAGCGGATGGTTTCTACATGGGTGGTTCGCATCGTGAAGAATGGAGGGGGAAGTGTGATGGTGTTGGGGTGTTTTGTTATTCACGACCAAGAAGGAGAGTGATAAATCAGATGAAATATCCTCCACAACCACCCAAATGAGATTATTTGGGGTGAGCTGGACCACAGAATGAAGGAAAAGTAGCCAAGATGTACTCAGCACCTCTGGGAACTCCTCAAGACTGCTCGAAAACCATTTCAGTTGACTAGCTCATGGAGCTGATTGAGAAAACGCCATTGTATGCAAAGCTGTCATCAAAGCAAAAAAGGGCTACTTTGAAAAATCTAAAACATATTCTGGTTTGTTTCACACTTTTTTATTTACTACTAAATTCCATATGTTGCTTCGTCATGGTTTTCATGTCTTCAATATGAATCTACAATGTAAAAAAAAAGCTTGGAATGAAAAGGTGTATCCAAACTGGTACTGTATATATTGCATTACTTACAGAAATTACCAGTACCACACTAAGGTCTAAATCAAATTCCATCTTCGTTTCACCACATAAAACACAGTATATAATTAAAAGTTAACCAATTCATGTAACATTATATACTGCAGAGGAAATATATGCAAATAGAATGAATAGAGTTGTTCTTAAACCAATTACTTTCCAACACTTGAAACAAGGTGTATGTACTCTTTTTGTAATTTTGTAAATATGATAAATTGCACTTAAAGTGTAATATCTGTGTGTAAGTTGTATATAAGGGTAATTAGTCACTTTATGTAGTAGAAAACATTGTGGGTCATATTTACTAATACTATACAAAAATTCCTGTTGCCACACTGATGATGCGTCTGGGAGGGACTGACTTCATTTGACTTGTTTGATCTCAGTCCCTCTCCTTATGTGTGTTGTTTAGGAAGTATTGGTAGTAGACTACTGAAAATAATTGGGGTCAGTCTATGATTGGTTAGGCAGGGGTTTATAAGGATGGAATAAATAAAACACAAATCCCCGGGGGAAGGGAACAAAATGTGTGTTGGGGATCTACTGCACAAGTGTATAATGTGACATAATTTGGAGTAAATTTGATTGTGATATTGCACTTTATTCATGTTTCCTTCAGCTATTCCTATCATTGTTTTGTGCATTTTGAGACTATATAATTGAGAGATTTCTGAGGAAAGAATTTACATGTTTTTTGTAATTGAAGTTGCACTTTCATGTACTCCTTGGCTCAAGTGTTCATATCTAATTAGCCTTATATGAGCTGCTCCATAAATTGTATTTGCTACATTTGATATATCTCTCCTCCATTGTGCAGTAGTATATAATCTTACAGAAATTTGTCTATTTTTTATTATATACTGTGTTTTATGTGATAAATAATAATGATGATATTTGATTTATATATTGGCGTGGTACTGAGAATTTCTGTAGGTAATATATATTTGTCTTCAAGGGCAGACCAGTTTTAATGATCTATTAGGTTGGTAGTTAGCCCTTTAAGGACGCGGCTATTTTTTCTTCTTCAATTTTTGATTTCTCCACTTTGGAACATCATAATTCTTTCATTTATCCATCTACGTAGATGTCTGAGGGTTTGTTTTATGTGGGCCGTGTTGTATCTTTCAATGGAACTAATTAATTTACCATATAATGTACTGAAAAACTTAAAAAAAATTGGAGTGCGGTCTTGTTTCTATGGTGTACACATTGCAACAAATCTTACACGATAACTTTATTCTGTGGGTCAGCATGCTTATGACTATACCAACTTTATAAAGCTTTTGCCTTACTACTTCTAAAAAGTAAAATATCTTTGGAAAAAATAAAATTATTTTCTGCTGCCATAACTTTTTAATTTTTCCATCAGCATAGTCGTCTGAGGACTTGTTTTTTTGTGGGATGACCTATAGTTTTGTATTGGTATCATTTTGTTGTACATACAACTATTTGATAGTTTTTTATTTGATTTTGTCTTGGCGTCATGGTGACCAAAAAAAGCGCAATTCTTGCGGTGTGTATTTTTTTTAGACGATGTTCACCGTGCAGGATAAATATTGCATTACTATGATAGATCAGACACAGTGATACCAAACATGTTTATAGTTTTTATTTATTTTGGCTTTTGTATTATAAATCTAGGAAAAGGGTTTTTTTTCTTCACTTTTTCAGCTTTTTATTTTTTCTTAAAGGTACTCCAATGCTAAGGAGGTGTAATTCCAGCACCAACTTTCACACCACAGAGAAAAAAAGGTATTTGTGTCTAACATAACATACCTGTGCGACTTTTTGATGAATTTGTCTCATAATAGATCAGTACTTAGACCAAAGGTCGCACACGAAAGTCATATATTATAAATCACAACCTTTATATATTGTGTCTGCTGAAAATGTTCGCACCTTTTTCACCAAAAGCACCTTGGGGTCCCATATCTCCCCTGACGCCTTCAGGACCTATAATTCCTGTTATACCAATAACACCTGACTCCGCTTCCATTCGCAATGGTTCAGCAGCTGACCCTGGCGATCCAAGTACACCCTGCACACCTGTAAAAGATTGTTATAAAATGAAGGAAATCCCTGCCGTCATAATAAATCATCCATTATTTTCCAGACAGACAATACAGTTGATCATACGTCTTGATTAACATTACTTGATAGCTACAATTTTGTTACTCACCCTGTGGTCCTCGGTCACCCTTGGGTCCTTTAGGACCTCGGTCTCCTGGGAATCCAGATAATCCAAGTGGACCTCCATTACCTTGATCACCCATTTCACCTATTAATATTAAAAGCTAGTGTTATATTAACAAATATATAAAGAAGCACAATGAAGCTGCAATGGCAATATCATACACATTACCTTTAGCTCCCACATAACCAGGAATACCAATAAATCCTTTTGGTCCTCTGTCACCTGAAATCCCTTTATTACCATCTTCTCCTTGTGACCCATGTGGTCCTGGGTCTCCTTTAGCACCAGGTCGTAAGGGCACACCTGGTCTTCCTTGGGGACCTGGGTAGCCTAAAAGCAAATAAAACACAGCTCAAATGTGAATATAAACTTATGGTTGCGTGCATTTATGAATGGAATAATGACAAAAAAGAAATGTGTAATGAAATCCTAGGATATCTGTTAGTAAAGACAAAAATACCTGGCTGCCCTGGAGGACCTGCAGATCCAACATCTCCTGGAATCCCTGAGTAGTTAGAAAGGCCAGGAACACCTTGAGTACCATCTAATCCACGTAAACCCGTAACACCAGGCATACCTAATAAGTACAAAGTCCAGTGAATAATTTCCTAATGGCATATCTGTATGTGCAAATAGTTTAATACGGTAGCAACACACAAGACAAACTGTGGCAAAATAACAATAGTAGTGGACTGGTTTCCTCCTTTACATATAATGCTGGACTATACACTAGTTCCTTTCTACAGTATCCTTCCAAACTTTTTGTTCAGCATCCTTGAGGTCCAAGACTACTAGATCTCCTGGAGTACTCAACCATGGGTATGTCAAGCCACAACTAAGTAATTTTACAAATGTGTTACACATTCACTGGTTCAATGCCTCCCTCCGCTAACCAGCTGTTTGCATGCTTTTATTCACTCATTTAGAAACATGAAATTCATTGGGTGGTTCTGGTGAAACATTTGGCATAATTTTTAATGCTTGACCTGTGGGTATCGCATTAACCATATTTTACTGAGTATCTGGGAACAATCCTCAGGTAATATCTACATGTCCTATATATGCCTTAAGTTTAAATTTTCAGCTGGCTTTTTTGAAAAATGCTATTCACAAGAGGATTGTTCTTACTCAATGCTATTCTTTTAACAGTTTTTAATACTAAGATGGAACATACTGTTTCCAGTAAACATGGCACTGACCTGATTCTCCTTTGGCTCCTTTTAAACCTGTACTCCCAGATAACCCAACAACATTACTGTGGTCACCCTGGACACCTTTTTCGCCTATGGGGCCTTTCAAGCCCTGTTGTCCAAATGAATCTGAGCCTATAAAAATATATATACAAACATTGACATCTAGTTCAAAACTCGATTACTGTATTAAAGAGTTGATGTTAAGCATACCTGGTGTGCCTTGCTGTCCCTTAGTCCCTGTCAGACCGTCAAGTCCAGAGAGTCCTCTGTATCCAGGAAAGCCTGAAACAGAATGAAATGGGGAATTGTTCATGAAACACAGTAAATAAAAAACAAACAAGATACTTTTATCATATTGTGATGTTTTATATGTAGGTGCTTCATATTTATAACAATTACCACCACTCATGCAATTGCAAGAAAAAATGTAAGTGAACCCTTTGAAATTACCTAGATTTCTGCATGCATTTCTAATAAACTGTGGTCTTATTGTTATCCAAGTTACAATTATAGACATGCACAATCTAACTAAACTAATAACACACAAGTAGTTATATCATTCATGTTTTTTATTGAGCACATTGAGTAATACTCATAGTGCAGGGAGAAAAATGATGTGAACCTCTGCGTTAATTACTTCTCTAAGATTTGAATAGCAAAAGGTGGGTTATCTGCCACCACTTTTTGGAGTCTACCCATTTGACGATATCTTCCAGGCTATTGCCATGTTTCTACCACCTGAATAATATTATAAATATTTGTTTTGGAGAAATAAAAAGTGTTTAAGAAATAAATTGTGTTTTTTTTTAACGCATATGTATTGGCAAAACATTTGTAGCAGATAATCCACAAGTACGAAAAGGTGTTTCAGTTAAAGACATCAGATTGAAAGTACGGGTTTCATAGGTACTGATAAAAAGAAATTAAAGAAATACACACAAAGCCAGGTTACTGATGAATCTATTCATTTAAAAATAGAGATGAGCGAACCTACTTGTTTCGAGTAATTACTCGATCGAGCACCGCGATTTTCGTGTACTTCCGTACTCGGGTGAAAAGATTCGGGGGGCGCCGGGGGGAGGCGTGGCGGAGCGGGGGGTAGCAGCGGGGAACAGGGGGGAGCCCTCTCTCTCTCCCTCTCCCCCCCACTCCCCGCTGCAACCCCCCACTCACCCACGCCGCCCCCCGAATCTTTTCGCCCGAGTACGGAAGTACT
Source organism: Eleutherodactylus coqui (assembly GCF_035609145.1). Classification (NCBI taxonomy): domain Eukaryota; kingdom Metazoa; phylum Chordata; class Amphibia; order Anura; family Eleutherodactylidae; genus Eleutherodactylus; species Eleutherodactylus coqui. Next base: position 391,512,961 of record NC_089837.1, read on the forward strand.
CGAAAATTGTGGCGCTCGGGTGAAAAACGGGCGTGGCCGAGTAGGTTCGCTCATCTCTATTTAAAAACAGATTAGTTAGAGTGAACCATGTCTTAATGTAAACAATATTTGGAAGATGCGTTACAGAGACACATGAGGCTGGAATCAAAAGTGTTGTTACTCTATAATTCCATGAAAAACTCCAGTACCAAAAAAAGATGAAGATAAAACAAATAGGCTGTATTTCATCATTTAATAGTGAGTAAAACACCCTACACATTTTGGACACATTATGTCCTGTAGAAGTGCAGTACATAGAATGGCCTGTAAGGGACTGTAGACAGGCATTCTGGTGCCTAAGATGAGGGAAAACACCTGTGAGTGTAACAGAAAGTAGGATAAAAGTGTCAGTTCCTACCACACGGGAGGAGGGTGGGGAGGGAGGTATTGAAAGCCAGAGAGAGAGGTCCAGGTAGAGACTTGGACTGACAGCTAAATCGTGTGTCTCAGGAAAGCAGTACTGGTGCATTATGTCTCCACCAGAATTATGGGTGGAGACCTATAGAGTGACAGGTAACGCCCCCCAAGTTCTGGATTGGCTGACGTCCTTGTCTGGTAGCAGTGAGGGCACAGAGGATCTGGAGCTTCCCTGCGGATCACTTCAGGAGCACAATAGGCAATCCTGAAAGAGCTATGAGAGAACCCAAGGAAACAGCAGAAAACTTAAAAAAGACTCCTTAAGCTGTAAAAGCCTCTATTCATGTTTCAATTAGAAAAGCACTGAACGGGAATGTTGTTCCTGAAAGTATTCCACAAAGGAAACCATTGCTATCCCCCCCAAAATTGCGTCCTGTTTCAAGTTTGCCTAAGACTACCTGGATGTTCTACAATAGTTCATGAAAAATGTTCTATGGACTAATGAGAGAAAAGTGTAACTTTTTATATATATCTGGAGGAAAAAGATCACTGCATCCCAATATCAAAACCTCATCCCAGCTCTGAAGCATAGTGGAGGGAGCATCATGGTTTGGGGATCATTTGCTGATGTAGGTATTGGAAAAAATCAGCGAGGGATCAATGAAGTTAAAGGTGCAGCCAAATATTTTGTAGGACAATATAAGGGCAGCAGCTAGAGATGAGCGAGTATACTCGCTAAGGCACATTACTCGAGCGAGTAGTGCCTTAGCTGAGTATCTCCCCGCTCGTCTCTAAAGATTCGGGGGCCGGCGTGGGTGACAGGTGAGTTGCGCCGGGGAGCGAGGGGGAGAGAGGGAGAGAGAGATCTCCCCTCCGTTCCTCCCCGCTGCCCCCCGCCCCCCGCCAGCCCCCCGAATCTTTAGAGACAAGCGGAGAGATACTCGGCTAGGGCACTACTCGCTCAAGTAATGTGCCTTAGCGAGTATACTCCCTCATCTCTAGCAGCAACCCTTGATCTCAAGCATGTTGTAAAATGTAATGTAATTGCGCATGTACAGCTTTCATTATGACCCGATAGAGAGCAGTAGGAATCTATCGCGTGCAAAACGCAGTAAAATAGAACATGCTGCATTCTTTTTTACGTGTGTATTATATGCAATATATATACGCAAGAGAATAGATCAATAAAAATCGATGTACTTTCATTGACTCCATTCACCGTGTATTATGCGCACGTACATCGCAGGTGTAATACGCTATTAAAATACACTCTTGTGAGCCTGCCCTAATAGTTTTACCTATTCTAAATGAAACATAGCATATCATAAAGTCTGGAAAAGTAAACCTGGGTATAGGCTGTATGCTTTCCCCCACATATAAACTGTAATCCTAAGAGCAATTTGGCATGGGATAGAACAATACAAAGAAATGTATTGAAAAATAGGTTTGCAGCATTTATGTCACAGATGCAACAGATATAAAGAAAAATCTAACACTAAGGTGTTTATTAAAGGAAATATCTATTCATTTACAATCTCACCATTTTGAATATTAAAAACGGAGAACTATGCTAAGTTTTACCTTGTTGACCAGTTAAACCAGAGTTACCAATGCTTCCTTTTCCACCGGGGATACCAGAGAATCCAGGATCACCCTGCGCTCCAGGTAAACCTAGAAGACCTGGTAAACCTAAGGAAAAAAAATAAACAGAATCATTATGCATTGCAGCAAGTTCAAAGATCTAGATCCTACTGATAAATGGATTAACTCGAAAAAACAGCAACAATTAATAGTAGAAGTATGTAGTTGCAATCTACACGGACAATACCTATGCTGCCCCTTTCTCCTGCTGGTCCTGTTTCTCCTTTCATTCCTTCAATTCCTGAAAACCCTGTAGTTCCTTGGAATCCCTTGTCTCCAGGTCTTCCTTTGATTCCTGCAAACTCAAGATTAATCTAGTTATGTACTTTGTTCATATGGCATTATAACCCGCACATGCTTTACATAAACCATTTTTGATTGTATGATGGCAATAACTGAATATTAACTAACTAACATCTCTGCAACTCGTTTACTTCATTTCTGAATTAGCTGATTTAATAAGCTGCGTCTACAACCACCAATCTATTATGGTAGGGCACCCTGGAATTAGAAATACTAGAGTGACAAAGTGCCGCTAATTGGTAAGGGACATGCATGAAGACATCCTCCCTATTTATTCAGTCTACAGAAAATGTACATTTCGGCTCTGCTCACATATGCGCCTGTCTTTACCGTTATTTGGCTCCATCACAGGAGCCAAATAACAGAAATGACGGAAATGCCAGATCCAGTACAGAACAGGCACACATGGTGACTGATGGACTCTATTGACTTTAATGGGGTTTGTCAGGTATATTTCATGCTGCCATGCATTTCCTGGACAAAATAGTGTAGCATGCGGCACTATTCCACTGGGCATTTTATACAGAGCCTCCGACACAGATGTGAACAAAATAACAAAAAGGAATAAATGGCCAAAAATATAGAAATGTTATTAATTCATTAATACATCAAATAATAGAAATATGACAACTACTAATGAGGCAGATGAAAAATGGGAACAAGAGACTTCACTTCATAATTATAATATATAGGTCACTAAATTAGGAACTCCGCTAATAATTTACAGTTCAAAAAGAATATACCCAAAATAGATATATAAACACTAACATGAAAATGAGAAAGGGAGAGCAACAGTAACCATAGTCAAACAGCCATAATATTAAGTCCAAACATGAAAATATCCATTCAGCGTGGCTAATGCTAACTCTGACTCAAGCGCCAAACACAAAAATGGAAACACGCATCAATGCGCAGTCAGCTTCGTCAGGAGAAGGTTCAGTTTTTTCCATTATATTTGGAGTATAGAAAAGTGTAGTGGGCTCGGTTATTCTATATTCCAAATATAACAGAAACAGACACCTTATGAAATAGACAACAGAGGGGTGTCCATTTCACTAAGGCAAGTCAATGGTTCCGTTCCTTTCTATCTGGGGGTTCTGTCACAATGCTGTTTTCGGCAGCTGTGACAAATCCTCCTTTCACAATCCTGCGGTGTAGTAAAAAATGCTGTGTGAATGCTCCCTTAGGCTGCTTTCACAATCGCATTGGGGTTCAGTTTTTCTGCTCCATTATAGCAACAGGAAGGGGGAATCCCCTGGCTGAAAGTATCCGTCTTATGAAGGAAACGAACAGCACTGAACGGATCCCATTGACTATAATGGGGTCCGGTTGGTTTCCGCTCTGTTGTTTGGCATTAAACCTGACGAAATGCAGGACTTTTTCTTCCAGTATTTTGTGCCGGATCTGCGTCGGACCTCTGAAAAGAGGTTCTAGTGCAGATGTCAAAGCAGCCTTAGCTACACAAAAAACACTCATAAAAGAAAGTATATAAGGAAGTTTACTGAGTATCAATTTTCCCAACATTGATGTAAAATTTTCGTATGAATGCTCTTGTACTTTGGTTGATTAGTTCTCTAAAGATTATGTACCTGGTAATCCACTGTCGCCTGTCAGACCCTTGTATCCTCTCTCTCCAGGTATTTCAATAGTGTCTCCTCTTCCTCCTGTAATGAGAAATATGAGGCAACAATAAACCATTTATATACTTAATTTTATTGTTAGTTCATGAAAAACATTATCTTGACAGAACTTACCTGCATCTCCAAAAGAACCCCTTTCACCTGGAAAGCCAAACATTCCAGGCATGCCCTTTGAACCCTGTGTATGAAAGGAATGAGTGAAAGTTTTGATAATATACTGAAGCCGTAACAAGCTTTGATGGAACATCATTGTAAAATGTTGATGTGAGCCTAACGATTCTTTTGCTTAGGACCTGATATATAGATTTTCTTATTTTTGTATGACTGGCCTACAAATGTAACAAATCAGCTTTGGTCCTGAACACTCAATCCTAATACAGTTCGGTATTAACAACAGGATACAATCATAATGCTAGTATGCCCCGCCCCAGATGCCACTTTTATAATTTATTTCATAGAAAGTGAATGTAGAGAAGTCAATCACTATTTCGTCTCCTGATTTTTTTAAACACTTCCCAATGAGATGAACGTACCCTAGAGCCAGTAAAACCTGGAAACCCACGAATGCCTGGTGAGCCAACTTGGCCTGGAACTCCTGGAAATCCACTGTGCCCAGATATTCCACTTTGTCCTATATCACCTTGGTCATAGTTTGGCATTCCAGGTAAACCAGGCTGCCCAAGTTGTCCGGGATGACCTGGCATTCCTTTAGCTCCTATACAAATATACATACAATATTTAGTAAATCAATTTAATTATAGCACTGAAGTAAATTATATTTATAAAAGAATGTAAAAAAATATAATAATTAGGGATGAGCGAGCGTACTCGGAAAAGCACTACTCGCTCGAGTAATTTGCTTTATCCGAGTATCGCTGTGCTCGTCCCTGAAGATTCGGGTGCCGCTGCGGCTGACAGGTGAGTCGCAGCGGGGAACAGGGGAGAGCGGGCGGGAGAGAGGGAGAGAAAGATCTCCCCTCCGTTCCTCCCCGCTCTCCCCTGCAGCTCCCCGCTCCGTGCCGGCACCTGAATCTTTAGCCCCGAGTACAGCGATACTCGGATAAAGCACATTACTCGGACGAGTAGTGCTTTTCCGAGTACGCTCGCTCATCCCTAATAATAATGTCTATTACATAGATTTACTAGCCTTACCTTTAGGCCCTGTGAATCCTTTAAATCCAGGAACACCATGCTCTCCTTTGATCCCCTTCATCTCCATTAACATTTCTGGCTTCATTTCAGGTTTAGGCCCTGGTGAGCCAATCTGTCCCCGATCACCTTAAGGTTTACAAGCAGAAGGTAAGTTTACTTTGTTTTAGTTAGGATACTACTTATAATAATCTTTATATAGTGATAATATATTCTGCAACACTTTGAAAATCATTGGGTCTATTTACAGACAAAATCAGAGATTAATGCAGTATACAACTATTAACCAAACTGAACAATAGAAGTGATGGCCCTGCTTGCAAAAGCTTATAATCTATTTTATGGCATAGGGGTGGCACATGAGGTACAAGTGTTTGTTGCGTACAATGGTCCAGCTATTTTATATAAATAGGGTAGTATACATAAAGCTGCATGAGACGGTCAGCAGCCAATAACTACACATGTGCACATAAAAAGGATGTATGGGGTGTGAGGGATACTGTGATCAGGTTTGAATGGAGGGTGTAGAAATGGAGTAAATGGGAAAAAGATAGATTAGGGGATATGATATGCCTGCCTAAAGATATATATATTTTTATGGCATGCTTAAAATTTCTATTGAGAGCTGTTAATGAGAGATGATAATTACAATTATAAGCTGCTCAATTACCAACAGCTTTGAAAAATCCTGGACATATCTGTTTTTTGATCCTCTGTAAGGGGGCTTTCACACAGTGCAGTAATTCCGCCATGGCCGTATCCCCATGTCTTACATGCAGATTATATTGCTCTTAGCAAATCCACAGTAATTTTATGTCAAAATCCGCATGTAATGCATGTGGATTTTGATATGGGTTTTGTCATGGTAGAATTTTCTGCCACATGTGAAAGCACCGTAAGGATATGTTCACATTTGTGCTATGTTCACTTACTCTTCTCTTGTGTCCTAGAAAATGCTCGGTGATATTCCAGAAGCTGGACAGACCTCACTGGAGTCTAGGTCCAGCATATGCCTAGAATGAAGCTGAGCAACGGAAACTCAAAGTGCCTGTGTGAACCTAGACTAGTGTACTTTTACACAGGCTGATAGTTTAGCAATTACAGGCAACTTTGTTCTGTGTAAACATGGGGTCTGACAGTGCAAGTGAGTGAGAATAGCTCACTTGCCATTGTCGCTTGTTTTTTAGCTGAGCTTAAGACTGTTGGCCCAATAAACAGGCAGTCATTCATTTATGAACTGCCTGTTTACTCTTAATGGAGTTGGGCAGCTGGAAGACATCTCCGGCAGGCTCCAACTCTATTCAGTGAGCGAATATCACTCCTATGTGAAAGCACAGACGCAATAATAGCTGGGATGGCTGATGGGTGCCTAAAGGCATTGTCCAGTTGTAAACTATTATTGGCCTATCTGCAGGATAGGTCATCAATAGTAGATCAGCTGAGGTCTGCCGCCCGTGGTAACCTCTGATAAGCTGTTTGCGAGGACAGTGTGCTCATGCACTGAGCCGATTCCTGCAGGAAGCAGACAGCTCTGTTCTCAATGCAGTGGCCTGGTTTGGTATTGAAGGCACTGAAGTCAATGGGAACTTTGCCTGCAATGCCAAGCCTGACCACTACATTAAGAACAGAGCTTTCTGATCCCTGCAGAAACTTTGCCTGCAATGCCAAGCCTGATCACTACAGTAAGAACAGAGTTGTCTGCTTCCTGCAGAAATCAGCTCAGTGTATTAGCACACTGGCTCGGTGAACAGCTGATCAGCTGGGATCACAGGAAGCGGATCACCGCTGATCTACTATTGATGACCTAACCTGCAGAGAGGTGCCTGACAGTTGTCATGTGTAAAAGTACCCTTAGAAGCTGTTTCTACTGAGAAAAGAAACAATGTGTAAGGCTAAGTGATCATGAAAAACAGGCAAAAGTAAGAAAGGAGGTTGAGTTCACTAATTTTTCTGCATGAGCTATGCTATTTAAAGCTTTCAAAAAACTTAACACATTGTGTAGTCTTTGAGTAGTTTTATATTACGTATTCCTAATCAAAAATCTCAAAGCCTTCTACAGATAGTACGGAAATATATGTACTAAATATGAACTGAAACATCCTAAGCATGACATGCATATCCATTCCCAACTGAAATAAAATGTAAAGCATATTAATCTTTAGTGTAATAAATACAGTATTAAAAATAACCAAACTATTACTTATGCAAAGAAGATGAAAAGCTGCAAGGAAAGGTGTGATACTATTTATAATATCATTTTTAAACTGACCTTTTGTGCCTGGATCTCCTGGAATACCTCTATGTCCTGGTGCACCAACATTGCCAAATTGTCCCTTAGGTCCACTCCATGCAGGTCTTCCTTTTTCTCCCTTCATTCCTTCAAATCCTGACATACCAGGTGAGCCCTTTGCTCCTATTTTAAACACAATAATAAAAATGTTAACTCTTAAGGCTCTTTCACACGAGCTTAAGCGTTTTTACGTGTGTCCGCCCTGTCGTTTGTGCGCCCGTTCAAATGGCCCGGGTCCGGCGCATATACGCCAAGGCCAGATTGCCATCAGGCGGGGGAGACAGTTTAGCTCTGCTAGACTGCCTTTCCCCTTTCTGCCCCCTTGCTGGCTCTTGGCAAGGAGAGAAAGCGGGACAGGGCTGGAGTTAGTGTGCTAAGCTCCCACCTCCTCTCTGCCCCTTGTCGGCAGCTAGCAATCGGAGGTGGCAGAATGGGGTGGGAGCTAAGCAACTAGCTCTCGCCCTGTCCTGCCCCCTCCCATTGCAAACAGCCAGCAAGGGTCGGAGAGGAGGAGAGAAGGGGGAGGATGTTTACAAGTCACGCTGCTAAAGTCCCTCCCACCTCTCTTCTCCGACAGCTGTCATAGGCTCCAATAGGAGTCTATGCAGCGGCCAACGTACTTCGGCCAGAAAGATAATTCCAGGACTTTCTTTCCTGGCCGGCATAAAAGCGCCCATCCGAAATGCGCTATTTTGGCCAGCCGGGCACTTTTATGCAGCGGAAAATCACCTGTCTGATCTGATGCTTTAGAATCCAATGCATCAGATGGTAGCGTATATTGGCTACCTGTGAAAACGGCGGCCGATATACGCTCGTGTGAATAAAGCCTTATGCCATGAAGAACCAAATCTGGGCATTATTGAACATGGGAATTGGGAATTATTTCTAAGCACCTGACCAACAACATCACAGTCAGGTAGAAAAGCAATATATTTTGCTAGAACACCTTTTGTGAAGTTGACAAAAATATAAAAAAATTATATTGAAGCTGAATTTATTTACCTTTAGCACCAGGGTGTCCATCCATCCCAGTCAGACCAGAAAAGCCTGGATCTCCTGGTCTTCCCCTTATACCAGCAATGCCTACATTGCCTTTGTCTCCTGACTGTCCTTTCATCCAGGATTGTCCAGGTAAACCACTATCACCTCTATCTCCTCTTGGTCCAGGAGAACCTGTGAAATGTTGGCATAAACTTTGTAAAACATAAATAGTTAAAATGCAGTTTGAGGAAAAGCAGTTGCATTATAAAGATACAATATAGTGTAGGGTCATTCTTAAATTAAATTGAACATAAATTAGGCTGATGTTCTCAGTACACAATGTGCAAATTCCAGGGGATACATTCCAATATCTCTAAGGCATTTTCAATTTTATTACAGTTATTTAACCCCAGTTTTGCTTGTGTATGGAGATAATGCAAGTAAAGTAGTGTACATTATAAGAAGTACCATTATTTATCAAAAAAACACACATCTTTCTCCTTTTGTTTTTTACTGCTTAGATTGAAAAGACCATGAAAAATGCCATGACATGGTATTTTCTGTTGATACAAGGGTCGGGAAGGGTATCATCTCTCCTTAAGGAGACACCTAGGAAGTAAATGAGGAGACTTACAAGTCATCTCCTAGGTGTCTTCTCACACACCTTTTAGTTTCTCTCCTTAAGGAGAGATGATACTCTTACCAACGCATGTCATTAGCCTCTCACTAGCCAAGACAAAACCTACTGCCTATTGATGAAGGACAAAAACCCTGAAACAGCTGTATATGTATGGTTTTCTAGCTTTTGGTCTTCAACTCCCAATCATTGTCTTAAAGATTTGTTTTTTTAAAGGGTCTGACATTGATTTGCAGGAATGCTGCCATCTAATAGGTGGCTCTGCTGAGGTATTGTTCCATCTTCCTTATCTGTTGATACAAGTTAAGCCCCATTTACATGCAAAGATGATCGCTCAGAATTTGTTCAAAAGATAGTATGATTAACAGTTTGAGCAATCATTTTGCATAAAATACTAATGGGCACTAATGTCCATTAGTAGCTTATTACCTTCATTTGCATGTAAATGAGCCTCCCTGAGCTGTATGCAGATAATAGCAGGTGGTCTCTTATCTGCATACAACCCTCTTTGTTCTGCTGTGGGATTGCAGCTGAATACAATGTTATCAGAGCTCCTGTGGAAAATCACAGCCTGCGATCCCTGCTATCAACTTTCCGGGCGAAGGATGGATTTTAAACTCAACTAAAAATCATCGTTTGGACGAAAAAAGTAAATGATGGTATAATTTACATGCGACGATTATCGCTCAAAAGACATTGTTTGAGTGAATTTAGAGTAATAATCGTTGCGAGCAAATAGGGCTTAGCACTGCAATACATTGCTGATGGGTTTCATAAAATAATTTTGGATTACTACAATTAATGAACACTAATAATAAGGTGGGGGACCCACAACTTAAACTCTTTCAGTTTGCTGAATTCTATGAACACATGTACTCTTCCTCTTTTATAATGACCAGCTGCAGCAAAGATAACCTTTGCTACCTAGATGAGTCTGACCTTCCCTGTGTTTTGTGCTAAATCCTCACTTTCAGACTTGGCATTGACATTAAGGTACCTTTACACGGGCCAATAGTCACCCGAACAATCACTCAAATGAGCAATTATGGGCAACTGTTGGCCTGTCTACACACGTCTCTGACAGGGCACTGGGCGAGAAGTTGCTTAGTAGTAGTGTCTTTCTTATATCAGTATTGCTGGTCGTTCTGTTTCAGCTCACTGAAATAGAACAATTACTGAGCGGCTTCTTGCTCAGTGTAAACAGGAGTTGCTCAATCTCTGAGTGACTGCCTATTTACAGCAAATGGAGGTGGGCGGCTAGAAGTGATCTACATCCCATCTGCCCCCATTCTCTGCCCAACTGTCGCTCAGAACGGCTGTTGGTCACTTATTTGTCTGACAGTCATGTTCAGACAAAAGTAGTTTTTGCACACAAGTAGCCGCACAAAACAATCACCTCTCGCTTGTGCGCAAATCACGTGAACGGTGTAGAAGGCGCAGACTCTATTCACACATATATTACCTCTTCACTTGATCGCAGGTGCATGCTGCATGCTATCCAGCTCCCAATAGGAGTCAATGGAAAGTCCTGTGCAGCATGCAGCAAAGATAGGTCAGGTCCTTTAGATGCGTGTATGGCACTCGCATGTCCTATATTTGTTAGGTGCGCGAAGCTTCACGCCCCTAACAAATATTCATGTCAACCCTTTTTATAGCAACCTATTAGTTCCTTATAGAAGCGCGTTCTGTGTGCTGCTAGCAGCGTGAAAACTACGTCCCTCTGAACGAGGCCTAAGGTACTTTTATCCGTCTGGACCATACTGACTATATGCTCGTGAACACTACATTTTAAAGTGGGAAGAGCTGAAATACTAGACATTGGGCCTGAATGACAATGACATTGTATCTGAAAACAATGAAAATAGGCTGCGGCACATATTGGACCCCTGATATACAAAAGACGCATGTGGCATGCTATATTTGGCTCAACATGCCAAGCATATTAGACACATTTATGTTTCTTAAGCCACCTCATGGCTGAAGCACATCTGCAAAAAATCATGTACCTTTCCCTCATCACATTTTAAAGCTGGTAGGGTAGGTGTAAAAGGCATCAAGAACACACAATATATTTAGGGCACAGCATGACCTGCATTTTGACATAATCTGCGATACAGTTTTTCTCCAACACTGAATGGCTACTTTATCAGAAACATGGCCCGTTCATGGTTTGAGATCCCCTGCATGGAGATTAGACAAGCGTCCCCGGAGTGCAGCATAAAATCAAGTGAGCAGGTTTTCTGTGGATCAGTTTTAGCGTAAATCCAGTGATCTGAGTAACTTCCAATGAGGCATGGTCATCATGCCAGACTAGCCAGGACCAGCTGCCAACCTTGTGGGGCGTGTTGTGTATTGGTGTCAAGTGCATCCTGAAAATAGTCTGACTGAGGAAAAACATCCAGGGCAAGGGAATCCCGTGGACATAAATGACTCATCGATGAAAGGGGGTCAGAGGAGGAAGTCAAGAATCCTTCTGATGAATGTGCAGTGAAAAGTCAAGCAAATTGCAGCAGAATTCAATGCTGGTGCTTCAGCTAAGGGCTAATTCACAAGGACGTATGACTACAGCGCTGCGAGTCTCACAGCGTTGTACTCATCACAGCCTATTCGCTCTGCTGGCAGAGATCGCTTACAGGCTGCGATAGACATTGTGCACTGACGTCACGGACATGCACTCTGTGACTTTTTTTTCAAATTCCCCGCTCTGTGCAGAGCGGGTCTGCATATTAAACGCTGCCTTCTTGCAGGCATTACAAAGGGGCAGAGTAAGAAACGCAGAGAAATAGAGCATGCTGCGATTTATTTCTCCTGCGTTTTATACGCAGTGTCCCCTCGCAGCTCCAACACAGGTGTGAATGGAAGAATGACAGTGCCTCTATCTAAGTTGCAGTAATTGCAAGAAACTCTTCTGTCCGCACACGCCAATATTACCGTAGAACAATTTCAACTCCTATTGGAATCTATGCTATGATGAACTGCTGCGGTTCTGAAGGTCAAAGGAGATCCAACACGATACTTAATAGGTGTCTCTAATGAAGTTTCCATTCAGTGTATATGAAGCAACTGTTTTGTAACAAGTCATCTTACCTGTAAGTCCAGGGGAGCCAACTATTCCCGGCGTTCCTTGTTTTCCCGGCATTCCTGGAAATCCACCATTACCTGACAGTCCTGGCAAACCAGGAGCACCAGGAGTTCCAGCATCACCTTGGATACCTTTCTGTCCTGGAGTCCCAGATATACCATTTACACCTAGGGGAGAATAGTACAGTGACTCATATGAGCAGCACACATGTATAATGTAATCATTACATAAAACACACATTACCTACATCATGAAATGTTATATCAAGTGAACTAAATTTGATTCTTATTTGATTACTAAATATGGAATATAGCTCATAAAATCTCATTAATGTACCATTGGTGCTTCAGGTTGGAACTTCAAGCAATACTATATGTTTTGCTTGCACTAGTCTCTCTGGCCACAAGGTAGAGACTGTGTGCTGGTCTAGATCTTTGCTGTCTTAGGACCTCAGTCAGAGAAACTTCAAGGAAGAGAACCGCGCCACAGACTTTTTTCTTTTGCATGCAATTAAAATTCAGATCTTTATGCTATTGTGCATAGGTTTCAATAGTATATTACTGTGACTGTAGCAACATTTCGGATGCAATGTCCTACCTTGGTCTACAACAATAAAAATGACTAAACATAAGGTATGATTCATTAAAATATATATATACACTCTCAATATAAAAAACATAACTAGTAGAGTAATCAAACTACTAACGACGACCTATCTGTCTGAGTGGGTTTGTGAGTGACTTACATGCTCTGCCCCTGATCACATGACGGTGATGTCATTAAAGATCCTTCATCCCCAGTGAGGGAGTTACATGCTCCGCCCCTGATCACATGACTGATATCATCACACATCCTGTATGCACACAGTTGCTGTCTGGCTAGGTGGAAGTTATTCACTCGGGATGAGCATCACCGTCATGTCATCAGGGGCGGAGCATGACAATGACGTTATCACAGGTCCTTCATCTCCAGTGCTGTGCTGCTTCTAATCCCTGTTGTATGGGATGAACAATGTATGTAGCACAGCTGTGTGTGTGATGTGCATGTAGCAGAGCTGTGTGGCACATTGCGGCACCAGAAACACTGGTACTATAATTTCCTAATAATTTCTAGTAGACATATCTGGCAGAAAAATGAACAGTGGAGCTGTACAACAAATTGGCCATAGACTTCCAGGTCCCATCAGAAAAATTAACTGGTAGGTCAGGATATCCAAAATGTGAACAGAAGATGATATACAGATGATATATTGATGGCATCAAAATCATAGCCGATGTCTGGATATCTTTAATATTAGGTATCCTTAATCTCAGTTTGCAATAAAAAGAACCTATAGTATGGACAACAGTCGTATTAGAACAGATGGAGAGGCAGAACCCAGGTGGGAAAATCCACGTCAGATTCTGTGGTGTGAATATACCTTAGTGTGCGTGCACAACACTGCGGAGAAAATCCACAAATTCTCATGCGGATTTTGACTGCAGAATTCACTCACTGCATTACAAGGAATGAATTGGGGCTTAATCACATGAACAAGAAACTCATGCTAGTTTTGCGTGACGCGCACAAAACTCACACAAATATGAAATCAATTCTTTTGAATGGATTTATTCACATGAGCGATTTTTTGTTCCTTGCAGCAACGGGAGGAATTTCCTGTTGTTTCCAATGGGACTTGGAAATAAAATCGCATGGCAAACAAGCGCGATGTAATTTTTCCCATTGAAGTCTATGGGAAATGCTTTCTATCCTTAGGATAGAAGTGTATCCTTTTACAAGTGTGAAAATTGCAATTTCACAGAAGCGATGCTATTTTTAATCAAAAAACGCATCGTTGTGAAAATTGTACATTGGCCCGTGTGAATGTAGCCTAACATGGTAAAAATCGGTGTCAATTCTACAACAAATTGCACAGACTGCAGATTTCAAGATCTGTAGCATGACTATCTTCTGCAGCAGATTTTTTCCACTGTAATTGAATGGAGTTTGTTAAAACCCCATAGACTGACACTGTACAGCCCAAATTCCACAGCAAATCCATGATGTGTGAACTCAACCTTAGGGGGCATTCATATCACTAATTGGCCCAGCAGCCCATTAATTGGCACTAGTAGGCTGATTAGTGGACTACTGGGCCAATTAGTAAACTGCTGGCCATTCGATCCTGCAGCCCACTTGATAGCCATGAGACATCAGTCAGGGTGCCCACACTGCCAGGCACTGGTGGTACAAATCAAAGTTCTGCTCAGTGCTCATCACTTGCACAGTGAGAGGACAGCTGCAGTCTGCAGAAGTTAACTCACCCAGACCATGCGACTCACACAGCAGACAACGCTGGAAGGTGTCCTCACAAGTCAGGGAAGTCTGAGAGATGGAAAGAGCCTGGACTGTGGACTCCTGCATGAGCAGGTCTACAGCCAAACTACAAAGCCATAGCCGAACAACCCAAAGAACAGAACTGGGGGAGGAACTGCTTAGTCTTGAAGGAATTGCCTATTCTTGAAGGGACACAGGTGCAGCCCCATTGGGAAGTGGAGCTAACATGGCCACCTACAAGCAGAGGCAGCTTTAGCTCCCTGCCTGCAGTCAGCATCAGGTGACCAGTCACTGAGGTCAGGTCAGTGTACTGAGGGGGTGGAAATTAAAACTTGCTTTCCGTGAATGACAAAAACAACATGAGTGGCCCCCCCGATTTATCAGGTAGCGTGACCTACCTGTTCACATTTTGGATATCTTGGCTTACCTGTGAATTTTATCTTATTGGACCTGGGATCCTATGATCAACTTTTTGCATGGTTACTCTCTTTATTTTTCTGTCAGATCCGTCTTTATTTCTCTATGTAATGTTTTTTTCTTTTTTTTTTACTTTAACTATATATATGTATTTTAACCCACTTAGGACAAAGCCATTCTTTGTTTTTCCAGTTTTGTTCTCTCCACCCCACTTTCAAAAAATCATAACAATACCAAATGTATATAGTCTCTTTTTGTACTACTTTAAAAAAATAAAGTCTTTTTTTATTTTTCATTTCTATCGCCATCTACTGACCACCAAAAGTTTGTTTTTTTTGTCGATGCAGCTATGTGTAAGTTAGTTTTTTGCAGGATTTCCTGTAGCTTCTATTGCTACCATTTTGGAATATATACGACTGTTTGATTGTTCATTACTAGAGATGAGCGAGTATACTCGCTAAGGCTAACTACTCGGGCAAGTAGCGCCTTAGCTGAGTATCCTCCCGCTCGTCTGTAAAGATTCGGCTGCCGGCGCGGGTGACAGGTGAGTTGCGGCGGTGAGCAGGGTGGAGCGGGGGGGGGGGAGAGAGGGAGAGGGAGAGGGAAATATTCAGCACATCTATAGAAGTCTGGGGCTACAAAGTGTCAAGCAGTGTATGTAGAAAATATAAACATGAATCGATTATGCAACTTGCAGTATATATTAGATCTAGACATTTACATGGATTCTATATTTGGAGTCAAGAATGTATATCTCTCCTCTGGATAGAGAACAACTTTATCTTTTTCAGCCTAACCACAGCTGACCATACACAACAAGAAAATCATATATAGCATTGTGCCAGCGGTCACCAGCTTCATATGTAACATTAATTCAGCTGTCTAATTCTTACAAAAACTCCTTATTTGACATAACAAGTAAACCATTTCTGATTAAACATATTCAGCACATCTATATAACAAATGGAGATTGTGGTTTACTGCAGATGTAGTAAGTATCAAATTATACTACCTACTGCATTTTTAAGGCAGTTCTCAGTGACAAGCAATACATTAAAGGATATTTAGTTGTAAATGTAGAAAAATATTTGGGATGTGTTTCTAACATTTTTTGTTAAATGCCAGCGGCATGAAAAGACCAGCACTAAGAGTGAAATACCTTGTAGTCCTGAAAAACCTGGCTCTCCCTGCTTGCCTTTTGGACCTGGGAAACCATGAAGTCCAATATCTCCCCGAGTTCCTGACGGAGCACCTAGAAGATCACCAGGACCGCCCTTTTGACCATTAACTCCTTTAAAGCCTAGATTACCCTCTAGGCCAGGTAGTCCAGGTAAACCTGGAAATCCAGGAGTTCCGCGGTCTCCTCTTCTTCCTGGAAATCCTGCAGAAGACAGAAAAGATAGTGCTATAACTATAACCACAACTAAACTCTTAGTACAACACTACAACTGGATAACAACAGACAATAGTGCCTATGCCTAAACGTCAAAGTAGCTAGTTAGTGCAGCTAATTTGAGATTATGAATATTCTTAAGAGAATGTATATTACATGATAAAGATAGAATTATTAATAAATGTTAAGAAAAGAAGTCCTATGGCGTCCTAGTAAGTAAATAAAGTAAATGAATAAATAATGCTGGCTAGTTGGTTGGGCAGTGGGTGCATAACAGTGCAGAAGCATTGAACTGATCAGCATTGCTATGGGGGCGATATAACTGACTATTACATGGGCACTTACTTTTATGCCTGACATTTTTATGATGCATTGCGGCTGTTGCTGTTATAGTGGTACTGTATAATGATTTGACTTTAAGTTCCCTTTGAGTGTTTTTTTTCTCCAGCGAACTTATTGAATTTCAAAAAAGATCTAAATCATTGTTATTGAAACATAAAAATGTTTTATGCTCCACAACCGTATTTCTATATGCTGCAAAATATCAAAATAGAATAGTAGGTCAAGTACAAGTCACTAAGAATGGCATAGTAGCTTAAGAGACCCTGTCATTGTTTTTTGGGTTGCAATCAATGCTAGTTAATATATCCTTTGTTTATATTCAATTACTTTGTCTTTTACTGCATAAGTTACATCTACATGAATGGCGGGCATAAAACGATTCTTTACTTACGTGTATTCTTACAAAACTCTGGTTGATTATGGCTTCAATTGATGTGTTTTTTATTCCTTTTCTGTCCTCTATTTAGTACTAGTTCATCCTTGAGCAAAAGTTATGTAAGTAATGTGAGACAGAGCGATTGCAGAGGATGGACTGTATGGCAACTCTAATTTAACCCCTTAGTGACAGACCTTTTTTGCTTTTTTCCATTTTCGTTTTTTTCCTATCCCTTTTAAAAAATTGTAACTCCTTTATTTATCCATCGACGTCGCTGTATGAGGGCTTGTTGTTTGCGGGACGAGTTGTATTTTTGAATGGTATTATTTAATGTACATATAATGTACTGAAAAACTTCTAAGTGGAGAGAAATTGAAAAAAAACCGACATTCCGCCACCTTTTGGTGCGTCCTGTTTCTACGGCGCACAAACTGCAACAAAATTGACATGATAACTTTAGTCTATGGATCAGTACGATTACTATGATACCAAACTTGTAGAGTTTTTTTTTTGCTTTATTTTTTTTTTGGACCACTTTTACCGTGCAAAGTAAATAATACATTACTTTGCTAGATCAAACCCTTACAGACGCAGCGATACCAAATACATATTTTTGCTTTATTATTTAGATTCTTTTATTCCAAATATGGCAAAAGGGGTTTTTTTTGAACTTTTATTTCTTTTTCTTTTATAATTAATAAAACGTTATTGTTTTTTATTTTACACTTTCTTTCAGTCCCCAGGGGGGGACCACAACCAGTGATGCTTTGATCGCTCCTGCAGTATGACGTAATGCTACAGCATTACGTCATACTGCTTTTTGACAGGCAGTCTATCAAGCCACTCCACAGGGATGACTTCATAGGCAGTCTCCTAAGGCAGCCCTGGGGACTTTCAGAAGGCCCCTGCCTGCCATGACACCTGCACGGCTCCCCCGATCTCACAGCGGGGGGGCGGGGGAGGGGGGGGCGTACGGGACCCCCGAACATTGTTCAGGGGGATTAAATGCCGCTGTCAGAATTCACAGCGGCATTTAAAGGATTAATAGCTGCGATTGGCCACGCGGCCGATTGCAGCTATTGCCTGCGGGTGTTAGCTGTAAAAAAAAGCTGACACCCGCGTTGTATGGAGGGAGATAGCAGTGCGATCCCCCTCCATACAGGTCCTGTAATGGCAGGACGTGAAAACACTATTGGGCCGTCACTAAGGGGTTAAAGTGAATCCCTTATGTCATTTGAACTGTGCTGATTAATTTTTCAATATATCTGCATACCAGTCAGAGTTTCTGATCCAATTTCCTATATAGAGTATAAAGATACCTGTAAGCACAACTAGGGGGAGCATAGTGAGTGCTATCCTATTATTCAGCTCTGTGTAACAGTATGTAGTTAGTTACTAAACCTCCTTTAGTGGCAGCTGCAGGTAGTCAGCACGTCATGTTTTACATCTTACATCTATGAAGCGGGATTCAGAGCTCTGACTCGTAACAATGCACAAATCGCACATAAATATGAATCTTTTGAATGGATTCATGTACATGAGCAATTTTTTCTCGCACCACATAGCAGTGCAAGAAATAAATTGCAGCATGCTCTATCTTTGCGGAAAGTATCGCCCATTGTTTTCAATGGGACAGGAAAACACAACGCACGGCATGCGATGCTAGGACTTCCATCGAAAACAATGGGAAACAGTTGCCGATCCTCCAGCGCGGCTGAAAGCTGCGCCGGAGGATCGCGACCTCATGTAAGTGATATAAGGCGACAGAAAAAAACGCCTTGCATCCACCGCTACATCGCACGTGTGTGATATTGGTCCGAGTTTCACAGCCCCATATCAAGCTCGGCTGTGGGTAGCCTTCGGCTACTTTCACACGGCCGAGAAAATCGCACAAGATTTGTGTGTTGCAAGATGCACAAATTTCACACATGAATATGAAAAAACCACATTCTTTTGAATAGGGTCATGTACAAGAGCATTGCAATGCAGGAAGAAATCGTGGCATGTCCTATCTTTGTGCGTTCCCTCAGAACACATCGCCTATTGTTTTCAATGTGGCCTGCAAATGCATCGCACCGCGAGGTGCACGTAAGTGTGATGTGTAGTTTCCCATTGAAAACAATTACACGAAGACGCCTCGCATCTGCAGTAAAATCGCATGTTGGCAAGTGTGATATTGGCCTAATATCGCACTTGCCCATGTGAAATTAGCCTAGGGTTAACCCTGATTTGCCTGCAGCCAGTTTTGGCCTTCCTGACCAGGACCCATTTTTCAAAAGCTACATGTTACACTTGTGCTTTAACTTAAAGGGGTTGTCCCGAGGCAGCAAGTGGGTCTATACACTTCTGTATGGCCATAATAATGCACTTTGTAATGTACATTGTGCATTAATTATGAGCCATACAGAAGTTATAAAAAGTTTTATACTTACCTGCTCCGTTGCTGGCGTCCTCGTCTCCATGGTGCCGACTAATTTTCGCCCTCCGATGGCCAAATTAGCCGCGCTTGCGCAGTCCGGGTCTTCTCCTCTTCTCTATGGGGCTCCGTGTAGCTCCGTGTAGCTCCGCCCCGTCACGTGCCGATTCCAGCCAATCAGGAGGCTGGAATCGGCAATGGACCGCACAGAAGCCCTGCGGTCCATGAAGACAGAGGATCCCGGCGGCCATCTTCAGCAGGTGAGTATGAAGACGCCGGACCGCCGGGATTCAGGTAAGCGCTGTGCGGGTGGTTTTTTTAACCCCTGCATCGGGGTTGTCTCGCGCCGAACGGGGGGGGGGGTTTAAAAAAAAAAAAAACCC
The DNA here is from genome assembly GCF_035609145.1 of Eleutherodactylus coqui. NCBI lineage: Eukaryota > Metazoa > Chordata > Amphibia > Anura > Eleutherodactylidae > Eleutherodactylus > Eleutherodactylus coqui. Next base: position 391,532,723 of record NC_089837.1, read on the forward strand.
GTTTCGGCGCGGGACATCTCCTTTAAGCAAGTGATTCTGAGTCTGTTGCTTGTGGCACATTGTACTTTATATGAGTGGTGAATTTTGGTTGATATGTTTTGCAATTTTCAAACTTAGACTTTTTCTGCTTGTAAGGCCTTAGTCACACGGGCGTTTTTTTCCAGCGATTTGCGGATCGCATGACGGACGCGCATCCGCAAATCGCGTGACCGGGGCCAAAAAATCGCCCGAAAAAACTGCTCCTAGCCGCGTTTCAATAGAAATGGGCCAGAGCAGTGCAGCGCTGTCCAGCGCATTGAATTCAATGGAGCCGGCAATACAGCTGGCTCCATTGAAAGCAATGCGCTGCGGGCGATCTCACGATGAATTTTCGGGAAGGGCTGATTGGCCCTGCGCTGAGCCAATCAGAGGCAGCACTCACTCACCCATTCATGAATTCATGAATGGGTATGAGTGAGAGCTGCCTCTGATTGGTCAGGCTGTGACCAATCAGAGGCAGCTCATTCAGCAGCCGGGGATTTTAAATCCCCGGCTGCTGAATACTACAGAGAGCAGTTCAGGAGGACTGCCGCCGGCCGCGGCTGAACTCCGTCTGCCGGGACCAGGTGAGTATATATATATTTTTTTATTTTTACACATTTCTGGATGAATTGCAGGGAAGGGCTTATATATTTAAGCCCTTCCCGACAATTCATCCCGCGCTCGCCGGCAGCCCATTGCTTTCCATGGAGCCGGCTGTATTGCCAGCTCCATTGAATTCAATGGGCAAACATCGTTCTTCTCTGCCACAGCTGTAACAGCTGTGGCAGAGAAGAATAATTTGTCTAGTATATGTTCTCAATGGGGTCGGCGCTGCTGCCGCCGGCCCCATTGAGCGCATATAGAGAAGAGAACAGAAATAGGTGCGATCTGCGATTTCTGTTCTATAATTTATCGGACGAGCGCATAAAAAGCGCTCATGTGTCCGATACCATTGCAAAGCAATGGTTTTATAAAATCGCCGGACGCATGCGCATGCGCAAATCGTGCGAAAAAACGCCCGTCTGACTAAGGCCTTAGGCTGATTTTACACATTGAAATCAATGGGTTTCTATTCTCTGTGTTTAGCATGTGGAGATTTTGCATGCTTAAAAACATGCACAAACACACTCGTGTGAAGACGCCCTAAGATAATCATACCACGCACAATAAATGCGCTCTGTAGGTTGGTACCTTGTTGAAAGCATCCTTTTATTTATTTTGGATGTCAAAAATCATGTAATTATAGCAACATTTATTCTAATTCAGTTGAAAATTTCCAAAATCAATTTTTTAAGGGACTATGTATTAGAAATTGAAAACAATGGGCGATGCGTTCTAAGGAACGTGAAAAGATAGGACATGTAGCGATTTTGCAACGCAGCCTTTGGGGATGAGCTGTTCAAAAAACACACTTCATTTTTTTTAAAATCTGTTCACATAAGTGATGTTATCTTTATTCTGCGGGACAGTGAAGTTGCAGCAATACCACATAGCTATCTATCTTTTTTTTTTTACTATTTTTGTGGAATTTTTACCTTGCTTTACATTATTTATAAATGATATGATATCCTTATTTGTGGGTCACTGCGATTCTGACGATACCAAATGTATATGGTTTTTTTAGATTTTAATACTTTGGCACAATAAAAGCATTTTTCCCCTCCAAATTTTTTTTTCTTGTATCTCTATGTTCAGAGATTCATAGCTCTTTTATTTTTCCATCCAAAAAGCTATATGGGGGCTTGCTTTTGATGTTTCCATTTATGTCATTTGTTATTTCGAGTGCCTACAATTTTTCGATCACTCTTTATTTTGTTTTTTGCGAGGCAGGATAATTAAAATACATCATTTTGGCATTGTTCTTCTCTTTGTTTTTTATTCGAGATATGGAAAAAATAACATGTAATTTTATAGCAGGCATTGTTACTAACGCGTCAATAAAAATTTTGTGGGTTATTTTAACCTGCATTTTTCTAATGATAAATATTATTGGAAAAAAATACTGATTTTACTTTTTTTCAGGACCGGGCTTAACATATGAATACATTATGATTTTTTTTATACCACAATTGTTCATCTCACAAGGGAACGTGAAGATGCAATCATTTGATCACTCAGATAATACATTGCATTACTTATGGATCACAGTGAGAGAGAGAGAGAAAGAGAGAGAGAGAGAGTCATGCACCCTCCCCTATGCAGAGCATGGGGTACCTTGAAAAATGCTCGAGTCTCCTATTGACTTCAATGGGGTTCGTTACTTGAACCGAGCTCTCGAGCATTACAAAAAGCTCGGCTCCAGTAACGAGCACCTGAGCATTTTGGTGCTCGCTCACCTCTAATTGTCACATTCTTCACTGACAATACAGCCCATTATCGTCAGTGATAACAGTGATCCTCATAGGCCATCATACACGGCATACCTGGAGGTCATGATTTGACCCCCAATTTCCATGGCAACCATCGGCACCCCGTGTTTAGATCACGGAAGTGCCAGGGGGACAAAGGAAGGAGCCCTGTCCCACTCCAAACCCTCTAGATGCTGCTGTCTGCATTGACAGCAGTATCTACAGGGATAAATTGATTTGATTGGAGTGAAGCTCCATCCAAATGGTTGCAGTGGGACCATGACTGTAAGTCACAGTTGCGATACCACTCCAGTTACTGGGCGCTTGGCTTCTGAGTCCCCTGGTAATCAGCGTAAACTACTAGTCTGCTGAGACGTACATGTGTGGCATGTGTCGAGAAGGAGCTAACACAAATTAAAAATAGAACAAAAAGGAATGCAAGGACATTTACAGCTATAACAATGCTGTACTCTGCAGATGAGAAAATGCTTTAGCAATTTAAAAAAGCAATATTACCTGGTGGTCCTAGCGAGCTGTCAGGTCCAGGATCACCTCTGTCTCCTTTAAAACCTTGGATGCCATTTCGACCAGGTTCTCCCACTTGACCTTCCAGGCCTCTGATACCTAATATCATAAAAATAAAAGACATATACATTAAATAAATTGTGTAAATATATCTATAGGTACATATATATGGCTTGTGAATTACAACGTAGATCCTACTACATAGTCACTGGTTGAGTATGCCCAACAAACTATCAAAAGGAAAATTCTCGATAACACAGACACAATCCGTTTTGCTGGGTGATCTTTTCAAAATCAAAAAGTGTTTGTTCACCATTTCATGGATTACAGAAAACTTATATGTAGAAAATATTGAACAACTTTGTAAATTAATTGCATTAATGATCCTGAGTTGCATCCTGTATTACTTCAGAGCTGCATCCACAAGTCCGCTGGCCTCAGACCATTTTTTGTAGTCCCATAACATGGTCTTCTGATCTGCATCCTTCAGTGCAATGTATTTGTGCAGTGAACAAGTTAGTATTGGCACATAGCACTGTACTTTTTTGCATGCAAGACCTGTTCACATGTGTGCGCAAAACACCTTTGCCATGATTTAAAAGGTTATTTAGCCTAATGAGGTCCAGATATGTTCTCTTTTTCACGGAATTGCGCAGTGTATGCAACTCAGTATAGTAATCTGAAACCTGGAAAAAATAACTGTCCATTGTTTTACAGGAGCTCAGCTAAGCTGTTAGGCTTGCGCCTAGTTGTTAATCTGTTCTAAATAAAATCACAGAGGTGAGAGGAAAATTTACAAAGACATAACTCACAAAAAAGGAAGCCAAATATGCATCACCTGATAAATGCAGGTGTTACTTTGCATTTTGGCCAAAACATGTAAGCTGATGGGCCGCGGCAAGGCCACCACTCGTCAGAACCTATGCTATCTCTCTAATAACTAAATAAAATCACAGAGGTGAGAGAGAAAAAATGTACAAAGACATAACTCACAGAAAAAGAAGCCAAATATGGATCACCTGATACTGCAGGGCAGGCTCAATAACCATATCCCCAAGTAGAATGCAGACAGACAAATTGCAATATGAGGGAGCGGTTTTTGCCCTTATGATCAGTGCAAAATAGGTGAAAAAACAACTGAATTTATAATGTTACTCAACTTTTTTTATATAGACTATATATACAGTGTGCTGTAAAATGCTGCATGAATATGCAGTACCTTGAATTTAAAGAATAATATATGATATATGGGTGTATGTTTTGTAGCGACTCCATCAGTGCCATTTAGTTTTAAAAGTACCACACTATTTTTGCTCTACAAGTAGCAAACACATCATTGAGTGAAGCTGGGTTTTGATCAAAATATCATACATATAAATAATATTATAAAAGTTCATTACCATTAAATCCAGGCAATCCTGAAGGCCCAGGTGCTCCTGCTGGTGCAGGTGGTGGAGTTAAAGTACATCCATTGTCTGGGAATAAGGAGGTACTGTTATTTTTCTTAGATATTTCAAATCACATTCTCATAACACTGGCTTCAACTTTGTCTCACACTGGAGAAATTGACAGTCACATAGAGAGTAGTATTGCTAAGATGCCTTAAAGGGGTATTTTGGTCTATTATAACTGATAACCTTTCCCCTGGATAGGTCATGAGTAGTTGAGGGACGTCTATCCATCAGCTAATCATCCAGCCTGCTGCATTCTGCAGCTCTGGCTTCACTCCTATTGAAATCAATGGGAGTGCCACGCTTCCCCTATATTTCCTGCTCAGGATAAGATGTGACATTCTGACCATAAGAGGCGCAGGAGGCAGCATGGTGCTTCATTGATTTAAATGGGAGTGAAGCTGGTGCTGCCCCTGCTTCCTCTCACCATTAATGATGACATATGGGCGGCTTATGGACAGGGGGTTGGTATCACAGGGGATAGGTCATCAGTCCTTGATGGACAGAGGTCTGACGCTCCATTAACACTTTAATCATCTTCATATGCATGTAAAAGGACCTTCTTTTTCCTCCAGAAGTTGTTTGCAGAATATGTTTAAACACATGCCCAGTTGTGTAAACATCTGCTGGCAGATTCCATTGTTCTCCTCTTGGCAGAGTACACAGTGTACTCATTATGTCTGCAAAGCAAAACACAATCAGTACACTGTGTATCCTGCAGTTTTTAGAAAGATGAGTGAAATGCATTCAAATGGAATGTATTTGCTCAGTCTTTCAGCTGCTGAACGATTCATTTTATGCAGAGCGTAAATCCATCGTTCAAACGAAAAGTGCATGATGCTCACATTTACATGTAACGATTATCATTCATTTTCGGCCGATGGGATGAATTTTGAGCAATAATTGTTACGTGTAAAAGGACCTTAAGGCCTCTTTCACAAGGGCTACAAAATCATGAGATTTTGTAGTGATGCAACATCGCTACAAAACGCATGTATGTGAAGCCCATGGTTTCCAATGGGTTCTTAGACATGACAGATGCTTTGCAGCCTGAAAGAACCCACTGGAAACCATTGGCATCACATGCATGCATTTTGTAGCAATTTTGTAGGCCCTGTGGAAGAGGCCTTAGGCCGTCTGCAGGCGGCGGGGTCGGATCCCGCTGCAAGAATTCTTGCAGCGGGTTTCGGACCCATGCCCCTGCACAGCCCTGCGGCTCACCCACTCCCAGCGTCTTGCCTCTGCACTATGTGCTGGCTGCCGCACAGTCGGCGCATGCACAGAGCGGGGCTGGCCTGTCACCAGTGAAATAGAACACGCCGTGATTTGTTTTCCATGCATTTTTTTTACGCTGACAAATCGCAGCCATCTGCATAGGATTGCATTATCTAATGCAATCCTATAGCAGCGGGCATAGGTGGAAATTCTGCGGGAAATCCCGCCGCGGAATTTCTGCCCGTGTGCAGGGGGGCCTTAAGGCCCATTTAGACACAATGATAATCGCTCAAAAGGTGTCGCTCAAGCGACTTTTGAGCGATCATCGTTGTGTCATTTACAGTGCAAGATGATCGCTGAAGATGAGCGATCACCTTGCGCTGCCAGTGGAGGCTGCAGAAGACAAGCGAGGTGTCCCCGCTTGTCTTCTGCATACAGCTGTTTTCCCGCTCCGAGCGCCAGCTGTTATACAGCCAAGGGCTGGGAACGGAGGATGCAGAAGACAAGCGGGGATGTTTTCTGCACGGGGCACCCAGCTGTTATACAGCCAAGCGCTCCGTGCCAGGTATGGAGAACAGAGCTGGACCGCTCTGTTCTTCATACCCAGCCCGTTATCAGGGAGCGGGATACAGCTGAAACAATAGTATCAGCTTTATCCCGCTGTGAATTCCTGATGAGGTTCATCATTGTCTTTGAGCACGCTGAAAGACAACGATGAGCGATGGCTTAACGAAAACTGCACGATGTCAGTGCAATTACACACAACGATTATCGCTCAAAAGACAGCTTTTGAGCGAATTTTGAGCAATAATCGTTGTGTCTAAATGGGCCTTTAGACTGATAGGAAAAGATGCATAACAGCAGGTGGTAATACAAGAGTTAAAAGATTGTATGTAGATGACAAGAAAATCATCTGAGTTGATAAAATTTGAACTGTCTCAATGTGGCATGAAGTTGAGTGCAAGTACTATTCAGCGCAAACTGAAAGAATTTGGTCTAAATGCTAGAATTTCACAAAAAAGGACACTTTTATCACTTAAAGTTCGAAAGGATTACATTGGGTTAAAACCCATGTTAACTGGATGAAGGAACAATGAGACAGAATGATCTGGAGTGATAAGACCAAAATCTCCCTATTCGGTAGTGATGGCATAAAGCATCTTAGGAAAAAAATGGGGAAGGTTTGCATCCTGATTACCTTATAGCTACCATGAAGCACCTAGATAGTGTTATTATCTGGGGATGTATGACAATAAAAGGTATGGGCAGAACTGGTGTGATTAATGGTACTGTAAATGACATTAATGACAAAGTATAGCCCAAACTGAAGCTTTGTGAATGTGATCTTTTACAAGAAGCTTTTATATATTTCAGCAGGATTCAGCTACACGAACAATCATATTCCACTGCTAGAAGGGCCTGGAAATAGCCCTGATCGTAACCCCACTGAGAATCTACGGAGCCGAATAAAGAAACCTGTTAGTCAGAAGCAACCAAGGAGTAAAACACAATTATTAGAAGCAATAATACAATCTTGGTTGTACATTATAACACCTGAAGAACTAAAATAATTGCTTATCAGGTGCTATAAGGCTGTAATTAAGGCTAAAGGTTTCCCTTCTAAATACTGACTGACATGTTGAGAATTTTTAAATATTGGATTTTTCTATGAGTTTCAGTTTTCTTGTCTATAACTGCTGTTGTACTATGAATTCTTTCATAAAATGTTGCATTACATTCTACATTAAATTACCTTTGCAATGATAGAATTTTAGGATATTACTACAAAAAAACCTTTGCTGTTATGATCCATCAAACATCAAAAATGCACTTTTTTCAAAAGGTTTCCACAATTTTGTCCACTAGTGTACTTTCTACTGTCTGTCAGAAGCATTTATTGAAACAGAAAAAGATGGATCTTGCACCAAGTTGCAGAGCTACAAGTTGCACAGTTTCATCAGTTGCTATTTACAGGAATATTCTATCGATAGGGGCTAAAGTGATATTAATTCTTATTTTGTTACTTAAGAGTCAAGATTTTTTTCCATCGTCTCATTCCAGAAACCATAACTTTTTTATTTTTATATCAAAGTAGCTGCATGAGGGTTTGTTTCTATGGTATAATGTGTATTTTTCATACATATCATGTATTTATTAATTGACTTCTGAAATCAATGGAGTGGTAGTGAATATGTGTAACCCCTACTCCCTTCATACGAGGACCTTTGGAATGCTTGATCTTGTAATTGGGTCACAGTGGTCGAACCAATGATATACACTCTTTCTAAAAAAATTCAAGCACCTAGATGGAGTTGTCGTTCTGCTTCAAAACTCAGCAAATAGTTACATCTTAGGCAGATATGCAAAACATTAGAGTTCTGACGTGATTAGATGAACAGTCTTGCCATATGAGGCCCTAAAAGTGGTTCCACCCTTGGCCTATAAAAAGGCTCTCAGCGGATACTTGTGTGTAGCGGACCTCTTTTTCCACTCGTGTAGACCTTGTTGACCACTAGACGCCGCTACGCTGCAATCAGAGAGATTTTGCCCAGTTAACAGAGTTACAAAGGTGGCACATTATTGGAAAGCAAGAAGCTGGATTTTCATATTAACGAATCGCTCACCACCTGGGGGCCATTCTGACCAGACTGTTAGGAGGTGTTAGGAGCGGTGAATGCATGAAGGAACGCACACAAGGCAACCATGCTAAGGTTGCCTTCGACAGACCACCAGCGGATCGTCTGATTATCCAACAAGCACGAGCAGCTCCAACTGTTTCATTTTCTGCCATCAAGAGACATGTGGCACCATTGTTACAGGCCACTGTGGCTGTCAAAAGCATTTCCAGGTGCTTGACTGAAGGACATTTGGTCTTATAGCGCCTATTATGTGTACTGCCTTTGCAAACCACCATTGCCTCCATTTGCTGTGGTGTCATGAACGACAAAACTTGTCATGTGTGGAGACCTTTGGGTTGAGCTCCTTAATCCTGCCTTTGCTGTGGAGCAGCACACTGCCCCCACTGCTGGTGTGATAGTCGGGAGGGCCATCACATATGACAGTCTGTCCCCCGTAGTAGTGGTGCGAGGGACAATGACAGTTCAGTGATATGTTCAGGACATCCTGCAACCACATGTGTTGTCTCTCATGCCAGGGCTTCCAAGAGGCATTTTCTATCAGGATAATGCTCAACCACACACAGCAAGGGTGTCACATAAATGCCTCCATAACATTGCCATACTTCTGTGGCTTGCCCCAATAGAACATGTATGAAACTATCTGGGGTACTAACTTTTACAACCTATGAGTTTGCACGATCTAGAGGCTCAGTTACAACGAGTGTTGACCGATATGCAGCAAGATACCATATGGAACCTGTATGCCTCCATGTCTGCCCTTATCACATCTTGCATCCAAGCTAGAGGCGGCCCAACAGGGTGCTAGAGCCTCCATGCCCGCCCATATTACACCTTGCATCCAAGGTAGAGGTGTTGGAACAGGGTACTAGAGCCTCCATGCCTGCCTTTATCACATCTTGCATCCAAGCTAAAGGGGCCCAACAGGGTACTAGAGCCTCCATGCCAGCCTGTATCACATCTTGTATCCAAGCTAGAGGTGGTATAACAGGGAACTAGAGCCTCCATGCCAGCCCATATCACATCTTGTATACAAGCTATAGGTGATACAACAGGGTTCTAGAGCCTCCATGCCACCTGTATCACATCTTGCATCCAAGCTAGAGGCGGCCCAACAGGGTACTAGTGCCTCCTTTCAAGTGTTCAGTTTTCAACAATAAATCATGCCTTTTCTCTGATATTGTATTCATTTACTTATATCAATGTTACAATCACACATATAAAGTTTCATTGGATTCCAACAACTTCTAATAGGTGTTTGATTTTTTTAAAATGAGTACTTATACCCTGTCCTGTGAATATGGGATAACTCTATTACATGAGACAATCCCTTCTTTTTAAGTTTGTCAAGTATGGCCAAGTACGTAGTACCAATCATAGACCTGGGGGACTTTATTAGGCCTCTGGCTGTAAAGGTTGCCCATTGTTGCAGTGTAATCATGTTCCCTCCCTCTGTCGACCACCACTGTTGATCTCACAGGCTTATGTGCCATGACATGTATATACAGTGTGTGTATATATATATATATATATATAGCACTGCGTCCTTAAACAATGGCATTCCGTAATTAACATGTACATCATGGTGAGTCAGTGGGATAAAATAATATTAATAAAATATCTATATTTATAGAATTTATTCTAACGGTCACATTTGGCAAACAATTTTTTTACCCTTAACTTAACTTTTTAAATTGGATTGGATCAATACCGCTTAATACTACCGTAGGTTGAGACAGATTATTTTCAGAGTTCAAGAACAACCATACCCATGTGATATTGATAATGGCAAGTGGCTTGCTGTATGGAACTACCTTGTGCTAATGCCAGCAAGATTGTGCAGCCATGTGCTGCCAGGAGTGGTCAGAGTCTCGTCTGCAAGGGGTTTTGTGGAGACACAGCCTTATGACTTCTTGCCAAGTCATTACTGACATCTAAAGACTTAATTCAAGGAATGGAGAAGAATCTTATTTCTGGACAACTACTTGTTGCAGCTGTGCTGGTATCATCTTCTTGCTATCAGGCCGAGCCAGGTTTTTGCTTTATCTATGCCTTTCCTGGTACTGAGGGGCGTGGTGCCAGGTGAGTGATGTCAGCTCTCACCTGGTTCTATTTATTCTGCTCTATATAGCCTGGTTTAGGCTTGATTGCAGCACTGGTCAATTTAATATCCTCCCTCGATTGCTGAGGTGCACAGCCCGCTTCTGGAGCTCCTGGTCTTTCCGGAAGACTGCTGCTAAGCTAAGTAAAACTGTTGTTATTTGTTATTGCTGTTTGTATTATGTTCAGGGTTTCCTGGTAGGGACTTCTTAGTGGCCGAGGTTCACATGCAGGTCCGCTCTTTATCAGAGCGATCGGCCTGCTGATTAAGTAGTGTCACCTCCTGGGTAAGGGGTTTTTAGCGATGGATTTTCTCTTTAGTTTTGTTTCCTTTTTGCTACTGTTTTTTAGTGTGATAGTGGTGCTGATATTTAGTTTTATGTTTGCTTTTCACGGTTGTGCTTTGCTTGTGTTTTGCTGGTTGTGCTTCTTTGCGTTTGACTGCCCTTCACGTCCAGTCTGGATGTAACACTACTGTCATTTCTTATTACAGTCTACATAAATTATTGAGGCAAATCTCCGGGATCCACCCTAAGTAATGGACCTTTTACACGTCTTTCAAACGACTACATGAGCACTGATGTCACTGCTAAGGTCATCAGCGCTCGTGCAGAGCATTTACACAGAGAGACTTGCCGCTGGATTGCAGGCTTCTTGTCCACTTCTCACGCAGTGCTTCACCTCCAATGGGAAGCGCTGAGCGGGGAGCATTTACACAGGGAGAGAAGCCTGAGATCCAATAAGGTTTTTTAAGCTGACTGAAAAGTCATCTTAAACAACCGCGAACGACAAGTTTGAACAAATTTTGAGCCTTTACATTAACTGTTGCTCAATAATAAAAGTGAGGCTACAAAACAGGCCAGTCAGTTCACAGATAATTCAGGTATTCCAAGAGGGTTGGACAGGAACAGAACATCGCATTTTGATACTTTCTGATTTTGCTCACACATCAATCTGCACAAGGTTTACCTGTTCGTCCATCTGCTGACTGCTTGAAGCAATCACCTGTAATAACAAATATAATTGAATTAAAAAATGTATTTGTTTTACAGAAAAGAAAATGCCATTAAGGCCATTTCCACACGGGCGACTTTATTGTGCAATTTTGTCACAATGGGACAGTACTACAAATCGCATGTATGCAGAGCCTATGCTTTCCTATGGGTTCTTCCACACAAGCGATGTTTTGTAGCCTGCAACATTGCGAGACTACAAAATCGCAGCATGCTCTATACAGACACGATTTGCAATTTTTTGTAGCCAATGTTTCCCTATGGAGCCTTACTTTCTGTTGTATCGCATGAAAACGTGGTTTTCGTGCAGTGCGATGCAACTTTTACAGTAGGAAATCGCTGCGGTAAAAAAACAAACAAAAAAAATACATCGCCCAAGAAGCGCTATCATCTCTGGCACGGGTCTCCTCTTCACCTCCAGCACTTGTCTTCAGTCTTCTGCCAGCCCTTCCTGGATTAGAGGCTGGCAGAAGACTCTTGTGATTGTTTCATGAGCGCCGTGACTCAGCCAATTAGAGCCAGCGCTTGATGAACCAAACACAATCATTCTTTCAATTGGCTGAGCCACGGCGCTCATTTACCAATCACAGCCAGTCCTTTCTAGAGGAAGGGATTTTGACCTTCCAATCCAGGAAGGGGTGGCAGAAGACTAAAGACAAGTGCCGGAGGTAAAGAGGAGACCTGCACTGGAGATGACAGTGCTACCTAAGTGATGTATTTATTTTATGTTACTTTTACTGCAGCTAAAGCTTATTTTTGGGATAGGGCTTATATTTCAAGGCCACCCCCCCCCCCCCCCAAAAAAAAAAATCCTCGCACATGGTGCTATAAAGTCTTGCGACGTTGTAGTGACACAAAATCCTGTTAATGCAGCTATGTCATACAGGATGCAGATGCGATATCGCTGTGATTTTCTCGCTGCGATATCGTTGTTGCCCATGTGGAAGCGGCTTAAAGTACATGTAGATTTTACAGGTCATAAATAACTTCAACAATAGTGCGAGGTGTGGGGGAGACATAACTGTAAAGTAATGATATAGGAGTAACTAACTAATTTAAAGATCTTGTTATCTCACTCAACCAGAGTGCATATACTGTTTGGTTTCGATTTATGTAATTGTATAGTCCTTAAGGAAACTTAAAATGTTAAAGGGAATGTGTAATCAGAAAATGATTAAAATAACTGATGTAATTAATTGATGTAAGGGTACATTCACATGTAACGGAACTGGAGTGGATTTTCTGCAGGAGAAAATATGCACCAAAATCTGTGACAAATACCGCATTACAACAATAGTGCAGATTGTAACGCGTATTCACAGCAGACTTCACCCCTTCAATTGAAAGTCAAAATTTGCATTAAATGGTGTAGATTTTGACAGAGATCTTATTGTGCAGTGTTATCCGCAGTGAAAAATTGCTGCATGTGAGTATGCCTGTGTACATTTTATTTCTAGATAAATTATTTAAAATGAACCATACACCATACAATTATTAGTATAGGTGAATGTAATAGAAGGGGTTCGCTTGTGGTGTTTCACAGTACTTCCAGCTTCCCTCTTCTCCGATCTCAAACTGACAGGACAGTAACAGAGAGAGGCTGTTACAGCTCTTAAATGCAGGGAAAGTTTGTTACTACAACAAACCTTCTCTGCCAGCTCTAGGAGTTGTTGTCACACTGATGCTGTCATCAGAAACTGAATCAATCAGGTCCCACAAACTGCAACCAAACCACAGGCTGCTGGTAGTAGAGCATGCAATCCCCCATTGAGTGAAGAACATACATCTACATTGCTGCTACACAAAGTCCATCAATTAGCGAGTGCGACATAAATTTACAGTGGGCAATCGTGAAGTGGTTAAAACTCTGAAGCTCTGTTTATCATGACTGACTGTATTCACTAGTAGTCATTTCAAACAAACTTTATTCTTTCACTCATCTTAGCAAATCCACTCAGTGTAAACCAAAACATGTATTACCCAAAAAATCTATTATCTAAAATTAAATGAAATGCAAGTAATGTGCCAATCATCTACACAATCACTGAAAATAGCATTTGTAATTCATACCTGGAAAACCTGGAAATCCTGGAATTCCTGGAAATCCATTTTGACCTGGTTGCCCTGGAAATCCCTGTTTGCCTTTTGGTCCTGGGAATCCTATACCTGGCTGGCCAGTCTCACCTTTAGGTCCTTCAGAACCTGGAAGTCCTAGAAACCCAGGGTCGCCAGGTAGTCCTTTGGCAGCATCGCCCTATAACAGAGTATATGTATAACATGATTTTTTGAACATTCTGGATATCTCAGTATTTTATATATTTGCATAAGAATTCCAAAAAGAAGCATCAATCATGAAGCCACACATACAAAATATTTAATTACACTTTCTTAAAAACACTTAAAATCGATCATATCTCTTTTTTTTAGAACATTGTCATGAATGCTAGACACTATATTCTATATAATAAATGGCTAGTAACTATTAGCAGCCCACTTGTATGCTTTTCATTATTTCTGCTATGGTCTCAAGGGAAATGATTACTCAATAGTGTTTTTTCTTTTAAAAGCAGAAATCATGTATATTACTAATGGTATATTTTGTAAATGCATACATATGTATTGTATATACAAGGTGGATATGGAATGCAGCATACACCGGATATTATAAGTAATGCAATCCTATCAAATTATGTAGAGGTTATTGCAGTCACTATTAATTAGTCTTTATTCCGGTGGCAATTGTACTAAACATTTAATTGCTTCTATATTCCATGCATTTGGTTTTGGTTGCAAATTTAGTTTTGTTGGTTTACTCACAGCAGGGCCTGGGAAGCCAGGAATCCCATTAGATCCATCTTTTCCTTGAGGTCCTTCAAATCCTGCAATGCCAGGTATACCCAGATCTCCTTGAGCACCCTTTGCACCTTAAGGAATATGAAGTGTTAATTATTCACATAAACTACAGTACAGGTCACGACAATACTAAGCATCAATGTAGACTAAATCCAGAACAGTTATGAACAGGACATATATTGTATATTCTTTAATTACTATGGTGTTTCTAAAATCAGTTCCCGGTGGTATTATTGCCCAGCCGATATTCACTGCATGTATCTATTATTCTATATAACATAGTGCTGCAAGGTATTCATGCTAGTATGCACAAAAGACCAGTCCATAATGGCATACTGAAATGTTTATTGCAATTTGTAATATATTGCTCAATGTTTTCTTACTTTGTAACTTTCTTGAAGTTTCTGATTACTTTTGGTTTTAATGTATTCTTTCCTTTAGAGCAGTGCTTTCTTAACATTCCTAAGCCAAGCACTGCCGACTCAAATAAAGTACGTCAAGCTACCCCTAGGGTTATGATCATATACTATGCTGCCTATTAAAAGCATAACATGAACATAGTGAGAGGACCCCTTAGAGATAAGACATGCACCTCCTTGGATACATGTACTGTACCACAGCTTCTATTACTTTGTATATGAATTGATGGGAGAAGAGTGCAATTATATATGCAAGTATACTAATGACACATAGGCACTCAGCTATATAATGATATGCATAAGTGTCGTGTTAACCTGTGTCCAATGGGCATCTGGGAAGTGGCAAATGGGATGTGCACGTTTTATGAAATAGTCAACTTGACAAAAAGACAGTCTATGCTGCCGAAACACGTTATTGGATCTTTTGAGATGGTGCTCCATAGTCTTGTGCACAGCATAGAGATAACCTGGTACTATCCATCATATCGACGTGGTTGTATGAATGGTCTCACTAGTTTTACATAGTATGTGACTAAAACATTGGCTTACACAATTGTATACTATTTTACATACAAGATTGTTAAACTAACAAGATAAAGAATGCTTATTTTTGTAATATTGCAATATCTCTACTATAGGGAACCTGTCATCACCTTTAAGCCCCATAAACTATATTATGGGGCTCAAAGGTGAGTGAGCGGGAAGTCTGGGGAGCCGTGTCTCATAATTTCCAAGTTCCATTCCAATGCTGTGTCCCCTTAAAGTTGGCGCACACACAAAGTGACCCTTTTCAGATGGCTCTGTGTGCACACTCTCCCATAGAGATGAATGGAAATACACTTGCACTGAAACGTCTGAAAAGAGTTCCCCTGTGAGTGTGTGCCAACTTCACAGAGACGCAGCACTGCAACATGGCACCTGTGAGTATGAAGCACAGTTCCCAAGACTCCCCGTTTATTTTTCTTTTAGAATAGAATAACTCATTAAGCCAGAATCCAATGGAACATGTTGTGATTTTTTTTTTTAGCAAAAGACTGTAACTGTATATGAAATTGGAAGCATACGAAGTTACAACAGAAGGTTGTATGAAGCTGTAATACTGCCATGTGCATGAGGCCTAAGTATAAGCTATATAAATTCATATGGACCAGAAGAATGTGTAACATTGTCTGGAAAATTAGATATTACACCTATGAAGGTATGCTTTGAGAAACAATATTTTTCAGCAGCACAGAAAATTACAAGTGTGGATCATATATACATATATGTGAGCGCAGAGAACACTTTCACTCAATATGTATTATTTTTTTAATCTACATACGATTTATGTGTTAGACTCTGTTCACATTTATGCCAGAGGCTCAGTTCAGATCCAGTATGAAATACCAGACAAAAAATGTCTTGCATGCAGGACTTTTTCATCCAGGAAAATGTCAGACAGGATGAGAAGAGCTGAACGGATCCCATTATAGTCAATGGGCTCTGTCTTATTAAACGGAACCATTCAGCTAGGAAATTCCATTTTCCTGCTCTTATAACAGAACAGGAAACAGGGATCCCCACTGCAGATGTGCACATAGCCTTATCATTGCATTAATAACTTTTCTGCAATGTTCAGCATACACTATGTTGACAGAAGTATTAGGATACCCACCAATTCTGTGCTGTCAGGAGAAGGGGATATGCAAATTGGATGTGTGAGCATTAGGTATAAAGGAGAGTATCACACAGGGATATCTCAGTACAGAAACTATCAGAATGTCACAAGGTGTAGAGTTTACACAATTCCAACAGGGTGTGGTGGTGAGATGTTACCTAAGCAACCAATCAGTACAGGACATCGCAGTGCTTTTGGACTTTCCAAAGTCCCCTGCTGGCAATGCTATTCAGAAATGGAAAACATCTGGTATATGGGGATGAGGGGAAGCCACGAGGGTTCCGTTCACCTCCCCAGGGGTTCCCTTAATCCCAGCGGGGACTAACAGGAGTTTACAGCTGTACGTTTAAAACGTGCGTATGCGCTGCAAGTTTTAAATGTCCCGCTGTAAGCAATGGTGACTTCCTCCAACACCACTGCTGGGCAATTCCCCAGCATCGTGGGGCGAGAGAGTAAGGGATGCCCTCCACCTCTCCCCCCAGCATGGGAATCACAAGGGATTTCCCCATAACAGGAAGAGAGAGGGGTGGGGTTACAGGGCTCCCCTGAGTGTTTCCCCAAGAGCTGGGGTAGAGCTAGAGGGATTCACCCTCTAGCCATGTTCCTCAGAGTTGCAAGGGGGAAATCCCAGAGAGGAGACCTCTAGCCTCTCTCCGCTATAGTGATATCCCTCAGGGATCCCCTGTTGCTCTGCCTCCTCTCTCTCTGCATTATGGGGATATCCCTTGGGGATCCCTCGTAGCAGGAAGAGAGACAGAGCAGGGCTGTGGGTTAATCCCCCATAGCAGGGAGAGAGAGCGAAGCTCTGGAGGATTAACCCCTAGCAAGGAGAAAG
Organism: Eleutherodactylus coqui; assembly: GCF_035609145.1. Taxonomy (NCBI): domain Eukaryota; kingdom Metazoa; phylum Chordata; class Amphibia; order Anura; family Eleutherodactylidae; genus Eleutherodactylus; species Eleutherodactylus coqui. Next base: position 391,549,796 of record NC_089837.1, read on the forward strand.
AGTGGAGCTGTGGGGGATTAACCCATAACAGGGAGAGACAGAGCAGGGCTATGAGTTAATCCCCCATAGCCCCGTTCTCTCTCTCGCTGCTATGGGGAAATCCTGAAGCCCGGCGGGACTGCTTCTCTCTCTCTCTCTCCTCCTGGAGCAGCTGCACTTTTTTAAGCGCAGCTGCTCCAGTGAATGGGCGATTTTCATGTGAATGAAGCTTGGGTCTTCTGTGCATGAAACATTGCCCATTTTAGTGCAGTATAAGCACGCTTTCTTTGTGCACTTAAACAATGCTCATGTGAATGAGCCCAAATGGTCATCTTTGAAATGAACTAGAACACTGAATCCGTGCACGTTCAACACATCCATCATCCCCCGCATCATTATATGAAATGCCTCTCAAGAAATGGAGGCAAATCCCTCCACACATCTATTGGAATTTGGTGAAAAGCGTACCACGGGGGGTTACTGCAGTCACTGAGGCCAAAGGCGGTCCAACATCATATTGAAAAAGTGAATAAAATCAAATTTCCTCACCTTCTATGTGTGTCTGAAAACATTTGTCAACATAGAGTATTTTAGAATTTTGCACACTTCTGTAAATACAGATGTTATAAACATGCACAGTAATAAGTTACCTTTATCTTTAACAAAGATCATGTCTCCCTTCTCTCCACCAGGCCCAGGAAGACCGTTGAGGCCTGGAAGTCCCTTTAAAATTAATTGATAAATGATTAAATGACTCTCAAAACCATGGTCCACTTACAAAATGTTTTTACTTTAAATACTATATTACACATCACAAATTAAAGACAGCATTTTCTAGTAGTATTGGTATGTTGTGGTGGGTACATCTACAGGGTGGGCTACAGAAAAATAGCCCAACACCACAGTCTTATGAAAGCTGTCTAACAGAAAATCTGTCTTTGTTGCCCATAGCAACCAATCACAACACAGCTTTCATTCCTTATACTGCTGTGCTGTGATTGGTTGCTTTGGACTACAAAGATTTTCTTTTAGACAGCTTTCATAAGAGTGTGGTGCTGGGCTACTTTTTCGTGGCCCACCCTGTATTAAGAAAAAAATAAATACATGTTAGTTTTGTGCTCTTAACAATTTAATGAATTAAAACCTGACTTGCATTAAACTTCATCATACCCCCCATGCATACAAGCATGGGAAGTGGATCTGTCGCTGAAGACTGACTGGATTTAAATGTAGCTACCCATCTCTAAGTGCTCAATTAGGCCTCAGTCAGACGGGCATTTTTTCGTGCGATTTGCGCATGCGCATGCGTCCGGCGATTTTATAAAACCATTGCTTTGCAATGGTATCGGACACATAAGCGCTTTTTATGCGCTCGTCCGATAAATTATAGAACAGAAATCGCAGATCGCACCTATCTGCGATTCCTGTTCTCTTCTCTATATGTGCTCAATGGGGCCGGCGGCAGCAGCGCCGACCCCATTGAGAACATATAGTAGACAAATCATTCTCCTCTGCCACAGCTGTTACAGCTGTGGCAGAGAAGAATGATGTTTGCCCATTGAATTCAATGGAGCTGGCAATAAATAAGAATTTAATTCTTATTTATTATTAAACATATGGAAACACCTCAGAGGACCACCCCTTTGCTAGAATTAATAATTACATTTACATATCCTGACCTGAACACACTACATGGAATGAAAAGATTGCCTCTCACCAAAATCTTTTCACCTTGTCGATGTACACTAAACGATTGAGGTTATAGTGGAAGTACATAATGTTTTTTGTATACTCTCTAAGCTTCACACACAACCATCTTTTAAATTGAACTTTTGGTTTTCTTTTTTTACGGTGAACGTCTTTGTGTAAATAAGACATTAGTATATAATTAGACTTAATAGAGTTCTATATATAGGTGTCGGTTAAACAGGAATGATCGTTTGCTACCCTGTATATTCTGTTGCAGGAACAATTGAAATTCGGTGAGGTTCACATAACAGTTTTGCATTCTGTTGAAAAGTTTTTTCAAGAAGAGAAAAATGCCTTTAAATGGATGTAACAATGGGCAGGTTTACTAATACTGTCTAAATAAAAAAAAAGTTTTGTTTTTTTTTTCTTTCTTTTTTCTTTCCCTTTCCTTACAAAGGATTAATAGTGGTTGATTGAGAACCCCCTAAAAAGAGTTACAGGTGTTTGGTGGGGTCCTTGTGGTTAGGTTAATATGTATTAACTAACAATGAATCCGGTAATACCAAAGCATGTTAATACTAATCACAAGGAATTAACCTACGAGGGGTTATGACCACTAACAATTGTTTATTTATATTGTTACTTTATGATAATGTTGATTATAATGGTCAGTATTTTATTATGCAGATTTGCCTATGGTATTTGAAAAATGTATTAAAGATATATAACTAATAATTAAAGAGTACAAACTTAGACTCAACTGTCTTATAATGTACCACATTTATCTCAGTGTCTGTTGGTTGACAAACCTAGCAAATCTTAAGAGTGCCTAACTTTATACCACCATATTAGTTGCCCAAATTTATGGCAAATATTTGGCACATGATGGCACATTTCGGTCATCTTCCATTTCCACAAAGCCACATCGTTTTTTTTTTTGGTGCAGCCAAAAAAGCGTACAAAACACATCATTAGTGTGGTGCAAAGCTTGTAAAACAGTTTACTGGTGCACTTTGTGCTAGAAAACTGTCAAACATTTAATAGAAAACCTGCTCCAATGTATTTCCTGTTGCATCCAGTAGGTTGTGACTGGTATTGTAAAAATATATATCTATTCAGATCCTGTTCTTCAACATGAAAAACAAACCCTTCACCTTTTATTTCTCTCAACAGAAAAAAGGGTTAACCTGTGCTTCATTTTACTATTTTCTTTTAACACAACAGAGAACTCTCACCTCTATACCCGGTGCACCAGGCAGACCATGAACTCCCCTATCTCCTTTGTCTCCTTTACGACCATGTTCACCTGGTAAACCTGAAAATCCTACAGGCCCAGGCCCTCCAGCAGGTCCCCTTGAAGCTTCATCACCAGAGCATCTGCATTCACCCTCTTCCCCTGTAAAGAATTAATGCTTGAGCAATTCAACCATAAACATAGTTTTGAGCATCATTAAAAGTATGCTGTAATTAACTTATATAATTCAGATTATGAAGTACTTTGCATACTTTCATTAACCCATTAAGGAACAGGCACGTTGCCTGGTCCTGGGCTTAGAGCACCGCTGATAGTAAAATTACGGCAGTGCTTTAAGCCTCCTGACTCTGCAATCAATCAGAGGCAGGAACGGGTTATCAGCTGTTAGTAACAGCTGATAACCCGGAGAAGAAGGCAGGAGGGGTTTTTAACCCTTCCTGCCTTCTGCTCCCCCAAGTACACAGTGCTTAATGAGCACTGTGTACTAGAAAGTGAAAATACAATGTAACTTTCACATCAGGAGCCCCGGGGGTCATGTGACCGCCTGGGTTCCCTGCAACAGCAGAGCTGGAGGGTCAGACTAGACCCTGGCCAGCTCTGCCTGTGACTAATGTCACTACAGGGGTTGTTTTCCCCTGTAATTGGGCCTCCTATGGATGCCCCAGCTACAGTGGGAAAGTGTCAAATAAAAAAAAAAAAGAATGTCCCCCAGAGGTCTTACATGACATCATGGGGGACATAGATAGTAAAAAACATAATTGCATACATAAGTAAAACAACAATACATAAATAAGAAAGAAAATAACACAAAGCCAACGCCAACAAAAACAGTCATCGTACATGCCCTGTAAACCAAAACCATACATATATATCAAAACACCCGAAATAAATAGAGGAACCCATTCCCGTACTTTATTTTAGCATAAATATACTAAATTAAAAAAAATAACCATAAATGTTAAAAAAAATCATTTTTTAGCATTTTACTTCCAATAAAACTAAAAACTGAAAAAAAGTCAGTGAAAAAGATATTTTAAAAATTGCCCTATATGTCATGGAAAAAAAGCGCAGTAAAAATAATTTTGGTAGCTAAAGGAAACAAAATAGGGCAGTAAAACTGCCACATGGGTAAAATCCCTAAAAAGTGTTTGGTCCTTAAGGTACAAAACAGCTTGGTCCTTAAGGGGTTAATTTCAAGTCACCTTTGCTTCCTTTTGAGCCAGCTAGGCCAGGGAATCCATTTACACCTTCTCGTCCTTGGGGTCCAGGTGAGCCTTTGCGTCCAATGCGTCCACCTATAAATATATATTTAGATGTAAGACAAGAAGAGTACCTTTAGGTATAAAGCATAAAATCACAAAACACCTATAGAATAGTGTTTCTGTGGAAAACATATTTGTATTATGCAGATGTGTGCACAATAATCTTTCTGTCATAAACTTTATTACCAGATCATTAACCACTATATTTCAGTTTTGTTCCCTCACACTCAACCCACTAGGCAAGATGGCTGCCACCATATCCAGGAATGAATGGAAAGGTCTCAATATGCGTTTTCAGTGTTTTCTATTCAAGTTTTTGGGAACTATAGAAACAGATACATTCCTTGCCTGGCAAATTGGGAGCCAGAGGATCCCAGTACTCCTGACAGGAGCAAGTCTGATAGGTGAATTTCCCATATAGAAGACATATATTGAACATCTTTTGGGGATCACTGGAAAGCTGTCTTCATAAAATAAAGAAAATACTTTATTCTATTTACCAGGATATCCAGGTAATCCAGGAGATCCTTGTTGTCCAGGCTCTCCAGGTTCTCCATCACTTCCAGGTTGAAAGGCAGGAAAGCCAGAATCCCCTTGGGATCCTTTCTGACCTCTTTCACCCTTCAAGCCTCGATATCCTGGCGTTCCTATATAAAGAAATGTGAGACTAGCAGCATCGATTTACCAAGATCATGTAGTTAATATAATGATAATTAATAATTACCAGGGAATGGACTTGGTCTTCCCATTAAACCTGGGAATCCAGTATCTCCTTTGTCGCCACTTTCCCCATCAAGGCCGCTATTTCCAGGGAAGCCAATGTCTCCATTTGATCCTACAAATAAAGAGAGCAGATACAGATAATCCTTAACAGAAAAGTGCTTTATCATAATGTGTATGGGTTAGCTCCAAATTACAGAGAGAAAAAATCTTCAAGCTCGGATAACAAAAATTGTATAAACGTGTTATACTGTATGAAGAGTAAAGTGAACATATTTTTAAAACTCTTACAGTGTACACAGAAAGAAGTCTGCTTTTAGTCATGACTAGTGGTTGGGTTAGTGGGGTAAAGTCTTTGACTGCTGTAATTGCCATAGATTAATTATCTCAATGTTAATAGCACTACATAAGGCCCTTTTATATTTTTCCATCCCTTTGGCAAATAAAACATATAGGAACATATTCTTGAAATTACTCATTGTTTTCTATGGGCCAAATGTATGTCAATGTATCTCATTTTGGCATACATACTTCCAGAAAATTTCAAGAATACGTTTTTTTTCGGTGTGCTTTGGCGGAAATTTGCTTATTTTTGGTCTGCATTTTTTTCAGTTCACAGTTTTGGTCTGCATTTTTTTTTCAGTTTACAATTTCTTCTTAATGTTGCAAATACCATTATTTGATAATAAAAGCGAAAAAAGTTGACTTAGTCAAACTCATTCAAGAATATGCAATTTAGCCAGCTTCTTACATACTTTTGTAAAGTTTTGGGGATTTTGAAAAAAAATTGTATACTTTGCCAAATGTTATATAATAGTATTTTAATGAATATCTTAGGAGAACTGCAATTCTTAATGTGATTGTCAGAAACATCTACTTACCTTTTTGCGTTGCAGGTTGTGTAACATAGGTAATAGGTCCTGGAGCACCTATAGCACCACGCTCTCCCTGAAGAAAAACAGCGATAAAAATAATTGTGCTGACATACAATATTGCCTTGCATTTGCATAGTGCCATCCACAGAACAGACACAGTACTTGTTTTTTTCATACAAACACAACATGTTTTGTACAGTCTTTAAATATTATTTGGCACTTGGTTGTGATGTAAACCGTTTAATGTAATTAGTTTACAGTGTTGCACAATTTTTCTAGCTAGTGTACTTTACTCTAACTTTACATGTACTTTTTCCTTTTGTATGTTCTTTTGTAGTGTACGGGAATCCCATAGCTTCAGGCAGCAGACAGTAGACACTGTCTAATTCTTTCATCATTTTTTAGACTCTATATACTCATAGTTTCCTATTTGTCTGTAACAAGAAAGGGGATTCCCAGAAAACAAAGTTCCCTTTGAAATATTCCTTCAATCAGTCAGTCAATAAACCTATTTTCTTTTCTTTTGGCTATATCCTGCTAGCAGCTAACAGACGCAGTGATGTGGGAAGGTCTGAAATGTCTCAATGTAAATGTTGTTACTGCTTTTTTTGGATACATTCATCATTATATCTCCTGTGTATTTCTCCTGCTAGATAAAATGGAATAGAGTGGTTTAGTTACCCACTGTGACTCAAGGGGGTTTTAGATTTCATTCAAGATGTGCTCATAAAAAAGTTAACACAAAAAGCTGTGCATGAGCAGACATCTAAAAAACCCTATGTACTGTATATGGAAACGTTATAACCTATTTCCTCACATATGTGAATCAGCAAAGAAGCTTCCCCAATCACTGATTTTCTTTTTAGCTCTTGTTTCTATTGTTTCCAATATGGTTAAAATGTGGCTATGTGTATAGCCTCCATTGGCTACATCATGGCAACATATGGCTCAGAAACAGAAATTTGCTGATGGATGAACATGACAACTTTCAATATTTAATTCACAACACTTGAATACAAATCCTCTTTCAAAATGGTTTTAAAACTGGTAGCTAATAAGATTCTATCAGGAAAGAAAAAATCATCAACAGTTACAGGTATTAAATTTTGGTCACTTAACCTAAATGATGTACATTCTACTAAACTCTAGCCCCAATCTTGTCAACCTTGATACTCCCCTTGTTCCCCATTGCTGCGGTGTCCGCCTGCGAAGTCAGTACTCACTCTTTTTCCGAAGACTATGCACACACAATCTCATTTATCTCTATGGGAGTTCACATGCACTGCCTTCTAAAAAGAGTCACACTGGCTAAGTGAACACTGACTTTGCCAGGAATGGGGAACCCCATGAGTATGAAAAGAAGCTTCCTGGACTCCACGTCACCAAAACAATAATCACCAGAACTTAGTTTGTGGAACTTAGGGCCCCTGCACACTAGCATTTTTTTAATGCTGCGATATCGCTGCATTTTTAAAATGCAAATGTCAATGAGATGTTCTAATGTTTAAAACGTTTTGCACAAAAATCACAAGTTTGTTCTTTGCGATTTTTGTGCGATGCCTTTTTAACATTAGAAAGTCCCATTGACATTTGCAGTAAAAAAAAGCATCGATATCGCAGCGTTAAAAAAAATGCTAGTGTGCAGGGGCCCTCATGGTTAGTGATAGGTTCCCTTTAAAAAACACCTGTCATGTCTTCACACAACTGAAACTAGCTGCATACCAATACAGCCGGCTCTTCACTGATTCAAGTGCTGTTTTTTTTTACCTTCTAACGCCCAATTTGTTCACAGTTGGTTTTGTTAGTGTCTGTGCCCAATATTAGTAAATTGTCAGGTGGGCAGTTCCACCGCCTAGTGCCAATGAGACGTCACCTCAGCCATTGACACTGAACAGGGGAGATCGCCCACCTGACAATTTACTAGTATTGGGCGCTGAAAATAACAATATTGTTTGTGGACGAACAAGGAAAGGAAGGGGCTGTAAGGGTACACAGCCAGTTTCAGTTGTGACAGTATGTGACAGGGCCCCTTAATAAAGCAACAACATTAATTCCAGTGAATATGTATACAATCCTGTTTACCTTTATTCCTCTAAAGCCAGGTATTCCGGGATTACCATTTATTCCAAACCGTCCCTAAAAATAAAAGAACTTGAATTAATGTAGATATATTGAAAGGGCTCTCTACTTTGGACAATCTCCACTTATTAAAAGGGTCAGTTGATAGCTAATCACAAACTGTCCCTTGCAACCAGCTGTAATCTGTCGGTAAATCTGGTATTAAGTGTTCAATCTACCTGCAGCAGAAATTAAGAATTACACAGTGTGAATTCACATCAATGGGTGTTCTATGTAATGCAGCACACGGCAGATTCTACAGGTGTTTTTGTAATTGTTCTCTACTCTGCCCAAAAACTAAGGATCCTGATTAGAGAATCCCCTCAGTTAAATCCCAATTCTCTTATAGGGTATATGAAATTGAGTCCCTTTAAAGTAGATAGTGCTTCAGCAGACAAGCCTAACTGTATGCGATTTCTAGTTTGGTCAGGCACATTTTATAGTTTTTCAAGCAATTTTCAATATCTTACATTTTATATGTATGTGCTACATTTTGGCTGGATTTTCACATAGGAGCATATTTACTAAAACTGTCTATAAATCCACCTTTTAATTGGCTTTGTCTATGCCAAACATTTGCGCTAAACTTTTGTTACAATTTTTTTTTAACAAAAGAACACCCTTTTCTCGGAAACAGCAAAAAAAAATGTCCGAAAGTATCTAAAACACATAGCACATTTACTAGTGCATTGGCGCAAAGTGTTTTTCTGCATTTTTTGACATGTTTTTGTTGCCATTTTTCATGGTATTTTTAGGTCACAAACCCTTGCACATACGCAACTACATTTAAGAAGAATAAAACCAGGAAGACTGCGCATGACAGTGTGTGTGAGATACGCTGTCACGCACAGTCAAAAATCGCAGCCATAAGCGACGATACACCAGCTCACACAGCGGTAAAATGTTGTGTTATACATGCAGCATTTTACCACACACTCGCAGTTAAATATTGAAAAATGTACAAATACAGCGTTTTGTTGTATGACAATTTTGTTAAGTTTTTGGGTCTGTGGCGTTTGTTAAAAAAACACAGCAAGGATTGGGTAAGGGATTTTCTCTCTTATTGCTCCCATAAACTTCCCTATAGCACATCAAAAAATGTTATTAAAATGCATGTTAAGAATGTTACAAAAATCTACCAAAAACAAATAAAAAAGCATTAAGAAAAACTCTGAAATACTATTTCATGCATATTTTAAGGAGCCCTTTAAGTGAACCAGTCATGTCCTCCGATTAGTGGGCCTGGCCATATAGCTTTGCAGCCACCACCCTGCTGGCTCTATCACACCTCCTCTTTTTTCTGTACACCCGCCAATTGCCCCACACTGGTCTCCACTGGAATAGGTCTCCAGAACTTTGATTCTTTCTAGTGAGCAGTCTCTTCCACTCAGTGTCAATGGGTGTCGTTAGGTTTTCTTCACCCACTGATATCATCCATTCAAAGTAAGCGGAGGAGACTGCCCACTTGACAGATTCAAAGCTCCATGAGGGCCACAGATTGCAAAGCTATGCAGCCGGCTGCACTGATCAGAGGACATGGCAGATCCTTTCTAATGTTCAGTGAATCCACATTTCTTTTTTATAAACTCTTTATTGAAAGGTTTTTTCGAGGAAATAAGCATAGAAAGAGCATTAGGGAAAAAAAATACTATATCAATAAGACTGAAAAAATAGGAATATAAAAAGGAGCATAGCAGTATGAAAAGTCAGAAGCACTGCAGCACAGCTTCATCTTCCTGCAAATCAGTAGCCTACCACCTGTGCCTCTTCACTTCCTCTAAGTTCACAACTTCCTAGCATGATCTCTCTCTGAGTGCCAGGACATGCAGGGACTGGTAGGGTAACACAATCTGGTATGCCACCGGTTGCAGACCACTGCCTGGAACTAAGAGCTACAGATATGAAAATGTTTATCAAAACTATTGCCTGTATTCAACAATAAAATTACACATTATTTTAGTGAAGAGTTAACATTGAGAATGATATAAGCTTACATCATTTCCTGTTTCACCCGGCTGTCCATCGCTGCCAGAAAAACCCTACAAAAATGATTATTATTAATGTGCTGTTCAATTAGTATTTCAGATAATTTCTACTATCAGTTTTCATTTGATGAATTCATGAATAACAATACATATCCAACAAGATAATCCAAATTGACCTTTTACACAAGAAAAAATATTCCACAACATCTTCACGGAATATGCTATCATGGAATTCCACCAAAATCAGCGTGGCTGACTGCACATTGTGATGTGGAATTCTGCATGCAGAGCTTTTTCTTCCAGTAAAATGCTGGGTTGCTGATCGGAAACCCAATGGTCCCCATTGTAGTCAATAGGGTCAGTTTACCGCTGTTGGGTTCATCATAAAATGTAGCCATTCGGCCAGGGGATTCCCCTTCTGCTCCCCGAACGTAGCAGGAAAACAGAACTCCTGCTGCAGATGTGAAAGCGGTCTTGGTTCTTTATGTGCTGTTCACACTGTCTGTTCTATAGGCAAAGCTAATATACTGCACTACTACGGTAATACATTATATGAAAGAACTGTTTACAAGAATATTTTGCTGTAATTCTAACATTGTTTGATATACAATTTAACTTTATTAACATTGCCCTAGTTTATGAACTTTATTAACATTATTGCCCTAGTTTAGCTCCATAATAATAACATAAGAAGTTTCTACTCTAAGATACCATACAATGGCTATAAATTCAAGGATAACTCAGAAATTGTAAATTATCCTGAGCAGAAAGCAACAGCCCAGCCACGTTTATGCTCCCTGTTTTCTATTCAAAGTATACTATAGCCACTTCCTCCATTGGTTTTGAATGTTAGCGTGTCCTGCTTTTTTTCAACTTTAAAGGGGTTCTGACATGAAAAAAAGAAAAATTTTTTACTCACCTTGCCTGGCCAGGAGTGATCGCCAGGCATGTCCCTTCCATCCGGCATCTTCTTCTGTGGCTTCGTAAAGCAGAGCTGGAGCGGTCAAAATGACCGCTTCCTGCTCTGCTCCAACCGTCAGCTACTTCCGAGGGGAATGGACGGGCCGCCCACTGCAAACACGTCACAAGCAGTGCTTGCTGTGGGCGGCCCGTCCGTCCTGGCTGAACTCCAAGATTCTGCGCGTGCGCAGTGGAGACGCGACAAGGCCTGACTCCTCTCAGAGTGCACCTGTCTTCTGCGCATGCACGCAATCCTGGAGGGGGGTGGCCCGTTCTTGGCTCATCGGAGGAAGAAGACTGCCTGCTGGGAGATGACCCCCTGATGACAACAACAGAACACAAGGTAAGTATTATGTTTTTATGCTTTAACAGCCAGAAAACGTGGGTTCCCTGTCTCCATTAGGCAGACCAGAGGACATTGGCTGTTAAAGCATGAAAACATTATTTGTGTCAGAACCCCTTTAACTTTATGACATATTGGGGTTATCATATAGGAAATACTCCGAAGAGGAGTCTAACAATAACATTTTAGGATTCTGCATTATTCGTATTGACCTGTATAGTTCTGATTGGTGGTTGCACTTATTTGTTTTGACAATATACACCATGGAATAGGAGAAGGGGTAATGGGGCTACAAAAGCGCATCGTTTAAATCTCTCGCCCAGAAAGTGTTCAATTACATGCAGAAACACCTGTTAGAGAAAAGCACTTCTGTATACAGATCAAAGACATAAAACTAGCCAGGACACGCACTCACAGTGCCACAGGCCCCAGCATCCGTGGGGGGAGACATATGTGTGACAAGGTGTATACCTCTTAGATGTTATTGTTACTTTAAGAGAAAACAAATGCAACCAATATGCAATTAGATCCAATAATCATATACATTTTTTATATATTTCATAACATATGATTCACCCTTGTTCCTGGGAAGCCCATTACGCCTTCCTCTCCTTTTTCTCCGTAAAAAGCACTTCGCCCCTAAAAACAGAAGCATAATATACACTAAAAATACTTGGACAGGAAAACAGCATAATTATTATTATCTCTGGAATATTTTTTTCAATCATAATGTAACAATGCTTAAATGACGATAAACGATATCATTTTATTTAAAATTACTACAATCATATAAACATTATATTCATATTATCACAATTGTCAAAACACATCCAGTTAAAGTGGTTTTCTAAGGATCTAAAAAAAATAAACTAACTGATTGGCTGCAGCAGGGCATTGTTATATGGAACATCTTCACTGCAGGAGAATGAACAAGGACCAGCAGAATATCAGGGCCATTTCCTGCAGTTAGTGTGATTCCTTAAACTCTCAGACGACCCCTCTAGCTGTTCTTGTGCAGGTCAAAAAAAATATTTAGCAATGTTTCCATACTACATATAAAAATGTCCCTTCTAAAATACTGCAGTAAAGATGAATCTATTCAATGGATTATATGCTGGCACTTCATTGGGCTCTGAATGGAGCGCTATCACGTCCTCTTGCGTGCATAACTGCGCTCCTTTGGGCCCAATGTCCACAGGCGGATTTGTGTTCTGGAATCTGCACAGGACACCGGTGCAGACGGTTCGCAGTTCAAGCCGACCATGGGGAAGCATGGGGCATCTGCACTCTAATTAACACCAGCGGATTTGATTTGCGGATGCCACACGCAGAAAAGAAGTCGCAGTATGCTCCATTTTACCGCGGATTCCACGCAGATGGGCTCCATTGATCTCTATGAAATCGAGCGATCCACAATGCACCCGCAATTCATTTGCGGATTTGTAGGCATATACCACTCTGGCTGGTAAGAGACCAAGTAGGGAGGTGGGGAGGAAGGGGAAGGCAAGCATTTTGGGCTTGTGATTTTTTTTTTTCCGCGTGGACTATCTGCAGTACATCCACTTACATCTGCGTGGAAAAAAATTGCATCCACGATCGCCAGCAAGTATTTAAAAATAATTTCTACACTGACACGCAGGCCCTCTGCTGTGGAAATCTGCATGCGGAATACGCTTGTGCCATAGACATGAGGCCTTACTGTAATTTTTTTGCACTGCCGGGCCTGTTTACATATGCGCGGGACACTTGAATCGGCCTAGCAACTTAGTAGGAGAGAAAGCTTAATTAGTCCCTTGGGTAATCGATTAATACAGCGAAATCATGCAGTTCTTCGCACGATTTTGTTCAGGACAAGTGCGCATTTGCGTACCCCATAAACTCCTATGGGGCCTCAGGTGCACAAATGTGCACAAAAATAGAGCATGCTGCGTATTTTTTCGCCTGGTGGAAATGTGAGGGGCCCATTGAAATCAATGTGCTTTACTGGATGCGGTATGCATGAGTGATTTTGCGTGGGAGGGGGTGGGATGAGGGTGGAGCTAAGTGCTGCCCCGTCCCGCCTCCTCCCATTGCAAAGAGCGAGTGGGGAGGAGAGCAGAGGAAGGGAGTTTAGCAGCCACACTGCCAAACTCCCTCCCACCTCCGGCCACTGTCATGGGCTCCCATGGGAGCCCATGTAGCGGCTAACAGATTCCGGCCCAAAAGATAGTTCCAGGACTATCTTCTGGGCCTGACATTAAAAATGCTTGGCGCTATATTGGCCGGCCGGCGCTTTTACGAGAATATGGCCATGTGATCTGATGCATTGGAATCCAATGCATCAGATGACAGCGTATATGTGACCGTGAAAATGGCGGGCCGATATACGCTCGTGGAAAAAAAGAGGCCTAAGTGTGGATTTTGTTTTAAGGGCTTCTTCAGATGGGCGTGATTTAGTCCCATTATGCGGCTGAGATTTCAATGGCCACATAACAAGACGAAATGAAACCAATGATTTCAATGGTTTCGTTTTTACTAGCAGTATTTTCGGGCATGAATAGATGGGACTTGCTGTATCTTTCTCACATGTAGTTAATACTATGTTTAACAAAGATAGGGCAGGATCTATCCTCCTTTTTTCAAACTCGAATTCAAGCCTCAAATAGATAACAATGTGACGCAGAAATGACCATGTGGATTCATTCCGTCCCGTGTGAAAGGGCCCTAAAATAAGAAGCTGGCTGCGGTCAGATGTTATTCATGGACCGCCTGTAATTGGCTGAGCGTTCACATGCACAATGAATGACATCTGATTGCTGCAGCTTCTTCTGGGTTCGGAGTGGCCAGGATTGGGGCTCTGCACTGGTCCAGGGGCCACTGAAGGAGGTCAGTATGGCTTATTTCTTTATTTTACCACATTCCATGACTAAGGCCTCCTTCCCACGAGCGTGACGGGCTCCGCCGCGTAATATTACGCAGTGAAGCCCGTCACGGCGCCCCCCAGAGCCCCTATACTTACTTGCGGGAGATAGCGTGAAATCGCTTCCCCGCCCACCGCCACCGCGTCACCGCCCACCGCCGCCGCGTCACCGGCCGCGTCACGTGACGCGGCCGGCCGCGTCATATGGCGTCATATGACGCGCGGCGGTGGGCGGGAAAGCGTTTTTTCACGCTATCTCCCGCTGGTTACAGCGGGAGATAGCGTGAACGGACGGCTTCCATTGACTGCAATGGAAGCCGTCAGTGCGTACAGCCCGTCCTCACCCGCAGAAAATAGAGCATGCTGCGGGTGAGGACGGGAGAAATCGCGGTGCGTAATTCCGCGGTGGAATTACGCATCGTGAGCATTGTGCTATTAGGTTCAATAGAACCTAATAGCTGCGGGCAACGCAGCGGATTTTCGCCGCGAATTACGCGGCGGAAATCCGTTCGTGGGAAGGAGGCCTAACAGATTGTTTTTGACTCATGGGAAACCCGTTTAAACAATAAATCTGTTACATGAGAACAGCAGGCAACATGAATCAATCTGAAACAAAACACAGAGGTAAAATATTGGTTTGTAAACACATAGGGTCCTTACTTTCAATCCAGGATTTCCTCTCTCTCCTTTTTCACCATTCTCTCCCTAGAAAACATTAAGAAGAGATGCTTATTTAACCTCTTAAGTATTTGGACTTTTTTTTTAGTTTCTGCTTCGCACTTTCAGAACATCTTAACACTTTTATTTTTTCTGTCAAAAGGCTTGTTTTTGCAAGACAAGTTGTATTCTTCAATGGTACTATGTAATATATAAATAATAAATATTTTATATAATAAAATCTAAACATATAAAGTACTAAAAAACATTTAAAAATTTCTCAGTGGAGTGAAATTGAAAGAATCCCACAATTGCACCTTATTTGCAGCGACATTATTTTTACAAAGTACAAACTGTGTCAAAAATGTAATTATAACTTTATTCTGTGGGTCAGAACAATTACAACAATACCAAGTTTGTTGAATGCTGCCTCTGATTGGCTGAGCGGTGTGACCAATCACAAGCAATTCACAGCTGTCATTTAATGAATTGCTGAGCACTGCCTGTGGTTGGTCACAGCGCTCAGCCAATCTGACCCAGCGCTTTCAGGAGGCAGGGGTTTTTAAATCCCCAGCCAGGAGAAAGTGCTTCAGAAGAGTGTGCCAGGAAGCCAGGGAGAAGACGCGCCAGAGCTGGACAGCGGCGGAGAGTTGATGTGTGTGTACACACACACATATATATATATATATATATTTTTTTTTTTTTCCCCAGCAGCTTTCCAGTAGTGCCAGCTCCATTGAAAGCAATGGGAGCACATCGCGATCCTCTGCCACAGCTCTGACAGAGAATTCTTTTGTTCCGGCTGCTGTCCCCTCATCACTGAACAGTGTTCAGTGATGAGGGGACCTTCGTGAAACAGCTGCGCTTCTACAAGCACAGCTGCTCCACTAGTATGGAGCTTCGGTCATGTGCATTTTGAATATCCGCGCAGCTCATTTTTTTGGTTGCAAAAAAAATGCTCGTCTGACTGAGCCCTAAAGATGGATTCAGGCGTGCGTACTTTTATATTACCTTTCTTGTCTGCAATGTACCCACGCTGCAAAGTGCGCAGCAAGGCCAGTGATAGGTCCTTAACCCAAAGATAACCTATTTCAGTGTTGCTGCAACTGGTGGTCCTGGAGGGCTCAGTGGTCTTCCCCATGGTAAGTCGATTGTTAAACCTGCCTGAGATCCCTCCCATCAAGGAGGCCTTTCCCATGCCTACAGCTGTTTATGTACACTTAAGCACACATATTTTAATGATGGTTGTATTGAAATCTACTTTTTGATTGACACGACAAATAAATGCATGACCTACAGAGTTAAATGTTCCAGTACTAATACAATATGAAAGGAAACAAGGATCTTACCAGATAATCTAGTAAGGATACATCAGACGGCCTCACCAACTCTAGGTGGCATGGTGCACCTGTGGGTCCTGGGGCCCCTGGCTCGCCCTGAATAAGTAGGAAAACATCTGTTGCATTGTTTTGGGACTGTAAAGCCCTGTATGTGTAATCACGTAACAGACAATTTTGGATGAGATCTTGAAACATTTTTCTTATTTTCCTAGTACTAAAAAATAAACCAGTTTCTCATGTTTCCCATAAACAAAAACAAAGATGGTTTAGGAAAAGTAAGAAAAAATACAGATGGAAAGAAAGTGCCAGACAGAGACTGGTTTTCTACGTGACAATAGATGTGCTGCTGTTGCTAAGGTTGAACTACATATTCTTTCCATGTACACACACACAGAATGCGATCGATACAGATCTACTAAGGGGCATCCATTTCATTGGATGCACTATTAAAGGGAAGGTCTGTCTGTAGTGGACACTGATTTGTTGACTGGTTCTCCATTTACTGACACCGATCAGACAGTGGTTAGATATTATTCCAAATAATGTTATATTAGTCATACCAATTATAAAAGGACTGCTATACATTTATTATAGCATTTCTGTTACTATTATCATCATTACTATACTCTATTTTACATTTTATATCCTAAATATTGTTTACCTAAACCTAAATTGTGGCGTTCATGTCTAAAGTGAGTACTTTTCATGGCCAGCTAATTTTATTTCTTATTTAAACATTGAATAAAGTGACTTTTAACTAACCGGCACTAGGACCTGGGAAATGTATACATACAGTAAGCTGGATTACAAATGAAAGGGAAGCTCCATGAAAATGCCATTTTTATCATTACCCCCACACTAGGAGTTTTCAGACCATGATCTAGGTTGATAGGGCATACACAGGAAATGTTAAAGGTGTTGTCCAACTTGAGTTTTTATCTACAGTCTACCCATGTGGAACAAAATAATGCTCACCTCTCCCAGCAACCCACTGCTCCGGGTTTCCTCTATGATATAATATAGTTGCAGGAGGCTGAGCACTGATCGATCAGCTCTTTAGTATTGCAGAGACGTCCCGCATAGAGGCTGGTGCAGCCTGTAAACAATACATTGCGGGGCAGACCCAGAGCCCTGGTACTGTACATAGCAGGGAGCTGGGAGAGGTGAGTATTAGCTGATTTATTATTTTTTCACACCGGCAGCCTCTTTAGATAAAAACTTAATAAGTTGGACAACCCCTTTAAATCAAATACCTCAAATTAGAAAGTAAAATACAGAGCCTAACATCAGACAGAAAGAAGTTTACAAAATTCATAAATGAAGGATAAAAGCAAAGTCATGATCTGATTACTGTTAATTGGCATGGAAGGCCTGGCGGTCCAGGGGGGCCTTGTTCACCCTGTAAAGGTAGACATAAATATGGTGAGAAAAACCTAATAAGGTGACAATTCTCATATATTTCATATTCAGATTAACGCTCAAAAACATGATAGATATGGGGTTTGCTTGCATAATCAGTTTTCTAAGCTTATCAAATATGACTTTCTTAGCTTTAGCAACATCAACATCCCAGTATTCTACATTTTCAGAAGTCAGTAATTAAAAGACACATCACAATGAACAGAAGAAAGAGTAGCCTTGTTGTATTGTTGTAGCCAATAACATAATGAACAGCAACTGAAATTCAGAGAGGTAAACTATTTCAATGGTTAGGACTAATGGTCAACACCATTAGTTAACCATTAATTGGTTAACTTAACACCACTAGTTCTGCTTTGGTAATATGAGTAAATTGCCATGTAATACACTAAGGCTCACACTTATTTGTTCATTTTCTCCAGGTATTATGGCACACTCCATTTTTGTGTAAAAATGTGTGACTTTTTTCAGCACTTGCCTGTTTGTAAAGTGCTGAGAAAAGTCAGAATGCTTTACGTTGAATGGACATGGTCTACAACTTTTAGACACATTTATTAGTCCTAAAGCCAGAAAGTTGTGCAAATTTTGGTGCAAATCTACATCTGCTCATAGTTTTCTTCTTATGACTTAAAGACAGTCTGAAATGTGCCGTATTAAGAGGCACACCCCTTTTAATAAATTAGAGGCAATTTAATCCAACAATCTTTTTTTTTTTTCAGGCTGGCATATGAAATGTCAGCCTTAATCAATATGGACCCATGATTTCTTATAACAGCTAATTAAAATGGATCACTGCCCCAGGCTTGATTTAGTCTAGTGCACACTTGCATTAAAAAACTTGTTTGTGTTGCGTCCGTAAAAAGACCGTTTTCCATACATATGTGGTTCCGTATGAAGTTTTTGTGTCCGTGTCTTTACCTCAGTATGTCATCCATTTCTCATGTCCGCAAAAAAAAAAAAACAGCCCGTCTGCCTTTTTTTCTGCATTTCCCTAAACAAATAGACAGTAAACAGATGGCATCTGAGTGATGTCTGTGTTTCTTCTATCTCCACAGACTTGAAAGTGCGAGTCTGGTCCATAAATCGGATCAGAACAGTGCATACTCTGAGGTTTTCTTGCAGTCCTTCTGTGGTGTGTGTTGTGACACTGAATAATCTGGGTCCGTATGCTGTTTGTGTGGAGTCTGGTTTTTAATCAGACGTCACACGGGCATCAGTCATAGTATTCATTTGTGCTGCATATATGGAGGATATTTCTAAAGGCTGGTTTAGACACAACAATTATCACTCAAAAAATCTTTTGAGCAATTTTTAAGCAGTAATCGTTATGTCCCCGCTTGTCTTCTGCATCCAGCTGTTCCCCGCTCAGAGCACACGGCTGTCTTCTGCATCCAGCTGTTCCCCGCTCAGAGCACACGGCTGTCTTCTGCATCCAGCTGTTCTCTGCTCGGACCGCCCAGCTGTTATACAGCCAAGCACTCCGAGTTGGGTATGGAGAACAGAGCTGGACTGCTCTGTTCTGCATACCCAGCCTGTCTTCAGTGAGTGCGATACAGCTGAAACAGTAGTATCAGCTGTCTCCCGCTGTGAATTCTTGATAACTGATCGCTGATCTTTTAGCATGCTGAAAGATCAGCGACGGCTTAACGAACACCGCATGATGTCAGTGCAGTTAAAGAAAACAACAATTATCACTCAAAAGATGGCTTTGAGCGATTTTTTTTTTTTAGCAAAAATCGTTGTGTCTATAAGGGCCCTAACATTCTAATTAGCCCTGTGAACAGACCATGTTCTTGGCATAACCACTAGCTAATATTCCTTTTTTGATAGGATTACATATAGCATTGACTGAAATATTTTCTTGCATAGGAAAGTGTTTACCTGTTCACCCTTCTGTCCGTAAAATCCAATGCCTTTACTACCCTTCATAGAAATGACAAAAATAAGAATTAAGGTATAATGAAGAAGAAGAAGTTCCTAATAATTGACTAGTAATATTTATTTCAATATATTAAATATCAAATTGTTTTATGTTACACCCAGCTCCCCCGGACCTGATGCAATAAAATGACTCCAAAGTATAACACAAAGGTTACCCCACTATACAAAGATACTCATTTGCATTACCTCTTCTAAGTAATGTTAACCTGCCATATTAACTACAAGTTGCATGAATATTCAGGCAGCTGATTTCACGTGTAATGAGTAAGCTAGTAATATTTTATTCACAGAAAGGCATTTACTTGCAGAATGCAGAAATAAATGGACATAATATTTTTGATGTTCTATACACTAAACATGTTTCAGAAGGTTTAGTTTTTACTTTAGTTTAATAAAGTAGAATTGTTGACTATATTGTATTTCTATCATTCTTTTATAGTGTATATATTTATAACGTGTGTCTTTATAAAACTTACAGGTGGTCCTGGTGCTCCTGGAGGCCCTGCAGGTCCCTAGAGAGAAATCACACAGTATGTTAGAATGAACTATAAGTCATTTGTATGTTCTTTGAGCTTCACCAGCTATGCAACATTTTCTCTGTAAGGCCTCGGTCAGACGAGCGTGTATTTGTGCGCACAAAACCACGCGCCTATTACAACCATTGTTTTCCTATGGTGTGTTCACATGTCCGTATTTTACAGGCGTGCAAATTCGCGCACCTGCAAAAGACAGGACATGTGGTGTATAGGTCCATGCTGCGGATAAATATTTACCGTAGGGAGTCCCCTCATCACTGAGCACTGTGACAACACCGTCACAGTGTTCAGTGATGATGGTGCTGCACGCGGGGAATATTTACGCACAGCACGGACCAATGTGGTGCACGCATGTCCTATCTTTTGCAGGTGCAGGGATTTGCACACCTGAAAATACTGACATGTGAACACACCATAGGAAAACAAAGAGTCTCCTGCCACAGCTGTCACAGTTGTGGCAGAGGAGCATGATGTTCTCCCATTGCGTTCAATGGGGCCGCCACTGCTGCCGGCGGCCCCATTAAAAGCAATGGGCTTCAGCCAACCACTGCTGTGATTTTCAGGGAAATGCTTTAAATAAAGGCTCTTTTTTTGAAAATCATTCCTAGCTGGTGTAAAAAAAATAAAAAATAAATATATATACTCACCTCTCCGCCGCTGTCAGGGCTTGGCACATCTAGCCTCTTGGCTTACCGGAACTGTGCTAAATCTCTTTCAGCAGGTAAGGATTTAAAATTGCCGCCTCATGAAAGGGCTGCGTCTGATTGGCTGAGCGCTCAGCCAATCACAGGCAGCGCTCAGCCATTCATTGCATTCATCAAATGGCTGAGCACTGCCTGTGACTGGCTGAGCGCTGTGACCAATCACAAGCAGCACTCAGCTGTCATTCAATGAATGGCTGAGCGCTGCCTGTGATTGGCTGAGTGCTCAGCCAATCAGACGCATGCCCTTTCAGGAGTGGGGAATTTTAAATCCCCACCTGCTGAAAGAACTTCAGTACAGTGCAGGCGAGCCAAGCGGCTAGACGTGCCGAGCCCTGTCAGTGGTGAGTATATATATATGTTTTTTACACAAGCTAGGGATGATTTTCAGGGAATGGCTTATATTTAATGCCCTTGCCTGAAAATCACTGCATGGGTTGCCAGCATCCCATTGCTTTCAATGGGGCACCGGCAGTAGCGGCGGCCCCATTAAAAGCAATGCGCATGCAGCTTCGTTCACCCGCTTTTTTTATGCACATCTGTGCAGCGCTGTATTGCACGCATATGTGTGCGTGCTAAACAACGCTCGTGTGAATGAGGCTTAAAGCATTTTCTAGGTCTACATCTAATCCCATCATTCATACTTTCATTCCGTATTTACTTCACATTTAACTCAGTTATGTAGAGTAGATGTCTCTTCTTATGATGACCACTCTCTTATGTCTTACCTTACATTAGTTTCTATTCAAAGCATATTCTAGTAAAGAAAGCGTTTTACAAAGATTTTAAGTTTCATATGGGATGTTAATATCTTCTCATTTCGGACAGGTCCCTGTGACATATCCTTGCTTATCAAGGTAAATTTGTCAATTCATTTTCAATAGTTTGATTTTTTTAAATGTAATCATTGTATTATGTAATCGAGTTAATTTTGCTTGGAACTTTTGCATAAGGAGAGAATCATATTTTAGTACTACACAGAAAATAATGTACGAACATGTTGTATTTTAACAATAATGGAATAATAAGTTCACATAAAAAGTTAAGTGACTTTGTATAGTAAACGGTTTGCTGTGCATTCAGAATATACCTCAGCTCACATTCTGGTGTACATACCGATGTGCTGAAAGATTTCATAAGTCCCTTTAGCTTACAGTTAGCCAGTATGGCACACAGCGGTTTATATATAATATAAAAAAGGAAGAATATGATATTCTCAAAAGGCAATTTTAATATAGTGGCCACTCATATAGTAGTCTTATATTTGAATAGAATTATTGCTATACGCAATAATTAAATAAGTAAGGTCAAATGCACTTACAATAAATCCAGGTTGACCCATTGGGCCAATAAATCCTGTAACTCCAGGTGAACCTCTGGAACCCTGCAAAAGTAAAAAAATTATGACCGTTGAACAGTAACAAGACTAAAAATGTAAATTTCATAAATACAATAACTTACGGGAACTCCACTAAATCCAGGTTCACCAGGATCCCCCTGAAATGAAAAAAATCCAACCACATTAACAAAGTATGCATAAGCAACTTTATATATAGTAGAACTTCCTGTGCTCTTGTATGTTTTGTGCCCTGCGATAACTCACTGAATTTAGATAACTAAGTATGTTTAGGGACTTTTCACAGTATATTTTTTTGAACTATAAGTCATAAAAAAACATTATAGAAAAAAATCATTTGATGCATATCATTCATTTTGTAAAAACATACTAGTTTTACAGAACCTAAGACATGTAAAACATATCTGTTGGGTCTCAAGAATAGAACCAAATGCATAAGGTTTTATTTAAATGGCAGTGTAACTGTATGCTGTCATACAGCGATGCAATAGGGATAAATCCATAGGGGTACACAGGACATCACTGTACATCAATATGCCTCCAATGTGAACAGCATTATTTTCTTTCAGACTGAATACTAATCCAACACAAATAAAAGTGTGGCATGCTCCAATGTGCTGTATTATAAAGCAGGTACCGGTATTTCCTTTCATGGGGCTAGAAATCTCCAAATTATGGCTGTAGATGGTGGTCATTTTGTTAGTTTACTGGACTACCACTTTAAGTGCATTAGGCATTAAACTTGCCATATATTTTGTAGAATGTCTCCCCTACATAATTTGGCTTCATAAACATCCTATTGATATAAAGATTGCATAAATGCTACTTATGATTTAAAAAAAATTCTCATGATAGTGACATGTAAGACATTTAGACTAGTAGGTTTTCAGGTACTGAGAACCCCACAAATTGCTAATACTAGGGAGCATGGTGTTCATCTGAGTGCTTCTGCTCTTTGTATTGGTGGAGGTCTCAGCACCTGGATCACCACTGATCAAAACCTCAGACATATCAAAGTTTGTTTTTTAATTATAGGTATCTTTTAAACTATAATAATGATGAACTTACCCTGAGCTTCATTTTCAGGTCAAATGGAATGTGATAAGGTTCACCTTTCAGACCCTTGAAACCTTGTTCACCCTGTAATACAAAATAAGTTCATATTTAATACATGGGTAACACAATTTAAAAAAATCTAGTCCTCCTTTACAGGGCCACTCGAGCAAATATACATTTTTCCATCACTGCACCCCTCATTTGATTGCCTGTCACATTCTGGATGTCTCTTCTGCATAATGTATGCATTTCCATGCAGTGCAGCCTCCTGCCTTATATATAGCAGACACCATCTTGATAATAAATTTCTCCCTGTCCACCCCTTTCCCCCATGCTATGCTAGCAATTTCATAATGCATCAGTACAGCAACACATGGCTAGCGAGCGCAGTACCATCTCTGACTTCTGGAAGGACAATAATATTACCTCCTATGATCTAGATTCACCTAAATTAGCTAAAGACCATAAGTATACAGTAAAAACACGGAGTATCATGTATTTCATTAGAACTGTATGTGTAGCGATCTGGAATAGGGTTGGAGTCCCTTTGTTGTAACCACTGTGGATCAGTAGCATGGTCAGGGAAGCCAGAGGTCAGTACACGGGTAGTATCAGTTGTGGTACAAAAGGGGTAGGCAGGTAGCGTAGTCAGGGAGAAACCAGAGGTCAGTACACAGAAGCAGCAATTGGGACAGGAGCAGTTGGTAGAAAAACCTGAGCTGTCTGAGAGAACAATAACAATCCTTGCAGATTCTTCATATAGGTGGTTGTGATGACTGAAAAACTTGGCTTCCTGAGAGAGCACAAAGCCAAGTAAATCTCAGGTAGTCAGAATGAGATCACATGACCCACCTTAAGAGAAGGACTCCAGTAAGTTTCTGATAGAGAGGTATAACTAAACAAGGTAGTACTAGCTAACTCATCATCCTGCCTAGACTTTTCACATGGGTTTATGCAAGTTGCACCCAAGATCCTCGGGCACAACTTTCACTGGAGAGCACACATACACCCCATGTGTGTGCAGTCCGATACCCATGGGCAGTTGACATACTGCACTTAAGGAACAGCACATGGGTGAGAAAAAACGACTGTGGGAATGAGCTCTAATTCTCTTGCACCCCTTCAATTAGACAGGCGTCTCAAATCTGCCGCCTGTCTAATCTACCTATTTTTTGTTACTTCTCTGCCTCTACCCTTTGCCAACCCCTTCATTGATTTGGATTGATCCAAGGCGTGCTGACATAGATCATGGCCTCCTAGCATGCTTGTCTTTCCATGGCAATGGCCCAAACACAGTAATGATATGTTCACAGGGGGCAGATTTTCAAAATCATATCCACACACTGTGGAAAAAATCTGCACTAAATCAGTGTGGAAATTAACATGCAATGCAACATTTAAAACCGCAGCTTGTCAATTTTAGCAGTGGATTTACGATGCAGATGCCACCACTTTAAATAAGGGAGTGAATTCTGCACCAAATCAGATGCGTATTTTGCTCTGCGGATTTGCTACAGAATTTCCACTATGGACACACCACATCTAATCTGCCCCAATGGGAGATTATACCCTAAGAGCTTCGACAGATGAACGTATGCACAAAAAAGCGTATTTGCGCATCAACAAGTTTGGAAATGGCAATACTCAGGCTGACACTTGCGTGTCAGTGCATAGTATTGTAAATGTTGTGCTTGGAACGCCAGTTGACATGAGCGCGTTACTCCCTTTCCATTAAATAGAATGGCTATCTAAAGCCTAATAAAGGCAAGCAGTCTTCTTTTGCCTGCATTGTCCCCCTTTTCTTTTAACCTGCCATAGACTTCTATGGCATTTTTCAGCGTAAAACGCAGAAAGACAGGGTGAGTCCTATCTTTTCTCGCGCGCAGGAAACATGTTCATGAGAACTAAGCCACTGAAATCAATGGGTTTGATTCGTCACATTTTGTGGGCGTGAGTTTCACTCGCGCAAAAACATTCATCTGTTTAAGCCCTACGGAAGCATACTGCCTGTTGTCCAAGTGCTAAACACGACGCTCACGTTGCAATAAATATTATTCTTTCTTTAAACCTAATTTCAAAAGAGTTATTCAGAGATGCTATCTAAATATTACCATATTTTCCATGTATATATTACATAGTACTTACAGGGTAGCCTGAAGAACCACTTGGACCTTGTGGCCCAGCCTCGCCAGCGTCACCCTTTGTCCCATTACAACCATCCAATCCTGGCTTTCCTCTTGGACCACCTTGTCCAACATGGCCCTGTGCACATTATAATTTGAAAACATCACTGTACACAGAAAACAAGCAAACTAAATACATTAGTTTTAAGTGTCACATTAAAATGTACATTTAAAACCTAAAATTTTGAAGAGTTCATGTAATTTTTAAAAATAAATTGTAAGAAAAGTGTAATGCTGTCATACGTACAGGTACGCCATTCGCCCCTGGAAATCCGGTTACACCACTTTGGCCCTATAATAAAAAAAGAGTCCTGTGAGCCCAAACTCTTTTAGATTAGTCACCAAGATCCGATACATATGGGTACGGTTAATGGGAAACTATCACATAAATTATTGTTAACTTCTTTAAAATAAATGGCCATTTTAAGATTTTTATCTCAAAATCAATCATTTTATATAAATGTACATGTATTGCACTTTGCTCCTTCCTGGAAGCAGTACTTAATGACCCACTCTCCTTTTACCTGTTGATGAGAAATGCTTTACAATCAAATTAATAGACTTTTTTGGACCAATATATAGGGAATCATGTTTGGCCACCCAAACATTCCTCAATAACTTTTACATTTTTGTATATTTCCCTATGAAAATTGACATGCATAAAGATTATGGAGGAGATTTACAAAAACTGTCTAAAAGGTTGCCTTTGTTGCAACCAATCACAGAGTAGCTTTCACTTTTGAACAGCACTATGAAGAATGAAAGCTGAGCTGCGGTTGGTTGTTGTAGAAGATTTTTGTTTTAAAACGTTTTATAAATCTCCCTCTAAGTCCACCAAGCCATCACACCTCTGAACAAAGTGGACTGCACTCATAACGTTAAGTCATGACCTGCCAAACAAACGTTTGACTCGGTGTGCCACAAACATGTACTCTATTGAACACTGTGTGTTTATGGTTCATGAATACTGGCAAACTGGTTCATTTAAACATGGCAAAGGACATCTAGGAATAAGTATAGTAAAGGAAGTTTAACAAAATTTTGTATTCACAAATTTGAAAGAACCGGAGGTGTTACTTTCAACGAGATGGCAGAATATGCCACACATCTACTGAAAGCTATTTTAGTGACTGATTGTTTTAGAAAATTCTGTGGCCATCAAGATCCCACCACTTGCTTTCTTCTTGTGAGGTTTATTGAAGGGCCAAATATACAACAATAAGCTGCGAACAAAGTTGCAGCCATTGCCAGCATCATATTAGCAGATGTCTTTGCCAATGTGCAGACTCATATGCAAAAGTCCTTGGATTCTGAAGGGCCATCTGCAGCATATGCAGCAAGGTAAATACAGATCATCTTTCATAAGGAACCATACAAGAGTACAATAAAAGAGTTATTGAGGAATGCTCGGGTTTCCTAGCCAGAGAATCACCTGTAGAATACTATTTAACTTGGGTGAAATGATAAAATAAAACAAAAGAATAAAATAAGTTCTGTAATGATAATGTCTCATTTTACCTTATCTCCAAGCGGCCCAGTGATTCCTGGCTGACCTCTTTCACCTTTGTCTCCTTTACGACCCGGTAATCCATCTATCCCAATGAGTCCTGGTGGCCCTGAGATGCCTTGATTTCCAAGTTGTCCTGGTTGTCCCTGCGTAATAAAAGTATGAATATTAAAAACAGCATAGGCAATATGTTATCTAAAACATGTTGTGTAAAAATGGTTTTGACCAGATATGAGTGAACAATCCTATAATATTCCCACACCTTCAACTCCAGTGGGTCAAAGCAAAAAGCAAAAGGTGCAATGCAAAAACTTTAGGGAGAAAAGTGATCATCATCCAATAGTTTATACATTCCTTATTTGTGGCATGAATGCTCAATTATCTGTCATGAAGATTAATCTTTTTTTCCCCCAATTCTATAATTACTTTATTAATAGCTGGAATGAATATAACAAAAATGGAGGCTAAAGTGAAAAGTGATTAGATTTGAAGATGGAGTAAGCTATTCAAGTGGCCTCCACATACTTTATATGGCCGAAATTACATGGACACCTGACTGTCAAACCTATTTGAGTTTAGTGGATATCACATTCCAAAACCATGAGTGTTAATATGGGGCTGGGCGGTCTTTTATGGCTATAACAGCCTTCTCCCTACGGGCATTTGTGAACATGATAGCCAAAAGAGCATTTATAAAGTCAGCCACCAATGTTGGATGAGAAAGTCTGACTCACACTCAGTGTTCCAATTCATCCCAAAGGTGTTTGATGGGGTTGACGTCAGGGCTCTGTAACCACTTCCAAATCAAACATGTTAAATCATATCTTTATGAATCTCGCTTTGTGCCCAGGTTTACAGTTATTCTGGAACAAGAAGGGGCCTTCCCCAAACGGCTGGCACAAAGCTGAAAGCATACAATTGTCTAAAATGTCTTTGGATGATGTAGCGTAAACATTCCTTTTATTGTAAGTGAAGTAGCATTAACCATAAAAATCAGCTCCAAACCCTTGTCCCTCCTCCACCAAATGTTACTGTAGGCACCAAATGTCCACCAAATCCAGATTCATCCCTCAGACTGCCAGATAGTGAATTGTGATTTGTCCTTCCAGAGAACCCGTTTCCACAACTCCAGAGTCCAGCGGCAGCATGCTTCATGCCACCCCAGCAGATGCTTGGCATTGTGATATTAGGCATATGCTCAGCTGCTCAACTATAGAAACCCATTTCATGAATCTCTCGAGTCCCGACACACAGTGTTGTGTTCATGTCATTTCCAGACACCATGTGGAACTCTACAATGAGTGATACAACAGTGGGTAGGTGATTTTTATTTCCCACTATGAATTTGCATGGTCTACTGCTTCATGGCTGAGCTCTTGTTACACCTCCAATACCTCTGCTTTATTGTAATAACCCTTACAGTTGTCTGGTGCAGGTCTAACAGATCAGAAATTAAATGAACCCACAAAATGAAGCATCATATAATAGTATCATGTTTAAAGCAGCTGGGTTCTTCATACAATTCTGACAACTACAAATGTCTGTCTCTGAAGACTGGATGGCTGTGTGCTTGATTTTACGCACCAGTTTGTAATAGGTATGGCTTCACACCTGAACGCAGTAATTAGGAAGTGTCCAAATGCTTTGGCCATTAAGGGTGCTTTCACATGGGTCAGAATTAGCCCACACTACGCACCAAAAACGTATATTTGCTACTTATTCTACTGCTGCGGAATGCCACTCTAAAACCCAAAGGTCTAACTGCGGATGTTAATGTGGAAATGCAGGAAGATTAAAGCCATTCTCAGTTACGCATCAAAATCCACAGGTAGTCCTATGAGTTTTGGTGCCGAATTCACCACGTGTTGCCGTGTGTCTTGTGGATTAATTCTGCCCGTGTGAAAGCACTCTAAGGGTACCATCTCATGTAGCAGGCTACCACACGGCTGGGTTACTGCAACGATATAGCTGACAACTGGTAATGCGGATCCATGCGGCTTGCTAATGACCTAAGTGTTCACTAGCTGTAAGTTGTTAATGCTTGCATGGTTTTAAAAATTAACAGCTAGTGGCCACTTAGTTCATTAGTAAGCCGCAATGGAGCTGCATCACTAGTGGAGTTGTTTGACCATATCGCGGCCACAACCCAGCCACGTGTCAGCCGTGCAGCGGCCACTAGGTGGGACTGTACCAGTGTATCTTGTTAAGTAGCAGCTAAACAAAGGGCAGTTGTGCCAGAGCCTCAGATCTGAGATATCTGGACTCTCATCTATGAGCAGACATTTCAGTTAATGCATTCCAAGTTATATTGATTTTTTTTTCCAACAAACCTATACACGCACACACACAACCAGTGGAAGGAAGAGGCGAGGGCAGCCATGTGACTTATTTCCCATTGTTCTGTATTTCCTTTTTTTTTTACTTTTTTCAGCTCTTTCTTTCTTGTTCTTCATTTAAACTAAAACTGTGAATTTCAGTTTGTATATAATCATGTACTTATTAATGTTACCAATCTTGTACAGCAGAATATTGGGAAAGTAAGTCTTACTACTGCAGTTTCATTTTCTTCCAACAGATGGCGACCTAACATAACATTAGACAGCAAAGTCAATTTTCTATGTGTCAATGCCTTAATCTGGTAAACAAAATTTGAGGAAAGGATTTGTCATTTAAAAAAAAAAAAAAAACATATAAAAAAGTGACAAAGTGACTTGTTCATCCAATATATAACAAACCAGATATGTGAATTATAGAAAAATATGGGAGTTGCAGAATAAAACAATATAGTGCTTTATTACAGAGCCTCTGGAAATAAGACATATAATATTTTTTTTAATAAAAACGTCTTCCAAAAATAAAAAACAAAACTATATGCTTACTATCATGTGCTTACAGATGTTTGCTCATGGCAGCCATGGTCTGTTCTCTATTTTCAGTGCACAAAGTGGGAAATTTGTGCACTAAAAGTCTTCTGGTGTAAGAAAAGCACAAATTTTAATGCACTCCATATTTGCACTAAAATTTAGATTTTTAACTCTTTTGATTTTTTTTGCTGCTTTCGCCACTTATAAAAGGCAAGTGTGCTGGCAGCGGACCCACCCTCATTTTCTGGTTTTGGTTGATGCCTCTCACACAGTGAAAATCTATTCCTGAGGAGCAGATGCTGTTTCTTCACTAAGTGCTTCTCGCATTCAATGCAAAATCTATAATAGGGCACTACCTATCACGTGGCTTTTATAATACTGGCATCTATGTCTGTGGTAGAGGGGCTTCTTGGTCCTCTTTGAAGACAGTGTTTTATTTTATAATTCCATAATTTGCATCCCTGCCAGATCAATGATGCCCTAGGCAGCTGTTTGTTCCTCCTACCTCTCATCCTTGCTCTGCTTGGAACACTATGGAGTCTGTAATCTGAATAGGACCCATAACTATAGTGCAGCATTTATAATACTGGCGTCTTCTTATATGGTGGAGGGGTCCGCTCTGGCACTAGGGCTGAGTTGTGACTGATACTGCTATGCTCCCCTATAGCTATAGCTCATTATCACATCAGCAATATCAGCAACTTGTATGCAGAGTACAACTTTTTGCACAAAGAACTTTGAAGACAGTGGCTTATTGGTTTTGCTCTTTTAAAGTCATTTTTATGAAGATGCAAAAAAAAATTTCTTTAAAATGTCACTCAATGCTACATGTGCAATACCATACTATTAGAGATGAGCGAGTATACTCGGTAAGGCGATATACTCGAGAGAGCATCGCCTTTTTCGAGTACCTGCTGGCTCGTCCCTGAAGATTCGGGGGGGGGGGCGCAGGGGTGAGCAGGGAGTCGTAGAGGGGATCGGGAGGGAGAGAGAGAGAGGGATTTCTCACTCTCCTCTCCGCTCCCCCTCACTGCTCCGCGCCACCCCCAACCCCTGCTGCCCCCCGAATCTTCAGGGACGAGCCAGCAGGTACTCGAAAAAGGCGATGCTCTCTCGAGTATATCGCCTTACCGAGTATGCTCGCTTATCTCTACATACTATATAAATTAGTAATCTCAACTATGTTTTATACGGTTAGTTTATTAAAGGGGTTGTCACATGATGGGTGTGCCACCATCCGACTGGCTTACCCACAGTGATCCATGCATATTGCTGAACCCAAATCTAGGCTTATATTTTGGATATATAGTATCATATGGTAACCTTTCAAATTAATTGCTGTCCATGTTATGCATGGGTGTGCTGGTTGAGAACCCAACGGTCTCAAGCATATGGGAGGGCAAAGATGTAACCACTCCGTTTTGACTCACGTAAGCATTAGTAATATAATTTAAGGAAAAGGCTTCCCACCAACAGAGGAGTAAGGTGATAGTGAGTGTAATGCTGGCAAGTTATGAGTGATGCAGTGTACCCAGGTTACCAAGAAGAGGTTGTGGTAGGTAGAGGTAGATAATGACTTGCAGAACTATCATGGGTACCAGTCCTTGCTGTGTGGTTTAGACTGACACTGTGGCTGATATAGGGACTGAAACAGCAAAAGCAGTGAAGGATATTCAGACTGTGATCACAGGGGGTGTAAGACAGTAGGGGCGCAGTAAGCTGCTAACTGACACCAGACAGGGGTAAAGTGGAAGTAAGCTGTGTTCTTATAAGCTATCAGCATGAACATCACTGCACAAGCACCTATATAAAGTGCCTCATTGTCAGGAGCAGTTAATGTTTGGCAGTGGAACCATATTGCTGAAACTTTCTGCAAGGCTTTAAGTTGCATAGACTTCAGAGAAACGTAATCCTTGTGGGCCAAATCAACCTAAAGAGTTTCCCAGTGTGGCCGATTTGTGCCATGCTATATGTTCCAGTAAAGCTTATAAGACCTCTGTGACTCTGTATCCCGATAAGTCTGTCCTTCGCCTCGTAAGTATTCTTACATGGTGCCCCATCCTCATGGAACCCTTCCTGTTACAGGTACATGGAATCCTTGTGGCACCATATTACAGGACAGAGGACATTGTGTATGCTGTTATATGGTGCCACTGTTCTACACCCTATTAGAGGTGTATTCCCATATGCGGAACTATAACATGATCATGCGTCATTGTGTGCATGAGCCCTTCTTCTCTTTTTATTTGACAAATGGAATTTCAACTTCTAATAAATAATTGCTCACAGTACATCGTAACAACCTGATAGTGTTCATTGTGCTGTAATGCTTTCCAACTCCTTGCCTAAGGAAATTACACAATTGTTTGGAATTAAAGTAGTTCCAAATATCAATATGTCATGTTTCTCCCAGATGTAAAAATGGAAACGTGTAATATGGTTCAGTCTTCCGTAGCAATTCAGTGTTTAAGAATTAAATTTATGCAAAAATATTTAAAACATATCACATTTTTAGTAAGTGAATATGGCAACTGAAATAGAATACTTGCAAATGTCAATTTTCACATGTAGATTAAGCTTTGACTATGGTTATAGTGTGATTCAAATTCCTATTCACAAGGCCAATACAGGAACTAGATGCTTACATCACATGTGTAAAACACAAGGCCCACGGGCCAAATCCGGCCCGCCACCTTGTTCAATGTGGCCCACGAGCATGACCGGCATCACATGCCGGCGGCCGCTCACCACAGCAGTGAATACCAGCTGGGGGGGAGCGGCTCTTCTGCCGGTATTCAGTCTGCGGCGCCGATCCCAGGCGCACACTGTGACATCAGTGTGCACCCGGGATCCTTCTCCCCCCTCCCCTGGCTCTGCAAGAGCCGTAGGGAGGATGCGTCCGGACGTGCACACTGATGTCACAGTGTCCACCTGCGATCAGCGCCAGTGACAGTGAGCAGAGGAGCAGCGGCGCTTCCATAATGAGGAGGTAAGTATATGGATTTCAGGGGGCACTATTACTACTGGGGCTGATATAGGGGATACTATTAGGAATAGTGTCCGCTATATCGGCTCTAGTAAAAATAGCATTACTGCTGAAGCCTCTGTGGGGGTCATTATTACTGCGGAGGTCTCTGGGAAGGTCACTATTACTGTGGAGGTCACCATTACTGTAGAAGACTCTGTGGGGGTCACCATTACTCTGAAAGCCTCGGGGGGGGGGGCACTATTACTGCGGAGGTCTCTGTGGGGGTCACTATTACGGCGGAGGTCTCTGTGGGGGTCACTATTACTGCTGAGGCCTCTGTGGGGGTCACTATTACTGCTGAGGCCTCTGTGGGGGTCACTATTACTGTGGAGGCCTCTGTGGGGGTTACTATTACTGCGGAGGCTGCTGTGGGGGTCACTATTACTGTGAATGCCGCGGTGGGAGTCACTATTACTGCTGATGCCTCTGTGGGGGTCACTATTACTGCTGAGGCCTCTGTGGGGGTTACTATTACTTCTGAGGCCTCTGTGGGGGTCACTATTACTTCTGAGGCCTCTGTGGGGGTCACTATTACTGCTGAGGCCACTGTGGGGGTCACTATTACTGCTTAGGCCTCTTTAGGGGTCTCTATTACTTCTGAGGCCTCTGTGGGGGTCACTATTACTTCTGAGGCCTCTGTGGGGGTCACTATTACTGCTGAGGCCACTGTGGGGGTCACTATTACTGCTGATGCCTCTGTGGGGGTCACTATTACTGCTTAGGCCTCTTTAGGGGTCTCTATTACTTCTGAGGCCTCTGTGGGGGTCACTATTACTTCTGAGGCCTCTGTGGGGGTCACTATTACTGCTGAGGCCACTGTGGGGGTCACTATTACTGCTGATGCCTCTGTGGGGGTCACTATTACTGCTGAGGCCTCTTTAGGGGGTCTCTATTACTTCTGAGGCCTCTGTGGGGGTCACTGAGCTGTCAGTTCTCTGCGGTGAGCCATCTGACATGATTCTCCGCTCGTGGATGAGGCGGCTGTGCTTTCCATAGCAACGCTATGGAAAGCTTTCACTGCGTTACCCACGGCTGGATTATCGCTGCGGGTAACGCAGTGAACAATTGCCCGTGGACAGGCAGCCTTACAATTACAGTCGGCCCTTTGAAGACAACCATCAGGCTGATGTGGTCCTCCGTGAAAATGAGTTTGACACCCCTGGCTTACATGTTAGGTTAGGCCTAGTTCACATCATGTTTGCTTACAAAGGTGACATTATATATTTGTGTGTGTGTTTTAGATATATCTCACATAAATGAGTCTGAGAACCATCTATATTTCCTTAAAGTGTCCCTTTTACAGTGGCAATCTCCTCTTTGATTATGTTATAAAGAAAAACTAACTTGAATATAAAGTTCGGACTAAATATTCAGGTGAACACTGACATTTATGTCATGATGTGTATGCAGTCATCTTCCAGTTGGTTCCTTTCTGGCCAGCAAGTACATGAGCAAACCTTTATCGATGCCATTGTATGAAGATGTTTGCATTGTTGTATGATTCAATATCACATCCATGCAGCTCATCCATATATTGTACAATGTACAATTGCTGTCCTCAGGTCAGGCAACAATGTCACCCAATATAGTAATCTATATGTAGTCGTAACAATATACTTCATAGAAATCCAATTTGTACAGCATTAAAGCTATTTATGTACATAACTCCAAGTGAATAAGAACATTGTATAAAGAAAGACGTTATCTATCATTATCTAGCAACTACAGAGGAACTGAGACATTGTATACTACAATGCATGCAGAAATCACTTTGAGGGCTCAGCCAGATCCCTGCTATTAACTGTCAACAAAAATAGACCAAAGTAGATAAGATTAGGAGCTGGTGAGAGACAGAACATTTCATACACAGAAACATAGCACATAGAAAGCATTAAGTGTTGGTGGCTGATGAAGACCGAATGGATCATCTAGTCTACCCATGTTGTTAGTGATGAGTCATATTTTACAGACTGAAATACATTACTTAAACCAACAGGAAAGCAAAATGTTGGATGAGATGCAGAATGATAAAGCAAACTCTCCACTAAATTTCACTAGTCTAAAGGCCCTTTTAGATGGGACTCGCCCCCCTGCTGTTCGCTCCATGAGCGAGACAGCACTACTAGCTCCTGTGCAGGAGCACGGGAACGAGGACACACAGGGACAAGTGCCAGGCATTGTTTGCCCGACATTCATCCCATATAAACCCAGCTTTACCCAGGAAGAAGTGCAAAGCTGCCTTAAAAAAATTAAAATAGACAGATCACCGGGTCCCAATGGCATACACCCCCAGGTTTTAAGAAAATTAAGTAATATGATAGACAGAATATTGTTTCTTATATTTAAGGACTCAATAGTGCTGAGGTCTGTTCCACTGGATTGGCGCATAGCCAATGTGGTGCCAATATTCAATAAGGGGTCAAGAAGTGAATCTGGAAACTGCATGTCGGTAAGTCTTACTTATATTGTGGGTAAAATGTTTGAAGCCTTTCTAAGAGATGCTATCTTGGAGTACCTCAAGGAAAATAGCTGTATAACTCCATATTAACATGGGTTTATGAGAGATCGCTCCTGTCAAACCAACCTGATCAGCTTCTATAAGGAGGTAAGTTCTAGACTGGAATAAGAAGAGTCATTGGGTCCTGTGTATCTGGGCTCCTTCAAAGTGTTTGATTCTGTGCGGCATAAAAAGTTGGTATATAAAATGAGAATGCTTGGTCTGGGGGACAGTGTGTGTAAGTGGGTAAGTAACTGGTTCAGTGATAGAAAGCAGAGGGTAGTTATTAATTGTACCTACTCCGATTGGGTCACTGTTACTAGTGGGGTACCACAGGGATTGGTTTGGGGCCCTATTCTTTTTCATATATTTATTCATGACCTGATAGAAGGATTGTGCAGTAAAACATCAATATTTGCAGATGACACAAAACTATGTAAAGAAATTAAGAGAGGGCAGAATGTGGTTGTAAGAGGAACTGGATAAGTTTTTGGCTTGGGCAAAAAAGTTGCAAATGAGGTTTAATGCTAATAAATGTAGGGTTATGGGCAGGGGAAATACATGTCACCATTACATACAAAATGGGAAACCACTCGGAAACACTGACATGGAAAAGGACTTGGGGATTTTAGTTAACTGGAAACTTTTTGCGTTTTTTAACGCACCTCCTCATCATCACTGTGCTCCACTCCCTGCCTGGCCATGTGGCTACCTCCCTCTTCCTCTGCACTCTGTCGACTTTCTCTATGGCTGGTCGCAATGTCGGCATTGTGATCACTGCGGTGCTGCCGACAGCGCGACCAGCTGGTAATGCACTGAATGTGCATATCTATATGGCAGGGGGCAGCCTTTGTGCCCCCTCACCTCAGGGGCTGAGTCGGCATTGTGACCACAGATGGTACGCCTATGTTCCTGACTATTTTGTTTTCTGTGCACCTTGACCTCAGCTCTGTATTTTCGACTTCATCATTGCTTGCGTCATTCCATGACCATCTGTCTAGACCTCGTTATTGCCCTTGTGCCACCATCCCTGACCATAGCCAGTCCTCCTGATACACATCTGTTCACAAGTTTAGATCCTGTGACTCGGCCCAGTACAGCGTCAGTAGCCACACCACTGAGACTATCTTTATGAGTGATCTTATAGCAAAGATTATATCCAACTTGGAAGAGTCAAGTGTCAAAAGTAGGGTTCCCCAAGTGCTGGCTCCTCAGATAGCCCTAAGTCAAACCAGTGTGTAGCAAGGCAGATCCACATCCGTTTGACCAAAATATGGTATTCTGAATCTGGAATCTTACAAATACAATTCACAGAACTGTATACAAGTAAATGTAAGTCATTAAAAAGATGATGATACAGAAACAAATAGTAATGTGAGATTTATTTTTCACAGGAGCCCCATGGTATGTCATGCAAAACCTTACACCTGTTTTGAAGACACAAATTTCAGTAACAAACTGAGAAAGCGGTTCTGCCAAGCCAATTGTTTTGTAGTAGTGTGTGGGAGGGTTCTCAGGCACTCATAAAGCATCCAGCAGATGTTTTGTGTCAGCAGGCGTTGGGAGCTCCAAGGGCTACAGTACATCTGTCCTGGGTTTGATATTTGTGAGAACATTCTTTTCCACCAGAAGCGTTCCCTAATGAAATTTTAAATATCGCCAGCGAACAGAATGATAGTGAGATTCTCAAAATAAGAAATACTCAGATGACTGAGTCACTGCGGATGTGAAATTGGAAAAAAAGATCCCTCCAGGAAAATGAAAACGGAAATGGGATTATTTTGAGACAAAAGCTGATTAACCCTTACAAAGATAAGTGACGTCTTTACACTAAGGGAATTGAATGTGGTAGAAGCCGTTAATAAATGCAATCAGGAAGGATTCCTTTGAGTATTGTAGATAAGAAAATACAAATGTCACCCATCTTTGGAAAAAGAGTAGCGATGTTCCCATGCTAAGTGGGGTAAGTTCTTGGGCTGTATGTCAGCCTCAACCGCTCTTTTTTTTTCATTTTGGTTTTGACATAGTAGAGTCCGACCATCCTTTTAATAAAGTATTTAAGCTGGTTTATCTCAATAGACCACACAACTCGTATGCACAGAAGATTGGAGATATGGCTTTGAACAAAATGTCCTGCAGAGTCCTTGAAGTAAAGCAACTCCAAGCACAACTACAAATTGAAAAAACAGTCACAACACAATCACAAGTTAACTAAAACTACTTTTTGGGGTATTACAAGCGGTTTGGACATGAAACATTAACCACAGGTTAATGAAGTTATCCAACATATTTTTTTCTTTATAATCATGTTCCCCACCATAAAAAATAACAAACTAGCCTTTATTCACCTCTCCCAACTCCCTGCATCTCCTGCACCAATACTTCTGGGTCTTCACCGTGATGTAATGTTTACAGACTGCAAAAGACTGTGTATAGGACTTCACAAGTGGCTGAAGTCACTGCCAGAGTTCAGCGCTCTTCTGTCCTTCAAAAATACCAAAATGAATGGAAACCCTGTCAGAGACTAAAGTAATCTCCACTGTACTCAATAAAGGGGTTTTCCGGTACATTAAGAAAAAATTCTCTAAGCTCAAAATAGTGTGACTTGAAGTAAACAAATGAGTACTCACCTATTCCAGCAGCTCCCCATTCAGCATTACAGCTCCAGTTCAAGTTGCATGCAACCCAGAAGAAGTGGCAAGTAGTATGCCATTCATTGTGCATGTGCCTGCTCAGCCATTCACAGGCTTCAGTGGTGATTCTACCTTGGCCGCTGAAGCCTGTGACTGACTGAGCAGTCATGTGCACAAAGAATGGCATACTACTTGCCACTTCTTCTGGGTTGCATGCAACTTGAACTGGAGCTGTAGTGCTGAATGGGGAGCTGCCGAAATAGTGGGGTACTCATTTTTTTTACTTCAAGTCACACTATTTTGAGCTTAGAGAATCCTCCTAGTTCTGTTGCCACGAGTAGTGATGAGCGAGCATACTCGCTAAGCGCAATTGCTCGAGCGAGCATTGTCCTTAGCGAGTACCTGCCCGCTCGAGAGAAAAGGTTCGGGTGCCGGCGGCGGGCAGGGAGCTGCGGGGGAGAGCGAGGAGGAGCAGAGGGAAGATCTCTCCCTCTCTCCCCCCCGCTCCCCCCTGCTGGATTCTGCAACTCACCGCTCCCCCGTGCCGCCACCCGAACCTTTTCTCTCAAGCGGGCAGGTACTCGCTAAGGGCAATGCTCGCTCGAGCAATTGCCCTTAGTGAGTATGCTCGGTCATCTCTAGCCATGAGCACTGGGGCAGCAGCGCTGAATGGGGAATCGCTGGAATAGGTGAGTATTCATTTTTTCTTAATCTCCCAAAAAACTCCTTTAAAGTCTGTTGCTCAATTCTGGGCCTAAGTACTGTTTCTGTGATTCAGTTGGGACCCTGAGATAGAAGAAAGCCATGGTAAAGTTAAAAAAAAAATCACTGTGTGAAAGAAACCTAAGATGAAAGTAAATAATTCAGATATATAAGAGGTGACCCAGAGTTTTGCCAATGCAGCTTAGAGAGCTGACCTCAATTGATTTTTCATGTGAATTTGTGGCTAGGAAGCTTGCAAACATATATGGAATTTCCATGTTCAATAACAAAACTGCTAAAGAATTCAGGTGGGCAGCGTTACACACTCCTTGTAAAAAAAATAAAGCCCCAAAAAAGAGTTGTCATTTTGCTGCAAAACTCGGCATGCAGTTACATCCCAGGCAGATATGTAAATGTTGTTGGGATTAGATGAACGGTCTTACCACCTGAGGCCTTAAAAGTGGTTCCAACTTTGGTCTATAAAAAGGCTCTCTGAGGCTGCTTGTGTGTATTGACCTCTTTTTCCGCATGTGCAGAGCTTGTTGACCACTAGATATGACCCTATGACACAATCCAAGAGATTTTGCCCAGTTAACAGAGTTTGAGAGGGGATATATTATAATGAAAGGCAAGAAGTTGGATGGTCGTATCGATGAATTCATGGCCACCTGGACTGTTTGACCAGACTGTTAGGACATTATGGGACCAGTGGATGTGTGAGGTCATGCACACAAGGCGACCACCAGTAAAGAGGATTGTCTGATCATCTGACAAGCACGAGCAGCTCCAACTGTTCCATTGTCCGCCATCCAGAGACAGGTGGCACTATCATTACATGCCATTGCCTGTCAGAACCATTTCAAGGCACTTGGTTGAAGGACATTTGGTCTCACTGCACCATTATGTGTATTGCTTTTGACACCCACCCATTGTCAGACCTAGGGGTGTGTGCCTTAATCCTGCCGTTGCTGTAGAGTAGCCCACTGCCGCCACTACTGGTGTGATGGTCTAAGAGGCCATCGTATACAACAGTCGGTCATCCTTAGTAGTGGTACGAGGGCCAATGGTAGCTCAGCAAAATATTCATTACATCTTGCAGCCAAGTATGTTACTCTCATGGCAGGACTTCCAAGAGGCATTTTCAGGCAGGCTAATGCTCAGCCACACACAGCTAGGGTGTCACAGGAATGCCTCCACAATGCTGCCACACTTACATGGCTGTTTGATCGCCAGATTTTATTGCCAACAGAACATGTATGGGACCATCTGGAATGCCAACTTCGACTGCCTACAAATTTGCACAATTTAGAGGCTCAGACACAGCATATGTGGCCTGATATGCTGCAGGATACCATGCAGAACCTGTTGGCCTGCATCCAAGCTAGAGGTAGCTCAACAGGGAACTAGAGCTTCCCTTCACGTTTTCTGCAATAAATTATCCTTTCGCACAGTTATTGTAATCACTTATATAAATGTTACAATCACACATAGAAGGTTTCATTTGATTCTGACAACTCCTTCTAGACGCTTAATTTTTGGAACAATGAGTATATTCTTTCTACATTGAACTGTGTCCATACAGTTGACTGTAACTATCTATGGTCATTTTATGAACATGCCTTATAACAATTTTTAATTATGCTATTTTTTTTAAGAAATCACTATCTGAATGCCTAACTTAACAAATTAACATCAGTTTGGGAGAATTTGAACAGGTAATGAGAAAGATATTTCAGTCAATATACCATTACATTGTGGATAAAAGGGAAGGATGATTAATTTGGAGGCTGTAGATGGTAAACTCCAACTGATAAAGCAGGTAGAGCAGTCATTGTCATTTGTTCCTATGGGCTCTTCTTCGATCGGGCTCCAGTATTGTGAATCTGTTAAGTAGGCGGTCTCCACCACCCACTGTCAATGTATGATGTCAGATTTTATTGACAATCTGATATCATACAATAACATTGAGCAGTGGTGACTGCCCAATGGACAGATGCGCAGGACTGGGAGCCAGATTAAGAAGAGCCCATACGGGTGGACAGTGGTGAGTATGAAAAAAAGAAGTCTGAGGTGCCACGGCGGCAGAGATATGCAGCCAGTCCCACTTACTTTACAGTATGAGAGGTATTCTCTAAAGGCTGTGACCAGGGGCAAGAATGGGTCAAAGACTATGAAACCATTTTTTTAAATGAAGCAAATACTCTTGATTACATATATCCTACTGATTTGTGTATAGAGCTGTTTATACACTACATACCCTGAATAGTCTGATCCTGCAATGATACTCCATTTGTCACTTTCTAACATACATTTAGGTGCGAAAATGCTACAGCAGGATCTGATATTTTTCATCTAGACTAAATGCAACGTTGCTTTATTTTTTAATTTTAGATTCATTATGAGTAAAAAACCACCTTAACCCCTTCCCACCCCAAGCTGTACATGTACATCAAGAGAGGGAAGCAGTTCCCACAAAATGATGTATGTATGCACCATACGGATGGTGAGAGGTCAGGAGCTAAGCCTCTACCATCCACAGCGGCCAACACCGGAGATAATGTTAATCTTGGCAGTTAACACCTTACAAAGCCACAATCAGTGTTGACATGTAAGTAGTTAACAGAGGGAGCACGCTCCCTCTGTCATGTCATTGGCCTTCCACCATCCAACAACAGGTTACATCGCAAACTGGAAACCTGACAGTTGCCTCCGGGTTCGCAATTGCTGCTACTGCAAATGAAAAGAGATAATACACTCCAGTACAGAAGTACTGCAGCATATTATCTGACTGATCATAGGATCACATAAGTCCCCTAAAAAAGTAAAAAAATAAATAAATTGGTAAATGAATATCTAAGAAAAATAAATAAAATCCCATTGTTTTATGCACTTTACTGTTTCATTTTGTCAAAACAATGCATGTTTGTCATCGCCCCATTCGTAGTGACCAATAACATGACATGAACACACTGTTTATCAAGCATGGCAAACACTATTAGAAAGCAAAAAGACAAGAAAAAAACCCAATGTAATGAGGTTTTTATGCAAGAGATGAAAAAAGTTGTATGTACCCCAAAATGGCACTAGTAAAAAATATAGCATGCCACGCTAAAAACAAGCCCTCAGACATCTCTGACAAAGACATTATAAAGGAATGCAAAAATGTCAAAAATAAATTTCTACAGTAAAACTCCACTTAAAAAATACAGTAAAGTTGAAAAAAACTTTTAGAAAAACATAATTTTGTTGTCATCATAGTTGTACTGACCCACAGAAAAAAGTTATCACAACATTTGTGCTGCATGGTTAATTGCCATAGAAAAAAACTATTGCAGAATTGATGTGTTCTTTCAGCCAGTTCCTCCAAAAAGTATTAGAAGTTATGCAGTACATTGTACTGTATGTACCCGAAAATGGTACCAATAACTTACCACAAAATGGCTATGTCAATAGAACGATAACAATCTTACACATACAATACATTCCATAATGTAACTAAAATAACGAATACATAGAATATATAGTTGTATTTACAGTATAAATCACATACAATCATAAACTGGGTAGGCAAGAGCTAGAGCTTTTTTGCTGTTAACACCTGTTCAATTTACGGTAGTTAATTTGTCTCCTCTTCCAAGTTTAAATTATATTAGTTATGTGTTCACCGTTTCACCTGTAAAAAAAAGTGGTTAACCCTTTACAATCCACTGTCTGACCTCTGAAGACATTATGATTTAGGGCTGTACAGCTCCGATGTTGGAAGACATCCGTCAGGGTTCTCTTACTGTATATTACCAACCACTCTGCTGTAGGAGCCTATTCAACTTGTCATCTCATGCAGTACTGGCTTTAGCCAGCATATAGCGCCGTTGTATAACGGCAGGAAAAGAGTAAGCCCCCTAGGAAAACCAGGATACAAATTGGACTGGAAAGGGTTAAGAACCACATTAAAAATGCTATAATTCACAATAAAAATGCACAAATATGCGTAGATTGATCTATAGCAACCAATATATGATCATTCCTAATAAAACTGCCACCTCTAATGTGCCTCATCAACAACCTAAGGTGCCTCAACTTTGAAATAGCCTCACAATTTGAGAAGTGGGAAGGTTAAACATCAATTTTATTTAATTAGGATGACTTTACTGTAATTGCTAGAAGACGGTTGTACTAAGCATACTGTATGAATGACTGCCAGATGCTTGCAACATTATTTTCCATGGCACCCTCATGGGATACTGTACTTTTTTCTGTTACATATTTTACATTTAGGTATGTATCACTGCTGGTACCAGTGTGTAATAAAAATAGCAATGGTCTATTATCTCTGTGTCCTTTACATGTACAATACTGTATCTTGCTACATTTGCATTATTTTCAATTAACTTTGTTTAAGAATAATGTTCTAAAAGACCACACATGGTATTATTTTATGCTGTTTGTGGGACAAAGCATGCAAGACCTTGACGTTTATCATACTTTTCCCACGTTCCTTCTCTATGATTTGATTTTCCATTTCCATATAAATCACCAATGTAGCTGAAAATACACTACACAGAATTAAGTTTCTCACAGAAGGAAAATGAGAAATATTGCACTCTAAAGTTAATCTTTAAGATACATAGTCAGCAGAAACATGGAGTAGGAAGTAAGACAGCTATTGATTATTCAGTAAGGGCTCGTTCACACAAGCATGTGTTTTGCGTGTGCATAATGCACGCTTTTAAAAGAACCAATGGGTTCCTAAAGAAGTGTTCATATGTGCAGAATTTGAAGTGCAAAACAGCGCACACCTAAAAAAAATAGGGCATTGGCTATTATCTTTGGTGCGCATTTTGCCGGAGTTTCCATTGACTCCTATGGGAGCAGGAGTTAATGGAAACTCTGTTAATCCCCGCGGGAAGTCCCGTCATCAGTGAACACTGTGACAGTACTGTCATAATGTTCAGTGATGATGGGACTCCCTGTGAGGATGAAATATTCCCCTGCCACAGCTGACACAGCTGTGGCAGAGGAGCTTGTTGCTATCCCATTGCTTACAATGGGGCCGGCGCTGCTGCTGCCCCATTAAAAGCAATGGGTTGAAGGCAATCCCCGCAGCTATGATTTTCGGGTGGGAGGAGGGAGTGGAGGCTTGAAATATTAGCCCTATCCCAAAAATCATCCTTAGCTGCAGAAAAAAAATGAAAAATCTTAACTCACCTAGAAGCGGTGTCCCTGGTCCCCAGTAGTCTTCTTCTGCTTTCTGGTGGCCGTGGATTGAAAAATCCCTGTCTCCTGAAATCGCTGGCTCTGATTGGCTGAGCGCTGTGACCAATCAGAGCAGTGCTCAGCCATTCATTAAATGACAGCTGAGTGCTGCCTCTGATTGGTCACAGTGCTCAGCCAATCAGAGGCAGTGCTCAGCCATTCATTGAATTTAATGAATGGCTAAGCGCTGTCTCTTATTGGCTGAGCACAGGGACCAATCACAGCCATTCAATGATTAAATGGCTGTAATTGGTCTCTACGCTCAGCCAATCAGAGGCAGCACTTTTCATAAGAAAATGATGCAGAACGGTGCTGGGGAGCCAGGGAGAAGATGCGCCAGAGCCCTTACAGCGCTACTAGGTGAGTTAAGATTTTTTTTAATTTTTAGCAGCTCGGGGTTATTTTAAGGGTAAGGTTTATATTTTAAGCCTTTCACCAAAAATCCCTGTGGGGGTTGCCTTCATCCCATTGCTTTCAACGGTGCAGCAGCAGCGCCGGCCCCATTGAAAGCAATGGGATAGCATTGCAGTCCTCTGCCACAGCTGCGACAGCTGTGGCAGGGGATTCTTTCATCCCCGTGGGGAGTCCCTTCACTGCTGTCACAGTGTTCACTGATGAGGGGACCTTCGTGGAGAAGCTGCGCTTCTCCAAGCACAGCTGCTCCAGTGAACGGGCAAAGTTTCATGCCCTTTCACGCATTTCCTACACAAGCGAGGAGCACATTTTTTTCGCACATATAGGTGCGCAATAAACACGATCGCTGAATGAGCCCTAAGAGAAATTAAGTAATCTTGTAGATATGATACCTTTACAAACACTACTCAGAACTTGAGCAAAAAAGAAGCTCTGTGACAACACTAAAAGTTTGCATCTTGTTTTGGAATGTAGTATATAGTTACATAGGAAATTAATATGACATAATACTATTGATAAGTGGAATTTTCATCACTGCCAAATAACATTGATTCTGTTTCACTTTTTTAGATTTTTTCATATTTTTACAGAATAATGAAGGGGAAAGGTTTTTTGCGTATTTGACTGATTTTTCTTCT
Source organism: Eleutherodactylus coqui (assembly GCF_035609145.1). Classification (NCBI taxonomy): domain Eukaryota; kingdom Metazoa; phylum Chordata; class Amphibia; order Anura; family Eleutherodactylidae; genus Eleutherodactylus; species Eleutherodactylus coqui. Next base: position 391,594,607 of record NC_089837.1, read on the forward strand.
GCATTGTAATGTATTATACCTGTCAAACTTTTCTTGTTTTTCTTGCCGTCCCAATCTCCGTTTTGACACTGAAATGGAACCCGGACAGAACCATAGGCTGTAATATGTGTAACGGGAGACTTGTTCTGTGTTTCACAGGTTTTCTGTCCCTCTCCAGCCTTGTAGAAGGATAGAAATGCTTAGGTGACTGCACTTTTCTACCCTTCTAAAAAACTGAAAAGGGACGGCAACCTTGCGAAAAAAGTGGTCTCCGTTACATATATTAAAGCCTGTATTCAAGGTTCCATCTCACTGCTGTTTTCGGCATGTGAGATGCAACCTGAAGACAGAGAAAGAGGATAGAAAGAAAAATGAAGTGTCATGGTTTGCTGGTTGCGACAGTATTGTGGCATAGTGGCCACGGCGCAGAAATGGACTGCCGTCATAACATCCAAGCTACATGATGATACTTTTGGGCACAGGCATGTTGTCGCTGCTGTAGGTACTTTTAGTGTCGTTTGTCTAAGATCCCTCAGGGTCCTCCCGTCATTGCAGAGGATTCCTTGGGAGTCATAAGTTGTGAGTAACGTGGGTGTTTTATGTTTTCCATGGCTGACCAATCCACTATAATGGAAGTTTATATATTCCAGCCCCTACTCTTGCAGAGTGCTGATTATTCATCTGATGTTGGTGAATTTTGATCTGAGTGCTGCCATCTTGTTAACTAAGTTACTGGTGTATTTCTCTATATATTGATGTTCTATCTGCCATTTCCTCTGCTGTGTCTATTGTTATTACCATATGATTATTGGCATTCCCTGTTTCCACATAGGGAAAATTTAGGTGACCAAGGTTCAGGAAGTGGGGCCACTCTTATTGAGGCGATCACCCCGTATCTAGTGGATAGGGCTAGATTTTCCCTTTTTTCTCCCTTGGTTGTGTTTGGTGGAGGTTATTGTGTTATTCGTGTAACTTACTGTTGTTTATTCATCCTCTGTGGACATTGTCTTGCATCCATTCTGAGCAGGTGCGTTAACGCTTGGCGTGGATGTAACACGAATCATGAGAAGAGCTTAAAGCTGACAGACAGTGTATTAAGCCCTGACTCTGACATACACAGATGGCCTATCAACACCCCACAATTGTACCACAGGGAGCACTGATAAGATGATAACTATCAAAGCATTTAAGGTGCTTTTAGACGGAACGATTATTGTCCAAAAAATAGTTCAAACGAGTGAAAGTAAATGATAATCATTTGGTGTAAACATGAGCCAATGGCTGAATGATGAAGGATAATTCACTTTTCATTAGTCGTTCATTTTATGTAGGCATAAAAATCATCGTTGGTTCATTCACTTATCGTTCGGTCTAAACAGCATTACTTCAGTCCTTCTCATTCACTTATACAGCAAATGTGAAAGACTGAACGATTCCCATTTGAACTGCCAACGATGGACCTGCCTGTCTAAACAGGCTGTATAAGAGTGAATGAGCTACCGGGGACGTCACTTGCTCGTTCGCTTGATCAAGCGATAATCGGCTCGTCTAAAAGGACCCTCAGATGCTGCGGCATCTGAGGGATTAACCCTTTCCAATCCACTGTCTGACATCTGAAGACATTCTGATTGAAGTCTGTACAGCTCTGATGTCGGAAGACGTCCGGCAGGGTATTCTTACTGTAGATTACTGGCCACTCTGTTGTTAGGGGCCTCTCCAGCATGTCCTATACCACAGTACTGACTCTAGCCATTATATAATGGCAGAAAGAGAAAGCCCCCTAGGAAACCGTGAAACCACAATTGGATTGCAAAGGGTTAAACAATCTAACAATCAGGATTGAAGTTCTCTTCAGCTCCAGCTGTTGCAGCAGAATGCCAGCTGTAATATTTGTCTGCACCATCTCCACAATGTTCATTTACAATGCTTGCTGATACTGTAACTACATAGCACCACAGCTCTAAATGTATGCTACATTTCACCAATTGGATAAGTGGCTACAAAAAATGATCATTGAAGGACTTCTAGGGAGATCTTAACTCTAAAAGCCATATTGTCTGCATTAAATAAACCCAAAGTATGCTGGATTAGGAGTTGTTTTGTAGTTGTTTTTTGTAGAGTTCATTGGAAACTTAGTTTACGTTTGGTGACTACATCCCAAGACTGTTTGAGAATAGTCGAATGCATGCAACTAAACGACTATACAGTTGCATATATCTGCCATTGACTCCCATTTAAAAAACCAAAATATATTTCATGCAATTTGTATATTTTATAGTTGTTATGCATTTTCCTGATGTATATGCCGACATAAAGCACAGATGTAATGTGAACCAAGCTTTACTCCAGTATGACCTAACAATCTTACTAACTAATCTTTTCCCAACACAAAATACCTGTATTTAATATTTTGCTGCTTTTTTTCTTTTAAAAACTCAACTGCATGCAAAACTAATACAAGTATAAATGTTTTAGTTCAATATCGTGCTGTAATTCACTGCCCAATATCGCCCTCGCAATCCTTCTGAGAACCCCTGGATGCGAGGCGTTTTCACATAGAAACAGTCTCACATCACTATGGGGGGTCCCTTCATCCCCGCCCTGGCTGGAGATCGCAATGTTCTTCCATTGTTTTCAATGGGGCCGCCACTGCTGCTGTCGGCCCTATTGATACCTTGTGGAAACCCCTGGATGCGATAGCCTTACAACTCTGCGGGCTGAAGGAATCCCCTGCTGCAGCTGTCACAGCCGCAGCAGGGGATCGCGATATTCTTCCACTGTTTTCAATGGGGCCGTTGCTGCTGCCACCGGCCCCATTGAAAACACTGGGTGATACTGCAAAAAGGTAGAACGTGCTGCAATTTTTTTATTCATGCAGCATCGCAGGAGTGAAAATATCGCAAATGAAGATGAAAGCATTGAAAATCATTGGTTTCATAATAATGCGTTTTCACCTACTCTCACAACGCGAGAAAATCGCACAGTGTTAAGAAGCCCTCATTATCACCTCTGCAGGATCTGTTGTTGAAACTGCAGAGCACATTATCTTGAGTGGCAATTAGATGCTACCGACCTTGAAGAATAACGACTGCCTCCAAAAACATTGTTCAGTTTGCCAATAAAACTTGTTGTTCCATGCAGTATTTACAACCCTAATTCATACATCATACTTCTAAGAGGATCAATGTTGTTTGTACATTATGAGTTTTGAGTTCTTTCATCTCATGGCATATGTTCTTTGAGTTTCTCACTTTATTATACTGAAGGCCTATCATATCAGCAAACAGATCTCGTAGCATTTGATCAGACCCTTTCGAATCTTTCAACATTCCTCTATTATACATGATGACCTCCATTCATAAACTTCAACATCTGCACAGCATGATATCCAGAAATGTCAAACAGCCCACACAGAAATTCCTAAAATACTTACAGTAGATCTTAATAGCCTTCATCGCTTTGATAACTGGTGGTCTGCTACTTTGATTTATTGTCGTTAGATAATTTAAAAGTTAATCTTACAATATAAAACAACATTACTCTCATGCTTATTTTCTTTGCAAAATCTTCAATGTTTTGCCTTGAAAACCATATTCCCATTTTGGTCAATATGATGTAATAATGTTGCCAAACCCTCTCACCATACAATCTAAATCCAAACTGTGATAAGTATCTTCTTAGGTATTGAGTTTAAAAATGGATGTTATATTTATATTCAACAATATTTCTCCATATTTTCTGTATTATACTATGGATGACCTATCCTTGTAATAGGTCATCAATAGCAGATCGTCAGGGCTCAACACCTGACACCACTGATATGCAGGAGCTGAGGTGAACTGAAAGAAGCACAGCACCATGTGACAGGGAGAGAGCTGCAGTACCATTCCAGTCCACTAGACAGTAGACCATGTTGTACTTCTTGCAGCCACAGCTGTTGTGTGGATTGTGTACCTATCTTGTAGCTTGCTAGTAAATAAATCCCCAAATCTGCTCCTTGTTTTTTGAATAACTGTTAGATATAGGGTTACCACTGGGGGTGCCGGTGTCCGATTGGTGTGAGCTGCTCGTCCTGGTGCTGCGGGGGCCCAGGCTGGTGGCTCTGTCTGGGGTTCTCCCACTCTGGTGGATGGTCGCAGCGGCCAGCGGTGTGCCCTGCATCGTGTGCGCCCGTCCGCTGGTGCGCGCCGCCCGGGGAGGTGGCTTTATAATTCTCCCTGGGCGTCATTCTTCCAGCAATTTTCGTGGCATTTTGAGGCAGAGAAGCTCTGCTTGTGCTAATGATCTTACTCTATTTACTGAGAAAACATACAAAAATGCAGTAACAAAGTTATAGACACAATCCAGGCAAAACCTACGTACTGTGTTAAACCTAGGGCATGACATAGGAATGCTTTCTTTCGTGTTCTAGGCATACGTTTTTCCTGCAGTGTTCCTTTAATGGAGTATGAATGGGAATCACTAATCCTCTATTATTCTACATAATTTTTGTAACTATCGTTATGTCCTAATTTAATTCCCAGCGAGGTCACGTGGATTCTTGGTGTCCATTTCCTTGACACACACATTTTACAAGTTAAGTCCATCACTACTGCGTGCCAAAAGCATGATTTGACTGTTTAATGTGAAACCTGTCTGGTTTAATTTGATTAACATAGAATTTGCTGCGGTGGAAAATTTCTAACATGGTTAGGTGGTTTTCTACCAATTTAAACAATCCACGTACACAGATTATCTTTTCGATGCATATCTTTTAACATCTGTGCATGATGGAAAAGGCAAGACAGCATTGAGTGGCCTTCATTTTCCACACCTACTATATACTGGTAGAAAAATAAAGAGAGAATAACATGATATAATGCGAGAAAATCAACTTTCTCATAAGTCATTCCATAGTTTAGGTTATTTGCTTGAATCTACAGCTTCCAACATATTGGTGGTTGGCATGTCTACAGAAAAGAGTATTAAGTCAATTACAGGGGTTAGCCAGGGTTGTGTTAGCATTTTTTAAGTAATGTGTATAAAAGTGACCTGCGAATTTTCCCATGCATAAATTTCCCAAGTTTAGAAAAAAACATAAAACCCTATAGATGACAGATGACCAGTCCACATGCTCTCATATCTGGTGGGGGTCTGAGTATTCTGCAGAGTGATGCTATTTAAAGCTGTGTGTGATGTGAACTGGAGGCTCAGCAATCACTGCTAGTTCCTGGAGAGTCTGCTGAGTCACACCCGGCATCCTTCATAAAACATACAACAGTCCCATGAGCCAAGTGTAAAACAAAGTTAAAGAAGGTTTGTCCTCCCACAGTTATTCTTCAATTTATTGGGAACATCTTCCTGGTGACACGGAGGCATTCATAATGGCAGGAAGTCACGTCTGTGCTGTACTCAGACACAATATCATGCAGCAGCTGAACTAGGTTTCTATTCTTTTGATTGTAATGATTTCCCCATTTGTGAACAGTTGTTCTGAAAGTTCACAAGTTTCCAGGTGTAGCCATGCAACTTTACTTTCAAGATTTAGAATACCAACTACCATAATTAATGTTCTTTTTTTTGCTTTTATTTTACTTATGCTCAGATATCACATCACGTATAACTATACATTTGCAACATAATCCTACCATGGTGTCAAACATGACATAGAATGTTTGCCCTCACTTACAACTGCTTTACATCATATTATACTGCTTTATTAGCATGTCTCACTGCTAGTTTTCTGAAAGATGCTAAATAATGTTATAGTCACCGTCAAAGGGACAGTTGATCACATATGCAGTGCCCTTACTTCCCAGAAAAACATATGGCTCACTCAAGAATTTGCTGGGCAATCTAAACAAGACAGTTGTTGCTGTTGACTTACATGTAGGAATGCAGTCGAAGCATAGACAATATACAGAGTATTCAGTACTTTCATACACTGGCCTACATGGATTCTGTATTCAGCATGTAATCACACTGAACTGCCACTTGGCAATGAATACATTTTAATATTTAAGACATTGGAATGGATAGTAGTAAGGACTGAGTCCTTGACCGGTAGAAGTCAAGATAAAGTACATTACAAAGTTGGCTGCATGCAATGATAAAGCCTAATGCCACTCACAATACCACTTCCTCTCTGCACTCTAATACCAATAAAATATCATGCACCCTGTATTAGAAAAAGGCCGGGCTCACACAGGCTGGTTTGGATTGCAGATTCCGCGACCACCATCCATGCGGGTGAATGTGGGCATTGAAAGGCATGCATTTTAGCTTTTATGTTCACACTCCCAGATTCAAATGTGAATTCTGTGAGCGGCAGAAAAATTGCAGCGCATTCTATTTTGCCACGCAAATAGTCTCCAATGATGTCATCAATGGAGGCCATCCAACCTGCAGCCCATACGCAATTAACATTGCATGGCCCACTCAGGGGTTCTACAATTAGGCCGCAATCAAACAGAATAAGTCTATTCAAAAACAGAATTATCAATTTTTCCTGGAGATACACTTAAATTGTATTAGTTCTGAGTAGAGTGCTCTGATATGTAAAATATAGACTAAATTCCAAGCCTTCAGTATTGCAGTTACTAATGTAACTTCTACTAGCCACACATCTATCACTAGCATTCAAGCTTTCGGTCTGGAATCATGAAATGAAACAATAAAATTGAGTAGACACTTTAGCTTAATGGGTGTAATAAAAATGTTTTGAGAAGATACAAATTTAAAGCAGTTTTCTGGGACAAAACATCAATGGCTCAATCACCTAGACCTGCAAATAGAAACCCCATTTCAATTTACCGTATTTTTTAGTGTATAAAACGTGTTTTTTTTACAATGATTTTGCTCACAAATCGCACCGCGACTTATACACGGGATGTAAGTTTTCGTTGGAAACAATCCAACGAAAACTTACATGAATGTCGGGTGCAAGGTACCGCTCACGGGGTGCGGGAGCCCTTAGGGCGTTGTCACACTATCGGAGCAGGAAGGCAGAGCAGCAGTACAGAGAAGCAGGGCAGCAGTGTGGCTAGGTGAGTATGCCTGCACCCTCACACATATACATTACACACAGCACATACACAGTACATACATACATACAACACAGTTTACTCAGCAGCCGTCTCTACCGGCCGGTCTTCAGTCTCCTGTGTTTGGTCCCCATAGCAACCTGTAAAAAGCAACCTTTCACGAGACAGTGGGGATGCTGTGAAGAGCTACAGAGACCTGTCGGGCAGCACGGAGAGGATGGTCCGGTGAGTATAACAGTGACCTATAGTAACATAGTATGTAAGGCCGAATGAAGACAATGTCCATCTAGTCCAGCCTGTTTATCCTCCTGTGTTGTTGATCTAGAGGAAGGCAAAAAACCCCAAGAGGCAGGAGCCAATTGCCCTTTTGGGGGAAAAATTCCTTCCTGACTCCCTAATGGCAATCAGACTAATGCCTGGATCAACCCCTAATAGTTCCTACCTGTCTGTATACCCGGATTAACAATTAACCTAAGATTTATAGCCTATAATATCCTTCCTCTCCAGAAAGACATCAAGTCCCCTTTTAAACTCCTCTATGGATTTTGCCATCACCACATCCTCAGGCAGAGAGTTTTACAGTCTCATTGCTCTTACAATAAAGAACCCTTTTCTGTGTTGGCGATGAAACCTGCTTTCTTCTAGACATAGAGGATGCCCTCTTGTTACCGTCGCAGTCCTGGGTATAAACAGATCATGGGGGAGATCCCTGTATTGTCCCCCAATGTACTTATACATAGTTATTTGATCGCCCCTTAGACCTCTTTTTTCCAGGGTAAATAATCCCAATTTGGATAGCCTCTCTGGGTATTCCAGTCCCTTCATTCCATGTATTAGTTTAATTGCCCTTCTTTGAACCCCCTCCATCACTGTAACATCTTTCCTGAGCACTGGTGACCAGAACTGTGCTCAGTATTCCATGTGAGGCCTGACAAGTGCCTTATATAGTGGGAGGATAATGTTCTCGTCCCTCGCCCCTATACCTCTTTTAATGCACCCCAAGACTTTATTAGCTTTTGCAGCAGCTGACTGACATTGGTTACTCCAGTTTAATTTACAGTCCACTAGTACGCCCAGGTCCTTTTCCATATCACTTTTTCCTAGCAGTACCCCATTTAGTGTATATTGGTGGCATCCGTTTCTCCTGCCCATGTGCATAACCTTACATTTCTCAACATTGAACTTCATTTGCCATTTTTCTGCCTGAGCCCCCAGCTTATCCAGGTCCATTTGTAGCCGCACATTGTCCTCTGTTGCATTGATTATATATATTGTATAATTTTTGTGTCATCTGCAAATATTGATATTTTACTGTGCAGTCCCTCTATCAGGTCGTTGATAAATATATTGAACAGAATGGGGCCTAATACTGAACCCTGTGGCACCCCGCTAGCAACGGTGGCCCAATCAGAGTATGAGCCATTTATTACCACCCTCTGCTTTCTTTCTCTGAGCCAATTCTTTACCCAGATACACACGTTTTCACCCAATCCAAGCTGTCTCATTTTATATATCAGCCTATTATGTGGCACGGTGTCAAAGGCTTTAGAGAAGTCCAGATATACGAGATCAATAGACTTTCCCAGTTCCAGCCTAGAGCTTACTTCATCGTAGAAGCTGATCAGATTGGTCTGACAAGATCGACCCTTCATGAACCCGTGCTGGTGAGAAGTTATTCCGTTGTTCTCCTTGAGGTATTCTTCAATGCCATCTCTCAGAAACCCCTCGAATATTTTTCCAGTTACTGAAGTGAGACTTACCGGCCTGTAGTTACCAGGCTCACTTTTGGACCCCTTTTTGTAAATTGGAACCACGTTGGCAATGCGCAAATCCAATGCTACAACCCCGGTCTTGATACTATCCACAAATATTAGATATAGCGGTCTAGCTATCACATCACTTAGTTCACTTAGTACCCTTGCATGTATTCCATCTGGGCCAGGCGATTTATCGATTTTAATCTTCTTTAATCGGTTCCGCACTTCCTCCTGCATTGGGTATGAGATATTTTGTGTGGGGTTCATTTTATTCCCCTGAATCTACGCTTGAAAAGAATAGGTTTGCCTTCCCTACATCATCTATAATGATTTCTCTTGCATTATTTGTTAAAGGGCCAGTGCTCTCAGTGCAAGTTCTTTTGCTGTTAATATAGTTGAAAAATAGTTTGGGGCTGTTTTTACTCTGTTTGGTGATCAGCAGTAAATATGAGCGAGTAACGAACCCCATTGACTACAATGGGAGACTCATTTTGTTATTTTGTTATTTTTTTCCTCCCTGTATTTCTACCCACAGAGATTCCACGTGTTCATCTCCTACACCTATATATTCCCGTAGCCTTGGCAATAAGCACGATTTAACATACAGACATACCCCTCCCCCTTTAGAGGGATGTAAACGTAGAACAGTACTATGTACTGTTTTATGTTTAAAATCTTTTTTTCTTAATTTTGGTTCGGAAAGTAGGGGGTGCATCTTATACATGGGGCGTCTTATATACGGAAAAATATGGAACTTACATTGCTGAAACTGTATTAATTTTCCAATTGCATTGTAGGTCATGCAATATTGTCCCCAATAGTTTGTCTGCTTTCTGCGGTTGCCACATACATACAGCATGCATTGCTCTGCTTCCTTCTGACCTCAGTGAGCAATTATTTGTGACATTGTGTACTAGGTTGGGATGGATTACCTCAGATATAGACTAAGAATGCACAGGAGTATATAGAGAGTGTCGATAGGTAGAGTGGGTGCGAAATTTGCCTGCAACACCAAGCCAGGCCACTGCAGAAAGGAGGTGTGCATCGGCCCCAGCGTCTAGCTGATCTAGAATTGAGGGCATACTCTGAAGACAGGCCATTAATAGTTAATAACTAGACAACCCCTTTAAAGATGCATTCATGTTGCTTTGAAACAAAAGCCTGTCAACAAATGATCTTTCTGTAATACATTCTGTGGAATGTAGGGCAGTCATGTTCAGCTTTCAGTATTTTGAATTTCTAGACCAAATCAAAACTGGTTATCACTGCTGCCTTCGTTACTTGTAACATTGTCCACCACATGCTAGTTGTGGTGGACAATATTACATGTAATGACTCAGAAGGAATTGTAAACTGATCTTTTCTAGCTTAAAATAATCTACAGAACTAATATTGAATTCCCAAATAATATAAATAAAGTATTGTGGTGTCTTGAAAAGAGTTAAAGAACATCACAGTCTGTCATTTAAAACTACTCCCACACACAATTCCTATGTACTCCCTCATTAATGTTTACCACAAAAGACTATTCATGTCAGGAAAACTCATATGAAAACACCAGATCATTCAGAACCGCTCCATCCTTCCAATGCTCTTCCCTGCTAAACAACTTATTTTGATATAAGTGTGGAAAATCTGGCAGATCCATTTATTAATCCTGAAGTCCAGCTACAACAAACTATTCCTATACAATACTAGTATTTCCAGTCAACCCTGGAAAAGGTTCAGGATATCATTATTCAGACACTTGGAAATGACTGTGTGCAGTAATATGTTACAAACAAGGGTGTAGCAGTAGTATGAATAGGCCACTGCTGCTCTATTGCCACAACAGCCTTAAAGATGCATATGCCCACTAAATTACCTTTACTGCAGCATGAGAAATTGGTGATGGCATGGGGTAACAAGTATTTCTGCTATTATATTTGTAAATGAGACAACCCGTTTCAAGGTCTATGAAAGCTGATGGACAGGTGCCTATAGTGGGAAAAAGGGTTTAGTCTTCAGAGTGTTGTCTTTATTTTTTTTGATCGGGCATTACTAGCAAACGTGGCCATGAGGGGCATTATTACTTAATGGGGGTCATAAGGGGTACGATTTTTAATGCCGGCTATAAGGAGCATTATCATTAAAGAGGACGATGAGGGGCATTATTACTTAATGGAGGCCATGAGGGCATTATTACTGAGTGGGGAAAATAAAGAAGGCATTTTGACTGACTGGTGACACTTTTACTATGTGGGGCACCATGCGTGGCATTACTATTACCTGGGGAGATTGTGTAGAAGTTTGACGGGAAATTGAGCAGTCAAAGATGTCCCTGTGTCAAATTCTGCAGAGACAAGTTGTGATTGGGAGAAGTCATGTGAAACAGAAGTAAAGAGGTAAACCTTAGGGCTGTTCACACGAGCACGGTGGGTGCGCAATATAGCCGCGCGCAAAGACCGTGGCTATCCTGCAGTAAAGATCTCGCGATTGGGTTAATTCCAGCTACTTGAATTAGCCTGTTCACGTGATCGGAGGTGTGTGGTATGTGCTTTCCAGCTCCCATAGAAGTCTAAGGAAAGCACGCACCAAAGATAGGTCATGTCCTATCTTTGCGCACACCATGGAGCTTAGATGCGACCTTGAAGTTGCATGCCCTATCTTCGTTAGGTGCGCAAATTTAGCACGGCTAACATTCTTTCACAAGAATGCGTCTGTAAGAAAAGATTGATTCTCACCTCGCTTTCCCCTGAAATCTTCTCCAGCTACCCCGCCTCCCTGATGGCCGCTCTGTGAGCAAGCCAGAGGTACTCGCTCTTGTGTACCAGCATGTAAGCGAGTATGTGCGGGGACGAGTGTCGGGCATAGTTTGCCCAACATTTATCCAGAGTAAATGGGCCTTAAAAGTGGCTGTAGACTCATCAAGGAGAGAGCCCGCAATTTTGATACAGCCAAGGGCCCTTGCTAGCCTTAATGTGCCCCTGAACCTGGGTAGACAGTTTTACAGTATGTGTCATTATATGATTATAACACACTTCCAACAGTGCTGGCAAAAATGTTGTTGATAACGCATAGTTACATTTTTTTCATATGACTTAAAGTGTGTTGTATAGAAATTGTCTGCTACAAGTATTACAACATGTATATAGTAAATGGGCTTTGGTTCACATTACATAACCATTCTTAGTAGGAAGCGAAGCAAACAGCACAACCCAGTTAAATCCCAACCAACAAACAATAATGGGATGTTTATATTAGCGAAATAAAACAAAAATTTCCTTAAAAAAACAAGTAAAATTAATGGCACACGTGTTAAGAAGTAAACAGCTGGAATATTTGGAAGCGAAGCAATGAAGGGATAATTAAAACCACAGACCGAGGTTGGACAAGACTGCAGGAGCCCATCCAATAAAAATCTAGTTGTTTTGAACAGTGGTTCTGTTTTCTTTGGCCGCTCAGTTAATATGACAGATATCGGTTCCTTCAAAACCAGTTGTTTACTACTTTAGATCAATATAGAGTATGTGGGTCAGCAATGATGACTTGAGTTTACTGGATAAAGCAATGAAATTACTCAGAAGACAAAAGCTGAATTTTTACAAAAAAATATGGACTGTTTAGGTGGCAATGATTAAAGGAGATGTCCCGAGGCAGCAAGTGGGTCTATACACTTCTGCATGGCCATAATAATGCACTTTGTAATGTACATTGTGCATTAATTATGAGCCATACAGAAGTTATAAAAAGTTTTATACTTACCTGCTCCGTTGCTGGCGTCCTCGTCTCCATGGTGCCGACTAATTTTCGCCCTCCGATGGCCAAATTAGCCGCGCTTGCGCAGTCCGGGTCTTCTCCTCTTCTCTATGGGGCTCCGTGTAGCTCCGTGTAGCTCCGCCCCGTCACGTGCCGATTCCAGCCAATCAGGAGGCTGGAATCGGCAATGGACCGCACAGAAGCCCTGCGGTCCATGAAGACAGAGGATCCCGGCGGCCATCTTCAGCAGGTGAGTATGAAGACGCCGGACCGCCGGGATTCAGGTAAGCGCTGTGCGGGTGGTTTTTTTAACCCCTGCATCGGGGTTGTCTCGCGCCGAACGGGGGGGGGGTTTAAAAAAAAAAAAAACCCGTTTCGGCGCGGGACATCTCCTTTAATATACAATGTAACTGAGTGACAATATTTACTTTTCATCTGAAACTTTTCTTGATATTCTTTCTTTAATCAGTCTTTGATTAAATATTGGTATAAAGTATTTTCTTTTAAGAACTAATATATGCCTAATATTTATAATATACATTTTTTCATGAATAATATTCACAACAGTATTTTAACCCTTTGCAATCCAATTTTGGATTCAGGGTTTCCTAGGGGGCTTTCACTTTCTGCCATTATACAATGGTGCCATCTGCTGTATAGAGCCAGTACTGTAGTATGTGACATGCTGGAGAGGCCCCCGACAACAGAGCGGCCAATAATCTACAGTAAGAATACCCTGCTGGACGTCTTCCGACATCGGAGCTGTATAGCCTTCAATCAGAATGTCTTTAGACGTCAGACAGTGGATTGGAAAGAGTTAAATGCAATAAAACTGGATACGGTCCGCAGAGCAACCAGCTTCCCATCTAGTGCTCCTCAAGTCAATACAGTGAAGGGGATACCAGTAGATCATAGAAATCTTGCTTTATAGCCTTGTAGGAATCTTTAAGTAAGGTGGAATGGCTTTAGGCTACATACAACTGAGTGAGAATCTTGTGTGAGTTTCGTGCAAATATGAACTCCATGAAAATCCTTCCTTAGGCTAGGCTGTTTGAGCCTCTGATCTATGTAAAAATACCAAGCTCTCTTTTTGATATTTATAAATACTCGAAGGCCGCATTCACATGGTCAATAATGAGCTTGCCAACGTGCGTTTTACATGCCGATCTGAGGCGCTTTTAATTAAAAAATGTCACACATCCCTTCTCTGAAATTGTGATCCTCAGGTGCGTGTTTCACACACTTTAGAGGATCCTAAGTTTTTCCTATTGCAATTAATGATGCGGGTGCCATGCATTGTTTTTTTTTAAACGGTCCCATTGAAAACAATGGCCGACGCATTCCGAGGGAACATCAAAAGATAGAACATGCTGCGATTTTCAACCTCGCTGCATCGCTGTGAAGGGAAAAAATTGGTCCCGTGAATAACTCCATTCAAAATAATAGAGTTCATATTTGCTTAGGTTTTGTGCATCTCGCAACACACAAAACTCGCACAAAATACTCGCTCGAGTGAATGTAGCCTAAAGATTTTTCTTTGAAATGTGTAAAAAGAAAATAGAAAGGAACTGCAAGGGATATTTTTAAAATGAAACCTCACCTATTTTTATTTACTAATTAAAGGGAACTTGCACCAGATTTTTGGCTATAAAACCACCTAGAGCAGTAAAACTACGAAGTACTGCACATTTCCAAATTGACTTTGTTATACATCCTGGTGCAATCATGCCTTTAAAAAAAGATTTTCAAATTTCCTGCACTATATGCAAATCCTGGTGAATGGTCCAAAAGGTGGGTCTAACCATCTTTGGTGGGCTGTATTCCTCCCCTAACACCACCCTCTCTGCTACTGTGGCCTGAGGCGTGCTCCAAGTCATTAGAATGGAACTCTAACTCTCGTACATACGCGGGGAGCTCCGGGACCCACGCAAGCACTGTTTAGTTTAATAAATTTTCCTAAAAAAGGGACAGATGAACTGAGCATGTACTGGTGCCAACGTAATAGACGACAGCCTGGCAGCCCTGGAATCCGTCATCTGACTGCCATGCTAGCCCATCGGTACCCCATGATTGCATCTCGGGCTGGCTGTTTTAAGTGCGCAGTCAGTTTTAATGGCAGCACTTAAATATTTGACAGCTGCAATCGGAGATCATTGATTGCATCAGTTGCCAGCTGCTATTGGCTCTCAAAAACAGCTAATAGTCGCAGAAGGAGCAGAGAAGATTGATATATAGTTTTGTGGAGAAAGATTCAGTACAACTTTTTATTTATTGTCATTCTGGGCTTAGGGGTTGAGTAGGCGGTAAGTAACTGTTATTTTTTGCACTTAAACTCACAGTCCACTGCACTCTTAGGCCCAGGATGAGTAGGGATTTGGATAAATAAATGACAAATTCTACCATCCCCCATAAAACTATACATCAGTCTGCTCAGCTCCTCCTGCTCTATAACATGCTACCTGCTGAGCAGACACCATGATCAATCATTTTTGGATTTTGATTTTCCTCCCCATATTCAAAAAATCATAATCATTATTTTTTTCCAGGACAAGTTGTGTTTTTCAATTGTAGTATTTAATGTACCATATAATGTAGTGAAAAACTTAAAAAACTTCTAAGTGGTATGAAATGAGAAAAAAAAACGCAATTCCAACACCTTTGATCAGGTCCTGTTTTTATGGCATACACACTACCAAATATATATATATATTGCTGTACTGCTTTTAAAAATAACATTCCTTGGAAAGACCTAAAATTATTTTCTGTCTTATGAGAGCCATCACTTTTTGATTTTTCCGTCAACATAGTTGTGTGAAGCCAGTTGTGTGAACTACATCCCGTAGTTTCTATTGGTACCATTTTGGAGTCCATGATTTATTGACTTTTTTATTACATTTTTCTAGGAGATAAGGTGACCAAAAAAAATCGCAATTCTAGAATTGTGTATTCTTTTTATTCCATACAGGATAAATAATGCATTACTTTGAAGACTTTTATGGTCGCAATGATACCAAATATGTTTTCTTTTTTGGTTTTAATTTTTTTATTATAAATATAGGAAAAGGGGTTTTATTTTAAAACTTTTAATACCTTTTATTGTTTTCTAATAATTACTAAAACTTTTTTAAACTAATTTTTCAATTTTTTTTTTAGTCCCCATTTCGGACTTGAACTTGCAATTATTCAATCACTCCCGCAGTATAATTTAATACCATAGTATTACATTACCATAGCTTTACATTATACTGTGATCTGACAGGCAGTCTGTCAAGCCACACCATAGAAGGCCCCAGGTTGCTATGGCTGGGGAGGAGGGGGGGGGGGGGGGACACTTTAGAGCCCTGCAAAACTGATGCAACATTTACAGAGTTAACAGCAGCGATCAGCCAGCAGGTGTCAGCTGGGAAAAATAGTCATCACCCGCATAGTATGGTGCAGGATTGGCTCCCGATTGCCCTCCATACAAACCCCGAACACATAGGACAAAAAAGATTAAGAAGAGCCTACAAGAACTACCAAATCAAACATGAGGTTCTCGCAGTTTCAGCCGGCTTTGTTGTGCACTTATTGTGCAGTTTAAACACTAATTGTTCAGTTTTTCACATAGGAATGTAAAACACTGAACGATAAGTGTTGTTTAAACAGGATACACGAGCGCGAATGAGTTAGTGATGAGGTCGTGAGATTCTTGACCTGTGTAAAAGGGCCTTAAGACCTGTATCGTTAACACTCCCACAGAGAGAAAAAGTATAAGGTCTGGGAAATGTAGAGGCTATCATCACGACCTGCAAGACCAATCCATCTGTTTCATAGTTGCCTATTGAGCTTACTTCTGACTTTATTGTGAAAATGAATGGGATGGGGGGATTGGGAGGGGCTCGTCCTGTTGGAAGATAAAACCTGGAATTTCCTATTTCAGCTTTGGCAGAAGCCATATCTATGGCATGTCCAGATATGAAGTCCATGTGATTGAAGAAGGGGCTGTAGACTTTCCTACAGGTTATAGCACAAAACACATTCTCCTTGGTGGAGGCGCACACATGCTCCACACAAGTATCTGGGTTTTCCCTCTCTGAGATTCTGACATTACGTTTGTTAACTATCTGAAAGGTGGAAGGCGGATTCATTACTAAACACTAAAGATTCCATGAAACCATCGCTTTCTATTACAGTTTATATCAAAGAAAGTGTGATTGTTCTCAGTAAGAGAAACCAAGTAACCTTGTAGATATGATACCTTTTAATGGCTAACAATAAGACATGATGTTACAGCAAACTTTCGGGTTCTTCTTATCGACCCTTCATCAGGCTAAAGGTTGATAAGAAGAATCTGAAAGCTTGCTATAACATTATGTATTTTTGTTAGCCATTAAAAGGTATCATATCTACAAGATTACTGAGAACAATCTTTAACGAGAACAATCACACTTTATTCTACTCGCTAACATGGTAGCAAACTTTTTTTTTCATATTTCATAGCAAGAACATCGCTTCACTTTGTCGTTTGGCTTTAGGGCCTGTAACAATTGCAATAAGTAGGGAGAAGGTTGCAAACATTTGCGCGGATCCTTCCACACAGTCGGCTATGGGACGTCCAATTCCAGTGGCGTTTTGAGGACTTTGTGTGAAATTGGCAAGGACATGCTCCACTGTTTCCTTGCTTACTGGTGGAATCTCTTCCCTTATAATTGGAGTACCCCTTAAGGCCCATTTAGACACAACGATTATCGCTCAAAATTCGCTCGAAGGCAAGCTTTTGAGCGATAATCGTTGTGTGCATTTACACAGCAAGATGATCGTTCAAACAGCAGTTTGAGTGACAGTTTTAAGCGTTAACTCTGCATAAGCTCTTAAGTAGCCAACTAGCTACTTAAGAGCTTATTAGTGTGTAAATGAAGGCTCCTGCTGTATACAGAAAACATCTGGAGCGCTGTCCTCTGTATACAGGTGCTGTGTTCTCGGAGTACTCAGCTGGTATACCGCTGAGCGCTCTGAGCTTGGTATGCAGGACACAGATGGAGTGCTGTCTTCTGCATACTCCTGCTGTGTTCACATAGCGCTCAGCTGGTATACAGCTGACCGCTCCGAGTGGGGTATGCAGAACACAGATGGAGCTCTGTCTTCTGCATACTTCTGCTGTGTTCACGGAGAGCGCTCAGCTGGTATACCGCTGAGCGATCCGAGAAGAGTATTTAGGACACAGCTGGAGTGCTGTCTTCTGCATACTCCTGCTGTGTTTACGCAGCGCTCAGCTGGTATACAGCTGAGCGCTCTGAGCAGAGTATACAGAACACAGCTGGACTTCTTGTCTTCTGCATACTTCTGCTGTGTTCACAGAGAGCTCAGCTAGTATACAGCTGAGCGCTCCGAGCGGGGTATACAGAAGACAGTTGGAGCGCTGTCTTCTGCATACTTCTGCTGTGTTTTCCGAGCGGGATACCAGCTGAAACAATACTATTAGCGGTATTCTGCTGAGAACTCAGCGCAACGTCCTGATAAGATTTATCGTTGTCTTTCAACTTGCTGAAAGACAACGATGAGCGAGTCTTTAACGAAAACTGCACAATGGCCGCACGTTTAGACACGATCATCTCTCAAAAGATTGCTTTCGAGCAAATTTTGAGCGATAATCGTTATGTCTAAATGACACTTTGTTTGAAAATGACATTGCACACTAATAATGCTGGTAAACGTGAAAATCATGGACATAGAAGCTCTCCTGTCCTTGTTGGCAGCTATTTTGTCTCATATGCCCCTAATGACAACTACAACAGACTAAAATATTTTGGGCCTACTTTAGCAAAATTGTCTATCTCTAAGACAGTCCTTGCTGCCCATAGCAACCAATCACAGAACAGCTTTCATTTTACCCCAGCAGCTTGAGAAATGAAAGCTGTGCTGTGATTGGTTGCTATGGGCAAGCAGGACAGACTTCCTTTTAGAAAGTTTTGCCAAATGAAAGTTTTTAGGTTTCTGTCCATTGATATTAAATGGATGTATCTGAGTGTCATTAAACATGAGTTATAAGGATGTCACATCAGGAAGATCATTTCCAATAACCCTGTATAAATGTCTGTACTGAATCCCTCAACACAAACACGATGATGTCAATTTTATCACATTGCATAAAATAAAAGCTTGGTAATTTCTAAGACTAGTATAACAAGTGTATCAGCCAATGAGGACGTCAGAGCAGAGAAACTGAGATTCTGACAATTCTGCATAACATAATATACTGTAGCGCTTTAATGAAGAAAGTTATTTTTCAAGGCTCAGCTTTCAGATTTAATTTGTGTCTCTTGCCTGCATGGATGCCACAGATACCAAGACATGACTGATGTGCTTATGTATTGCCATATATAGTGTTCACTGCTACTGTACTGCTATAAAAGGGATAATGTGTGTACGTTGCTTTATTACAACCAGTCTTTTGAAGAAGGAAGAGAACAATTCTCTCGCTTAAAATAAATAAATAACAGGAAAGAATGAAAAACATCACTAAAAGGTTGGTTATACACTGCTTTGGTTGAGGGGTTTTATCATTGGAACAAAAGCTCGTCTTCCAGCTGGGCCCTGTCTAAAATAACAAATGAGGGCATGCTCATCTCTCCTGGCGCCCTGGAATGCAGCTGCCAGCCAGCGCTGGCATTGGTAGTGGCTTCCAGGTAGACAAGCTGGGCGGATGTAGGTTACCGCTGCGGCCAATCAGAGGCAGCAGCGTCATGGCTCAGGATATGAGCTCTTATGCCAGGAGCTCTGACTGTGATGCTGCGGCCTCTGGTCGCTTCTGCCGGGCCAGACTACCCAGGAGCTGCACTGATACCAGCGCCGGTTTTCACCTGCATCCCAGGTTCCCCGAAAGATGAGTATACCATCCTTTGTAATTTTAAGCAGAGCAAAACCCCTTTAAGTTTACATGGTAACAATATCTGTGCATGCCAATAATGTCTGGATTTCATCACACTGTTAAAATGATAAAAACACTGGAAACTTTGAATTCTAATTTATACATTGCAGTAATACATTTTGCTCCTGCTTTGTTCTCTTGGAGTTGTCCAGTTTCAAACTACTGATATCCTTAGAATAATTGATAAGTGAGGGTCTGCTGCCTGGGACTCCTTTCGATCAGCTGTTAGCTGGACCACTGCACTTGTACAATGAGCACATTTCTGCATGATGCAGACAGCTTAGTTCCCCTTGCAGTGGCCAGGGTTGGTATTACAGGCAAACTTCCCAATTAGGTAAACTTGCTGGAGAAATCAGCTCTGTGCATGAACAAACTGGCCTGGCAAACAGTTGGTCAGTGGGAGTCCTGGGTGGCAAACCTATGATTAACTACTGAAGGCCTATCCTAAGGGTCCTTTTACATGGGACACCTGTCGGGTAACAAGCTTCCCAGCGATTATTGCTCCTGTACTGTGATAACTGTTAAAGGGGTTCTGACATGAATAATGTTTTTATGCTTTAAAAGCCATTGTTCTCTGGTCTGCCTAATGGACACAAGGAACCCACGATTTAATGGCTATTAAAGCATAAAAACTAATACTTACCTTGTGTTCAGTTGTTGTTGTCATCAGGGTGGTCATCTCCCAGCAGGCTCTGTTCTTCCTCCACGAGCCGCCCCAGTCCGGGATTGCGCGCATGCGCAGTGGAGAGGTGCCCTCTGACAGGTGTCAGGAGGGGCCGCTTCTCCACTGCGCACGCGCAGAATCTCGGAGTTCAGCCAGGACGGACGGGCTGCTCACAGCAAGCACTGCTTGTGACGTGCTTGCTGTGGGCGGCCTGTCTGTTCACCTCGGAAGTGGCTGACGGACGGAGCAGAGCAGGAAGCGGTCATTTCGACTGCTCCAGCTCTGCTTCTACAAGCCACAGAAGAAGATGCCAGTTGGAGGG
Organism: Eleutherodactylus coqui; assembly: GCF_035609145.1. Classification (NCBI taxonomy): domain Eukaryota; kingdom Metazoa; phylum Chordata; class Amphibia; order Anura; family Eleutherodactylidae; genus Eleutherodactylus; species Eleutherodactylus coqui. The sequence goes on from NC_089837.1 coordinate 391,614,996, forward strand.
GACATGCTTGGGAATCGGTCCTGGCCAGGCAAGGTGAGTAAATTTTTTTTTTTTAATGTCAGAACCCCTTTAAGTGAATGGAGGTGGAGTGTGTCGGAGATCATTTCCAGATGCTCACATTCATTCCTAGTTAACAGGCAGTTGTTCATAGATGAACAGCTGCCTGTTTACTCAGACAGATCGTTGTTTGATTTTTATGCCTGCACAAACTGAATGATGAACGATAGGGAAAATAGATTTCATTGTTTAGTTGCTGGCAGTGTTTATACTGAACGATTATCGTTTAGATTAGTACTATGTAGTGAGAATCTGAACAATAATCGTTCAGTGTAAAATTGCCTGAGGATTTACTATCTCCTTAAAAACACAGAGCATACACTTACATCCTGTGCTTTGGAGTTCGTATAGAGGGGGATCGGGGCCCAATCCTGCCCCATACAACGTGCGTGCTGGCTGTTTTTTTTTACAGCTGACACTTGACATCAAAAGCCTGTTAAGCCTTTAAATTCTGCCCTAAGTTATGACAGCGGCACTTAAATCTCCTGATTGAAGCTCGGGGGTGCTGTACAACCCTCCCCTTCACACACACACACAATGTGATCTTGAGATACCATTCAGCTGCCATGGCAGGCAGGGCCTTCTGAAGCACTCCAGCGCTGGCATAGCTGATTGCCTGAATGCCTGCCAGATCGCTGTAGGATGTAATACCACATACTACTGCATGAGCGATCAAACGATCGCAAGTTCAAGTCCCCTGTGGGGCCTATAAAAATTGTAAGAATGAGTAAAAAAAAAACAACCTTGTATTTATTACAAAGAATAAAAAGAAGTAGAAGTTTAAAAAATCCTCTTTTTGCATCTCAATAATAAAACAATCAAAACAATAAAAAACTAAATATATTAGGTATAACTGCATCTAATCTATCAAAGTAATACATTATTTGTCCTGCATGGTGAATGTCCTTAGAAAAAAAAACAATGCCAGAATTTTGATTTTTGGTCACGCCATCTCTTAGAAAAAAATGTATTAAAAAGTGAGCAAAAATTTGTAGGCACTCCAAGATACTTACTAATAGAAATCACAAGACGTACTTAAAAAAATTAGCCCTCGCACTGTCGACGGAAAAATAAAAAACTTATGGCAGCAGAAAACAATTTTATTTTTTTCTGCAGATATTTAGTTTTTTAACTGTAGTACAGCAAAAAAAAAAAAGATATAAATTTGGTACCTTCATAATCATACTGAGCCACAGAATAAAGTTATCATGTAATGTTTTTAGTGTGTACACTGTAAAAACAAGACTCATTGTCAGAGATGGCGGAATTGCGTTTTTTTCCACTTCACTCCACTTAGAAATGTTTACGTTTTTCATTACATTATATGGTACCATAAACAGTACCATTGAAAAATACGACTTGTCCTGTAAAAAACAAGCCCTCAGACAGCTACGTCGATGAACAAATAAGATTGAATTTTTGAAAGTGGGGAGGAAAAAAACTAAAATAAAAATGAAAAACAAAAAGGGATGTGTCCTTAAGGGGTTAATGTTTGAGAAGTCCAGGTCTGACATTTGTGACTCTGGCTTTATACTGACAGAGCCACAACAGATTTTTCAGACATGGATCTGACAGTTTAATTCACAGCAGAACTCCGAGGCTGAGCCTCAGAGATCTGCTGCAGATTTTCATGCGGATCAACACACAGATTTAGCTGTAATCAATGGGACAAAACCATGTGCAGCTGCCTGACACTGTTTTCGTGCAGATTTCTCGTGGAAACCATGCCAAGAACTTTTTTTCCATAATGCGGATTTCGAAATCTGTGGGCGGAAAAAATTTGTACCATATGAACTACAAAAGAGTGTTAAAGTGGTGCCAAATCCACCAAGTGAATAAAGCGTAAAGGTGCCTGGTCATTCATAACAGGATTGTAAACTCTTCATAGTTAGGCTCTGTCCACATCTGTTTGGAGCCTCCAGAACAGATCAGGCACAAAACAATGTAGCATGCTCCACTCTTGTCTGGGAAAATTCCAGGTAGCTTGACAGAAGCTCCCATTACGGTCAATGGGGTCTGTTGAGTGCCGTTCATTTCTGTCATTTGAGAAATGCATCCTTGGCTACTATTCTATTTTTCTTTTCCCAAGTCGGAATAAATAAATGAAGCGTGGACTAAGCCTTACATGTAGACACAGTGGCTCACCTATATGCATAGCTGTGCCTGTTACTGTAGCTCTTCCTATTTGCTCCCAATGAAATGAATGGCTCAAGCTGCAGTATTAGGCACAGTCAACTGTATGGTCAAGCCGTTCAATGAACATTCCATTCATTGCACTCATCCTTGATCGCCTGTAGGTCAGACCCCTATCAATCAAACATTGATGGACTAGTCACGAAGAATGCCTTAAACTTCAGCTTATGCTTTCCCTAGCAATTTGTGTGACAGTTTCCCCAGATTCACTTTAATTGATGATAAACAAGGGCAACTTCAATTGCGTCTTTACTAGTGTTACTTGTTTTTTCAATGAGAAATAACTGTGGAGGCATTTTAATGCAGTGGTTCTTTACAGAAAAACTCTCCCTTTTGCATTAAAAGGTGACGTAATAGTAACTTTTTATGACCTAAATCATTCCAACCCATAAAGGAAATGATTGTAATTCTCTTACATGCAAGCACAAATTGACTTATACCGGTATATGTTGTACTAAGTAAATACTAAGAAAACATCTTCTGCAGAAACCACATCTTTTTACAGGAAGCTACCATACATATGTTCACATAAATCCAATACATTTCCATATGTGGACTTGGATGTTGTATATTTTGGTTTACATCATAGAATGGTATTTTGAAACATGCCTTCCACGATGAGCACTCTGCAGCTGTTAATTTAATTGTTCCCAGATCTCCAGTTTTTGCTTCAAGGACATTTATTTTCAACAAACGGAGGTAATGTACATGTTGCAATAGTTCAGATGACCCATGCTGACAAATAGCCGGATACTGTGGGAATTCATAACTAGCAGAATAATAAAGCAACAGGGAATAACCATTTACCCAAAGTTAATATACAGTTGTCTCTATTTTGCACATTTGTATCTGTGATATAAAGAATCCAGTTACTTATTCCAGGAATGTGACAGTCTGAATTAAACTGAGGAAGTCAAAGGCCATGAGAATCCACTGTCAACTCCCAAATGCAAAGTTAAAAACCACACTACTGTGCGCTAGATAGATTCACTGATCTACCTACCGTATTTCCCCGAAAATAAGCCCCACCCTAATATTCAGCTGTAAATATAAGCCCTACCCCAAAAATAAGCCATAGCTACACTATGTGACAAAAAAAGCAATACTCACCTAGCAGTCGCTGTCCGGGTCTCTCCCACTGGGCCGTGGCGCTTCGGCAGGCTTCCTTGCAGTCCTCTTGATGAGCCAATCACAGCCATTCATTGAAAAACATCATTGAATGGCTGTGATTGGTTCATCGAGCGTAAGCTTTGATTGGTTGAGGTGGTGCTCCTGAACCATTTAGAGCAATCGCTTGATGGATGTGGGGTATTCAAGCCCTATCACCAGCAAGAGATACTCCATCATCATTGACGACTGCACGGAAGCCTGCAGGGAAGCCGCAGCCCAGGAGGAGGGACCCGGACAGTGCCTGCTATGTGAGTATAATACACCCACTGAAAATAAGACCCTGTTCCTTTTTTTTTTAAATATATGACACAGTCTTATTTTACAGGGAAAATCTATTTGTCTTTTTTTCTCTTCAGCACAAGGTCCACAGTAAGGTTGGGACGTCGACACAAAAATATCGATAGTCAATAGTATCGACTATCGCTGAACAAACTATCGATTATTGTAAAATATCGGTGGAAAATTATCAATATATCGACTTTTTACAATGCTGTATAAAAATAAAACAGGTCTAGGGTTAATAAAGCAACAATCAACAAAAAAGTCTAGTTTTCTTTTAAAACTTTAAACTGTTGAATTTATTATTAACTTCTAACTATTAATAACATGAAAATATATTAAAGTTACCAATGAAAATAAAAAATTACAGATGAAACATATAATTAAAATTAGGTCTATGAAGAGAAGTTTTTCATCATTGGCCCCAATAATCGTTATCTAATGAGCCAAAATGCTCCTTCCAGTAGACATAATTTCACCAGCTTGACCGGGAGTGCAGAAAGACGATTGGAGGTAAACACATTGAAACAAGTTCCTGCAAGCTACAAGGAAGCCAGAAGATGGACGCTGGACCAGGCGGCATATTAGCCTCTTACTCCTCACTTCTACACGAGCCAACCTAAACAACCAATCACCGTGAACTAGCCAACCCAAATAACCAATCACCGTGAATCAGCCAACCCAAATAACCAATCACCGTGAATGAGTAAATCCAAACAACCAATCAGGTTGCGAATGGTGTGCATGTGGGGAGTAATATAGATATATGTGACCTGGCAGGATGTGAGCATGATCTCTGTGTGTTTGTGGGGCTGCGTGCCCTGCATTTTTTCGAAATGCCGCTGAGGAACCAACGGTCTCCATGGCAACTTGTAGACAATGCAGGGCCTGGTAATGCGAACGCAGTGCCCCGAACACAATTGTAATTGCGTTAGATGGGTCTCCTATCTTTTCTATGGGCAGTGCATTCGAGTTAGACGCTAAATGCACGACATGTCGCTTCTCCTTTTCTGGACGCGACCTTCGTGCGTTCAGCGCTGCCCTCCATCTACATGTGGAAATGCTTTCATTTAGAAACCATTGCCCACAGCTATCGCATTAGACGCAAGCGTTCAGAGCCTACGTCTAACGGCATGAACAAACGCATGTGATAAAGGGGCCTAAGACCCTACTTCTTCTAAGAGTCCTTTTGCCTGCAGCAAACCTTATTGGTGACAAAGAGTCACCTCACACTTTACAAGAGTTTCTAGAACTTGTTTTTAAGTTCAATAGTGATTAGAGCAAAACTACATCCTGTACAACACAAAGGGAAGGGCGGAATCTAAAGAAAGCAAATCTGGTCACCGGACCACAAGACACGCTTCTTCTTTACAAAAATATTATATCGCCTTAAACTATTGATGTTACCGATATATCGGACATAACAATATCGATGGAAAGTATCGCCAAAGCATTAGCGATATATCAATATTTCGATATATCGGTTTTCGATGTCCCAACCTTAGTCCACAGTGAAATCTAAGAGACCTGGTAGCGGGATCTATGGCCCCCCCCAAAAATGGACAAAGAAAGCATTATTTTTAATGAATGCATTTACTGTGATGCTGCAGAGAAAAAAAATGGAGTGTGCCATACTTTTGGGCAATATTGCCCCTTATTCCCTATGGACCTTAAAAAAACTTGCATTGCACTCTCAGTGCACCCGTACGCCATGCGATGTGCATGCAAGTGTGATTTTACTGTTTTACTATTTGCATGTGAAAATCGCAAGCGCAGCAATGCGAATTTGATGCATTTTTCTCACAATAATGTACTTGCCCATTGATCACTCGTGTAAATGAACCCTAAGAGGAGAAACTCTGACTGATACCACACTTGCAAAGCCGCAATTTTTATGTGTTTTCCGAAAAAAATGCACTGCATTGCGGCACTTGCGATTTTTACACACATGAAAAGCATAAATGCAAAGCACCTACTATTTCCTAGGGGAGTAAAAGCGCATTATGCTTTTCTGAAACTCACATGTGCATGCAAGCGTTATGTGTTTTTTTTTTTGCTTCCGTAGAAAAGAATGGGCAATTATTAAATGGAATCGGCCAAAAAATAGGACATGCTGCAATGTTTTCCTTGCATAGTTGCTTCTCACAACACTGCGAAAGAAAACTTGCACATGTAAATACAGCCATTAAAAACAATGGCTTCTTTTCTCATGCAATTTCTGTGCATCTCAAACGAACAGAAATCATGCAGGAAAATCAAATTGGCTGCACCGACAACAGGCTGAAGGATTAGCTGATCGGTGGGGATCTTGAGTGGTGGATCCCCCAATCATCTATTGACGACCTATCCTAAGGATAAGTCATCAAAAGTAAATGCCCAGAAAACCACTTTAAAACAATCAGGCAGAACTGAAGTAATTGTGTACTAAAAGTGGATCAACAAGAGCATATATACTTCAGAAATCAATGGTGTGAGTATACAGAAGAACTTTATGCCAGAATCAACCATTCTCTGCCAAATGCAAAGGAAAATATGGCAGAGCAAGAACCTAACATCACAGAAGCAGAATAGGGATTAAAAAACTTCCAAACCGCGAAGCACCAGGAACTGACAATTTGCCAGCAGAATTGATCCAAGCGGTCCCTAAAAGTATATCACTAGCTCTATATCAGAAGGTCTGGGAAACAAAACTTGGCCAAAAGAGTGAGCAAAATCTATTTTCATGCCAATACCAAAAAAGAGTAATGCACATGACTGCCCCAATTGCCGAACAATTGCACTGATACCTCATGCAAGCAAAGTTCTGCTGAAGATTATTTAGAAACGTTTAGCAGCAATCATGGAATGCAAAATGCCTGATGTTCAAGCTCGTTTTCGAAAAGGCAGAGACACTTGTGATCATATCTCAAACCTGAGACTGGAGAAAGCAAGGAAATACCAAAAATACCTCTGCTCTGCCTCTGTTTTATTGACTATACCAAGGCTTTCGATTGTGTAGACCATGAGAAGCTCTGGATTTGCCTCAAACAAATGGCTGTCCAGACACATCTCATTGAGCTCATAGGATCACTCTATCTCAGGAAGTACCATGTGTCAGAAAACCATTTGGGGACACAGACTGGTTCAAAATAAGAAAAGCTGTGCGTCAAGGGTGCATTCTGTCGCCATTTCTTTTTAGCATGCACGCCGAGGCAGTGTTATGAAAAATCAGCTTAGCTGAGTCCGAAATTGCTGTAAAACTAGGAAGCCGGAACATAAACAATCTGCGATATGCTGATAACACCCTTCTTGCAGAAAGTCAAGATCATCTAGAACAGTTAATAATGGCAGTCAAAGATAGAAGTGAGCTAGAAGGTCTCTTCTTAAACATCAAAAAGACAAAGATCGTAACAACTGCTGAAAATGGTAGAACCACCATCAAAATTAACAATGAAGAGATTGATGCTGTACCAGATTACATATTCATGGGGTCCAAGATAAGTTGCAAGGAAAATGCAGTTAAGAAATTGAATGAAGAATAGCACTGGGTAATGTGGATTGGCTAGAAATGGAAAAATAGAGACATAAGTTTCAGTATCAAATGCTGCCTAGTACATGCAATTATTTTTCCCATTGCAACTCATGCTTGTAAAAGCTGAAGAGGAGGAAGTTAGACACTTTTAAATTATGGTGTTGGAGAAGAATGCTTTGGATCCCATGGCCCATGTGAATCACTAACAAGAAAGTACTAGATTGTGTCAAGGCAAAAATATCCCTAGAGGAGAAGCTTTTTGAAATTCTGGACATATCAGGTGAGCTAATGGACTGGAGAAGAATATTATACTGGTATTTGTAGAAGTTCACAAAGGAGAGGTCATCAAAGAACTAGCTAGTTAGACACAACATGGCAGACACTAGCATGATTTTCCAGTTAAAAGAAGCCATACTTGATAGACGAAAATGGCGAGAGTTGATCCATAGGGGGACCCAAAGTCAGCAAGAACTGAATGGTTAATCATCATATTGTTCCCGTTAACCACAGTTGATTGACAATATAGCATGTCCATCAGTGCTCGTCATTGTTTACATGGTGCAGAGGATTGCTGGGGATGAATGATCGTTACTATGATCACTGTCCCACACACATTGCATTCACTGGCAGCACATCCACTGTTTACACAGGACAATCTGCTGCCAATGAGTGATTATTTTTTTTGTGTCCAAGTAAAAGATTCAATCAGCTAGCGAAACTAGTCTTTCCTATGACTGTCCATGCCTAATCATGTCTTCGTAAAAGGGCCTTTACTGCTTCATTAAGATATAACCTTTACAAAACCACTGTACCTTCTATGTAATGTTAATGACTATGTTAGCATGCTACCATCATGTGCTCGTCTTCCTCAGTCTGACACTGTGTTTAGCCTGGATAAAAAAGACGCAAGTCTTGCCTCAGCACATTCCTTCTAAGAATATTCATGCGTGTGACCGTCTGAAAATCTGCAGAACTGAGATTCCTGCCTACAGAGCACATACAGAAATTCTTGCTACTTGCTTGTAAAGACGAGTGCACTTTGCCAGACACTTCAGAAATCTTTCCCTTTTCTAGTAATGTGTGATGCACTTACACCCCTTATGATTCTTTCATATAGCAGGAGCTTTTAGTTTCTATAAAGAAATGATTAAAACAAGTGGGTGCTTAGAAGTCTTTGGCTTTTCCTATCTCACCTACTTCATAGTGTACAACAATATGCAATCAGAAACACCTTCAATGGTCACTAAATATAGAATGTAACAATCCACACAAGGTACAGAAAATCAGTTAGGAAAGAAAGCCAGGGCTTAGCCACACTGGCGTTACCCCCAGTTATACATTTCCGTTTCTTTGTTCCATTTGAGGAGCAGAGAAACAGAAATAAAAACAGGAGTAAACGCTTTCGCTGTGTTCCCCATTGATTTCAAATAGAAATATTTATGTTTATTTCCATTTAGTTATGTTCCATTTAATTTCTGTTTTTCAACCGGAAAACATAGCGCAGTTATATGGCAGACACCAATGGATCCCGTTGGCTATAATGGAGTCAGTTGTTGTAGCAAACAAATAGCGCTGCATACTGCACTATTTTTTCTGGTAAATTTGGCAGAATTGCCAATGGAGGTTATGAACGGATCACAAATTATCAAGTCCCCTCCATTGACCACTGGATCACTAAAGCTGGACAGATATCTATGTATACTAGAGTTTTCTCACTGGGAAATAAGCATATGGTGACTGTGGCTCGCCAACAAATGATCACTTTGTTTAACCATTCAGAGTGATAATTGCAACCTTAACCAATGATACCCATGTGCTGCACAAATCCTAAGTGGATTACCTCTCTGCTTATGTACAGTACCTTAACTCAGACACAAGCTATAGTCCACCTACAGTATGTATTGGTGCGAAGGAAAAAGCTGCCACTTTCCCTCTCCTTCGTCCTTTTGGTTTATTAAGGTATTGCTCATTGAAGTTCAATATTACGATTACCAAAATACAATAGCTATCAGATTTATGTGCAAAAGGACAATTTTATTAACTATATTCTTTCATCCTCATACATAGTTGTCACAGTTGTAATAATCCTACATAATATAATTGCGCTCTTGATGCCCGATACTTATATTTGTACTTTTTGGATCAGATACCTGATTACTCCTGCTGCTGTTTCTCCGCTTTCTTACAAATAATAAAAGATGTATGAACAACCCCCGATTTAAAAAAGACATCAACAAACTGGAGCAAGTTCAGAGGAGAGCTATAAGGATGATGAGTGGTCTGCAAATCATGTCCTATGAGGAACGGTTAAAGGATCTGGGAATGTTTAGCTTGCAAAAAAGAAGGCTGAGAGGAGACTTAATAGCTGTCTACAAATAACTGAAGGGCTGTCACAGTGCAGAGGGATCAGCCCTATTCTCATTCGCACAAGGAAAGAGTAGAATCAATGGGATGAAACTGAAAGGGAGGAGACACAAATTAGATATTAGGAAAAGCTTTCTGACAGTGAGGGTGATCAATGAGTGGAACAGGTTACCATGGGAGGTGGTGAGTTCTCCTTCAATGGAAGTGTTCAGAAGCTGGACAGACATCTGTCTGGGATGATTTAGTGAATCCTGCACTGAGCAGGTTGTTGGACCCGATGACCCTGGAGGTCCCTATCCAACTCTACCATTCTAGGATTTCGTCTTGAATTTATTTGTTTTTGCGTGAGAAGCATCAACAATTTGGGCCTGAGATGCCTTCAAGACCTTTATCACAGGGCTTTTTTTCAAGCCCTTTCCAAAAAAGCCAGTTTCAACTTTTGTGACACAGCCCCAATTTTTAAAAACTTACATGTGTCATTTTATGTGATAATAACTTTGGGATGCTTTTACTTTTCCAAGTGATTCTGAGACAGTTTTTCATTATGCCACATTGTACTTTGTAGTAGTGGAGAATTTTGGTTGATATGTTTAGAATTTCTCATTAAATGCGGTTGCATAATTTTAAAAAGATTTTACGTTTCTGTCTGGAAGTAAAATAGGGATAAATCAACAATTAGGTGTTCATATCTAACAGAACCCTTTAAAACATGAAAATCTGATTTTGATTCTGATTATATTAGTTAAAATATAATTTCTCCGACAACTAATGTGTTTTTTTAAAATTCACCCCTTTTAATAGGTGAATTTTTTTTAGGATGGTTAACAGAATCATTAATGACCTAATATGGAAGCAGACGGTTTCAGAATAGAACAGAAGTTTATTAGATATCAAGGAGTATCCCAGATTCCAGGTCACATGTTTAGCTTTGCAACTCAGGTGTTTAGTACAGGCTGAAAATGACATGCTCCAATGACATGTCACTTGATTTTTTTTCTGAAAATGACAAAGCCTTATGGATTTAAGTTTTTATATGAACTACAGGAATTGGGTCAACTAAATCTGATTTGTTATAGATCATATCTATGGGCATATCTATTTTTTATAAAGTCTGGGGCAGAGCAAAGGAAATAGTTGGTGACAAAGTCTATCATCTAGAACATTTTTTTTTAATTAGAAATTTTAAGCAAATACTGTATGTGAGTTTACACATTGTGATTATTGGATTAGTAAAGCAGACATATTGGTTTCCTATTTGTTCTTAGAAACTTGAAAGGAAGTTTCACACGTACAGAGTTTTCCACAACAGCTTTGAGGAATATGTCACCCTGGGATTACACACTAAAATCCGCACGACTATCTGCAGATTTTGATGCAAAATTGCAGGCAAAATTTTGCGGTTTTCAAAATCTGCATATTAGCAGTGCGTATTGTGGTGCTGAATACTCCACAGGAGCTGTCGGGAATATTGTATCCCATGTCAAAGGTCACAAAATTTTCTTCTGATTTGCAGGAAGCAAGGGCATAACTAAAGGTTCAGGGGCCAGGGTGCAGAAGTTCAGGTGGGGCCCAACACCCTCCATCTGTAGCCATACCCAGAGGCGTAACTTTAAGATTTGGGGCCCCAATACAACATCTGTAACAGTCATCCCCCCACTAATGCCTTATTCATACTACTAGATGGGCCTTATAGGCTTGGGTGCAACCGCATCCCTATAGTTACACCCCTGGCAGGAAAAGTGTCATGTACAACAAAATTCTTCATTTTAGTATTACTGGATGATAGATATTGTGCTTTCCATTTAGGATTGTAATCAGTTTCTGGTGAAAGACTTGAATGTCATAAATATATTGCTATCAATTATTCATAATACAAAAGGATTAATTTCTAAATGGCATAACTTTTTTTTTAAATTGGACCTCAGAAATAACCCTTTGTCATCCAGGGGGAAATCAGAGAGATGTAAGAAATTGGGAAGTAAATCTTTGTGAACTGATCCTTAGGATCTCTCAATTCAATGTTTAAAATATCTCAACGGTCCATAATTGACAGGCTACACTATTATTTTGATTGTAGGACATAGAACTCAGAACCACCAAGAATTCTAAATGGTTGGTGAAGCATGCAAATATGATGAATGTTTTTATTGGAAGTGCCCCAAAATGCATAGATATGGGCAGCGGGTTATTAAATAGAGTGCACAATCATTTTCAGTATAGATACCTCTTAATCTAATTAATTGTTATTGGAGCTAATGAAGAAATAAGAGATACGAAACAAATTATTACTGCTATAAGTAGAGCATTGTTGAACACAAGAATTGTGTTGATACCGGTGTAGTTGTAACATAAACACAGTAACATAGTATGTTAGGTCGAACAAAGTCCTATGTCTATCTAATTCAGCATGTTGTTTTTTTGTTCAGTCGCTTCCGACTCTTCGTGACCTCGTGGACCAGCCCACACCAGAGCTTCTTGTCGGCTGTCGCCACCCCCAACTCCACCAAGGTCCATCCCATCACCTGAAGGATATCATCCATCTTGCCCTTGGTCGGCCCCTTTTCTTTTTGCCTCCCACTTTCCCCAACATTAGCATCTTCTCCAAGGTATCCTGTCTTCTCATTATGTGTCCAAAGTACTTCGGTTTTGCCTTTAATATCATTCCCTCCAGTCAGTAGTCTGGTTTTATTTCCTTGAGTATGGACTGGTTTGATCTTCTTGCAGTCCAAGGCACTCTCTGAATTTTCTTCCAACACCATAGTTCAAAAGCGTCTATTTTCCTTCGCTCAGCCTTACTTATTGTCCAGCTCTCACATCCATAGGTTACTATGGCGAACAACATTGCTTTAACTTTGCGGACCTTCGTTGTCAGTGTGATGTCTCTGCTCTTAACTATTTTATTGAGATTGATCATTGCTCTTCTCCCAAGAAGTAAACGTCCTGGCTGCATTCTGCATCTGCAGTAATCTTTGCGCCTAGAAATATGAAGTCTGTCACTGCCTCCACGTTTTCTCCCTCTACTTGCCAGTTCTTAGTCAATCTGGTTGCCATAATCTTTCTTGTTTTTGTTTATGTTTAACTGCAGCCCTGCTTTTGCACTTTCTTCTTTCACCTTGGTAATAAGGCTCCTCAGCTCCTCCTCACTTTCAGCCATCAAAGATGCATATCTAAGATTGTTAATGATTCTTCCAGTGATTTTAACTCCAGCCTTCGATTCATCAAGCCCCGCTTGTTGCATGTTGCGTTCTGCATACAAGTTGAATAGGTAGGGTGAGAGTATACAACCCTGCCATACTCCTTTCCCAATCTTAAACCAATCTGTTGCTCCATGGTCTGTTCTTACCGTTGCTACTTGGTTGTTATACTGATTTCTCATTCCTAATTGAGCCCCAATGTTGACCCAGAGGAAGGCAAACAAAAATGACGTAAAGAAGCTATTTTTCCACATTTTAGGGGGAAAAAATTCTTTCCTGACTCCAAGTCTCGCAATCGGAATAATCGCTGGATTATCGACCTTTCTAAAAGTAATCAGTGACTATTACATGTAATATTGTAATGCTCAAGAAAGTCATCCAGGCCCCTCCTCAACTCTTTTATCGAGTTCGTCATCACCACATCCTTGAGGAAAGAGTTCCATAGTCCCACTGCTCTTACAGTAAAGAACCCCCTTCTATGTTGGTGTAGAAACCTTCTTTCTTCTAGACATAGAGAATGCCCCCTTGTTACAGTCACAGTCCTGGGTACAAGTAGATGTTGGAAAAGATCTCTGTATTGTCCACTGATATATTTATACCTAGTTATTAGGTTGCCCCTCAGCCATCTTTTTTCTAAAGTGAATAATCCAAATTACTTACCTGCTTATGCACATTCCCACCCACACCAAACTTTCTGATTTTCTATACCAACCTTCTATGTATCACAGTATCAAACACTTTGGAAACGTAAAGCTATACAAGATCCAGTGACTCTCCCTGGTACAGTCTAGAACTTACCTCGTCATAAAAGCTGATCAGATTGGTTTGACAGGAGCGATCTCTCATAAACCCATGCTGATATGGAGTTATACAGCTATTTTCTTTGAAGTACTCCAGGATAGCATCTCTTAGAAACCCTTCAAACATTTTACCCACAATAGAAGTTAGACTTACTGGCATGTAGTTACCAGGCTCACTTTTTGAATGACCTATTTTTAATTATTGGCACCAAATTAGCTATGCACCAATCCATTGGAACATACCCTGTCACTATAGAGTCCTTAAATATAAGAAACAATAGTCTGACTATCACCAAATTTACCATCTATTGCAGCCTGGAGAAACAAAGTTTATCATTCAGTGCTGTTTGAAAGAGTATTCTAAAATAATAATAATTAATGTGTGAAATTTCAACAAATTTGGATAAAATAGATAGTAAGAATTACGCTAGCGATTTAAAGGGGTTGTCCAGAATCAGGAACAAATTTGGCCTAGAAGTCAATTGGCATAAAATAATAATTACTTACCAGTTAAATCTCCCACCACTTCAGTGCTCCCTGCCAGTGTTTGTGTGTGTCTGCTGAGGGCAGTTATTGGCTGCAGTAGTTACTCGTGTTGACATAATGTCATCGTTGCAGAACAAAAAAAAAAGACTGACGGGGAGCAATGGGATTGGCGGTGCTGGATATAATGGGTAAATAATGCTATTTCTACTATTTTCTGTCATATTTTCCCTGCACTGAAAAGTGGAGGTTTGATTGTCTGGGTTTGCCCTTTTCATTCTTCATTTCTCTTCTTCCTCCTTTCAGTAGTGGTTAGATGGGATGAGTAGAGTACCGCAGGTTTTTTAACTAAATGAAAATTTTATATGTATGTTATTACTTGATATTGGAAAAAAATAATACATTAGCAGAAAAGAATAATTGAAACCAAAAATCCTCTAAATAAGTATTCATGGAACCTCCTTTTCTAAAACACGCACTTGCATACACATACAAGTACTGAACCACAGTTTCAGCTTTTAAGATTAGCCTGAAGTTCGTATACTGGTTGTCTATTGGGAATTTAAATAGCCTCAAATGATAAAGACGCTTATTCATCTAAAACAGGAAATATTTCGTTTCTGATAGATGGCCATTTGTGTGTGAAATAAATGACCCTGGAATATCTTAATCCCTGGTGAATATCCAAGGGAAAATATTCTTTTGTTCCCAATGGAGAAAGGGCCCTATGTCAAAGGACATAAAGTACACACTTAAAATAGCCAGTCTTCATTCAAGACAGTATAGATACCGATTTTAAAAATGTCATGTAAGGACACTCACTGTCACTGCGGAGAATGTTTCTCCCCCCACAGTGATATCTCTGTGAATGGATTGCTGGCCGGCATTCTCAGTCAGCGCACCATACTTTTCAGTCGGAGTGACGGAATCACCCCAGCAGGTGCGCCGCTCAGCAATCCCACTGAATGTGAATGGAGCCGGTGTACTTGCGTGAGCAGTGCTCTAATCAGTCTCCTTCTGAGTCAGTGAGTGGGATGGAACCCCCATTCGTGAGATTGGCAGTGTTCATAGCAGTAAAACCCCCCCAGAGTCAAAAAGTTATCCCCCTATCCCGCGGATAAAGGTTAACTTGATATTCTGGTACAATCTCTTTAACGACGAGCGATTTTCAGGTTTTCACTTTCGTTTTTTCATTCATGCCTTTTAACAGGCATAACTTTTTTTTATCAACATAGCCGTGTGCGTTCTTTTGTGAGAGGAGTTGTATTTTTTTAATGCTACCATTTAATGCACCATATATTGTAATGGAAAGCCTTTGAAAATGTTTTACATTTTTAAGTGGTGTGAAATGAAAGAAAACACAATTGCACTATTTTTCAAACATTTTATTGACTTAACTTTTTTGGTCCACTTCGGGGCTTGAATGTGCGACCATTTGATTGCTTATAGAATATAATGCAATACTTCAGCATTTCTGTATATTGTATTAATTAAAATTCATTTCAACTAAGGAGGGCTTAATATAAATACACAAATACACAGCAGCCCTGGGAGCCTTTACTACGTACAGGGCTACCATGTCAACCATCGGCACCAAACGTAGTGTTGTTTGCCTGTTCTCAGTCTGCACAGAGCTGACAAATAATTCCTTTTAATGTAGCTTTTACTAATGATAACTAAAACTACCCAGTAATTTATTTATTAAAATCAAAGATGTTCAGCTGTACTATGGCTGTATTGCCTTCTTAAAGCTTCTATAATTGGCTTTTTCTGTCTCCATACCTAGCTGCAGTCCAGGTATCTAACTACTGTAAATTGCTACCTGTAATTATTGGACCACTGAATTTGAAAATAATTGAAACACAAATAATAGAGACTCCGTAATTGAAAATACCAGTGAGGTTTGGTACGAGTATTAGGCCTCATGTCCACGGGGAAAATCAGGCTTGCCGCGGATTCTTCATGCAGAATCCCGCAGCGGGTCCCTCCTTTCCAGCGGACATGAGGCCTAAAAAGAAGATTAACTTACCTGTCCGGACGCTGCGGATCTTCTCTCTGTCGCGGCCGGATCTTTTTTCTTCGGCCCAGCGGATGTGCTTGGCATGCCGGCAGCGCGCCGTGCACATGCGCCGGGCACTCCATTTTTTCTTTTGAACTCCTGCTCTCCGGCGCTCCCACGCCGGAGAGCAGAAATTCAAGAGCGTGTGTGCCGCGGATCCGGACGGCTTCCATAGGCTTCAATAGAAGCTTGCGGGAGCCGTCCCCGAGGAACACCCGCACTAAAAATGGAGCATGCCGCGGGTGTTTTCCCGCACACGCAATCCACGCCTCAGGGGAAAATGACATCCGCAGGTATTTAATTACCTGCGGGTGTCCAATGCATCCCTATGGGGCGCGGATCACGCTGCAGGAGAAACGTTGCGGATTTAAAATTACAATTTAGCCGTGGACATGAGGCCTTAATCTCCAGATACCATGTACTCCCTATACTCCCTATACAAGCTTCTTGGTAACAGAAGTCTAATAATTTACGTGTCACATTTTGTTTTAGTAGTTTTAATGTTATTCTTATTTCCTTTTTGTAACCTTTTATATTACAGTGTGTATATGGATATTTGTTAGATTGCAAAATTTCATTTGTATACACCTTTCCACAATTTTACAGTGCAAAGATTTTCTTACTTTGTCTATTCTCTCTAAATTTAGTTTAAAAAAAAACAATGTTCAAAAAAGAAAAGAAAATGAAAAGAGACTATCACGGATGATTACACCTTCCAGATAAACAAATATTCGTCAACACTGGTATTTTATTATCTATCAGGCAAGAAGTATTCGTCATTCATTGATGGATCTTTCACACAAGGGCAGTCCATGCGCATTAT
Organism: Eleutherodactylus coqui; assembly: GCF_035609145.1. NCBI lineage: Eukaryota > Metazoa > Chordata > Amphibia > Anura > Eleutherodactylidae > Eleutherodactylus > Eleutherodactylus coqui. Next base: position 391,631,929 of record NC_089837.1, read on the forward strand.
AGGTGCGCACAGAACGGGCTTCTATAAGAATCAATGGGTTCCTATAGAAGCGTTCACATGAACGATTGTTAGATGCTTTGAATTTGCGCATGTAGCAAAAATAGGACATGCGAGTGCAAACTTGCATGTCAGCTCCGTGGTGCGCGCACAGATAGGGCCTGTCCTATCTTTGCTGTGTGCTTTCCATAGGCTCCTATGGGAACTGGAAAGCATGCAACTCGGATCGTGTGAACGGCCTACTTTCAAGTAGCTGGAATTAGCCCGTTCACACGATATTTAGACTAATATAGCCGCGAGCTTTGCACAATGCTATACTGCGTGGATGGCACTCGTATGAAAAAGCCTTGAAAGTAAGAATTAAAAAAGATTATGCATATAAATCAAGTATATGTCATAGTATTTATATTAAGATGCCATGCACCAAAATGTGCATTTTTTATATGCCAGAAAACTGACAGTTGGGGTTCAGGAAATCTGCTCCCATGTGTGAAGTAAGCCTTTTGTTGCTTTTTCTACATTAGCAAAATAAAGTGCTTTTCTGCAATAAACTAGAGAAATGTCCAGAAAGGAAGCTAAACTATGTCAATTTTCTGTAAACCGCATATAAAGAGGAGACACCATAATAAAAATCTCAAATGAATTTTATCTCAAAATATTATAATATGAAGTTTTCCGCCTTGAACTTCCTTTTCATTACAGTTTTTTTAGGGTCAAAGATGATCAGTCTGGGAGTTCTAGATACACTGCTGCAAATGTCATGAGAAAGTCTTTATGGTGCATGAGCATAGAACAAAAATAAACACAGACAAAACATAGACAATGACAGCATTAACGTTTTCTGAGAGCTATGATCGAAGCCTCTGTTTGAGAAGATCTTTTAAGAACCAATCACCACATTTCCAAAACTGTGCCAGACAACATGAAAAACAGGCCCACCACACCCATAGAACTGCAGTGAGGCTCTATGTGGGAAATAGTTTTCAGTTCTTGTACATTCTCTAAGGCATTAACAAGACACAGTACATTCACATTCCTCCTGGCTCAAAGAGATACATGCTAATAAACAAGATTGTTGTTGTTTTCAGGATGCATTTAATCCTTATGGTAAGCAGCTCTATGTAAGGGATCGTTCGCATCAGCGCTGTTTAGTACAGTATAGCTGCGTGCAAAGATTTTGGCTATACTGCTCTAAAGAATGCGTGAATGGGTTAATTCTAGCTACTTCAATTAGCCTGTTCACACGATCTGGGGTGCGTGGTGCGTGCTTTCCAGCTCCTATAGGAGTGTATGGAAAGCACGCACCAAAGATAAGTCAGGTCTTATCTTTGCATGCACCAAGCATTAGCCTCTAATGCGCACAGACAGCGCTCGTGTGAACGAGGCCTAAAGAGGCCTTGTCATAGCGTAAGGACAGCGAGGCTGGCTGCATAATAGCACTGCAGATGCCACCCTGCTGGCTTTGTTCATACCTGCATTCACTTGTATGAGCTGTGAATCTGTCAAGAGGGCAGTCCCCACTGACAATGGATGATGTTGGACCGTGAGTCGTGGGGACCACTCACTTGGCAGATTCACAGCATTGGAAACCAGATTTATGGAGAGCCCATACGGCCAAATGAAGGGGAGGAAAAAAAGTGACGACAAAGTCAGCAGGGCTATGCAGCCAGCCAAGCTGACTTTGGGACATCTGAGTAACAAAGATAAAAATGGAGGATAGAGCAAGACCCAGTGAGAGTGGTGAAATGGTTCTGGAGTACGAAGTGTTTCAAATGATGGAGTTGCCGCCAACCAGACAACGTGAGTATAGCAAAAGAGAGTGTGGTAAAATACTGGTGTGAAGGTGCAACACTCTAAGCTAGTTGAAGGCTAAAGGTCCAAGATGCGATATGAAAGCACTTCTTTTTTATTATTTAACAACATAAAGAAGCAGCAAGTGAATAAAAACGTGTTTCGGGGTCGAGCCCCTTCATCAGTTCGGCTGGATTAAATATGACAGGATGCCTGGGGGTAACACAACTTCCAAGGTTTTTTGATGTGCCAGAGGTCCTGTATGTGGCAGAGAGATAGGGAGGAAAGTTGCGCCTTCACACCAGTATTTTACCACACTCTCTTTCGCTTGACTTTAGGACATGACAGGTCCTCTTTAATGAAACAACCAACAATAAGGCCGCTTGCAGACGGGCGGAAATTTCGCGGCAGGATTTCCCACGGAATTTCTGCCCTTGGAAGCTGCCATAGGATTGCGTTAGCAAACGCAATCCTAGGCAGAGCGCCGCACAGAAACGTCACTCACCGGCCGCCGGCTCCGGTCAGCGCATAAGCCGGCTGCCCGGCAGCCGGCACATGAAAGATCCGGAGCTGCGGGGCGCAGGTGAGTACGCACTGCTCTCTGCAGGCGCTCGGGTCGGGTTCCGCGGCGAGAATTCTCGCTGCTGGATCTGATTCGGCCGTGTGCAGGCGGCCTAAGTCTAAACAACACAATAATCCATTATATGCACATGTGATTTTGGTGAGATACTCTTTTTCCAGAGACTATAAACATTAAAAATATGCTTAGTGACATTTTTATAATTGCTTGCTGTTAAAATAATACATGACACTGCATATAAAAAACAACTTACAGTACATACTGTAGCCACAAGTATTGATGAGGAAAGGTGTTTTATCTCGGCCGCACTAACTGCAGATGTAACATCAGTCTATGGCATTGAGGCAGCTTATTAACCTTTATGTTTTATCCAATACTCTATCAATCTCTAGACCTCCGTGTGGATAAAAACTTTCTGCTAACAGTGAGCAGCATAGACAAATGCTGTAGAATGCAATTTATCCACAACTATATCAAAAGTAGCGAGTTCAAAGAGGTTGTCCAGTTGTAAACTACAGATCGCCTATCAGCAGGATAAGCCATCGATAATAAATAGGCAGGGGTCTGTCACCTGAAAACCCCGCTGATCAGCTGTTTTCTGAGTCACTGTGCTTATACAATGAGCTGATTTCTGCAGGAAGCAGACAGCTCAGTTCTCACTGCAGTGGCCAGACTTGGTACTGCAGGCCAAGTTTTCATTCATTTCAGTGGAAATTTTGCCTACAATACCAAGCCTGGCTATTGCTGCAGTTAGCGCTACAACAAGCATTAACAGCGGTTATGTAACAGCACCCTTAATCAACTTGCAGCCGTTATTAATGTGGGTGTGTTTCAGGCTTTCAGCAGAGTAAGGCCCCTTTCACACTAGCGTTTTGCCTCCATTGAGTCTATCCATCTCTATTCCGTTTTTGAGGCAGAAAAAGAATGAAGTAGTGAGTTCACACTGGTGTTTCGCCTCCGTTAAACCTTTCTGTCTATCTGTTTTGCTTTTAGAGCAGAGAGGCAGAGGAAAACGAAAGTAAAACTTTCAAAGGGTTTTAAAAAAAACTGAATGCTCTCGATTTGCTTCAGTTTTTTTTTACTGGGCCAAATTAATCCTTTAAAAGAATCTACTTGGGCACTTGAAAATCCAGAAAAGCGAGCATTTAGTAATATCACAAGATACTCTGTGTTAGGCTACTTTTACATGGGCGAGGGCGATATCGCCCTCATTATCCATGTGAAAACCCCTGGGATATGAGGCGTGTTCTTGTGAAAACAGCCGCACATCACTGCAGGGATTCCCCTTATTCCCGCAGCAGCTGTCACAGCCGTGCCAGACGATCACAGAGTACTCCCATTGCTTTCAATGGGGTCGGCAGCATTGAAAACAATGGGCGATATTGCATGAAGATAGAACATGCTGCAATATGTTTCCCTATGCAGGAAAACATCGCTCACGTGTATGACCCCTTCAAACGAATGGGGTTCATATTTGGGCGAGATTGGTGCGTATTGCAATGCACAAATCTTGTGCAAATTTCTCGGCCGCGTAACACCGGCCCAACATTCTTAAATTTTGCTAGGATATCAAAGATCGTCAGGTTTTACACAAGCTTAGGAAATGCATGCAAGCTCTAGCACAGGCTTGTGGGGTATATTAAGAAGCATAAAAAGACACCAGTATGCAAACTTTTACAATGACATACCCACAGCAAAAGGAGTGTTGGAATACATGTATCTGGATGATCATTCTGTTGCAGAAACACCATGTGTGAACATAACCTTATGCTGATAATGTAATTTGCATTGAGGGATTTTGGAGTATCTTCACTAGCAGTCTCTGGATTTTGGACCCCCCTCCACAATGTAAGTATTTCCTTGTTACATTGACACCAAAAGAAGTTTAGCCATAAGGGACGTGACGATGCAGATGCACATTTACATCTGTGTGTGACTAATTTTGCAGACATATGCATGTTTTATGAATTTTCCACTAGTCCGATCAACCTCCAGCTTGTGAAACAGATGCCTTCAAACATAGAGCTGTGTCCCTGATGAGCATGCAGATGATGCAAATTGTTCTGCCAGAAACATGCGATCCATGAACCAAAGACTGTGATTCACAATCTCATACATTCCACACCCATTTATTAACAAGGGTAATATTGTTACAGGAGAAAAGCAAAGAAAACATCCGAATATACTAGTTGAAACAATGAAATACAAATCTATCAATCTTTATACATTTCATAAATGTAATAATAAATTTTGGTGCAGCAGCATTATTAATTAATCATGGCATTTTACAGAGCTTCTGCATGGAAGCTTGTAAATTTCATCACTGCAGCAGAATGTAGAGGGCAGCAGGAGACCAGGTACTGTCTCAAGGGATCAGGTGTATCATTTTTTAAATGTTTTTTCTGCCACCGATTAAAAAAATGTAGGACCTGCATAACCCCTTTAATATCCATTAGATAAAACTCAATGGTTGGAAGGTGAGCCCAGAAATTACAGGCTGGTAAATCTTGCTTCTATTGTGGGTAAAATGTTTGAAGGGTTTCTAAGAGATGCTATCCTAGAGTACCTCCAGGAAAATAGCTGTATAACTACATATCAACACGGGTTTATGAGAGATCGCTCCTGTCAAACCAATCTGATCAGCTTCTATGAGGAGGTAAGTTCTAGACTGGACCGGGGAGAGTCACTGGATCTTGTGTATCTGGACTTTTTCAAAGTGTTTGATACTGTGCCACAAAAAAGGTTGGTGTATAAAATGAGAATGCTTGATTTGGGTGAGATTGTGTGTAAGTGGGTAAGTAACTGGCTGAGTGATAGAAAGCAAAGGATGGTTATAAATTGTACAAACTCTGATTGGGTCACCATTACTACCATAGTGGAGTAGAAGGATTGTACAGTAAAATATCAATATTTGCAGATGATACAAAATTATTCAAGTAACACAGGAGAGGACAGAATGCAGTTGCAAGAGATTCAGGATAAGTTGGAGGATTGGACAGAAAAGTAGCAAATGAGGTTTAACACTGAGAAATGTAAAGTTTCGCACCTGGGCAGGGAAAATACACCTTACCATTACACACTAAATGGGAAACCCCTGGGCCAAACTGACATGCAAAAGGACTTGGGTATTTTAGTTAACTATAAACTTAGCTGGAGCATCCAGTGTCAGGCCGCTGCTGCCCAGGTAAATAGGATCATTGGTGCATCAAAAGAGGTCTAGGGGCGCATGACGAGAACATTGTTCTTCCTTTTTACATGTCACACAGTACAGTTTTGGGCACCGATGCTCAAGGAGGGCATATCAAAGTTTGAGCGGGTTCAAAGACTGGCAACTAAATTAAAAAATGGAATGGGACTACAATACCCAAAGAGGTTATCAAAATTTGGACTATTTACTTTAGAAAAAAGATAGCTGTTGGGCAACCTCATAACTATGTATAAATACATCAGGGGACAATACAGAGATCTTTGCCAACATCTATTTGTACCCAGGACTGTGACTGTAACAAGGGGGCATCCTCTACATCTAGAGGAAAACAGGTTTCTACACCAACATAAAAGGGGATTCTTTACTGTAAGTGCAGTGAGACTATGGAACTCTCTGCCTGAGGATGTTGTGATGGTGAACTCACTAAAAGAGTTTAAGAGGGGCCTTTCTTGGGTATTACAATATTACATGTTATAGTCACTAATTACTTCCAAAGGGTTGTTAATCCAGGGATTATTGCGATTGACACCCTTGGAATCAGGAAGAATTTTCTTTACCTAAATGAGGAAAATTGGTTTCTATGTATTTGTTTTTGTCTTCCTCTGGATCAACATTGGGGAGTGGGGTGGGGGTATTAGGCTGAACTAGATGGACATATGTTAGTAATTGCGACCCTCTATCTTTTAGTTTTAATTTTACTTTTCATTCCTTCTTGAATCCAGGACACTTAATTCAACGATCTACCTAAATATTAAATTGTACAAAACTGGTAAAATCTAAAGGAAAGAAATGTTAAAACTTAATATTAAAAAACAGTTATAGTTCAGTTGTTGCTTATGGTTCACGTCAAAATGTTAATTCAAGATATGAACAGGACAGGGAAAACACAGGGCCAAGTTCATGTCATCCATAAGTCTACCACTTAGTACACTCATGCTAATTTAACTTGCTTGTTTTTATTGTTTATTCATAGTATTTTAAATCATCTGTGTATTACATATGTACAGCCCTGGAAGTTAAAGGGATTGTGATCAGAAAGTGTCCTATTACAAAAACCCAATTTTTTGGTTAACCCTTTCCAATCCACTGTCTGATGTCTGAAGACATTCTGATTGAAGGCTATACAGCTCCGATGTCAGAAGACGTCCAGCAGGGTACTCTTACTGTATATTACTGGCCGCTCTATTATCGGAAGCCTCTCCAGCATGTCCCTTACTGCAGTATTAGCTCTAGCCAGCAGGTGGCGCCATTGTATAATGGCAGAAAGAGAAAGCCCCCTAGGAAACCCTGAATCCAAAATTGGATTGCAAAGGGTTAAACATATTTTTAAAGATTTTTTTTTAAATGTTTGGTCACTCTCTTTTTTTTTTTTAATCCATCCTTTTTTTAAACTGACAACAGAGTCCTAAGGTCATTTTACACGCACAGATAATCTTTCAAACAGCTTAAAGATTGAAAGATTTAGCAATGTATTTGCAAAATGTGTTAGGGGCCAATAACATTTTATCATCTTCGTTACATGTAAAAGGACCTCTAGGAGTTGTTTGCAGAGCCCAGAATGTAAACATGCCGCAAGGAGAACATTCTGCAGTCTTTTGAAAGAAGAGTGAAATGCATTCAAATGGAATGTATTTGCTCAGTCTTTCAGCGCCTGAACGATGGATTTCATGTGAAGTAAAATCCATCGTTCAAACGTAAAGTGCACGATGCCTGTGTTTACATGTAACGATTATCGCTCATTTTCGGGCGTTTGGACGAATTTTGAGCTATACTTGTTGCGTGTAACAGGGCCTTAATATTAGTCTCTTACTTCCTTTCTGCACAGAAAATTTTGCAGCAGTCATCTCCCTAACATCACAGGCAGGATTACACTGACAGATAAACACCTAAATGTATTTTGGTGAGATAGTTGATTTAACCCCTTGAGTGGCACGCCCGGAAATTTTCCGGGACAAGCTCCACTGCTCATAGCGACATAGCCCGGAAGATTTCCGGGCTATGTATCACTATGGGAGCTGCAGAGCACAATGCCACAAGCTGTGACATTGTGCTCTGCCTGCACAGACCCACAGAGAACAAAGCAAGGGCTTTGAAAAACCAGCAGAAGATATTGCCGATATGCCGACAATCTCCTGCTTTGTTTACAGGTTGCCATAGAGACCATCAGCTTGTCAGAAGCAAGCCGATGGTCTCTGTGGCAGGGAGAGCTAGTGCTTGGCTGTCAGAGGACAGCTAGGTCCCAGCTCTTACAGCAGAGATCAGAGAAAACCTCCGATCTCTGCTGTGTTAACCCTTTACATGCTACAGTCTATGTGACTGCAGCATGTAAAGAGCTGTCACTGCAGCATGTAAAGGGCTGTCACCATCGGACCCCCGGAATGTGATCAGGGGTCCTGATGGGTCCCTGTGGAAGTCCCCTAAAGGGACAAAAAAAAAATTAAAAAAAAAAAAAAAAAAGGGAAAAAATTATTTAAAAAATTATAAAAACACTTGTCTCCCTTTACTTTGTAAAAAAATCAAAAATACAATCACACATGTGGTATCCATGCGTCGTAATGACCCAGAGAAGGAAGTTAATACATTATTTAACCCCTTAATGACATGGCCCCTTTTTTTCTTTTTTCCCCATTTCTTTTTTTCCTCCCCCGTTTAAAAAATCACAACTTGTCCCGCAAAAAACAAGCCCTTATATGGCCGTGTCAATGGAAAAATGAAAAAGTTATGGGTCTTGAGATGCAACTGCAAAATTAGTTGAAATTCAATGATTAGACCATTTTAAAAAACCTGCCCTGGTGGGCACGACAGGGTGGTAGGAAACCCGCCACTCAAGGGGTTAAAGGTGCTTTAATTACCATTTTAGGTAACTGCACAGTGTGTAGAGCGGTGCTACTTCTGGCACACAGTGGTTTAAGCAGCTGATTGTGGGGGTCCCAGTCATCAGACCCCTACCAATCTGCTATTTAGTGACCTATTTTGAAGATACATTATCAATAGTTTACTCCTAGAAAATACCTTTATAATACTAAACTTCAACATTTGTGTCCACTTGCACCTTTGCTTGCAATATCAGATAATTGCCAGCCTAGCTAAGTTCAAAAAGTGGGCTGTCCACTTGAATACAGAACAGGCAATAATTTAAGCAATAGAAAAACAGCACACTAAGATTTACCAGACTACATCATTAAACAGCAAATATATTGTAAGCTTTTTCCTGAAATGACCTTTTCTTAGGGAATGCTATGCAGTTGAATAAACACTAAAATGCACTATATTTACGTCAAAGCATGACAATTCATGTGAACTTATTAACTTGCACTTAACTAAGTGGGCTAGAATGTAAGAATTCAACATCAATTGTATTTCACTTTTGATGCTTCATTAATGTCATAATATGTCACGGAAGAATTTGCAATTCCTAAATATTTGTTTATTCTGGGAAGCAAACTACTGAACACTTCTGCCAATAGGACAAAGTTCCAGCTTGTGAGGAGACAAGGACTTCCTTGCATGTGTCTCACTTGTAAGACTGTCACAGAACATTTCCCACAGCTTATAAATTATGAAACACAGTGGGAGCAGGGAGAGGAGGTAAGTATATGCTTATTTGTTATTTTACTGCAGGGGGGACTGGATTTACCAAAATTAGACAACTCGGAAAACCTATTTAACATGAATTAGACAGGTCATAAAAGTATGATAGGTTAAGCTCTAATCTGTCAGTAACAGAGAGGTTTCCAGAATGTGGGTCCTGAAAGCCTTACAGGGATGCACTGTCACGGCACACCAGCTCCAGCTTGGCAACGGGAACGGGGTGACGTCACAGCGTCAGCCCTGACCCACTTGATTCTTTTGCTGGTGCATGCTCACTGTCATTTTGGCGCTGAGGGCTGACAGGAGCACTTCTCTGACTGTGTATGTGCAGAATGGTTGGCTGGGAGGTGGGACAGCCCAGCCAGGCAATCACCATTAGTTTATAGACATTTATTCAATCTCCACCTCACAAAGGAAGCCGGTTACTCTCTGGTCTCACTCTTATCTGAAGGAGCTTCATGATGTTTCCCATAGTTATTTTCTCCAGTTCCTTCAGTTACGATATACATTTGCTGCTCAGGCCCGGTCAGTATCTTCGCTTATGGTTCAACACTCTTTTGTGAATTTTCTTGGGCATGCTAGAGCTTCAAAGGGTGCAAAATCCTATTTATATAGACAGATGGTCTCTGAGCAATTCCCAATAAAGATAAAGTAAAATGGGAAAGATTGAGGCCATATGGTCTGGTACTGTATAAAATTGAGTGCATTTTGTAATGGGGTATTAGAGATAAATAAAAAAATATATCTCATCAATAATGGTTTTAATCCCAGAATTTGTATATTGGGTATTGTTAATACTGTTTGGGGAATTTAAAAGGCATTGTATCAGGCATGGAAGCTGATTATTGCCTGCTGGATGAAGCCTGCCCCCCCCCCCCCAACAGTTGAAGATTTTGTCGCAAAGATAAGAGAGGTTATAGCCTTGGAAAATTGGATATATCAAAAAAGAGACAGCTTGACTAAGTTTGAGGAAATTTGAGGAAGTAGAGGTGAAGTAGAGAGGTAATAAAGTGTAGACGGTTAAGTAGAAGGTTAGGTTTTTTTTATATGTCTAATTTTTTGTGGGTGGGCGATTGGTGAGATTATGATTTGTTTTAAATATAGTTATGATTAATTGCTTTGTTTGGGTGGGGTAATGATACATTTTATGTATATTATGCTCAGACATGTATAAATCTGTAGAAATTAAGCGGTATTTGTATCTAAAAATGTAATTTAAATAAAATGTTCTGATTTTTTTAAAATGAAACTGCTGTTGACTGTTTGTTGTTCAGTCTTATATTAATAAATCGCAATGATGAAGTTAACTCTATAATGCAAATAAAACTTGAACATTTGAATAATTAACTATTTTATGTTCCAGTTTCAGAAAGTCATGTGGGTTGTGTTAATTTCCTCTAGCAGAATTCCATGAATTAGTTTTGGAGATAGTGATGTTACAAAGCTTGTGCTGTGCTGATAGCGATGAATAATGTGCCAAGAAAGCAAGAGTCCCGCATGCCACAAATGTTACACTGTCACCACTCACTCAGAGTCAGATGGTTTAAAATAAATTCAAGATATGAAAGAATAGGTTGTTTTAAATGGTCAAAGAGAAATATACAGAACAATGGGGCAATTTATTAATTCTGTCTATTAGGCAGTGTAAACTTAGACCGGGCAGTCTAAAAAATTGCCAAATCTATCACAGTGGCTCATAGTATATGATACATTTTGTGCCTCTTTAGACACTTTTTCTAACTTTACACCACCTGTTGGTTGGTCAAGCTCCCTTCCTGCTAAGACATGCATATTTTCCATTAAGGAACTCCCCATAACCATATTGAGAAAGATGCAAAAAGTGCCTAGAGGACATAAGAAATGTCGTGCAAAGCATGTACTGTATGCTACTTTTATGATGCCTTTGAGTCAGAGTTCAAGTGAATTTAGCTTAGCAAATCTCCCTAATATGATCTGTACGTATAAATGTCAGATGTCAATATACAGCCTCATAGAAATCAGTCTACCCAAGGCATATAACATAAAGTGGTTTCTCAGCTGTAAGATATTATAGTACAACACAGACATTTATTTTTACTGTCTTCTCTCCTTGTTGAGAAACAAATTTATGAAAAAGTCATGGTAAATAGCTCAGGAAAAAGGCCAGTTAGTTTATAATAATGAAAAATGGTAACATCATTCAAGTATACAAGGTTCACTTGTTTAAAATGGTAGGAAATACGATTTTAAGGTCAACAAAGGCTGCACAGTAATGCACTGGTCAGTGAAAGTCAAACTCTAAGGCCAAACTAGAGAATCAGTGAAAAATGTCAAATGCATGCCTTTGTGACACTGTCATTGTTGCTTCACAATCAGCGTTTACTGCTTTTTAAGAATTCACATTGTTGCTGCTATTGCAGTTATACATCCATACATATACAGAATACATTACATTATATTCCTATGTTTGCTCTCTCAGATTGATTCTACCATTTGGAAACTGTTCCAACAAACCAAATATCACTGAAGCATTTGCTGGTAGACAGACATTACCTGCATTACTGCAATAAAGTACAATTCTATCATTATTCAGCAAAGAAAACTTTTTAAAAAGTTTTCAACAAGTTTGAAAAACTGTTAATTTACTAGGATAGATTCTCATCAGCAACAAATGATGGGTTTGACATGATTAGCATGAAAATTTGCACCATCGCATAGGTTATCGATATGCAGGGGCATTCGGGGCATAAAGGGCTTTTTCAGGTAAATACTGTTGATGACCTATCCTCAGGATAGATAATCAATACTTGATCAGCTGGGGTTACAACAATTCATTATTGTGACATATTTGTGTCATTATGTGGGGATGTTACTCCAATTGCATATATTGGGTCAGGCATTTATTGCACATAGTGCTTTTTAGGTCATCTTAACATGTTTCTGGTACAGTAATAAAGTTGTGTATTTTTTTGGTATCTACATGTACTTTATGGCTTTTCTACACACTGCCTTTTCTCTTTCTTTTGCTTGGTATGCTTCATTATAGCGTGGGTCACATTCTATTTAATGGCACCTGACACTTTTTCTATAAAGATGAGAAAAAGTGAATAATTCCAGCCAGTTACTATGTAACCTGTAAGTCACTAAATATCTGAATATAATGGTTATAGCTGTACTGTAATCACATATATAGTCTGCAGAGCATCTGTGTGGAACTGATATTTACCACTATATGGTCAGTGCATGGTGGTAATATTAATCTTTGTATAGTAGTCTTTATTCAGTAGCAGTACGGTAATATTATACACAGTTATTGTGTAGTAATCATGGTACTTACTCGGGTGCCTTTTTCTGGGTAACACTGACATCCTCCACTGCAATCACGTCCTCCACAGGGTCCTGTGTATGACTTCCCACCCTAAGAACAACATACAATATAAAGATCAATACTATTATTTATTATCATTATTAATTTAAGGAAATTACTCAATGAACGCCGCAAATGGAAAATGAGAATGGAATTGGGTGAGGCCTAGAGATGAGCGAGCATACTCGCTAAGGCAAATTACTCGATCGAGTATTGCCTTTTGCGAGTACCTGCCTGCTCGTCTCAAAAGATTCTGGTGCCGGAGGGGGGCGGGAAGGAACGGGGGGAGATCTCTCTCACTCTCTCCCCCACTCCCTTCTGCTCACTCTCGCAACTCACCGCTCACCCACGCCGGCACCCGATTCTTTTGAGACAAGCGGGCAGGTACTCGCAAAAGGCAATACTCGCTCAAGTAATTTGCCTTAGCGAGTACGCTCGCTCATCTCTAGTGAGGACATAGCTTAAAGGGTTTGTCCACTTTGGACAATCTCTACTTGATAGTATGGTCCCTTGACAATACGCAGATTACAAAATGTGCCCACTGCTGGGACAACAACATTCATCTATAATCTGTGGGAAAAACTAGAAGTAAGGGCCCTTTTACACTGAACAATTATCATTCAGATTGTCGCTGGTTTACGCGGAATTGAACCATTATTATCAAGTGTAAACTCTGCCAGCAACTTAACAGTGATCAATAATTTGTTCGCTTATCGTGCGACATTCAGTTTAACCCATTTAGGATCAGGCACAGTAAATTAAGGCGCGTGGCCCTGGGCTTAAAGCCCAGCTGTATGTAAAATTACAGCGGGGATTTAAACCTCCTGCTCTGCAATCAATCAGAGACAGGATGGGTTGTCAGCTGCTATTGACAGCTGATAACCCAGAGAAGGCAGAATGGATTTTTAATAGAGATGAGCGAATATACTCGTTTTGAGTAATTACTCGATCGAGCACCGCGATTTTCGAGTACTTCCGTACTCGGGTGAAAAGATTCGGGGGGCGCAGGGAGGCGTGGCAGAGCGGGGGGTAGCAGCGGGGAACAGGGGGGAGCCCTCTCTTTCTCCCTCTCCCCCTCACTCCCCGCTGCAACCCCCCACTCACCCACGGCGCCCCCCGAATCTTTTCGCCCGAGTACGGAAGTACTCGAAAATCGCGGCGCTCGGGCGAAAAAGGGGCGTGGCCGAGTAGGTTCGCTCATCTCTAATTTTTAACCCTTTCTGTCTTTTGCTTCCCCGAGTACAGAGTGCCCAATGAATGCTGAGTACTGAAAAGTGAAAGCGAAAGTGTAACTTCCACTACAGGAGCCCGGGGGGTCATGTGACTGCCAGGATTCCCTGCTACAGCAGAACTACAGGGTTCTACTAGACCCTGACCAGCTCAGCCAGTGACTAATTTCACTACAGAGGATGTTTTTCCCTGTAACTGGGGCTTCTACGGATGCCCCAGCTACAGTGGAAAAATGTAAAAGAAAAAAAACATGTGAATGTCCCTCAGGAGGTCTTATATATAGCAAAAAACAAAATTACATACATAAGTAAAACAAAATTACAGAATAAAACAACAGTATACGCATAAGAGAGAAAATAACCCAAAGCCGACGTTGTAAACCACGCTCTGCTTTCAAAAAAATCCTAACTTTTTTCTACTTTTCTGTTGACATAGTTGAGGGCCTGTATATGTACAACCTGTATTATAATTTTTTTGAACTAATGTAAAAACTTTAATTGATGGTTGGTTATATATTGAGCAATATATTTTGTCTGGAAAGAATATTTCATGCTGATGGGTGAAGTAAAGCAAAGTAATTAGTTAATAGTTCCAGTGTTCTTTTTTCTGATTAAGGTTCTACTTAAGGTATTCAGAAAAATCCTAAGATACAGGATGGGTAAACCACTACACAGCAGTGTATACATAAAAGGAACAAAGCGTGTCTATTGATTCTTGTTTTATGTTTGAATGGTCCATTGTCTTTTTGCTGACTTGAAATACAATGTATGAATTCAAAGTACAAAATATTATGTCTTTAAGGCACATAAACTGTAATTTCCACTGTCTTGGTATGAGGAGAGTACATTTGGTGTTATCAGGCATTTAGGAGGTGTCTGGAATTGTCTATAAATACTGTGTCTTGTAGACCTCATTAAAATAGTATACTTCATTTCATAGAAAAGAAAAATCATTATGACCAGATTTAGGGCTCTTTTACACTAAACGATTATCGTTCAGATTCTTGCTGGATTACGGGAATCTGAACGTTAATTGTTCCATGTCCATCCCTGCATGATCCGAATGACGAACAATAATAAGTCTGTCTTTTGGATCGTGTAAGCATAAAACTCAAATGACGATTACCCTGTGTAAGTATGCTGTTGTTTACTAGAGATGAGCGAGCATACTCATCCGAGCTTGATGCTCGTTCGAGTATTAGGGTGCTCGAGATGCTCGTTACTCGAGACGAGCACCACGCGGTACTCGTCTCGATTAAACGAGCACTGACCATTGAATTCAATGGAGCCGGCAATACAGCTTGCTCCATTGAAAGCAATGGGCTGCCGGCGATCGCAGGATGAATTGTCGGGAGGGGCTTAAATATATAAGCCCTTCCCTGCAATTCATCCAGAAATGTGTAAAAATAAAAAAAATATTTATACTCACCTGGTCCCAGCAGACGGAGTTCAGCGCGGCCGGCGGCAGTCCTCCTGAACTGCTCTGAACAGCTGTGAGTAGTATTCAGCAGCTGTCATTCAGCTGAGAGCTGCCCCTGAGCCAATCAGAGGCAGCACTCACTCACCCATTCATGAATTCATGAATGGGTGTGAGTGAGAGCTGCCTCTGATTGGTCAGGCTGTGACCAATCAGAGGCAGCTCATTCAGCAGGCGGGGATTTTAAATCCCCGGCTGCTGAATACTACTCACAGCTGTTCAGAGCAGTTCAGGAGGACTGCCGCCGGCCGCGCTGAACTCCGTCTGCCGGGACCAGGTGAGTATATATTTTTATTTTTTATTTTTACACATTTCTGGATGAATTGCAGGGAAGGGCTTATATATTTAAGCCCTTCCCGACAATTCATCCCGCGATCGCCGGCAGCCCATTGCTTTCAATGGAGCCGGCTGTATTGCCGGCTCCATTGAATTCAATGGGCTAACATCGTTCTGCCGGGACAAGGTGCGTATATATTTTTTTTACTTTTACACATTTCTGGATGAATTGCAGGGAAGGGCTTATATATTTAAGCCCTTCCCGACAATTCATCCCGCGATCGCCGGCAGCCCATTGCTTTCAATGGAGCCGGCTGTATTGCCGGCTCCATTGAATTCAATGGGCTAACATCGTTCTTCTCTGCCACAGCTGTTACAGCTGTGGCAAAGGAGAACGATCTTTATGCTGACAGTGAGGGGGGGTCTCACTCTTGCCATTATTGTGGCTTAATAGTGGGACCTGGGAACTTGAGATGCAGCCCAACATGTAGCTCCTCGCCTGCCCTATCCGTTTCTGTGTCGTTCCCATCACTTTCTTGAATTTCCCAGGTTTTCACAAATGAAAACCTTAGCGAGCATCGGCGATATACAAAAATGCTCGAGTCGCCCATTGACTTCAATGGGGTTCGTTACTCGAAACGAACTCTCGAGCATCACTGAAAGTTCGACTCGAGTAACGAGCACTCGAGCATTTTGGTGCTCGCTCATCTCTATTGTTTACCTATGAATGACAGTCAGTTTACTGTGAATGGAGGCAGGTGAGTCGTAGCAATCCCCGATCCTGCTCCACCTCCACTCACTGAGTGCTTATCTCTCGGATGGCTGTCGAGTGCCCAACAGTTGTCGCGTGTGAAAGGGCTCTTAGCTGAACCTATTTAGATACCATTAACTAATCTATTAAGGCTGTTGTCAAGTTTAAATCATTTTTGTGGTGGGCGGTTCTTGGTATTAACATGCGTGGACAGCGATTTTGGCAAGCGGAAATAAAATCGCAGCATGTTCTATTCTAATGTGGATTCCACACATGGCTTCCATTGAAGTCAATGGAAACTGTCCTACTCGCGGCCCGTCCGCAATTGACATTGCGGATAGGTCACGGGTACCTGCGTTACTACCTAGCAACGGTGCAGAGAAAACAAAGATTTTTTAAAGAAACCTGCACTGCACATGACCGACAGCAAGCCGCCATGGTCATCCACAATACAGAAGAAATTAGGTCCACAGGGTCACCGGCTGCGGTCAGAGCCTGATTTCGCTGCGGACACAATGCGCAAGAGGTGAGTATCAGCTTCTTTGTGATTTTTGCATGAGGGAAGACTCTTTAGATAAAAGTAAAACAAGCCCCTTAAAGATAGAGAACTGTACAGTAGTTGAAATCTATTAATATTCTATTTAGCTATCTTTTAATTATCTTAATTTCACAGTTGCTGGATTTCCAAAGCTTACAACCACTGATAACAGGCACTGGCGTAACTATAGGGGATGCAGAGGATGCCTTAGGAGGCCCATAAGGCCTCTCTTCTTCATATAGGGAGCCCAGTACTATGAATAAAGCATTATAGTTTGGGGCCCTGTTACAGGTTTTGCATTGGGGCCCAGGAGCTTCAATTTATACCTCCCATAACAGGCATTAGTTGCCATGGGGGTTGACACCAACTTTTTCAGAGATATTGGAAAAGTTGGTGTCAACCCCCATTGCAGTAAATGCATAAAAATTTTTATTGAAATTTTTCAACAATGGCATGGCTGTTGTAATTTAAAAAAAATACATATGGCTTATCCTGGCCATATTACAGCAGAGTAATGACCATGCTATAAAACAGAGCTGCGAGATATAAAAGTTTTGTGCAACCTCGGCTGGAGGAAAAAGGTGGGTATTTTTTTAAGAAGCTTTAGTACTACACATGAATAACTTAGTTACATTTCATTTACTCAAAAGTCGTAAGGTTATTCTTGAGTTCTCCGTAGTTAGTTTACAAAGACGGAATCTTTTGTTGCTTAAATACAATTAGCCTGTAACGTTAGATAACGCGAGTGAAGAACCTGAATTACAGTTAAACTGAGCAAAGAAAAGCTGATGTTTCATTAGGAGAGTTTTTAGCATGAGATTTGTGGTTCTGCACAGCAACCAAGAATGCTGTTATCATCGTGCAAACAAACTGTACAATAAGATATAAACACATAAATATTTAAGTTCCTCTAGGTTTATCCAAATCATGTCAGCTGACACATCTTTCACGTCCATTTTATTAAGCCCTCATCCTTTATTTATTTTGGGAAAGTTTCCCCAGCAAGCAGCTAGCAACAAACAGTATGAGAAACACCTGAATGTGAATATTATAAATATTAGTAGACCGCAGCTGTGTTTTTTGGGGGGAAATATTGTAGTTGAGAACTAAACAAACATCTGTTTACCATATATAGTAAAGTATGTTTTTGTTTTTAGCAAGATTATAAAATGTCTCTAAAGCTGCTCATGGACATTGAATAAAGACCATTTTACACGGGATGAGTCTTGGGCAAACAATGCCCGACAGTCGTCTCTGTGTATACTCTCTCCCATGCCGTTACACAAGAGCGAGTATCGCTGGATCGCTCACAGTGCGGCCAGCGGGGAGGAGGGATGGCTGGAGGAGAGTTCTCTCCCCACTCTTCCACGACCCCTCTCCATTCACTGTAAGCAGTGGCCGTTCAGTACGGAACGGATGCTGTTTACGCTGAACAATGGTCTATTGATTTTAAGCATGCTAAAACTGAACGACTGGATGACTCTTGTCCAGTCATTCAGTTTCTGCATGCTTTTACACGGGATGATTATTGTTCAAAACCCCTTTATAGAGGAAAAAAAACTATGTTTGTGAGGTACCTCCATGGTTATCACCCTTCCCTCTTTAACCCTCCCCGTTCCCCCGGCCATCTTCTACTTCCCCCACTCCCAGTAAAGTTGTAAGATGCGTATAATGTATATTGATGGATGTAAATCAGTACACATTTGCGTTAAATTGTATTGTATATTTTGGAAATGCTAATAAAAATCAAATGTTCAAAAAAAAAAACCAAAACGCGGGAGCGTGGGGTTTGGAACAACCAGAACGATAATTGTCCTGTGTTAAAGGACCTTAACTGTTGGCCAACAACTATCGCACTTATTATTGACTACTGAGATAGTTCTTATATTAGGTGTTTCATCCAGAAAATGATTAGGCGAAGCAGGGGATTTTTCAAAGGAGTACAACTCTTTTACACGGGATGACTGACAGGTGCTAAAGCACCCAACAGCTGTCCCGGCGATGATCGCTCCTGCCGTACACCTCTATTCGCAAAAAAACAGTCATTCATAGATGAATGACTGCCTGTTTAAACTGAAAAATAAAGCAGCAGACCAACAATGATTTTATGGTCTAGATGAAAGATCCGATCAGTGATTTATAGCTGATCAGTCACACTGCATGTGTTTACTCTGCAAAATTATCATGCAAACCACTCGATCTAATGAGCGATTAGCACAATAATCATCCCGTGTAAGAGGGGATTGATAGACCCTGCTCATTTACACGCAAAGACAATCTTTCAAACAATTTAAAGATGAACAGTTCTAGTGATCATTTTACATAAAGTACTAATGGGCACTGATGCCCATTAGCACTTTATCAGCTTCATTTGCATGTAAATGAGCTGTCCAGCAGTTGTTTGCAAATCCCAGCATGTGGTCTGGACTTTGCACTTAGCTGCATTGTCTAAACAGGGGCTGCCATGGGCTGTCAGCTGAATATAATGTAATCAGCTGCTCCTGTGGAGAACACAGTGTGTGCTCCCTGCTATCTTTTCCAGCTTAAGGGCTCCTGTCAACAGGCGATAGTTCATAGCATGTAAATGGGGCTTTAGGTAAATACAACCTCAGATGAACAACAACACATGGCAAATTACAGAGTGTCATTATTTATTTAATAAAAAACAGCCAAAAATGCAGAAGACGTGTGAAAATTAAGTACGCCCCATGAATCAATAGCTTGTAGAACCACCTTTAGCGATAAATCTATGACTTTATCAGGCTCTCAAATCATTGTGGAGGAATTTTGTCCCACTCTTCTCTACAACGTTGCTTGAAACCTTGATTCTTTTCTTTCTCAGCCATTCTCATGTAGATTGGCTGAGGTGAGTTTCGGCCAAGCTTTAGTTTTTAGATAGTTGGCTTCACATTTGCCTCTAGGAGTTCATGGTTGACTCAAGGACTCCTGATCCTGTGACTGCAGAACAAGCCCAAATCATCACCCGTCCACAACCATGCTTTACAGTTGGTATGAGGTATTTGTGCTGATATGATGTGTTTGCTTTTACCAAATGTGGAGATGGGCATTATGGTCCATCCATTTGGTCCTATTTCCACTTTGGTCCCATCTGTCTAAAGAACAATGTTCCCATAGTCTTTTGATTTATTCAGATGCAACTTTGCAAGCTTTAACCATGCTGCCATGTTTTTTAAAGAAAGAAGCAGCTTTCTCCTGGCAACTCTTCCAAACAAGCCATATTTCTTTAGTCTGTTTCTAATTGTACTACTTGGAATTTGAACATTTAACACACTAACTGAGGGCTTTAGAGTCTTAAGTGTAGCTCTTGGGTTCTTTAAAATTTCTAGAAGCAGTAAGGATGTACTTAGTTTTTTACACATTGCTTCTGCATTTCGACCTAGCACTTGTTAAATAAATAACACTGTGTAATTTGTCTTGGTTTGCTGTTCATCTGAGGTTCTAGTCACCTAATTTTAAGACCGCCTAAGCAGCAGATGTTTTTTTAAATTATGCTCTAATACATAAAACCATAGAATTCAAAGAGGGCGTACTTAATTTTTCTTAGGACTGTAGATAGAACATTAGGCGGCCAGGCTATTGAGAAAAGCAAGGAAAAAGAGGCTTTCACACACATTCACACTGACGTTTTGTCTACCTAGGGGAACTCATACACCACACTAAAGTTAGAAACAAAACCAATGTTAAACAGAGAAAAACAGTTTACTTCTTCACAGTTTCCTGTTTGCTAATTGGTCAAGCATGCATGTTTATTGTTGTATGGAGAGGGAATAAACAGATGCCAGACACTTTTGCTGTCTCACGAGAAGCAAAGAATTGGACGTGTAGCATTTGAATTTGCACGATTCTTGTCTTTGTTGACTGCAGATGCTAGGGTACAGCTAGGCTTGCTTTATATATTAGATAATTATTTTGAATCCTATTACATTTGCTTATATAGAAGTAATTTAGTTAGCCTACTTTAAGTCAACAGCTATGCCTCCCAACCTCCCCATGCACAGCGCATGCTTGGTCAATCATGTCTATGTTCTCTAAATGGAAAGGAGAGTAATAGTCATTTTACATATTCCTATTATTACATAGTAACATAGTTGGTAAGGCTGAATGAAGACAATGTCTATCTAGTCCAGTCTATTTATCCTCCTGTGTTGTTGATCCAGAGGAAGGCAAAAAACCCCAAGAGCAGAAGCCAATTAGCCCTTTTGGGGAAAAAATTCCTTCCCGACTCCCTAATGGCAATCAGACTAATCCCTGGATCAACCCCTAATATTTCCTACCTGCCTGTATACCCGGATTAACAAATAACCTGCAGAAAGACAGCAAGTCCCCTTTTAAACTCCTCTATGGATTTTGCCATCACCACATCCTCAGGCAGAGAGTTCCACAGTCTTACAGTAAAGAACCCCTTGCTATGTTGCTGATTAAACCTGCTTTCCTCTAGACGTAGCGGATGCCCTATCGTTATCGTCACAGTCCTGGGTATAAACAGATCCTGGGAGAGATCCTTGTATTGTCCCCTCATGTATTTATACATAATTATTTGATTGCCCCTTAGCCATCTTTTTTCCAGGGTAAATAATCCCAATTTTAATAGCCTCTCTGGGTATTTCAGTCCTCTCATTCCATGTATTAGTTTAGTTGCCCTTCTTTAAACCCCCTCCAGCACTGTAATATCTTTTCTGAGCACCGGTGACCAGAACTGTACACAGTATTCCATATGGGGCCTAAAAAGTGCCTTATATAATGGAAGGATAATGTTCTCGTCCTTCACCCCTATACCTCTTTTAATGCACCCCAAGACGTTATTAGCTTTTGGAGCAGCTGACTGGCATTGGTTACTCCAGTTTAGTCTACAATCCACTAGTACCCCCAGGTCTTTTTATATATCACTTTTCCCTAGCAGCACCCCATTTAGTGTATATTGGTGACATCCGTTTCTCCTGCCCATGTGCATAACCTTACATTTTTCAACATTGAACTTCATTTGCTATTGGGCTCGAGTGTTCTTTTAAACCCTCATTAGCCCCACAACTGGTTTATGTATAGGGTTCAACAATCAACCATGAACAAGCAAACGCTTGTTCATCAGATGACTGGCTCATTTACGCAACCATAAAAATTATCGTTGCTTGGCTGCATATCCCCGTGTGTAGATGGGGAGAAGTGCAGCTGATCAATGACAGCTATATGGGGACAAACGATTGTGTCAATGATCAGTTGTCCCCATAGAGCAGATAAGCTGCCAGGGTATACGGGGGTAACGAGGACTGACTAGCATGCTTATTGTCAGTCAGTGGTCATTAGAATAGGCAGATTATCTGCCCATGTAAAAGGATTTATCTCTTGTGAGAATAAAAGCATCTGGTATGTTGAAATTCAACTGCTTGACAGTTTTCCATCCAAACATTTGCCATCAATGGAGAGTTAGTACAATCCTTCTGCACATTTGATGTATGACTGAAGTTGCCAAAATCCATCCAATAAGTTAGAGGCTAATTTGCACAGGATGTTTGGTTCTGTATTTTTATTTGCATATTTTGTCTTCTAAGCTCAAATCTGATTTGATTTGATTACATTTGAGCTTAGATGGGAATTCATGTAATACATGCAAATGGCAAAAGAAAAGCAGTTAAACATGTTTAATATTTGTATTCAAAAGAGTTTTATCACATAATAAATGCAATGCACTAAAACATGCAGAAATGTCCATGGCCTTTAATATCATATCTCAAGGGAAAATACCATACTTATATTTCTGAAGGTTTCAACTTTTTTCTTTAGATTATGGAATATCTAGTACTGCTAAGTCAAGATCAAATGGATATGTTTAGAACATTTTAAAGGGGTTGTCACGCGAAAGCAAGTGGGGTTAAGTACTTCTGTATGGCCATATTAATGCACTTTGTAACATACATCGTGCATTAAATATGAGCCATACAGAAGTTATTCCAGGAGGCTGGAATCGGCACATGTGACGGGGGCGGAGCTACGCGATGACGCGTACAAGGGGCGGAGCCAAAACGCAGCTGCTGCCGAGCCGAGCCGAAGGGAGAAGACCCATCTGCGCGAGCGCGTCTAAAAAAGCAAGAAGACACCGAAATTAGACGGAGCCATGGAGACGGGGACGCCAGCAACGGAGCAGGTAAGTGAATAACTTCTGTATGGCTCATATTTAATGCAGGATGTATATTACAAAGTGCATTAATATGGCCATACAGAAGTACTTAACCCCACTTGCTTTCGCGAGACAACCCCTTTAAGTGTCTTCAGTTTAACTGAGTGGTAGGAAATGATCCTCAAAGTATTCCCTTGTATGTAATAGCATGAGTAGTCTAAATTAGAGAGTTAACACTTCCCTCAGGGCTCAGTCACACGGGCATTTGTACACGCGTCTGTCAGTTGCATTTATTTTCCACATCTATATAGAACCAATGCTTTTCAATGACAGCGGTCACATGTGCGAATTTTACATACGCACAAACGCATGTGGCGAAAATTATAGGACACAACGATTCGCTATCTGCGTTCTGCGTTTCAATGTTGCGCAAAAATGCATGATTTGAAAATGTCTGCGATTTTTATTTTGTGACCACGCCCCACTGTACTCCCATCGTGGAGCACGACTAGATGCACGACAAAAAAGTTTCAGCCGCTCAAAGATTCATGCTCAGGTCAGACGGGCGTTTTACCGGCGCGGATAAACGCTGCTAGGTGCAGATTTTTTGCCGTGATGCCCGCTTCAGTCACGCAATCTTTTAAACGCATCAGTTATGCGCACAAGAATTAGTGCGACAAAGCGCCCATGTGACTGAGCCCTCAGTATGGTTCACAACAAAGTTCATGCCTTCTCCTTGGTTAGAATAGCTAACTACATTATCTAACAAATATTAATGTTGGGGAACTTTTTCAGCCACTGAGTTGAACTGAGAAACAGTTGATTGAAACTTTCTATTGCTCAGACAGAGTAAGGGCCCACTTAGACCTGTTTATTTATCATTTGAACAAGTGGACAATGTCAGAGTTTGCTCATTCACTCGTTCAGCATGTTTATAGAGGCAGATACACCATTGGCTCATTCATACGAGAAATTGTTCATTCAATCTCATTCACTGTGTAAGTGAATGAGAATGGCCTAACGATTGGTATTTAAACCGAACGATTAGAGAACGAAGCAAAAATAATTTTTATGCTTGCATAAAAGAAATGATGAATGAAAAGCAAATGATTTATCATTCGTAATTCAATCAATGGTTGCATTTACAATGAATGATTGATTCATTTTCGTGTGTTTGACAAATTTTTTGAATAATAACCATTCAGTGTAAAAGGGCCTTAAGCCATGTTGATGGTTTTCAATGCTCTCTGAGAATGGACAGCATGTTTATGCTGGGGAGGTTTAGACTTGACCTTGACACTTTCTTTTTTGCTTTGAAATAGTTGAGCTTTAGAAAAACCTCAATTCTTAAAATAAACAGCTGTATAAAGATGGTGCAGTTCATGAGCTAATCAAGATGGATCTTCACATTATGTATTCTTTAGGCAACTCCCAGCATGAAACCTCTGAAATGTAAAACTCGCTCCATGGCTGTGTATATACATGGGAGGGAGTCATGACCATTGGAATAACCACACTCGTAGGACACATACTCTTTTTTTTATTTAAGTTGTAAGTTCTTTGCTGTGAAGGCTGAACACTATATCTGCTGTACCTTGTCTGAGCTGTAAATAACTAGAAATGTCTAGTTTTCTGCCTGCTTCATATAAAAAAAATAAGTCCTGTTATCTGTTTACTGAGTTTACTTTTTAATTTAACTTATTTTTTATTTAAATCTCTAAATAGATTTAGAATGGAAAGAAAAACAAAGCTTGTAGGTCAATGCAGTTACATCTCAGGCAGATATGCAAATGATTAGAGTTGTGGTGTGATTAGGTGAACAGTCTTGCCACCTGAGACTCTCAGAGGCTACTTGTGTGCTGTGGACCTTTTTTCTGCTTGTGTAGAGCTCGTGAACCACTAGACATGTCTTTACGATGCAACTGCAGAGATTTAGCCCAGTTAACAGAGTTTGAGAGGGCCGCATTATTGGAATTTCCCGCTACCTGGGCCATTATGTTAGGAGGTTTTAGGACCAGTAGATGCGTGAGGGCATACACACAAGGTGTGCGCACTCAGGACGTTCTCAACAGACCACTAGTAGAGAGGATCACGTGATAAGCATGAGCAGCTCCAACTGTTTGGTTGTCTACCATCCAGAGACAGGTGGCGCCATCATTACAGGTCCCTGTGTCTGCCATAACCATTTACAGGTGCTTTGGTCTCACGATGCCCATTACATGTACTGCCTTTGACACCCACCTTCGCTTCCATTTGCAGTGGTATTGTGAACGATGAAACTGGACTGCTATGGAGTGGAAACTGACTGTCTTCACAAACAATTCCAGGTTTAGTATGGACACTGACAATGGCAGTCTTCTCGTTTGGAGACCTAGAGCTGAATATCCAAATCCTGCCTTTACTGTGCAGTTTAATGCTGGGCCGCACAGAGCAAGAGGGTATCAGGAAGCCTCCACAACATTGCCACACTTCTGTGGCCTATCCGGACGCCAGATTTATCGCCAATAGAACATGTATGGTACAATCTGTGAAACCAACCTACGGGTTTGCATGATTTAAAGGCTCTTACAGGAAATGTGCATCAATATGTCGCAGGACACCATACATAACCTGTATGCCTCCATGCAGATCCGTATCACATCTTCCATCCAAGCTAGAGGTGGTACAATAGGGTACTAGAGCCTTCATGCACTTGCCCCACAGCTGCTCCAGTGCATATTAGGCAGAGTGCTGTACATTATATAGTGGCTGTGCCTGGTATAGAAGCACAATCCCACTCACTTCAAAGAGATTGAGCTGCTTTTAGGCCATGTGGCCATTGAATGTGGTGGCCTGAGAAGAGGCCACGGCGCTCACTTAAGCACTGTGACCTCCCCAACAACTGATAGTTGGGGACTCCTTTAAATACCATATAGCTCATAAAATTGAAAAAACACAAACATTTGATTCAATTAAATATATCCAAACATGTCTGTTGTTAACATAAAGAAATATATAGACAACTATAAATAGATATACATATTTTACATAAAAGAACTATGTTAATTGTAATGTTTAGTTACTGCATATAAAGGAATGTACTGTACGGATGGTTATAAACATGTGTAAAAATGTATACATGTATTAAATGTAATATGAAGTCACCTGCAGATAGTTTATACCAGTATGGAAACAATTTTATTTTGCCTTTCATCATAGTCTGGGATACCTATGTATGTATCAATAAGCACAAGAGTTCCCAGAAGATGCAATTAAGTATAAAGAAACCAGATGTAGTCATGATAAACTCTGTTCATTGAAGTTTTTAAAACATTTATCAACTAAAAAGGATCCTTTTTTTATTAGGTAATTTACCTTAAATTTAAAAGCTGTCAAATTTGTCTATATTCCAGTTGAAGCAGAAAAGGCAAAAATGTATTGAGTTATTCATTATGTGAGTTATTGTAAGCTTTGACATTAGCATTTGTCCAAATGAAACAGGTACTCATGCCAGACACAACGCTATGTAAACAAAACAAGACATAGATAGATAGATAGATAGATAGATAGATAGATAGATAGATAGATAGATAGATAGATAGATAGATAGATAGATAGATATGAGATAGATAGATATGAGATAGATAGATATGAGATAGATAGATAGATAGAAAGATAGATACTGTAGCTATGAGGCTGCTGCTGTGCTAAAGAAATGAATGGTCAGTGTCCTGACCTGCACTGCTTCTATCATGGTTGAGAGGCCAGGGGTCAGCACCAGCTGTTATGGAGCTTAAAGTTAGGCATAGTGATATATGGGGCCAGGTACAAGCCGCTATGCTGCTCTAGCTGCTTTTGAAGTGAGTATAGGATTACTGTCTTGTTGTAATATGTTGTGTTACTCTGCCTTTGTTCTCAAGTCGTCAAACAAATTATTCACTTTATCCACACAATATTTTCAGTACCACTAGCTGCCACACAATCCCAAAGCACTGCAGAACCACTTTATACTTAAACGGAATCTAGCATGATAGCACCGTCCTTTTAGTTGGAGTAAGCTGCTCAAACCAAAAAAATGCCAATGAAAGCTACTTCATTGTAAGGAAGAAGGAAACCAGGACAATGGTGCACTATGATGAAGGAATTAGGCAGAAAGAGACCTTGCGAGCAACGTGTTTCAGCGCTAAATCGGCACCTACATCTGGTTTTTAGTGATATGAAGGCGCCGGTTCAGTGCTGAAATGTGCTGCACGCAAAGTAACTTCCTGCCTCATTTCTTTGTCCTAGGACACCATTGAACTTGTTTCCCTCTATGCATTAATCCAGAAGCTTTGTCTATCCAGATTCAGAAGGCTGCTGCTACCAAGATGCACCCCGTTGGTTGGCCTTTTGGCAATCAGGTTCCATTATTCCTATGCTCTCCTGTATTCCGCACTACAGATATGAACTGTGGAGC